>NC_139605.1:124550160-125150160 GCF_964270895.1 Podarcis filfolensis
ATACAACTAACACATACACTCCAGCCTAAAAGAATAAACTGTCAGCTGAGAAGCTGCTGTGTCCCATCTCACCCCAGCCGTCAACAGGCAAGTTACTCTCTCTCACGGCCTCTGTCATACAGGGATAATAATGCTGGCTTACTTTACGTAGCTCGTGTAAGGATTAATGAATTACCGTGTAATGTAGAATGAACACAGTGCTATTACTAATTATTGTTAGGGAAAGACCTCTTTAAATATTATGTCTTTATTATTGTTTTCTCCACTATTATCATGTAAATAGGTGTGGCTTCATCGAACTTTAAGCTGCACTGAAGAAAGGAAAAGCTTCCCCACTTCAACTAAAAAAAGGTGTGTGGAAAAGAAATGGTTAAACTGGGCTGTAAAACTGTCACCATTGAGTGGAGATTACCACAGACTTCTGCGACACAGACAGAGAGCTGACCCACGAGGCACCATCAGTTTGCACCCATGCAAATTACACTGAAATGAACAGTGCCTGGGCAAGAAGAGCTCAGCCATACCCTTTCACCACTCCCCACAAATAAAGGCAGTCGAGTTTCCCGCATTTGGGGAAATCGCAGGGGTCAGCACACCCACAGTGCAGTGGAGGAGCCTCACCCTGGGAAAACCTCCTTCATGATCAAGGAATCTCCCCGGCCAGGTAAGGATACCACTCCTGTTCATCTGAGGGAGGCTTGTGCAGCACTGAAGCACAAGGATGTAGTGTCTGTGGGTCCAAGAGACTAAAGAGTCAAAATCAGAAACGATATCCATTATTGGGTGAGCAGGTGCAAAGAAGGACAAAGGCCCTGTACCTTTGGCCGTTGTGCAAAAGTGAGAGCTTCAGAAGGTACAGCTTCTCTCACTCCTGCATTACTAAACGCTCCTGCTAACATCCCCTCTTCTACACAATTATTTGAAGTAAAGAAGCCCTGGCTACTTTTGCATTTGGTCCATATACCAAGATCACTTGCATGTTAATCCTGTACAGATGGGAGACGATCCCAACCACAGTCCTAACCCTGCAGGGAGCCACTTGCTTGGGGGCAAACAAAAATTTATTCTAGGTGAGAGTTGGCCAGATCTACTGCTCATGCCTCGCTCTGGCATACAGGAATATGGAGACAGGCTGGAAAATATGTTGTACTCATCTGCAAGCATGCATGAATTATTTACTGAAAAGGCAAAGAACAGTGTAAGAGAAGTATAGTTCACATGAATTTTAGAAGACTGCCCGCCAGTCCAGGTTGACAGTCAACATTATCTGTCATTCACAGATCTTTGTGTCATGACATCTGCGATTGCTGTAATGGTTGCATGCCAGACCCAGCATAAAAAGCATCACCTGCCATTACCAAGCTGATTATGTTATTCTGAATATTATGCAAATTACATTCATTATGCAGAAATTAAATTATACAAATTAGCCACAGGTCTCTAGAGCAAGACATTTCCACTGTGGTCTTCCATGTTCAACAAGTTGCCTATCCCATAAAAGAGGTTTGTCTACAATCCAAATACAATCAACTCGGAAGAATAAATACAATATGGAGGTCATCAAAGTAGAAAGAAATATTGAGAAATGAATGGTGTTTGTCACCAAATAGCTGATAACACTGGGTGGCTTCAAGCAAAAGCCATTCACTTCTAGAAAGTTAGCATGAAGGGAGGATGATGTCTTGATATCTTGGCTAATGAGAAATGTAGCATACATGTAGCATAGGGGGTGTATGTGTTTAGATAGTCAAACAGCCATCCTTCATCTTTTTTTAGTACATACACTAGTTCAAACAACATACAAGTATTTTACAAGAATGCCTGGATATTTTCAATTTACTAATTTAGGTCACAAGCCTACACAGAAAGCTTGGCTGCTAAAATCCTAATGAAGTCAATGGGTTTAAACAGCGACTCTCTGAAGAGATGTACCCCAAAGTCTGTTCTGTTTTGTTTTCTAAATTGGTCCTATTTCTTTTCTCTTTTCCTCTTATTTGTGTGTCATCTTAACTCTGTGCACTTGTAATTATGTATTTTTTATCTTTCCATAAAGAAAGGACATGTACCCCAAAGTCTCACTGATATCAGCTTGTGGCTGGAAGGCTACAGTGAATTAATGGTAAATTTAGCACTTAAAGACAGTTGCAGCAGCCCATGTGCCAGAAAGATTAGTTTTCAGAAATGAATTTTGTATAAAAATACCAACACACCTGTTTTTTCTTTAATATCGCACAGCACACTGAAGAGAGCAGGTTTCATTCGGTGGCAATTCAAGGCATGTTTCCTGAAAAGGAGGAGGGGGAAACAGGATGAATGGCAAAGGAATATAACAGATAAGAAAAAGAAAAAGGTATAACAAAGAAACAGGCAAAACATTCCATTCAAAAGCCACAGTCCACATTGCACCAGAAAATTGCTCTGCAAGGTTCATTTACAGTCTGAAATGCCCTATTGCCTATACTAGCTAAGCACCAGGAAAGTTAAACTTGCATAATTATACAGATGCTTGTGTATTTTAAGAGCATATGGGAAGCCTCAAGGCTATATTCCACATTAGCATTCTTGCACTTCCTTTAACAAGGCAGCCTGCTTCAAAATGAGGAACGCTATGTAAAACCACAAAAGGAATATTTAAGCATCCTGCTGCTTAACTCTGCACCAGCAAAGCCACAGAACTGTCAGAATCCCAATCTATTATTCACTCACAAAACACAAGAGTGAAAGATCGCTCTACGAGTCTTAAAAAACAAACACTACAGTTGATATACAGCGGCTAAAGTCTTCACAGACCCTCTAACTCAAGGGTGTCAAATTCAATGGACAGGGGGAACAAATTCCACGTTCAGGGGATGCCCAGGAGGCCTGCTATTAGTTCTTCACTAATAAATGTCACTTCCACCCGAGTCCCCAATTTCACCGATGTTCTTCACCAAAATCAGTAAAATCAGAAGTTGTGTCAGCAGTTCTGGCAACTTACACAGCATTTATAGCCTGAATATGAGAGCACAATGGTGTTCTATTTTGCCATGCTGTGTCCTGGAGACCCCAGGAGCAAATGAATATATGAAACTGTCTTACATGGAGTAAGAGCATTGGGCTATGAACAGCCTTCTTACCTGCAAAGTGTTTTCTATTAAACAAGGATGTAAGCACCTATCACCAGGCACAGGCTCTTATGGAGTGGTGGCCTCCTGCACTGTTAGTCTCTGAAGGGCCTGACGATGTCTCTGAGCTGACGCTCATACACAAACTACAAAATAACTCACTCAACCACCACACTGGCCAAAAAACAAAGGTCATGTAGCCCAATGCCCTGCAATGCAGGAATCTTATCTACATCATCCATGACAGATGTCCATCTAAGCTCTGCTATAAACCCCCAAGAAAGGAGGGTTCACTACCTCTTGTGGTAGTCTGTTCCACTGTCAAATAGCTCTTACTGTCAGAAAGTTATTCCTGGTGTTTAGTCGGAATCTCCTTTCTTGCAACTTGACTCCATTGGTTTGGGTCCTCCTATCCAGAGCTGAAGAAAACAAGCATTTTCCCGCCTCCATGTGAACAGCCCTTCAGATATTGAAAAATGGCTCTCATATCTCCTCTCAGTCTCCTCTTAACCAGGTTAAACATATCCAGCTCCCTCAACTGCTCCTCATAAGCCTTAATCATTTTGTTTGCTCTCCTCTGCACACCTTCCAGCTTGTCAACATCCCTCTTAAATTGTGGTGCCCAGAATTGGTCACAGTATTCCAAGTGTGGTCTGACCATGGCACAAGACTATGAATTCCCTTGATCTGGACACTAGACTTCTGTTGATGCAGCCTAGAATAGTGTTTGCTTTTTTTTTTGCTGCTGCATCACACAGCTGACTCATGTTAAGCTTGTGGTCCACCAAGACCCCTAGATCCTTTTCACATGTACTGCTAGTAAGCCAAGTGTCCCCCATCCTATATTTGTGCATCTGGTTCTTTCTGCCTAAGCGCAGAACCGTACATTTGTCCCTACTGAAATTCATTTTGTTAGCCTGAGCCCAGTTCTCCAGTCTGTTTAGGTCATTTTGAATTCTGATTCTGTTTTCTGCAGCATTAGCCACCCCTCCCAGATTGGTGTCATCTGCAAAGTTGATTAGTATCCCCTCAATTCCTTCATCCAAGTCATTTATAAAGATGTTGAAGAACAACAGGCCCAGGACAGAACCCTGTGGCACCCCACTTGTCACTTTTTTCCAGGATGACAAGGAACCATTAATGAGTCCTCTTTGGGTTGGGTCAGCTACAAATTCACCTAACCGTTACCTCTTTCAACCCACATTTTACCAGCATCCTCACAAGAATATCATGGCGGACTTTGTCAAAATCCTTACTGAAATCAAGGTACACTATGTCCACAGCATTCCCCTGATCCACCCAGCTGGTAACACTATTTTAAAAAAGAAAGAAAGAAGAAAGAATAATAAAGATTTTTTTATTAACAAATTTTAAAAATCTGTTATGCAAAGTAGTGTGCTAGATAAGAACTTACATGTTTGGGGTGGGAAGGGGAGGCAAAGCAGCCCGTGGAAGGAAGCAGCCAGCAAACAGCTTCTGTACATGTGAGCGTCTTCTGCTGCTGCATGACTCAGCTGATTCGTGGGGCAGAGCAGCAGCAAAAGAGGCATGTCTTCGGCATCACAGCAGTGCCAGCCTGCCAGATGGAGATGTTAGGTGCTACCAGACAACTCCACTTGCTCGCAAAAGGCCGATTGCCGGTCATGAAATGTGACTGGTGCCTGGTTGGTTTTGAACACTGCCACCACCCTTATCTGCCCAACAGAAATGAGGAACCTGTAGCCGTTTAAAGGTTGTTGTACTGCAGCTACCACCAGTCCCAGGCAGCATGGTCAATGCTTAGGGATTATGGGAGTTGTGGTCCAGCAGCATGTGGCAACCAGTTTCCCATCACTGTCTTAAGCTACACCCAAATGCAAGTTTTCTTCTGAAGCAAGCATTAATATTTGCTTTCCGCTTCCCTGGACAAAGAATTCAGAAACCAAAACGCACTGTTCTGATGATATCTACCATCACTACAGCTGAGCTCCTGGCTGCGTGAACATGTCTCTCGAGAGCAGGAACTTCTGCATTCATATCAATATACAACATCCTAAGATATAAATGGAGGCTTTTTATATATTAGTCATGGCATATACAAGTACCTCTATTTATATCCATAGGCAAGGTGAGAAGACATGGATTCTAATGAAACAACCACCTGTCTAAGCACAAGCTATGAAAAATTTCTTCAAATACAAAATTAAACTGTACATGGATCATGTTCCTTCAAAACAGAGTATCCAAGAGTTACAAATAGACATGTGAAGACCTAGGGGGGAGGGGGAAATCTAGAAAAAATGGGGGGGTCTGCTTTTCCCAGGCCTTCACATCTCTAGATCCAAGTTAGCATTGTAATGTTTTCTCCAAAGATTCATTCCCCATGCAAAAGCCACGCAAGCACAAAAGCAGCCAAGAGAACAGACAAGCAATTGATTGGTCTCTGATGGTTACAAAAGCGCTTCCCCCATATTAAAATGCCCTTTCTCATACCCTGTATGTGCCATTTTTTGACAAATGCTTCACAAAGCACCTCGCTCCACCTGGTACCTGGCAACTTCAGCATCAGCTCAAAGCAGATCTCTTTTGAGGTCAACTCCACAGACCAGCAAGCAAGACTTTCATTTCCTTGGAACACCAGAGTCCCCAGAGAAACTGCAGGTGCGCCATTTGCATGGGTGATAAATACAACTTCCTGCCCTGGTCAATGGCCAGGCCTCACAGGCTCCTGGAATCTTGTTATCTATTGGCATGTGGGAAACAGGCAGTGTTTTCAAACTTTCAAGAAACAGCTTGTCTGTCAAAGAACTCCACGTTTCTGCCATGGTCTGCCTAACCACTACACTTGCAGAGGATTCTGGGACATTTCCTAGGGCAGACATTGCTTCTGAGATACTGGCCAAATCCATGGGGCCTCATGGTCACCAGCATGGTCACCTTCAGAGCAAGTGCATGCTCTGGAACCGACCCTTAATTACCGGGAAACACTAGCGATGGGCAAACTGTCTTTTCTGTTACTGAACATTTCATTGAGGAACCCCAGATAAGATTCTGGAAAAGAAATCTGAAGGTTGCCCAGAAAACAGTTTGAAAATCATGGGATTATTGTGTACACAAATTTCAGGTCAAACCAACAGCCCACTGCTAAATGTCTTATCTCCAACAGTAAGCCAGCCGAGAGTGCTTTAAAATATAATGCTACAGAACAAACAGGGCAATTTTTATTTTGCTATACAATATTTGTGGACTACTTTTCAATCATGCGGATTCTCAAAGTAGCTCATAATAATAAAATCAGATTCATAGTGGATTATACTGCCATCACAATTTTAGATTTGGAATACCACGAGCACTCAGAGGCACATGTGGCTGTGGCTCTTATGCTGCTTCGCTGTCAGTAATGTCCAGCCCCCGAGAATCCAGTGCATTTAGGGCCACCTTCATCATACTGTCTTGTCCACAGACTGTACAGTGGTACCTCGGCTGAAGTACTTAATTCGTTCCAGAGGTATGTTCTTAACCTGAAACTGTTCTTAACCGGAAGCACCACTTTAGCTAATGGGGCCTCCCGCTGCCGCCACAGCATGATTTCTGTTCTCATCCTGAAGTACTATTTCCGGGTTAGCGGAGTCTGTAACCTGAAGCGTATGTAACCTGAAGTGTATGTAACCCGAGGTACCACTGTAGCTATTTCTGCTAAGAATCTAACTTAATCTCCAGGCTCTCATGGATGGAATGTGAGGTTTCTCTTCTGTTATCTGATGTTGCATTCTTTACTTTTGCTTGGTATTTCATGCTTTTTGGTTTTAGATACCGGTACGTTTGTATTCTTATTGCACAACACTCTGGGACTTTTTGTGAAGGACAGGTAGCAAATATTATCTATGATAATTAAATTGCCTAACCTAATTGATGGACATGGGGAGTGGCTGGGGAAACCCAGCCAGATGGGCAGGGGAAATTATTATTATTATTATTATTATTATTATTATTATTATTATTACTACTACTACTACTACTACATTAAAACATTGGGCTCCACCATATTCCATGAATATAATAATGCAACAAACGGCAATACACCACCTTGTTTTTATATTGCTTTTCTATTAAGGCCAAAACTACATATCATGTGCAAATACAATCAGCTGTAGTCTGCTGCCTGGCAGCCCTTTTGTTTTAAGCACCACTTCAGGTGGGCACCATTCATACTGAATAAGCAAGGGGTGTTACCATGTCCCAGTCTAGCTGTTCTGCTCCAAATCTCCTTGCACTTAGAATACATCATACATTTTCAACCAGGAAGCGGGTCGTCATGGGGTGGAGTGGGAGGATTAATATTTAACTGGCACCACAACCTTCAGGATATGTCAGGTTGTAGCTCTAAGTGCAGCCTTGCACATCTCATTAAAAAAATTCCCAAGTTGGAGCAGTCACAGCAGATCAGTGACAATGCACCAAAATCAATGCAATTGAAAGCCAGCCTCTCTTTTATGCAGGGTAAGAATTTCAGACTGCACCACATGAGACTGCAGAAGAGCAAGGGAGTGATATTTCTGAAGGTTCTCATGTAGAGTATGTTCTCTGTATGGGAAACTAGCACAGCAGTGAGAATGTTTTAGTGTAGAATTCCTCTCCTTGGTCTAGTAGTTCCCCATTTGCAGGGAGCTTCTTACATAGAAAGTTTGAAGTGGTGGAGTCCAGTTGTACCACCAGTGTTGATATATTTAACAGAATCATATGCTGATACTTTTCATGGGCAGCGCTACTTCAGGCTGAAATTTGTGTTTTTCATGTCCCCCTCCCAAGAGCTTCCTATACAAACAAATCTAGCATGCCAGGAGGATGGATTCAGCAAAGCTTTCTCTAGGATTTATTTCAATATGTACAGAAGATGGGGAAAGTGGGGGCATTTAAGCAGGCACCCCTCCACCAACACTCTGAATATATAAATTGGCCCCAAGACTCTTGGAAGAAGAGACACAACAGTTAGAGCAACTGAGGCTGCAATCTTATACACACTTATCTGGAAGCAAGTCCCACTGAACTGAACTCAATGGGGGCTTCTTCTGAGCAGACATGTATAGAATTTCACTTTGAAAATACAAAGGAGAAACAGTGGGCCTTCATGCTACATGGTCCATCCCCAAAATCATTTGGCTAAATAAAATTATTACATTAAATGTTGCCTTAGTAAGCAATGACAAATACAAATAAACCATCGCTATCAGATTTCATAAAGTTCAAACTCAGTATAGAGATCCGTCAATGAATAATATTGAGCTCATAAATTAAACTCTCCAGAACTTGCTTAAATACTCAATGGTAGCCAAAGTTCATTACTCATTCTTGGGACAATACTCTTCCAGGACTTCTACATTAATCCCATAGTTCTACAATTTCCATAGCTGAAAGACTATACAGGAAGCCAGCCCACTTACTCCTGTTGCAAAATTTCTAAATGCAGGGCTGCTTTTGAAGACCGTCTGCAAACTACAGTTAATTCAAAATACAGCTGCAAGACTGTCAACTGGAATTAGGCGGCAGAACATCTCTCATTAGTGATTAAACAGCTGCATTGGCTTCCAACTCAGTTCTAGGCACAATCCATGGTGCCAGTTCTTAGCTTTTAAGGCCTTCATGGTTTAGGACTACAGAAGAATCATCTACAGTGGTACCTCAGGTTAAGAACTTAATTCGTTCTGGAGGTCTGTTCTGAACCTGAAACTGTTCTTAACCTGAGGTACCACTTTAGCTAATGGGGCCTCCCGCTGCCACTGCGCCACCACCACACGATTTCTGTTCTCATCCTGAAGCAAAGTTCTTATTTCTGGGTTAGCGGAGTCTGTAACCTGAAGTGTCTGTAACCCGAGGTACCACTGTATCTCCAGCCAAGTCTGCTGATACAGTACAATGACTGATATTTTGGGACCCTTCTGCAGCACTTGCAAGCAAGGACCACCTCACCCAGGGAGGTTTGACTGAGACCTACCTTGATATAATTTCTGCACTGAATATCTTTTTATTTTCACAGGTCTTTCAAATGTGAAACTGTACCCCTGATTATTGATTTTATGCTGGTCTTTTTACCTACTGCTTTTAGAGTTTATTGCTTTATTTTTATTGTGGTTTTATCTGCCCTTCTTCTGAAACCTGTCCTACTTTTTTCTTTAAACAGTTGAGTAAGTTAGGCTTCTTAATCAACAGATTTTAAACATTTTAAACAAATGCACGTTACAACGGGGGGGGGGGGTTTCAAACAGCCACCTCAGCTTTAGTTCAATGTCAAATCCATACTTGATTTTTGTGTATAGGGACTTTTGAAATTTAATGATGTTTTAAAAATATTATACACCAGAATACTTAGGTATCTGCCACCCTGGAAGGCAGACTCTTTAAACAAGAAAAAGAAAGAATCTTACATTAGAGTAAATTCATTCAACATTCCACAGCTCACAGCAGTCATCCAGCCCAGTCTAACCTAACAGACTTAACAAAACATGGCACAAATTGCCTGCTTCTATTGACATTCTGTTCCTCGAAGAGGTGGCACCCTGCTGAACACAAAAGGTAGTAGTTTGTGATTGCACAAAAAGTCAAATGCAAAGATCCAAGTACACAACATAACTTTACTTCCTCTGGCAGAGTGCAGGTCTCAAAGGGCAACACAAGCAGTAACATTCTGAATACAAGCAGAGGGTTCAGACTGCTACCAAGCAAGGTTCGCTCCAAGACTCAGATTAATAAGACTGGCCTTGACTGCTGTCAAAGAGGCAATAAGGCTGCCAAGTGGAACATAAAGATGCCGCCCCCCCCCCCAGTAGGAGAGTTCCTACTGACCAGGAAGTGCAAGAACCAATAACAGTAGATTTCTGGCTTTGTTTTAAGTGCTGAATTTCTTATTGCTAATACAGTGGCACCTCGGGTTACATACGCTTCAGGTTACAGACTCTGCTAACCCAGAAATAGTGCTTCAGGTTAAGAACTTTGCTTTAGGATAAGAACAAAAATCGTGTTCCAGCGGCGCGGCAGCAGCAGGAGGCCCCATTAGCTAAAGTGGTGTTTCAGGTTAAGAACAGTTTCAGGTTAAGAACGGACCTCAGGAATGAATTAAGTACTTAACCCGAGATACCACTGTACTCACAATACTTCATAGGGAACAGTAACAAACTGTTATGAGATGTAGCAGCACTGGAGCGTTCTAGTAACACTGAGACTTGTAGTAGTGTAGTCAGCCCACATTACATGGAGTGCTTGGATTTTGTTCCATAGGTACCTTTACACCCAGCATTGCAAACTTCAGGCCAGTACATGGCTCTCCTTTGACCAGCCAGGCTGAAGTTTTCCTTGCACAACTAAGAATAAATGTCAGTATATGCCTGTAAAAATCTTTAAAAGCAATCCTTGAGGACAGGTACCTGTCCGCATGCACCTGCTCATGTAGCTTTTCAAGTTACTGCACTAGTTGAGCATCCTGGTGTATTGCTGCACAAGTGTACACTACGACTCATGGTGCTGCACCTTGCAGTTAATCCTTTCTGCATTTCACCATGCACAGCAAATCAAAGGAATGTAGAAACTGGCACATGAATGAACTGAGGAGAAAAAGAAGGAACACACCACTGCACGAAGGAGGAGAGAACATCTAAATATGTATCCACGGATAATTTAGAATGTAAACTGGGAAATCGTTTTAGAGAGCAAATATACAGAGTGCTACTTTGTTTTACGGTGCCACAGATGAAGATTCTAAGCTGTCAAGATGAATAAATTAAAATTTAGTGTACCTTAGAGGTTCTCTTTTCATGTTTCTACATGAACAGAAATATTAACATAACCCAATACTTATACCTCAAATGTATCTGCTGTACACTGGCATTACCCCAGAGCTACTGCTGCAAATGCATAAAGGCTTCAGTCCTAAGGCCACTTATTAGGCCATAAGGCATACTAAGTTCAATAGCTTACTTCTGAGTAAGCATGGCAGAGGGTTACACCAAAAGAACAAATTACACACAGAGATGTACACACATATATACACCTAGGCATCCTAACCCAGCCTGGGTCCACAGTTGAATGTATGTGTTTTTGTTTATGGGTCCTCCTATCATTGGATGATTCCACCACATCAACAGGATGGGAATTTATTCTTGGGTTCAAGCAACACACTTCCACAGAATTCAATTCATGATGGAGCTGCACACTGCACAGAGCAAATATTTTGCTTCATGTGCACTGATGTTTCTTGCAGCAAACTCTCAAATTGGAATTTTGGCACCTGTGCTTAAATAATCAATGTGTTCTATTTTATTATCAATGCAGAAGAATTACTACCAAATCACATGCAGCATCAGGGCAAAGTGAATAACTGGAATGATGCTAATTCCTTTTGCTGTGCTCTTCCTATATCAAGCTTGTTACCTCCCATAATTAATTTTAGTCCCATGAGAAAAACACAAGAGAGGCCACTGCGCTCCTAAAAAGGATGCATTTCTCAAGCCAGCATCTCATTAAACAGAATCACCTTGGTTTTCTTGTGTTCATAACAATGGCATAAGTAAAGACAATAGGTTCTAAGATACTTTTTCACACAGAATTCTGCCATAAACGCACCCTCTTATTCAGGTCAAGATGTTTTTGTTTTCTACATCTGCACCTATCAAAGTGGTGGAGGCACAGAATATTGCCTCTGAAAAGCTGTGTTACAGATTGCTATGACTAGTTCATAACCTTACTTTTTAGACTGTTTACAAAATAAATGCTCAAAAATTCAGCATAGATAGTTAGCACCTTTTGTCTCCCAGCAGTAATGCAGTAATCCAGCCCTATATTACTATTTAGAGCAGGGGTCAGCAACCTTTTTCAGCCGTGGGCCGGTCCACCGTCCCTCAGACGGACTATATTTTTTTAGGAGGGAATGAACGAATTCCTATGCCCAGAGATGCATTTTAAATAAAAGCACACATTCTACTCATGTAAAAACACCAGGCAGGCCCCACAAATAACCCAGAGAGGCATTTTAAATAAAAGGACACATTCTACTCATGTAAAAACACGCTGATTCCTGGACCGTCCACGGGCCGGGTTGAGAAGGCAATTGGGCCGCATCCGGCCCACGGGCCTTAGGTTGCCTACCACCGACTTAGAGGGATAACAATACTAGACCATTATTGCAGAACATGTCATTCTGTTGAAAATTCAGTGGCATAAATGCTTAGAACCATAGAAGTGGAAGGGATCCCTAAGGGCCATCTAGTCCACAATGCAAGAATCTCAACTAAAGCATCCCTGACAGATGGCCATCCAATCTCTGCTTAAAAACTTCCAAGGAAGGAGTATCCATCACCTCCCGAGGGAGTCCCTTCCACTGTCCAGCAGCTCTTACTGTCAGAAAGTTCTTCCTAAAGTTTAGTTGGAATCTCCTTTCTTGTAACTCGAAGCCATTGGTTCAGGTCCTACCCTCCAGAGCAGGAGAAAACAAGCGGGCTCCCTCTTCTATGGGGCAGCCATTAAGATTCTATGGGGCAGCCGTTGAGATTTTTATATGTTTCATATCTCTGTTAGCCATTAATGCCTCAATTCAACACAGAATTAGACACACTTACAGCTCCTGCCAACCTAGCAGTTCGAAAGCACATCAAAGTGCAAGTAGATAAATAGGTACTGCTCCGCCGGGAAGGTAAACGGCGTTTCCTTGCACTGCTCTGGTTCGCCAGAAGCGGCTTAGTCATGCTGACCCAGAAGCTGTACACCGACTCCCTTGGCCAATAAAGCGAGATGAGCGCCACAACCCCAGAGTCAGCCACGACTGGACCTAATGGTCAGGGGTCCCTTTACCTTTAAGCTCAGTCCTGTGTGTGTTTATTCCAAAGTGTGTTGCCCTCTTCCATTGCA
Source organism: Podarcis filfolensis (assembly GCF_964270895.1). Lineage (NCBI taxonomy): Eukaryota > Metazoa > Chordata > Lepidosauria > Squamata > Lacertidae > Podarcis > Podarcis filfolensis. Next base: position 124,563,138 of record NC_139605.1, read on the forward strand.
CTCACATCCTAGTAAGTGTTCTTAGGGACTCAGCCTTAAGCTCATCAATCTCAGATAGCTTAAGGGCAACTAATTCTGTGCTGGCTTGTAGCCAGTGACTTTAAGGGTGATGTTCCCGTGAGCAGATAGGTTTAGGTAGTTCTCTAGGAATAACTAAGGAACAAGTGCCTTACTTCTGTATTGTTTATATGATCTTCATATACAGAAGTACACCCTCCACTTTCCCCCCCGCAAGGGAGATGTTCAGTTTAGTCCTGTTAGAAGATTAATCTGACTCACCAAAGGCTACCAAGGAAGTAGCTACAGCACTTACAAACCAACTCTTGGGTAAAGAGTTTCATCCTGGAACAGCCAGGAGTGGAGGGCAGATGCACACCTATATAAATAAATAGGAGCTTGCAATCCTGCTCCCTGATTTCTTTTAATTTCTCTGTCAACAAAACTAATGCAAGATAAAACTATATTATGAGTTTGTCCTATTGAATGTACATTGCTACAACTGTCCAACAAATATGGGCCACCTGAAGGAATTGTGAATTGCTGTTTCAAAGTAAAAAAGTTATGTATAACTTAGCAATATGCTTATTTTAGCCCCCAATGTACAGTATGGAGGAGCACAGCATTTTCTGTGGTGAGTAAACAGGAATTTGGTATTTGTATCAAATTGCAAGGAAACACATGATGGGGCAAAAATGTTCTTTTGAAGCTGCGGGACAATTTATATGAATTGCCACCACAGAGAAGACCAATTCTGACAGACAAAAGTGGATTGCTGACTTTTATATGCCCTGAATGAATTGTACATGGTTGCTTCAGCTTACAACTCAACCCACATTTACAATGCCACAACTCAATCCAGGATGGACAAATAGTTGATAGTCAGCAGATGCCACTTGACAGCACTTGTAAGCAGCCACTTGCCCAGTCACCTACAGCAAGTTAAGAATCAACTCCAGGCTACCAGGATGAGAAGTTGTTTCTTGTTGCCATTTGGCCACAAATGACTCACATAGGCAAGTGCAGACAAGGAAGTTAGTAAACATGTTTTGAGCCTAGTAACTTTTGTAAACTTATTTGCAAGGCAGCTGTATAGTTCTACCCAATTCACATTCTCAATGTACCAAGTTGGCTACATGAAGTGGGTCTTAGCAGAGTGGAGCAATGTTTGTGTTTATGGGCCATAATTTTGCTTGGGTTACAGATCAAACACTGCACAGAGGAACTAAGCAGGAATCCAAGAAGATGCAAGGGTTCCTCCCTCTCCTCTTTCAGACCAGTCTATTTGTGTGTCTTTACTAAGCAGAAAAATTATAATTTATGTTTTTAAACTCATTATTACACAGAAATTTCATTTAAATCAATGGAACTGCAAAATAATTTTCTGCAAACTCTTAAGGCAAAGACCATGCAACTTCATGGTCCTGTGCAGCACCCCAGCACATGACCTACATGACCAATGCAGAAATCAAAGTAATGTATTGAAAAAAACATAGGTATAAAAAGAAGTCAGTCACTATTCTCCCTACCTTATGCTGCCAGCCATTTGCAAAAAAATGCAGGTAATCTGTAAAATGGATGCAAATACAGTATGTTCCTCAATGTCAATGCATCACAGGCATAAACTAAGTAAAAACCATTCTCCTGGGATGACTCTTCAACAAGTTGCCAATTAATAGCTGTCTGGCCACAAATTCTTCACAAATGTGGGGCCACAGATAATCCACCATCTTATTTTGGTTCCTCACTCAACAAAGGCAAAAAGAACAACAAAATAAATGCAACCAGCAGGCTGCATCAAATCCCTGACCAGATTTTTCATTAGCGGGTATCTCAAGTAAGAAGCACAATATAAGGATCTGATCCAAAGCTATCAATCTTTTCCTTCTTGAACATACCATAGGCTTGTTTGCACTTACACAGAGTCCCTGTTCCTTGCAGACCTGCCCAGACTTGCTGCAAGTTCACTATTAGCCTTTGCTGTGATGCCTCATGGCCTGCCCACTGCAGCTACTGACCATGGTACCGTTTAAATAGCAAAACTATCTTCCCGCACCGCAATATATTATGCTAGAATTGCTTCTGCCTTAGTGAGCAATGGAGAAATAGCACCAATCCTCTGTAACTTGGGGTCTGACTCCTCCCTAACTAGGCTACACTCTTCCCCGACAAAGAATTATTCTCTCTTTCTTATACCATTTTACCAAGTCCCATTTAGTTCCCATCTTGCCTGCGAAACTAATTTACACATTGTTCGGGGCACTGGGACTCTTAGGTCACCTGGTGATCAACCTACCATGGGAGACCATTACAGATTATGGGATCCTTGACCAGATCCCAAGGGAAAGGCCATCTGTCACCAGACCAGGCTAGTCAGCAGCCCAAGACACTACAGAGATCACTGCATCAAGCTTCACACCTGACATTTTCAGGTGTGCACCTACAGATGCAGAGCATGAACGGAACAGGCTCGCGGTTCAGGACGTACCGAAGCGGAGACACAAACTGCCCGAGGAGTTTGGGGGCTTCGGGGCCGCGGTGCCTCTCCTGCTTTCCTCGGAGCTCAGGTGCTCCTGCCATAACCTCCCCCCCCCGGGAGGGGGGCTTCCCAGCCCTTTTGTCTATGGATTCCCCGCTGGATCTCGGGGGGGACCCTCGCGCAAAGGCAAAGTTTCCGTCTCGCTCCCCCCGCCCGGCCTGGGCCCGCCCCATCTCCCGCGCCCCCCGCCCGGCGCCCGTCCCAAGCCCGGCAGCCCTTCCCTCAGGCCAAGGCGGCGGCGCCCCCCCCTCACCTGGCCTGCGCCTCGTCCAGGCTCTGGTCGGTGATGGCCATGATCTGCTGCAAAATGTCCCCCGTGTCCTGGAGCCCCGGGGGCGCCTGCGGCGGGGGCGGGCCCGGCGGGGCGGGCAGCCGGTGCGGAGGGGGCTCTCCGGCGCCTCCCGGAGGGGGCTGCAGACCCGCCAGGAGCCGCGACGCCTCCTCCATGGCCGGCGGGCGGCGAGCGGAGGCGCCTCAGGCCGGCGGTTGTGCGGCCCGATCCCCCCCCCCCCGGTGGCGGCGGCGCTGGCTCTGGCGGACGCGCGACTGGCGGCGAGCAGGCCCCGCGACCCTGGCTCCTGGCGCGCGCCCCGCCCCGCCGCGCACGGGCTCCGCCTCCGCCGCCTCCTCGCCCGTCGCCCCGCCAAGCGGCAGCCCCAGCAGCAGCGGCGGCGGCGGCGCGTCTCCTCCCGCTCCCCCTCCCCTCGCGCGCCTGCCCTCCCAGCGTCCCGCCCCCTTCGGGGACAAAGCCAGTCTCTCGGCGGCCGCAGCGCCATCGCCGCCTCCCAGGGAGAAGGGGCGGGGCCGCGCCCAAGACGCCCTCGCTGACTGGCTGCCCGGCCCGCCCGCCCCCCGCCCCATCTTGGCCCTCCGGCGCCTCAGGCGGGGCAGTGGCGGGATCCCTTGGGCGCTTCTCCGCCCGGCGCCGCCCGCCCCGCCCCGCCTTCCTGGGTCTCCCGCGGCCCCTCCGGGGGTCGCCCGGCTGGTCTCCGGGCTTCGTGGAGGCGGCGGGCGAGCGGGCGAGCGAGCGAGGAGGGGAAGCAGCGGCCCCGAAGTCCCGGGGGGGCCCAAGAGAAGCGCCTGGCGGCGGGAGGCCGAGCCAGCCCTCGCTCCGCCTGGACCGAAGGCGCAGATGCAGGCAGGACGCTGCTTTCCTGTCCTCCTCAAGGGCCCGCAGGCCAGCCATGCAGGGCAGAATCGGGACCCGGGTCCATCCCTCACGAGGAACCCTGCAAAATGCACTCAGAACTCTGCATAAATGAGAGAACTTCCCGTGCCCAGTGAGGGAAGGCAGGATAACTTTTTGAAAATGAAAACAAATGGGAAATGCTCCTCATAATGGAAGATGTTTGATAGGTATGTGCCACATTCTGGATGATTTGATACTCCCTCTCTATTTGTTATTACTCTGCCTTCCTCACCCTGTGACAGATGGCTCCACAGAAGAAAGCCATCGTGGCCCGTCTTAGCATCTCTTGCAATATCACAGAGATTCATGCAACCACTTCTGCAACCAGGTTGTGACCATCACAATGGAAGTTGTGCTCCCTAAAATAAATAAAGTCATCATTTGTGTGCATGCATATATATTCTGGGAATCCATGCTTTGACCCATGCACCACATTTTTCTCTCTGCCTTTATTCACAAAACACAGAGTTTCCATCATTCTAAGCTTCAGTTACACTCTTCTCTGCACATGGTATTTTACCTCCCATACTGGTCACAGAAACATTGAATCTTCGAGTTGGAAGGGATCCCAAGGGTCATCTAGTCCAACCCTCTGCAGTGCAGGAATCTGAGCTAAAGTGACCATCCAACCTCTGCCTAAAAACCTCCAAAGAAGGAGAGTCCACCCCCTCTCGTGGGAATCTGTTCCACTGCTGAATAACTCTTAGAGTCAGAAAGTTTTTTCCAAACGTTTAGTCAGAATCTCGTTGCAACTTGAAGCCATTGGTTCGAATCCTACCTTCCAGAGCAGGAGAAAACAAGCATGCTCCCTCCCCCATGTGAGAGCCCTTAAGATATCTGAAGATGACCATCATATCTCCTCCCAGTCTCCTCTTTTCTGGGCTAAACATACCCAGCTCCTTCAAGGGCTCCTCATAAGACTTAGTTTCCAGACCTTTGATCATCTTGGTTGCCCTATTTACACTTTCCAACCTGTCAACATCCAGATCAAGGGAAGTCATAGAACATAGCAGTTCTATGACTTCCCTTGATCTGGACACTAGACTTCTGTTGATGCAGCCTAGAACAGCATTGGCTTTTTTTGCTGCTGCATCACACTGTTGACCAGGGGTTTGCAAGGTTTACCTCGCCTGGGCCAATTCACTTCAGCGGCGATCCCTCCGTGGGCCGGATCATGCGCGTGCATGCCCCCGATTTCTGGCAACTGCGTCTGCGCAGACACAATTTCCTGCACTGCGGAAGCAAGTCCCTGTGCCGCGCTGCGCCGGTTTAGCATACCATGTGGGATCTCGCCAAGAGGGAGGTTTGGGGGTGGCTTGTGGGCCAGTTAAATGACCCCCGTGGGCCGCTTGTGGCCCATGAGCCTTAGGTTGCCTACCCCTGCTGTTGACTCATGTTAAGTTTGTGGTCCACCAAGACCCCTAGATCCTTTTCACATGTACTACTAGTAAGCCAGGTGTCCCCCATTTTACATTTGCGCAGAACCTGACATTTGTCCCTTCAGAAATGCATTTTGTTAGCCTGAGCCCAGTTCTCCAATCTGTTAAGGTCATTTTGAATTCTGATTCTGTCTTCTGCAGCATTAGCCACCCCAATGGCTCAGGGAGAGGACAGAACCCTGAGGCACCCCACAAGTGAGAGCCCAGGAGTCTGAACACTCATCCCCCAATACCACTTTCTGAACACGGCCCAGGAGAAAGGAGCAGAACCTCAGCCCCTCTAGACAGTCCAGAAGGATGTCATGGTCGATGGTATCAAAAGCTGCTGAGAGATCCAGCAGAACTAGGAAACAGCTTTCATCTTTGTCCCTAGCCCACCGAAGATCATCGACCAGCACAAGCAAGGCAGTTTCAGTCCCATGGTGAGGCCTGAATCCCGATTAGATGGGATCCAAATGGTCCGCATCCTCCAGGTATGAGCAACCACCCGCCGGTTCAGCAACCACCCGCTCAATCACCTTGCCCAAGAATGGAAGATTTGAGCCGTTAGTTTATTTTGTTCAATTATTTTAGCATATTGTTATGGTTGAAATAAAAATAAAATAATAATAATAAATTGTCCAGTTAGTAGCTCCTTATAGACCAACTAAGTTTGTTCTGGTATAAGCTTTTGTGTACATACACACTTCTTCAGATACCTGTTGTAAGTCATTTGAGTGTCATATTTGGGCAGCAGAGGTGGGATAATTTTTTTTCATAAAGAAACAAAATTATACAAATATAGAATTGTAAAGATTTTCTAGTACCATTATTTATTAATGTGCTGCTCTTTGTAGTTCCAATGAAGGCTTGCTTGTTTTCATTGACTCTCAACTTCTGTCTTCTTGTTTCCTCTCTTTCTTTCCTTCCTCCATTTTGCCTAGATAGTCCGTGCAAATTTGAACCATGTTTTACAGCTCTCACGATTTTCAACCTATTAATTCTGTGCTGGATTAAATTTTGTACATTTTGTTGTTCAGTGTGGTTCAGTAACATTTGAATTCAGTCCCCCATCCCCATTTATAAATACACAGAAGCTCGCTCGTTTTCCTATCCATTCATACCAACTCAGACCCAGTTATTATAGTAGAAATGGAAAAAGCTAACTACTACATACATGAAGGTTTGATTGATTGAGAACATTACTTGTGGTTATTGTTTTCCCTGTAGATTTGAAGCTTGAGTCAGTTCAATCAATAAATGCACCAATATTAATAGGGAGGCACAGCGCTCTGCCTGGAAACCAAACATTATCCTCTGCAAGGAAGCCTGGGGAGTGCTGGGAACTCGCTCAACAACTGCATCTGCTGATTCCTTGAAATTTCCACAGATGAATATTCACAGATTTTTAGCTCAAAATGGTAAAGGCCACAGCGGCAGTCCTGCACACAGGCTGCTGACATCCCACTGAAAATGGAAGTTAAGCAAGCTGTGTTCATATTTAGACAATGAATGTTACAGTGATTCAGCAAAAGTACTCCATATATAAGATTTATGAGTATCACAAAGAGGAAACATTCTGAGTTAAATTGCTTTTTACATGGGAGTAGGAGAGAGAGCAATAGCCATAATTTCAAACTAAATGTATATATTCAATTGTGCTCACTGGATATAAGCAGAGAACCTGACACTCCTCGGTGCATTACAGCACCTGATATTAAGGCAATATGAAGTAGCAGCCGCAACACTGCCAAGAGCTACAGGAATCATGAACTAGACAGGGTGTTTAGCTGTCTGATAGGGGTAATCAGATGGGTTCTGTCACAGAACAGCTCTTAAAAGTATATTCTTCAAAGATGTTTCGTAAGCTTGATGACAGGCTGGACAGTCGATGTTAAAAATACCAAAAGGTTCATTTATATAATACCTATGCTGAAACCATTTCTAGATCAGAAGCTGCTTGCCTGTTGTTTGGGAGAATAATATTCTGCAAGTGAAAATAGGACCTGCTCTCTATATTTTGGATAGCTGAGGATACATAATGCTCACTGGTGATCAGTCCATACCCTGCCTTTCCCAACCTGGTGCCTTCCAGATATTGTTGGACTACAACTCTCATCTGTCCCAGCCAGTGTGGCCAATGCTGTGTGTGTGTGTGTGTGTGTGTGTGTGTGAGAGAGAGAGAGAGAGAGAGAGAGAGAGAGAGAGAGGGGTCACCAGGCTGGAGAAGGCTGTGCTAGACCCACGAAGACACCTGCCTGCCTGCAGTACCAGATTTACGGATAAGCTAAACAAGCTATAGCTTAGGGCCCCACTCACTTGGGGGCCCCCAAAAAACTCATAAAACAAAACAAAACTGGATGTACATTTCCAAAATATAAGATAAAAATAAAATAAAACCTACATACAGCAACAGTGTTTTGTGTTGTGTAGGCTCCTGTGATGTAAGTAATGGGCCCCACCTGCTAGCCTGCTCCCTAAAATACCGCTGGTTTGTTGTTGATAAAGCACAGCTGGACATATAAAGGGCCCCATTACCTTCAGTAGCTGAAGCAGGCTTCCTCAACCTCGGCCCTCCAGATGTTTTTGGCCTACAACTCCCATGATCCCTAGCTAGCAGGACCAGTGGTCAGGGATGATGGGAATTGTAGTCTCAAAACATCTGGAGGGCTGAGGTTCAGGAAGCCTGGCTTAGGGCCTCATCAAACCTAAATCCGGCCCTGCCTGCCTGGATGTGTCCATGGAAGAAGAATCTGGCCAGGGAGAGTGAGAGAAAGAACCAGGAGGTTTTGGAGCTAGCTGGCAAGAAGAAGGCTGCTCTACCCTGCCTCTTCTTAACACTTGGGGGAAGTCGCTGGGGCCGGGGGGGGGGGTGGAGCATGAAGCAATACATTTTAGGTTTCAACTAGATTGCTGTGGTTGGGGGAGGTTGCTGACACATTGCCTGAGCACCCGCTGCTGTGCCAGCACAGACATCTGATCCTATGAACTCTGTATAGATATTTCAGAAACCCATGCAGGCTGTGAGCCCATTCCTACCCTTGGGCTAGGGAGGGAGGGGAAGAAAAAGTCCAGGAAGAAACCTAGCTGTTTTCACATCTAACAGAGCAGCACACTGTTAAGCGGAAGATCAAAACTTGATTGCAGCAATGACTTGCTCTATTAAAATGTATCATAACCTCCTCCAAGGTAAGAAGGTTCAGAGCCCAGGGAGTGATGGTGGGACAATAATGAGTGGCCAGAGGGAAAAGAGGGAGAAGACTGGGAAGACTTTTTCGCTTGGAAAAAGCTCTGGAGAGGAGGGGACTTAGGCAGCTGTGCGGAGGCAGGGACTTTTAGTCTCAGCAACTGATGCATGGAGTAAGACCTACCAGGGATGAGCTGCTATGCTCATTAGGCCTGTCACTCTGCAAAATCTGTGAAGATCCTGGTTTTGCTAATAAAGAGTTGAGTCCAACTTTGAGCGGTGTGATTTACTGCTGGCTCTGCTGGACAGTAGGGGTTCCTGTGAGCAGGCTGCATGGACCCCAGAGGATTGGGGGGGGGTACAGACTCAGAAAAGAGGGAGATACAGACACACTCCCCAAGATGGCCAAGTACTTAGTCCCTTTCCTGGCCCAGTAACATTTTGTCTACACTCATATAACATTTCCTTTTAAATAAGTACGGCAGTTTTTTTCATATTTTTTTTAATGCTATACCCTTTTCACATAGTGGAGTGGGAATGATATACATAAACCACCTTTTCCCTGCTCACAGATAATCATGTCTCTACTGGATAATGAAATGAAAAGGAATTAAATTGTAGGGCAATAGTTCACATGGATACTGCTGAGGGAGCAGGGAGACCTATCTTCTAGTCCTGTGATGAATCACCTGCGCTTATACAAAATGGACAGGGGTATAATTAACAAGTGAATTCTTGCATGTCAGCACAACAGAAGAAAGTTCATTCTCAAGCTGAAGCCAGAAGCAGGCAACTGACCAAAGTACACAAACCTGTACATCTTGAATGCAGATCCACCCTCTTTCCTTGTGAACCACACCTTTCCTCCAAAAACCTCTATAAATTGAATTAATATTTAAGCCATAGGGAAAGATTTTTGATGCAGAAAATGAGTGTACTTGGATTATTCCAGTAGTCCATGGCTTTGTGCTGGGCCATGGGACTCATTCTTATTTTTTAAAAATAAATAAATACTACCTGCTGCTTAATTGCCCACTTTCTCTAGTTCCTTTTGTATGCTCCTGTTCCACGCAGGCAGTGTTAGTGTCACTATTGAATAGGGGCTTAACATCATCAGAGATGACGGGATGCAGGAGCTCCCTGTGCAGTTTGGGAATGTCTTCTGAAAATGTCTCTCCCCCATCTGGCAAAGGAAGATACCAGACACATCTGATCAGATGCAGCTGCATAAGTTAATGCTCATCTAATCCCACTGGACGTAATGAGCACATTGGATGCAGATGGGCTTGTCATTTCCCATTCAAGGCCACTAGGTGCCTGCAACAACTTGCAACTAGAGGTGGATCAAAGCACAGAGAGAGTGAAATTCAGCAAAGCAGGAATACCTGTGCTTTTGAGAATGTTCATGAAACTAAAAAATAAAATAAGATCCAGAACTTTAAAGCCAACATATTCCCACAATGACAATGCTTAACTATTCAAATAAACTTTTCTTACATTACAAAGTGTACACGGCATACGTTTAAAGCAAATTATTTCCTCCAAGAATCCTGGTAACTCTAGTTTTCCCCTCACAGAGCTACAATTTCCAGCACCCTTAACCTCTGTCAGGATTATTTGGAGAAATTCATGGGGGGAGTTCAATGTAGCGCTCAGCAGATGGCCCCATCAGCGCAATCATTTCTGCTCGCCTGACAAAAAAAATCTGCCTTCTCCTCCCTTGTTCTGTTGACCCCTTCCAGAGCCAATTTGGGAGGTGTGCAGGGGGAAATGGGGAAAGACGCTGTGCACTAGCAGAAGTCCTTGCATGGGCTTCTGTTGGCAGGACTAAGTAGTTGACCCCATCCCCATGTACTTTAAATGTGTGTTGTGTGTTCAGACTTTATTGGGGGGACTTCTCTCTACCTTTAGGACTGAACCTATCTGAAGCTGCCTTATACCAAGTCACCCTATAGTTCTTCATCTCGTCCAATATTGTCTGCTCTGTCTTGGCAGCGACTCTCAAAGGTTTCTGCGAGAGGTCTTTCATACCACCTTAGGACTACCTGGTCCTTTTAACTGAAGATGTCAGGAACTGACCTTGGGACTTTCTGTATACAGATAGTTCCTAAAGGGCCAAGATGCTATCCCCACTGTGACAATGTTTGCAGGGTTTTTAAACTAATGTTGCAGAATCAGGGGTAGCACTATCACAGCATAACGGGGACAAAGGTTAGAAAGCAATCCTCTGGGAAGGCTCTATGGATCCTTAGCTTTGGTGCCCAGAACTGATAAAAGAATGACCACATCTTTCCCATGTACTCATCCTCAAGAATGTGATGAAGGGTTCAGCTAAAGCATCCACAAACTCTCTTTAATTACTGAATGAGTGTCTGGCTTTAGAAGCAGAGAAATCTAGTTCTGTGTGCCCTTCCCAGATTATGTAAGACAAAAGCGTCATTTATTGAAAGAAAAATCAAGTAAGGTCAAAGGATTTTTATTTTTATTTTAAGTAATGCACGACAGCTCTTAGCTTCAACTTCTCTGTTTCTTAACAGGGGATGGGTTAGGGACAATCATTGGCAAGGCAGCAAAAGAAGAAACACACATTCACCAGAAAATTCCATGATCTAAAGCCATCATACCCTGAACTGGTCCAGTCATAGCTGCCCAGAGTAGAACTGCCAACATTTGATGCGAAAAACACTGTCCCTTAGGCAGGAACTGGAGGCAGAGAAAGGACAGGAAGAAGTATAACTGAGATAGCCTCCAGATGACCTGTTTACTGAGCCTTCACATTTAATTATTTGCACAATGTTTGCAGGGAGGTTGACGCTGCAGCCCGATTACTGATTTGTTTGAGGAGAGCCATTACGATGCTGTGTCACCCAGTTGTTATCCTGTACCTTTCAGTGCTTTGGCCCCTCACATTCTCATTGGAAAAAGTTGTGTTTGCTTGTTGTGCCCAGACTACTTTCAACTGTGCAACCTGAATGTACCAGTACAGTATGTGATTGAATCCCACCCGAAATACCAACAGTCCTGGAAGTGCCCAGAACCTGTCAAGTCAGGTGAAGCCAATATGGAATCTGGTGGGTTGAGGGCAGAAATGGGGAGAACCTGGGGGTGGAGCCCAGCACAATCTGGGAAGTCAGGGTGGAGCTTCCTGGCTTTTCAGATCCCAGCACTGGCTAGCAAATAGAACTGATTGCACAGAAAAAATACTGCCTGGTTTGCAGCTTTGAAGTCAGAGGTTTCCAGATGCATGCACGAAACAAGCTGGAGACTTTGAGCTCAGAATAAAAGAATATACTTAATGAGGAGACTGAAGCACAGAGATGGCTCCAGGAGGCAGAGAGGAGGAGTGTCCCCACAGGAGACCCACCACCCAATTTGCCACCCTAGCTTTCAGTCAAGTAATATTGAATGTTGATATTGGTATCTGTCTGTCTCGACAAACAGCGGAGTGAGCCTCTGTGTGCTGCTCCCGGGGGCTAACCGAGAGGCGAGGTCCGAGTCCAATCCGAGGTCGATGGTGCAATATGAAGGCAGTCCATAGAAGTTGAAGCTAGGTGCAGGGCAGGGCATCGGGTGAGGTCAGGAGCTCCGGCAGGGAAGCAGGTCAGGGATCAGGCTGGAACCAACAACCAACGATGTTGCCCACAACTTGGGACTGGGGCTGGGTGGCTTTTATCTCCCCCGAGGCATAGGGTGGACCCGATCATCAGGTGACTCGCCTCCCCTGGCCTGGAGGCAAGCACTCCTCCTGCGGGAACTTAGTTTCCTCCGCTTCTCTGCCCTGAGCCTCTGCAGCTCAGGAGAGGCTGGAGGGTTACTAGACCCAGAGGCAACCTCAACTTCCTCTGACATGGCTGAGGGTGGAGCACCTGCAGGCTATGGGTCCTCCATCCCCCCAGGAGCCAGAGCAGACTCAGCTGGTGCCTTCACCTGAGGATCCAGCACAGGTGAGGACCCTTCAGGCTCATGCCCCAGCCCCAGCTCAGCTGGTCCTGGAGGCGGGGAATCCTGTGCAGGCTGGGATTCCTCAGGTTCAGCCTCCGAATCTGATTCCCAGGCCATCACACTCTGGGGGTGAAGTTGAACTGCTATGTTAGCAGCACCAAAGTGACTTCCCTGGGGCACAAACCTGGGCAGTGTGTATGGAGCTCGTGGGCTGCCTAAACGACAAGGCTCTCCTCTTGGCCTCCTAAATGTGGTCCAGAGGAAAGGAAAGCAAGATATTGGGCACCAGCTTGGCTGCAGGAGTTGCCAGAAGGAGGCACACAAGGTGTCACCCAACCGCCTTAGGGACTTCACCCTGGATTTGTGTAGGTTAGCCTTTTCTTCTCCTGAAGATGTCCCACAAGGCAGCAGAGGTTTAGGATCAGAGTTTTCCTTCTCCTAGACGGGCTGCTTTCCCAGCTTGATGAACCCCATGTGCCCCTCACTTCCCTCTACAGCAAGTGCAGAAACCGCCTTCTTGACCCTTGGACCCACTCTTGGTCTCATCTGCTCGGACCGCCAGAGCTTGTCTTTGCACACAGGAAAAGTCCCTAACTCACTGAGGGTTTCAGACCCATTGGCTACCCTAACCTGGTTTAGCCAGCCAGTCAAAGCCATTTCCCGGAATTGTGGCTGCTATCTCATGCTGACAGCTTCTCATGGTGACAGATGAGAGCTGAGTGCAGGGCAGGGAGTACCAAAGTCAGACAAACTGCCCCAGAAGGAGCACAATGTGCCCCCCACCAAAGGTACTGCCTGTCCCCTCTGCTAACATTCCATGCACCCCTGAATGAATTTACTGCCCTAATAATAGTCTTTACCCTCTGCTTCACTCCCACAAACTAGTCCCCAGGTTGTCCCTAAAAATATGACAGACACCCCTGCATTGGTAGTTACTGTAAGATGAGAAAAATTAAGTGAAGTATTTACACTTTTTCAGAGTCACAACTAGTGGTCCAGCAACATCTGGTGGTTCCCCACCCCTAGACTAGCAACACTGCAATTACCTGGGGCCACACACAACTGGGAAACATTTCCAAGTGCAATGGATCTTCCTCTTCACTTCCTCATGAATTCATCCTCTGTGCCCCCAAAATCTGATCTGGAAGGTTGGAGGACCAAATTTGTGCTTGCACGGGGCGGGGGCAAAAAGGGATAGTTGTGTCACACAAAGAATCATAGAATCATAGAATCATAGAGTTGGAAGAGACCACAAGGGCCATCGAGTCCAACCCACTGCCAAGCAGGAAACACCATCAGAGCATTCCTGACATATGGTTGTCAAGCCTCTGCTTAAAGACCTCCAAAGAAGGAGACTCCACCACACTCCTTGGCAGCAAATTCCACTGTCGAACAGCTCTTACTGTCAGGAAGTTCTTCCTAATGTTTAGGTGGAATCTTCTTTCTTGCAGTTTGGATCCATTGCTCCGTGTCCGCTTCTCTGGAGCAGCAGAAAACAACCTTTCTCCCTCCTCTATGTGACATCCTTTTATATATTTGAACATGGCTATCATATCACCCCTTAACCTCCTCTTCTCCAGGCTAAACATGCCCAGCTCCCTTAGCCGTTCCTCATAAGGCATCGTTTCCAGGCCTTTGACCATTTTGGTTGCCCTCCTCTGGACACGTTCCAGTTTGTCAGTGTCCTTCTTGAACTGTGGTGCCCAGAACTGGACACAGTACTCCAGGTGAGGTCTGACCAGAGCAGAATACAGTGGCACTATTACTTCCCTTGATCTAGATGCTATACTCCTATTGATGCAGCCCAGAATTGCATTGGCTTTTTTAGCTGCCGCGTCACACTGTTGGCTCATGTCAAGTTTGTGGTCAACCAAGACTCCTAGATCCTTTTCACATGTAGTGCTCTCAAGCCAGGTGTCACCCATCTTGTATTTGTGCCTCTCATTTTTTTTGCCCAAGTGCAATACTTTACATTTCTCCCTGTTAAAATTCATCTTGTTTGTTTTGGCCCAGTTCTCTAATCTGTCAAGGTCGTTTTGAAGTGTGATCCTGTCCTCTGGGGTGTTAGCCACCCCTCCCAGTTTGGTGTCATCTGCAAATTTGATCAGGATGCCCTTGAGTCCATCATCCAAGTCGTTGATAAAGAAAGGTACATTGCATTTGCACATGGGCAGTGCTGGATTCAACCCCAAGTCTTAATCTGGAATCGATATGTGAAGTAGAACTGAAACTGAATTTGGAGAAACAATGAATTGGATCATAAATTTTCATCCTGCTGTGAAGTATGGACTACAGCAATATCAGGTAACTTGGATCGCCCACTTCATATGTTTCTGAGATCTCTTTCCGGTGTTCCGAGATGCGTCTCAGGTGCAGCCCTATGACTTGAGTTCGCCCAGCCCTCAATTGTAAAACGAGCATGGTGTCGAGCCATCTCCTATAGCTCCCACCTACTAGCATCGGATGCTCGAATTAGAGGTGGTTTTTCCAATCTGATTCTAAGAGATATTCATAATTCCCCTTGGAAAACTACAATTAACCTCAAACTCCGCTCTCTTTTTAATCTGAATTGCAAAACTGTTCTTAAATTAGAATGTATCAGTCTGGCGACCCTACCTTCAATTAAAAAGAAGCTACAGCAACTTGACTTCTCTAACACAGCCGCCGATGCAAGAGGGCCGTGTTCAGGCCTAGCCCTAGCTATTCCCCCCCCCCCCAAAGGAATCCCTCTATACTGCTTCACAATTTCTTCGGAGGCTAAGCGAAGGGCCTTTACTTGTGCCCGTCTCAACTGTTTTCCTACAGCAGTTCTGTCGGGTCGTTATTCCAGAGTCCCCATCGCAAACAGAACATGCACCTGTAATGACACGGCTCTGGAGACATTGGAACACGTAATGCTCTTCTGTCCTAACTGGTCAGATGAAAGATCTCGGTTTTTAACTCCTCTCATGAACAAGCTTCATCTCCCAATCCAGCCCTGGATAGTGTCCCTTTTTTTGCAGGATTCTGATTGTTGGATTACCGAGATGACAGCTAACTTCCTGCTCAGTGTGATGAAGAGGAAAGCGCCACTAACTTCTTTTTTAACACCACAGCTGCAGTCGATACGCTGCACAACCGAACGAAGTTCCAAGTAGCTTTATTGTACAAGGACAATGGAGCTAGGACAAATCTGAGGAGCTGAAGGACCTCTTTAACGATCCTCCTCCAGCCTCAGCAGTTTTTTGTCTTTTTGTTTCTGTTTTTTTTAAAAAAAAATATTTATTGGGATTTTACAAAAAACAGAGATTTACAGAATGAAAAAATCACAGAGAAATAAAAAATGAAAAAAGAAACAAAGAAAAATACAAAAATTCATAGAAAAACAAACAAGAAAAAAAATACAAAATACAAAAAACAAATAGTTAGGAAAAAATTAAAAAACAAATCCATTTTTTGATATCTTTAAGTTCATATGCTTGTTTCCTTGACCTCCTCACACCTCCCCCTTTTGTATTCCCATTTACATAATCAATTCAGCAAATTCTTACCCTTTTTCATTTATCTTAACTCTATATCATAGCATATTATAACTCAATATTTTCGTCCATTTATCAGTTCATTTTTTACATATTCTTGTTAACTTTTGTTGCTAATTACCACTTATTGCCAATCCAAACATAAATTTAACATTCATTAATTTTACAATATTTCTGAAGATATACTTCAAATTTCTTCCAGTCTTCCTCCACCGCCTCTTCTCCCAGGTCTCGGATTCTGCCAGTCATTTCCGCCAATTCCATATAGTCCATCATCTTCATCTGCCACTCTTCCAGGGTGGGTAGCTCTTGTGTCTTCCAGTACTTTGCGATGAGTATTCTTGCTGCTGTTGTTGCATACATAAAGAAAGTTCTATCCTTCTTTGGTACCAATTGGCCGACTATGCCCAAGAGAAAGGCCTCTGGCTTCTTCAGGAAGGTATATTTAAATACTTTTTTCATTTCATTATATATCATCTCCCAGAAAGCCTTAATCTTTGGGCACGTCCACCAAAGGTGAAAGAATGTACCTTCAACCTCCTTACATTTCCAACATTTATTATCGGGCAAATGATATATTTTTGCAAGCTTGACTGGTGTCATGTACCACCTGTATATCATTTTCATAATATTCTCTCTTAGGGCATTACATGCCATAAATTTCATACCTGTGGTCCACAACTGTTCCCAGTCAGCAAACATAATGTTATGACCAACATCTTGTGCCCATTTAATCATTGCAGATTTAACTGTTTCATCCTGCGTATTCCATTTTAGCAGCAGGTTATACATTCTTGAAAGTGTTTTAGTTTTGGGTTCTAACAATTCAGTTTCCAAATTATAGGCCTCTCTTATTTGATAATAATGAAGCCAATCTCGCACCTTTTGTCTTTTTGTTTCTGTACTATTCGGTCACTCGATGTTTTAAATCCTTTGTTGCTTCTGTTATCTCTTTTTTTTCTTTTTCTTTCTCCCTTTAAGTATTTGCCCAGGACGATATCTACCTTTATTTTCCCACCCCCATTTTATGTTGTTATTTCTATGTATATCATGCTATGGCCACACGGCTAATGCAATAAAATCTATTATTATCCTGCAAGTCAAACAATGCATAAAAGCAAGCTTTAATATCATCCATCCAAAATGTAGTTATGTAATCCTTCCCAGTGAAATGCAGATTTTGCAATGGGGGGAACTGAAGCCACCTGAAGAGAAATCTGAATTTAAGGTTTACATTTTCAATTTTGGAAAAAACTGAGAGACTTGTATTGTGTGACTCTTCCATTTGGCACTATGGTTATCCACCTGCTACTGGAGCAAGAATGGATTATTATGACCAAAAGTCATGGAGAGCAAATCCTAAACATTGTTTCTAATCTATCCTATCCACCCTGAGAGAATAAAGGCAGCTGCCTCTGGTTTATAGTTCAACAGTACTTGACTACCTTATCTACCAACAGGGTATCATTACGTTCCCCATAAAGTATGGAAAGATAACAGCTGCCAAAAGTAATTGTTCCCCCAACTGGTATTATAGTTCTTGTTTACTACTATGCATGCTTAGATGCTAGCACAGGGAAGGCCAGCAGGGTGAATGCAGGCTGGATCCAGCCCATGAAGCAAATTTGCCCAGCCTCTGGCAATCCTTCCAAATTGTAATCAACATAAACGTTTGCCTACAGCTTTGTTTTGTTTAAATAAAAATGTCTGTTTCAGCTTTACTTCGAATAAAAAAACCATTTTGCAAAAGTTGATAGCTGAAGATATTCCAAATTAGTGGTGTGTCTCTCTTTGTGGCCAAATTCATATGCTTACTGAACTGTAATACTCTTCCAGCTAAGCAACACCGACTATATTGTAGAATTTGAGACAGTTTCATATCAAACAAACCATGAACTGAAGCCAAGGTTTGGGAGAAACAAATCAGGAGCTGGGATGCGACACCAAGCTAGACACTTTGCGAATTGTCCTGCTGGAGGAAGGAGCAAAGTGGGAGTGTTTAAGCTTAGGGCACAGACTGACTGGAGCAGACACCTCACGGTGTGTGAGCATGGTCATTATCTCCCTATTCCTTACAGCAGCAATGCAAAGTAGGTTGGTCTTATTATTGCCATTATTGCAGGTGGAAGTGTGATAGGATACTAGCTTGCCTAAGGCGACTTATTTAATTCATGACAGAGGTGATATTTGAGGACTTCCTCATCCATGGCACACACTCCTAGGGGCTAACAAAATGTTATGGGGACAGACATGGCTGACAAGGAGCAGCGTCTCCTCAGTAAGTCTAGCAACAAAAATGCTTGCTGTGATGTCATTGTGTTTTGCATTTCTTGACTCCAGTTCATGGCTTCCCACTTGCACAGGGCAAGGGAAATACAAGATGCCTTGCTGTGTCATACAGCACATGATTATTTCACTAGACATTGCCAAGGGACCATGCAGAAGACATGCAGGGCAGCGGAAGCCACGCATTTCCCCGTAATGGCTAGTTAGGCCTACGCTGTACTAATTTTGGCCATCCTTGCTCTCATAAATGGAGGTTAAGTTATATATATATAGTTCTGAACGGAGCTACTCCTCTTTTATACCAACACCACTGGATGTTGGATTGTTTCCAGGCTCAATTCAAAATGCTGTTTAGGAACAGGATTGTTAAAGAATCGTCTCCTCCCTTAGGATTCTGACCATCCAGTGTGGCTGCGTACAGAGTAGTACCACTTTGGAAGCTGCAGCTAAACTGAAATGCATCCATTTCAGGGCAGCTGTTGTGAAGCTGTTGACAGCATCAGTGAATTGCAGTTTGGTGCTGGAAAACTAGCCAGGTACTGGGCATAGGGTGGAGACCTCCCCGTTGACACTACAAGAAGGCCTTCAACAGGGGGAGTAGCGGGCACAGCAGGAGCTGCTGCCTCACAGGTAAAATTAAAGGTTATGTCAACTGATGAACTTTTGGCCCAAGCATTGGGTAAGATTGATGCATCTTTGGAGAAGTTGGCCAACAAGGTGGAAGAGACAAATAGACAAGTAGCGGAGGCTTCTGCAAAAATTGATGTGAACACCTCAAGTATTAATTTGAATACTTCAAGTATCAACGAACTAGGGAAAAAGGTGAACTCTAATACACAGTCTATTGAAAGATTACTGGAAGAATCAGCTTCAACTAGAAAACTGGCTGAAGAGGCCAAGGAAATTGCAACTGCTGTTCAGGAACAGATTCCACCGGTATATAAAAAGTTAGAAGAGTATGATTTGACACTGTCCATGATAGACCTTGAAAGAAAGGCGAGAAATCTAAGAATAAGAGGTGTGCCAGAAAGTGAGAAAGATAATTTGGCAGAATTTCTCACAAAGGAATTGTCACAATTTTGGCAGAAGGATTTGGGGGAGGAAGAATTTACGATTGTGAGTGCTTTCAGACTCAGCAGAAGACAAGGAAAGAATAAAGCAAGAGATTGTCTGATTACCTTAAAAACAAAGGAAGAAAGGGATAAAATACTGAACCTACATTATCAAAGAACCTTGGAAATTGAGGATACCTTTGTGGAAATCTTCAAAGACATACCCAAACACATTCTGGAGGTAAGGGCCTACTACAGAGACCTGGTTGCCTTGCTGAGAAAAAACAAAATAATTTTCAGGTGGGAATTCCCCCAAGGCCTATCTTTTAAATATAGAGGAAAGAAAATAAGAATAAGGACAGTAAACGATAAGGACAAGTTTTTGAAAGATCACGAAGAGGACCTACAGAAGGAAGTGGAATCTGGTGAGGACTTATTGGTGCCAGGAAAAGGACTCTTGGAGATAGCAAATTTGATATCTGGACGCTCCGGCTTAAGGAGAGACAAGCCACCGACAGAAGAAGAACAACAACTTGGTGCAGTAGGAGGGAAAACTAACTAACTAATCATGTCTCTGCAACTTTTAAGTTGGAATTGTAATGGACTCAACTCTTCTAGAAAGAGAAAAGAGATTTTTCATATATTAAAGAAAGAACATTTGGACTTGATTTGCTTACAAGAAACACATGTTATGAGGCTACACAGGAAAATACTTGTTAATAAAAGATTAGGGCAAGAATTTATCTCGTCTTATAAAGTTAAAAAAAGAGGAGTGGTGATCTACGCAAAGGAGAAACTTTTACCGAAATTTATTCTCAAAGATGAACAAGGAAGATATTTGGCTATTGAAATTCAGTTTCAAGGAGAGAAATTTTTGATAGTAGGTGTGTATGCACCAAATGAGGGGAAGTCGGAATTTTTCAAGAAGTTGCATGAGACTTTGATGGACTTTATGGACTATAATATAATTTTGATGGGGGACATGAATGGAGTTGTATCCACCAATATGGACAAGGCGCAAAAACAGGTAGTCACCAAAGATGGTAGACTACCAAAAACTTTCTTTGAAATGACTGATAATATGGACTTGATCGATATTTGGAGAACTAAGAACCCCTTGGAGAGAGAGGGAACATTCTTCTCTGAAGCCAAGATGACATGGACCAGAATTGACCAAATTTGGATTACTAGAGGAATGGCACCAAAGATAAAAAAAGTGGAAATCTGCCCTAAAACTTGCTCCGACCATAATGCTGTAAAGATGGAGATGAAGCCAACAACAACCGGTACCTTCAGATGGAGGATGAATGACACCTTATTTAGAGATGAAGAAGTATACAACAAGGCCCAAAAGACTCTAAAAGACTACTTTGAATTAAATTTGCCAACAGATGTGGAGAAAAGAGTAATCTGGGATGCTAGTAAAGCCGTGATGAGAGGGTTTTTGATACAACAGAATGCATTAAAAAAGAGAAGGCAAAATGAGAAAAAAGATAAAATTTTGGAGAAAATTAAAGAAGGTGAGAAAAAATTGAGAGCCAAGCCAAAGTCACAAGAGATCCTGAGAGAAATAAAGGTCTATCAAATACAATATATGGAATTGATGAATCAGGAAATAGAATGGAAAATTAAACAAATGAGACAGAAGACATTTGAATCGGCGGACAAATGTGGGAAGTTACTGGCTTGGCAACTGAAAAAAAGACAAAAATTAAATACAATCACAAACCTGGAAGTAGAAGGGAAAGATATAAATAATCCAAATGAGATCAGAAACTGTTTCCAGAAGTATTTCAAGCAACTATACACACAAGGGCCACAGAACGAAAGGGACATTGATGGATTTTTGAAAACAAATGGATTACAAAAAATTTCACAGGAAAGTAAAGTACTCTTGAACTGTAAAATAACAGATCAGGAGATAGAAGGTGCCATTTCAAATATGCAATTGGGCAAATCTCCGGGACCGGATGGGTTGACTTCCAGATACTATAGATCTCTGAAGAACTGGTTAATCCAACCTCTAAAGGAAGTCTGCAACGAGATTCTAGAAGGGAAAAGGGCACCAGAATCGTGGAAAGAGGCCTACATTACACTTATACCGAAAACAGAGACTGAAAAGACCCAACTTAAAAACTACCGTCCCATATCCTTATTAAATGTGGATTACAAAATCTTTGCTGATATTTTGGCCAAGAGACTGAAAAGAGTACTGATTGAAGAGATACATAAGGACCAAGCGGGCTTTCTGCCGGGAAGACACATATCGGACAACTTGAGGAATGTAATTGATATTTTGGAAAAGTTAGATGTGAACATAAATACTAAAGCTGTTCTGATATTTGTGGACGCGGAGAAAGCCTTTGACAACATTTCTTGGAGTTTTATGAAAAAGAACTTACAGGGTATGGGGGTAGGCCAAGGTTTTGAAAATGGTATAAGTGCAATATATTCTGAACAAAAGGCCAAATTAATTGTAAAGAATGTAGTTACGGAGCAATTTAAGATTGAAAAAGGGACACGACAAGGGTGCCCAATTTCCCCTTTACTTTTTATATCGGTCCTGGAGGTTTTGCTGAATATGATTAGAAGGGACCGGTTGGTTAAAGGCATACAGGTCGGAGCTAAACAGTACAAATTGAGAGCATTTGCAGATGACCTAGTTTTGACGTTACAGGAGCCAGAATCTAGTACCAAAAGAGTTTTAGAATTAATTCAAGAATTTGGCCAGGTGGCAGGATTTAAACTGAACAAGACCAAAACTAAGGTTTTAGAGAAAAAATTGACATTGTTTGAAAAAGAGAAATTTCAGAATGAAACAGGTCTGACTGTGGTGAAGAAAGTGAAATATCTGGGGATCAATATGACTTCTAAAAATGGGAACTTATTTAAAAATAATTATGAGAAATGCTGGTCAGAAGTGAAAAAATATCTCGAAATATGGTCAGACTTGAAGCTTTCCTTGATGGGTCGAATAGCAGCTATAAAGATGAATGTATTGCCTAAAATGTTATTTTTGTTTCAAACATTACAAATTGTGGACAAAATGGACTGTTTTAAGAAGTGGCAGAAAGATATTTCTAAATTTGTCTGGCAGGGCAAGAAGCCCAGGATAAAATATAAGATTTTAACTGATGCAAAAGAAAGGGGTGGCTTTGCCCTGCCAGACTTCAGACTGTACTATGAATCAGCAGCATTCTGCTGGTTGAAAGACTGGCTGCTTCTTGAAAACACAGACATTTTGGATTTAGAAGGTTTTAACAATGTTTTTGGATGGCATGCATATTTGTGGTATGATAAGGTTAAAGCTCATAAAGCATTTAAAAACCACATTGTTAGGAGATCTTTGTTTAATGTTTGGATCAGATACAAGGATTTACTGGAAAATAAGACCCCAAGATGGTTGTCACCAATGGAAGCGAAAGCCCAGAAAAAGCTCAATATGGAGGCCAAATGGCCAAAATATTGGGAAATTTTGGAACAAGAAGGAGATAGACTGAGATTGCAGAGCTTTGAGAAACTAAAAAATAAAGTGCGAGACTGGCTCCATTATTTTCAGATAAGGGAGGCTTACAATTTGGACAAGAAAATTGGCTTCCAGGTGGAAAAATCTAAATTAGAAACAGAAGTGCTAGAACCTAAAACTAAGATTATGTCAAAAATGTATAAATTGCTACTGAAATGGAATACACAGGATGAAACGGTTAAGTCAGCTATGATTAAATGGGCACAAGATGTTGGACACAACATTATGTTTGCTGACTGGGAACAGTTATGGACCACAGGTATGAAATTTACGGCATGTAATGCCCTAAGAGAGAATATTATGAAAATGATATACAGGTGGTACATGACACCAGTCAAGCTTGCAAAAATATATCATTTGCCCGATAATAAATGTTGGAAATGTAAGGAGGTTGAAGGTACATTCTTTCACCTTTGGTGGACGTGCCCAAAGATTAAGGCTTTCTGGGAAATGATTTATAATGAAATGAAAAAGGTACTTAAGTATACCTTCTTGAAAAAACCAGAGGCTTTTCTCTTGGGCATAGTCGGCCATTTGGTGCCAAAGAAGGACAGAACTTTTTTTATGTATGCTACAACGGCAGCAAGAATACTTATAGCAAAGCACTGGAAGACTCAAGATCTACCCACTCTGGAGGAATGGCAGATGAAGTTGATTGACTGTATGGGACTGGCAGAAATGACTGGCAGAATCCGCGACCAGGGAGAAGAGTCGGCAGAAGAAGATTGGAAGAAATTTAAGGATTATTTACAGAAATATTACAAAATTAATGAACTCTGAAAAGATGCTGGATTGAATTTTTGTGGTTTCTAGCTGCTATGATAAAGATAATAGGGATTAAAATTGTTTAAGTCATAAAATTTAAAAAGTTGATTGGGAAATAAGGTGTTAATTAAAAGAAATGTTAAGAGATTAGGATTTGCTGGATTAACAATTTGAAATAGAAAACAAGAAGGGGAGGTATGAGGAAGTCAAAGAAACATGTTATTGAAAAATTGTTACTGAAATTGACTTGTTTTTAATATTTTTCTTTGTCTTTTTCTTTTTGTGTTTGTATAAAATTGGAAAATCTAATAAATATTTATATATATATATATATAAAAGGGTGGAGACCTCCCCACCCCTTCTGTGGGGTGAACAGAGCGGCTGAGGTGTGCATAGCCTTAGATCAGTTGGAGAGTCATTTTTGCGAAGCCTCCCTCCATCTGAGATGTGGATGGAAGGAATGCACAGAAACACATTCTTCGGACAGGCTTAGACTGCTCCATTGGGCCGCCCTTTCTATCCAACACCAAATGAGATAAAATTGTTCCATTACATCTCTGGCGTGTGTAGTTCTTGAATATTGTTATTCATCTGGCCACATCTGCATGTGACATTTAAAGCACTATTATCCCATTTTAACACCCATGGCTTCCTGGGAACTGTAGTTTGTGAAAGTGTTCCTGAGAATTGTTGAGATGCTTATTCTCCTCATACAGCTTTATCTCTCAGAGTTCGCTGGGGACAGATGGTTAAACCACTCTGGAAATGTGAGGGGAATGGTGAGGAGTCCTCCTAGCGACTCTCAGCAACCTTAACAAACAACCACAGTTCCCAGGATCCTTGGGGGCAAGCCACAATGGCTGCTTAAAGCAGTACAGTCGTACCTCCTCGGTTACATAAACTTTGGGATATGTAAGCCGCAAACCCGGAAGTATATTTCCAGGTTTTTGCCGCACATGCATGTGCAGAAGCGCTCTACCGCTGTGCGTGCGTGCGTGCGTGCGTGCACAGAAGCGGTCTCTCCAGGATCCAGCTGGACCTCTGGAACGGATCCCGTCTGCAACCGGAGGTACCACTGTATAATACTGCTTTAACTGTACAGTGCAGATGGGGCCTGAGATTGTCCATCTAGGTCAGTACTGCCTACTCTGACTGGCAGTGGCTTTCCATAGATTCAAGCAGGGGCCTCACCCAACTCCTACCTGGAATCGCCAGAGACTGAACCTGGGACCTTCTGCATGCTGAGCAGGTGCTCTGCCACTGAGACGCAGCCCTTCCCTAAGTTAGGGCCCTCCACTCCTGTCAGCTGCAGCTGAGCTGCATTCAGGAGTGCTAGCTTGGCTCCACAATAGTGGGTGCCCGGGGCTGTGGGTGCCATGCAGCATGTATGGCTCTGGTGCTAAAATGTGTGGGTGCCCAGCCCCTTCGTGGGGAATTTTGTGGGTGCTTGGACACCCAAGGTCCCAGGGAGCTGGCACCTATGGCTGTGCTGGTCCACTGCAGAGCAGGAAGATAGGAGGGAGATGCAGCAACATGAAGCTCCATGACTCGCCACAGGGGGCAGCTTCGCACAGATCCGAAAGTTCCCTGGTCCAGCTCTGCAAGGAGACCATTTGCAGTCTGCAAAAATGTCAAGCGGGAAGGAGATCGGAGGGTGGACCTTCAACGTTGCATCTCTTCTGGAGCAGCTCAATCAGGCTGTTTATAACAAAACCCTCAACAGTTCACTTTGCACTTCTTCTTTTTAAGCAAAAAATAGCCCAGAGAAAAGTCAAAATGGTTCCTCGCCCAAGTAGCATATGTAATTTTGTTTTTAATTGTTTGCAAAATCGAACATTTGTGGATCGGGGACATTTCAAAGGCCAATTGCAACTGTAGAGATGAATATAGCCAGGGCTTTAGGGGGCAATGCTACACAAAGTGGCAGGAAACTACCGTATATAGGGTAATCAGAAAAGACAGATTTGGATCTGCCTTGGAAAGGCCTTTCTGGCCATCAGAAGCAGCTTCCGGCTCTTGAGCTCCTGGGCTCCTGTTGCTCTGCGATTAGGACTCGCCGCCTGCACCCTGGCTGGCTGGCTAGCTTCCTCACCTGTACATTTTTAAAAAACAGTTTATTACAATTCTCACCAGGACTGTAAAGCTGCTGTTGGAACTGAGGGAAGTGGAGAGTGTGAAACAATAATTCAATACTCGCTCTTACTCAGTGGAAATTTCCCCTAATATATAACCCAAATCATCCTTTCTGCAACTTCAACCTTCGTACTCTTGCTCCACACTCATTGACAAGTGGGAACAATTCTTGTCGCTTTGCTTTATGGCAGCCTTGGCTAGCCATCGTGGGCCTCTTAATCTTCTTTACCCTATGCTAAAATGTATGGTTCTCTTGGCATTTCCTTATATGCAAGGCTCTGTGCATTCGCACTGTGAAAAGATTTAACTTCTGTGTCCAGGGAATGAAGTAAATTGAAATAAATGAGACTTAGTTCTGAATAAACCTGGTTAGAATCAGGCTTCAGGTACCGTAATTTTCATCATATATATATATGTATATCTGACTTGCATTCTAAAACCAGCCTCAATCATCTTTGTTTCTCTCCTCGGAATCTCTAATTTCCTTTTGCTACTTCTGTGAATTCAGACAGATTACCATTTTCATCATCTGCAGAATTTTAATATGATCAATATTAATCTTCCTATATGATGACAATGTGGTTTTATTGTCACAAACTCCCTCCGGGTTCAGTGACTTGCTAAAACAGATTTTGAGTAGGCAGTGCAAGAGATTAAATGAATCCCCTTCCCCAGCAGCGCTGATTCCCAAACGACATCCCCATGGGATCTCGGCAATAGGCAGGTCCTCCTTGCACATTCCACAGGCGTGAGGTCAGACATTCTTCTAGTAAGTCATTCTAGCACTGCACAGAACTCCTGACCTGCAGAGACATACCATGCATGTGTCTTCTGGGGATCCCCGGGGTGCCATCAGAAAAGAGCAGGGGGCGAGGCCCCAAACGCAGCAGAGATGGCTTGCAGCATTGTGGAGGGAGCGAAGCAACAACACATCCTAAAATAGTGCTGAGGCCCATTCTAAAGTGTTGTTGGAAGGGATGGGTGGATCCTAAAGAGGTGGGAGACGAGATTGGGGAGCTGAAGAAAGGCAACCAGAGCAGAGCCAGGGAGGTGAAATTGGGGCCCCAGGGAATGTGAGAGATGGCGGAAGGAGACAGTGATCTAGAGAGTCAGGGGCTGAATCCTGGAAGAGGTTGTCGGAGAGGAGTCCCATGCCCAAGGGCCACTGCCAGCCCCTCCTGTCAGAGTCAGGCAGATTGCCAAGGACATAGAGATGCTGGCACCAACCCAAACAAACCTCACGGGCCCAACCCACTTGCAAAAGGGCCCCTTCGCTTGCCCAGAGCAGAAACGCTGGCCATTTGCCACACCAATACTTATGCCCACTCTGCTCTTCAAAAGGAAGGGTGGGGCGCCTTTAACCCTTGCCCTGCCTGTCTACTGCTCAGATTTATGCCAGAAAGAATGTGACAGGAACCCAAATCCCAGTTCTTCAACTGGCAGCGAGGGCCAGGACACAAAGTCTAGAGAAGAGAGGGGCTCCCATAAGACCATTTAGCCCAGAGTCTAAAATTGCCAAACTGCACCACTAGGCTGCACTAGTACCATTGGTGCGTAAATTGGCATGTTTGTATAAGCAGATGAGCACAACCATGCCCCATCTCTTTGGCTATAATTACACAGCCTGTAAATCAGGGTTGGCTAGCCTGAAATTCAGGTGTCATAAATATCACAGGCGAAGAGTTTGTGGCAAGCCCAGGCAGCAACAGGAAGGCCTGCTGAGAGCATCACTTTAGACCTACTGCCACACCTGCTTCTCCCTTTCAGAATCAAAAGCAGCCTCTTGGGGCAAAGGGGGGCTATAGTGTTGTCCTTTGGACTAAACTGATCTCTATTCTATGGGATTCTTAGGTCCCACCTGCACCATAGAGCACATAGCTCCCCACAACCCCAAATCCAGGAACCGGTAGTTTGCTATAGATGCTGGGCATTGTAACTCTGTGAGGGGTAAACTACAGTTCCCAGGATTCTTTGGAGAAAGCCAGGTGCCTTAAACATTTGGCGCAGCTGTGACCTATGGGGCTCAGAACTCAGGTGTACTGAATTGTTCATGTCAGAAAGGAATTTCTTCCCAGACCTGACATATGCCATTGGGTTTTCCTACCTGCCACACCCATTTCTTCGGAGACATCAATAACTGTTTGCAGCATTGTGCTAGGAGTATGACTCAGGGTTCAAGTTCTGCCCCCATTATAAATTAGCTGCAACCTCAAGCTGGTGGGGAGGGATTGTGTTTGGAGGTTGAACTAGATGACCCTCAGCATCCCTTCCAACTCTACAATCCTTTGATCCTATAAGCCCAGTTCCACCAGCGTCCATGAGTCCTGCTTTACAGAGAAGATTCCTCTATTTCAGGGTAGAAGATATATTTTGATCAACCAGTGGATCTCTGCGTGATTTGCAGTCGACTGCCAAGAGGTTCTGACTCCCAATTGCTTAACAATGGCAGCAACACTTTCCCCCACCTAAATTAGGTTGCTAAAACAGGAACAGGTAGCTAGTTGGGAGTAAGCTGAAATTCATTTCAATTCTGGCAATGGAAACACATTTCTAGACCTCGAATGTGCTCAATGATCCTGTCTTTTGCACCTGGTTCTTGCTGGTAGCGCTTCATACAGCATCCACCCCCCTCTGTGCATTTGGATGTGCATCTGATTTACTTGGGCCCGTGGCAGCACTTGATCTAGCAAGCCATGGATGCAGGCAAGGGATCGTGTGGGGAAGGGAGGGTGCAAGGGGAGATCCAGGGATCGTCTCCCTTCTCTTCTTTTTTCTTGTTTAATAAAAACAAATGAAGGTAAGAGCCAAATACTGCATATAAAATTGGGTAAAGGTTCTTATAGCAACAACATCAACTGTTCAAGGACAAAACCCCTTAACCTTTAGCTTCCCTTTCCTTTGTATCACAACTTGTATATTCCATACAGGAAGAGAATCTTATTAAAGATTCAACCACTCCATAAAGCTCGCCCCACCCCCATTACAGTGAGTGGCAGCTGTCAGTCTGTGTCTTCCCTCTGCAGATTGTTTTATCTGTGTCTGTTTTTCTTAATTCCCTGTTTGTGTCAATGGAGACACTCCCTTTGGTTCCAGTAAAAACAAATCACAGGCTGAGGGTTTTTAAAAAATAAAAAAGGCTTCGTGTATTGGGACAAACCTTTAAAATGCTATCATGACAGTGTAAGTTTTAAAATCTTAGTGGGAGAGGCACGTAACCGTCATTGGGCAAAGCTTAAACAAACAGGGCATGCAATGCTTCATTGCTAATATTTATTACAGGGTTGTCACTTGAAGATTGCTATAAATAAATGTGTTGTAAAATACAGAAGAGTGCACAGAGCTGTAGCAAGTTGTTAAATAAACACAGAAACTGCCATTTTTATTTCTTCAAATGCTGCTCTAGCATCACTCAGCAGCCTGAGCTCACAGATCTGCACATGATCCACACCTCTGTGGATTCCCAGGCCTTCCTCTCCCCTTTGGGCGATTCTGCACCATTTACAAAGTTTCAGACATGCACAGGATTGTGCCACAAAGCAGCTTTGCTAGGTACTTTTGTTTTTTGTTTGTTTTTTGTTTGTTTTTTAAATGATATTTATTCAAAATTTCATCAGTACATAAACACGAAAAAAAAACAAGAAAAACAGAAAAATACAGCAAAAAAATAAAACAAAAAGAAAAAACCAAAAAAGAAAGAAGAAAAATACAAATCTCAGATTACAACTTTTCATTTGCTTATTTCTTGAACCTCCTCACACCTCCCTATTTGTATTCTAGTTTAATTTGTTATTCCAGCAAATTCTTCCCATGTTTCTCAATTTTAATTTAAATGATTAATCTTCACAATCTATCTTATTTATTGATTCAACATAACCTTTCCATCTTTTAATATAATCTGTTATTCAATTTACCTTAATCTCTTTAACCTTATCTTATCTTAAAAATCTTAAAATTTCAAAGTTTACATCATATTCATACATATCTCCTTAAATCATTTCTGCTAAAGCCAATTTAGTTCCTTTCCAGCATATTCCCTGATATTTCATTAATGTTGCACTAATTCCAAAATTAACAAAAGAATTTCCCTTGATATCTCTAATTTTTATCCAACGTCCCTTCTTCCTGGTTTCGGGTTATGTCAGTCCTTTCTGTCCATTACATCCAGTCCATCAATCTGGTGTTCTTATGTCCGAGGCCCTTAAATCTCTTCTAGGCCCCTTCTGCAAATTTTCTTGTTCTTGTTTGTGCTTATGCACTTCTTTGTCTATTGTTGGTTTCTTGGGGTGTGGGTCTCCGGAGGGCTCCATCAGGTAATAGTTTCCATTTTCCTTCGCCAGACTGGCCCCTTCCCCCCAGTCCCACTCCCCGTCGTCATCTTTGTAATCCAAAAAATATTTATCCAAAAGATAGTTATTCACCTTTTTCATAGTCCCACTAGAGTTAAAAGCTTCCTTGACTTCAAACACTTCCCAGCACTCTCCAAGTTCAATCTTCCAACGCAGTGGCTTTTGTTCCTGCAGGACTTTGGATCTCTCCATTTGTGTTGTTTGAGGAGTAATCACTGCCTCTTCCTTCTTCATCTGCCCTTGGACTTGCCTTGTTAAACCAGATTCCTGAATTGATCGCTGTATAACTTCTTTATCCTTATTCTCTGTTAAATCATATTCACTGGCCACAGCACTCATCAAGTCCAATTTTTCATGCATCAAGTTCATTTTCTCATGCAGCTGCTCCAGCAAAACATTTGTCATGCCAAGGGCAGACACCAAACCTTCCTTCCAACACATTTCTGTCAAGGTCAAACGGCTGGTCCCACGATCCAAATCTCGCAGCTGTAGAGTCTCCAAGTAAACTGTAGCAACAAACTGACAGGCTCCCTCTAGGGGACACAATTTCTATTCTAGCCGGAAAACTACCGTAACATCAGCCTCCTTTCGATTATAGGGAAAATTTATGCCAGCTTTTTGATGACTAAATTATTGCGATGGGTAGATGAGACTAACCAGATTGGCCATGAACAAGCAGGGTTCAGAACTAAACGCTCTACAACCGATCATGCGATAGTTCTTTATCATCTGGCACGGAAGTACTCCTCCCCCCCCCGGGGCTACCTCTGTGCTGCCTTCTTAGATCTAAAGGCAGCCTTTGACAGCGTTCCTAGAAATATTCTTTGGGAGAAACTTGCGAAACAGGGCATTGATAGAAGACTCTTATGGCTCATAAGCCAGCTCCACGAAGGCACCCTTGCCAGAGTGAGATTCACTCCAGCGGGCGACCTTACAAACTCAATACCAATAAACAAGGGAGTGCGCCAAGGATGTATATTGGCTCCCTGCCTATTCAACCTATTCATCAGCGACATGCGAGCACCCCTAGTCAACTCATCTCCAAGTACACACGCGCCTAGACTAGCGGATTACCGCTGCCCACTCCTTTTATATGCGGACGACGCGGTAATTCTATCCTATACACGTGTTGGACTAACCAGAGCTCTGAAGATCTTTGCCACGTATTGTCAACTCAATCAATTAACCATCAACCATGCCAAGTCCAAGATCCTGATCTTCTCCAGAAGCCGGAGATTATACAAATGGAAGCTTGGTGGGGCAAAAATAGAGCAAGTCCTAAAATTTCAATACCTAGGAGTCATTTTTCAATACAATTTGGGGTGGAAAGCTCACATTCAACACCTACTTAATAAGGCCAAAACCTTGTCATATGCGCTCCTCCGATTCTTCTTTTCGGACGGAGCTTTGCATGTTCCCTCGGCCCTAAAGGTGTTCAAGGCAAAAGTGGTTGCCGTGCTTGCTTATGCTGCCCCGCTCTGGGCCGTGATGACAGATCTTGCTCCCCTTGAGACTCTGCAAAGCCAATTCCTACGTCGGCTCCTAATGCTCCCCCTGTGCGTAAGCAACGCAGCCATGCGACTAGAATTGAAGGTCGCATCCCTAGAAACTTGCCTGTGGAAGCAAGTCTTCAATTACTGGTTATCATTGTGGCATAGATTACCAAACCATTACCTTGCCCAATGCTTATGGCGAGATGAATTCTCCAGCCTTTGGACTAGCAGAATTCATGCCAAACTCCTGAGTTATGGAATCTCTCCCTCAGATTCCCTAAAACTAGACCAAATCACTGCTCAGAGACTGATCCGCCAAAGACTGGATGACATCGATTTACAGCGAAATTATACGCTGGGGGGAGGTGTTTGTTCGCCCCAGAACATTGGTATCACTTTAACTTACTGCGTTCCATCATACCTCTCCTCCCTTTCGACTGTTGCACATAGACTGGCCTTCACCAAAGCGAGGTTTAACGTTTTTCCCTCCAATGTCCTGAGACATAGGTTCTCAAAGGGTCAAGCCCCCGCCGTGTGCGAATGTGATAAGGTGTCGCCGGAGTCGCTCCAGCACATTATGTTCACTTGCCCCTTGTTTAATGTGCTACGGGCAAATTTGTTGGGATCAATCATACAGAAACTAGAGGGTACCCCACCAAAATTCCACCTTGCCCAAATCTTGCAGGACAAGGATACCCACACGACCCTGAAGGTGGCTAGGTTCCTAGTTGCTGTCCTTTCCCAAAAGCGACGCCAAGGAGCTCTACAAGCTAATTAAGGCGTAGTATGCCTTTCCATTTTATAGTATTTTATTGTTATAGTAGTGTTTTAGCGATTGCTTTTTTTTCTCCTTACGGCACAAGCTGTTATTTATGTGTTGTTTTTACCTGTATGGGCCTATGGCCGTAATAAATGATATTCTATTCTATTCTATTTGTATCCATTTTTAAAATGTATCCAACAAAGGAGATTACTTTCGATTTCAAATCCTTTCGATTTTCAGATACTTTGTTTCTTTGAAATGCAAAAATGCAGAAAGTAGCGTTGAAGTTAATTTGTTTCTCTTTTTTTTAACTATCTGTCAAAAGTACTCCGCTTTCAATCAATGGACGTCTCAAACAATTTCTGTCCCGACACCCCGTCCCCAGGTTTGGGACGATGGAAACTTAAATTCCTTTACTCTCCTCCTGCAGGATTAAACAGTCAGATTCCCCCCCCCTTTTCTCCTGCTTCCAAGGGGGTTTAATGGTTGTGGATGCAGGAAATTTCCAACTTTAAAGCAGTTTTCCAGGCTATTAGGTTGCAAGGTCTTTGCTTCAGTCTATATACAAAAAGC
Source organism: Podarcis filfolensis (assembly GCF_964270895.1). Taxonomy (NCBI): domain Eukaryota; kingdom Metazoa; phylum Chordata; class Lepidosauria; order Squamata; family Lacertidae; genus Podarcis; species Podarcis filfolensis. The sequence continues at coordinate 124,595,865 of NC_139605.1, forward strand.
GGAAGGCGGACTTCCTGTTTAAACCTTCCCGCTTCGTGCCTAATTCATAAGTTTTGTGAATTTCTTAATCCAATTCTCCGTTTTTACTCACGGGTACTTGATTTAGAGTCCAAATGTCATCAGGAAAAAGTCAGCGCTCTCCGGCGATGGCTGCGCGGCTTCCCTCCATGGAAATAGCGATCGGTTCGCAGCACCGCGCTGCTCACCCCGCTTCACTCCGGGGCCCCGAAAAGGGGTTTCCTCGTGAGTAGGGGAGGCGCACTTGGTGCTCTGCCGAACCCCACATTCCCAGGCTTCTCCGCCTGGGATTTCTAGCGGGGCCCCGCCTTCGCCGCGGCGGGAAGACCCAATTTCCACAGAGCCCGTTCCTCCAATCGGAGGAACTCCGCCATTCGTCGTTGGCGCTGACCCGGAAGTCTTTGCTAGGTACTTTTGAATGACACGGATGCTTTTTGATGGAAGGTTTTTTGAAGAGGTTTGCCTGACCATATGTCAGGGGTGCTCTGATGGTGTTTCCTGCTTGGCAGGGGGTTGGACTCGATGGCCCTTGTGGTCTCTTCCAACTCTATGATTCTATGATTCTTCATGGCCTGCTCCTGAGACTTTAACAGCAGCCTTGCTGACAGAAATCAAGCAACAATCCTTGTCTTGCCACAAGGAACAAATGTGAGGAGTTGGCTGCCTTTGTGTGTGAGCCAGAGTGCTGTTCAACACCCGGGAATAGTAGAAATAAAAGATAGCAGGCCTTGTTCAAAAGAACTGCCTTAGAATGGGCACACTGTTTACAAAAATTAGAGAGTGACAGGGAGTCTACTTCAGACTTATTCACTTTTATTTTAAAAGGGTATCTGGAATTGACAGGGGATATTACTGGGTCTGGAGGTAAGCCATCGATTTATGAATTCATAGAATCATAGAGTTGGAAGAGACCCCAAGGGCCATCGAGTCCAACCCCCTGCCAAGCAGGAAACACCATCAGAGCACTCCTGACATATGGTTGTCAAGCCTCTGCTTAAAGACCTCCAAAGAAGGAGACTCCACCACACTCCTTGGCAGCAAATTCCACTGTCGAACAGCTCTTACTGTCAGGAAGTTCTTCCTAATGTTTAGGTGGAATCTTCTTTCTTGTAGTTTGGAACCATTGCTCCGTGTCCGCTTCTCTGGAGCAGCAGAAAACAACCTTTCTCCCTCCTCTATGTGACATCCTTTTATATATTTGAACATGGCTATCATATCACCCCTTAACCTCCTCTTCTCCAGGCTAAACATGCCCAGCTCCCTTAGCCGTTCCTCATAAGGCATCGTTTCCAGGCCTTTGACCATTTTGGTTGCCCTCCTCTGGACACGTTCCAGTTTGTCAGTGTCCTTCTTGAGCTGTGGTGCCCAGAACTGGACACAGTACTCCAGGTGAGGTCTGACCAGAGCAGAATACAGTGGCACTATTACTTCCCTTGATCTAGATGCTATACTCCTATTGATGCAGCCCAGAATTGCATTGGCTTTTTTAGCTGCCGCATTACTTGAACAAATTACTTGAACTTGCCGAATTACTTGAACAAAGAAGGGGAGGCAAAAGGGGGTGAAATTGCAGCCAGTTTAGTTAGAGCAAGGGTTCCTAAAGGGCAGTGCCTGGACCATCCAGGGCCCATGAGCTTCGTTCACGTGATCCATGGCATCTCTGTGGATTTGTGGTTGAAGCTGGAAGCTGGCACATCAATTGCATTAAATACTCATATTGCTTTTTATTATATTTTTTTATTTTATTACTTATATTGTGTTACAATTTAAATTCTATAGAATTCAAATTGTAATACAGTAACATACAATATTTAAGAAATAAAAGAAGCAAAAAATTAAGAGTTAGAAATCATGCAGCACCTACCACCGTGCACTGCAATTGCTATAACGGGGGCAGAGAGGATTACGTGGTCTGCCAAGAAACCTCTGCAATTTTCAAGTGGTCTGGGGGAGGGAAGCGTGGGGACCACTGGTTTAGAGGATAGTTTGAATGTTCAAAATAGTTTTCCATTTGAGAGGTGGACTGATAGCAACCAAATGAAATTCAATGAGGACTAACCTTAAATGTTTACACACAGGAAAAGAGAGCCAAGAAGAGAAGTATAAGATGCATCATTTGTTTTAATAGTACCTTAGAGCATATGCCTTTTCTGCTCAGAGCACTGGCCAGCAACCAGCAGGGTTGGATTTGTGCCAAGCAGCTATTTTCAGTGCCACTGCTGACCCGTGGGACATAGAAAGCAAGAAGACCTAACTCTACCCACAAGCAAATGCAGAGTGCATCCCCCCACCCACCACAGAAAAACTACAATGAAGTTCCCATACAGCAGGGTGGGTGGGCTTGGGAAAAAGTCGTGGGAGATTTTCCTGATCAGAGGATGGTGTTTCTCAATAGACCGGAGCCACAACGTGTGTTTTTTTCTGGCAGTTAACCACAAGCATCCAGAGCACTTTTCAATAAATGTTTCACAATGGCAGCGCTGTGCTGATCCTTCTAGTTTATCTGGGTTATCAGCAAGCAGTGTAGGGGGAAGTAAGGTCTCTCTCTGGTGCCCCAGTTTTGAGTGTCAATGACCCACAAAATATGACACGTAGGAAAGCAGAAAGCAGCTTTCTAGCAAGTCAGCCCTTGGTCCATCTAGCTCTATATTGTCCCTAGTGGCTCCCTAGTTTCAGGCAGACCTTCCTGGAGAAGCCAGGGATTGAACCTGGGACCTTCTGCATACAAAGCAGATGTTCTGCCCCTGCCCTACAGCCCACCTGGAAGCATCATTTGGATCTGAATGGAGAAATGCTGACTGATGAGCTGATGTGATCAAGAAGCAAAGAAGGAAGAAACAGGTAAGGGAATTCTACAGACAAGGTGGTGGGTGAAAGTCCCTCACGTCTCCCATGTGTTTCCGTAAATCAACATCTGGCATCATCTGCTGGTCTTGCTTGATATACAAGGTTCCCTGACACCTATATCAGCTCTCTGTTTTCAGAGCTGGAACTGCATTTGGATATATTATCTATGCCACTTCTTTTGGTCATAGAGCTATTGGGGTATGCAGATCATCCAGTAGGAAGGATGGGACAACAGTTGCAGCCCTTTTACTCCCAAACCCAGTCTTTTTTATGAAATACAGTGGTACCTTGGGTTAAGAACATAATTCATTCTGTTCTTAACCCGAAACCGTTCTTAACCTGAAGCACCACTTTAGCTAATGGGGCCTCCAGCTGCCGCCATGCCACCGGAGCACGATTTCTGTTCTCATCCTGAAGCAAAGTTCTTAACCCGAGGTAATATTTCTCGGTTAGCGGAGTCTGTAACCTGAAGTGTATGTAACCCAAGGTACCACTGTAAAGAGAAGCTGAGCTAAACGGAGGCTGTAGCTTTTGAAACCCATGATTTCATAGAATCATAGAGTTGGAAGAGACCACGAAATCATAGAGTTGGAAGAGACCACAAGGGCCATCGAGTCCAACCCCCTGCCAAGCAGGAAACACCATCAGAGCACTCCTGACATATGGTTGTCAAGCCTCTGCTTAAAGACCTCCAAAGAAGGAGACTCCACCACACTCCTTGGCAGCAAATTCCACTGTCGAACAGCTCTTACTGTCAGGAAGTTCTTCCTAATGTTTAGGTGGAATCTTCTTTCTTGTAGTTTGGATCCATTGCTCCGTGTCCGCTTCTCTGGAGCAGCAGAAAACAACCTTTCTCCCTCCTCTATGTGACATCCTTTTATATATTTGAACATGGCTATCATATCACCCCTTAACCTCCTCTTCTCCAGGCTAAACATGCCCAGCTCCCTTAGCCGTTCCTCATAAGGCATCGTTTCCAGGCCTTTGACCATTTTGGTTGCCCTCCTCTGGACACGTTCCAGTTTGTCAGTGTCCTTCTTGAACTGTGGTGCCCAGAACTGGACACAGTACTCCAGGTGAGGTCTGACCAGAGCAGAATACAGTGGCACTATTACTTCCCTTGATCTAGATGCTATACTCCTATTGATGCAGCCCAGAATTGCATTGGCTTTTTTAGCTGCCGCGTCACACTGTTGGCTCATGTCAAGTTTGTGGTCAACCAAGACTCCTAGATCCTTTTCACATGTACTGCTCTCCAACAGCTCAAATGTTTCAAAAATTAGCATCCTGTAATGCCTAGGAAGAGGTGGGGCTGTGCGCAATTTGTGGGAAGGGTTGCCACAGAGAAGGTGTGCTGGTCAGTGTGGTGGGGAGCCTGTGCCTGCCAGATGTTGTTGAACTCCAGCTTCCATCAGCTGTGGCCAGCATGGCTGTTGGTGGGGGATGATGGGAGTTGTGGTTCTGCAACATCTGGAGGGCCAGAGATTCCCCACCTCTGGTTCCACATCTGCAGCCCAACAGAGCAAGGGTGAGGTCAGAAGGCTCTTGGAGAGCTCTCCTTCTCCAGTCCCAGAAGCAATACAAACTGCTCATTGGACCCTGCTGAAAGCCAAGTGAGGTATTTGGGAAGAGAACAACGTAGCTCATCTCTCACTACAAGGATCCATTCACAAACAGTGGAGAGCCATGGTTTAGGCAGCTGGTCATTTGGCTCTCCCACAAACAGCACACCCTTTAAAAGTGTCCACATGTCCTGTTAATAAATGAGGTAATCTGGAAAAGAAACACAAGAGACTTTCTAAAATCAGTTTGGCGTAATCAGCTTAATTTTTCCAAGGGTCATTTGTGGAAGCACCAAGCAACCTGTGCAGATTTGTCCCTGTGCACAACTGTCAAGCATCCATGACAGACTCTTGAGACTGAAGAAAACGCAGCCAGTTTCTTGTAAGCAGCTGTCCAGTTACCTTTATCCACATCCAGCTCTTACTTCCGTGCCAGAAAGCAAACTGGACTCCATTTTAAACATCAAGCTGCACTAGTCCCCCAGCCAGAGTTTCTGATAGCTCCAGCCCTGCTTAAAGCAGCCATTAAAAGGAGCCCCAAACATTTGAGGGATTGAGGACTGGAAGCTGACTGGAGAGGCCACTTCACAATCAACTGGGAAGTTGTCCTGCACACGTCTAAACAGAAATGGAAGTGAACTGAACAAGACCAGCGATCCCATCCATCTCAGTGGGGTTTGCCCTGGGAGGAAGTGCCAGTGGGTCATTTGCCCACGGGGCTGATCTGCCTGCTCTTAATGGTACCTAGACTCTACTCCAGCTCAGTTTTGGATTATCATTATTATATTTATTTAGTTATAGCCCACCTTTTCATCAGACAGGGGCTCAAGACAGCTTACAGATAGAAACAGCCAAAAACATAAGGGGGGGTAGTAATTAAAAAGCAATTAAACACTAATAGAATCAAACCACCATAGCCTGGTAGCAGTATTGCACAGCTCCTGTTCATTCCAGTGGGGCTTGTCTAGGAAAGCCTCCTGCTCTGTTGCACCCAGTGTATGAATGATGGGACCTAAAATCTGGGGAGGGGCTGCAGCTCAGTGGTAAAACCTCTGCTTTGCAGGTGGTCAGTCCCACGTCCCATCCCTGCCACCTCCAGTTAAAAGGCTAAAGCAGCAGATGAGGTACCCCTCATCTCTCATGCCTGAAACACAGACAAGCAGCTGCCAGTCAGCATAGTTGAGCTTAGATGGAGAGTCTGAGCAGCACAAATGCAGTTCCCTCTGTTTGTGCTTTAAGTGAAATGAGGGCAATAGCTTTGGGAACTGGTAGGAACCAACCGTCTCCCAAGGAGTATTCGCAAGCAGAAGACACAGAGACTGAGAGGGACAGAGCTTGACTAAGCTAGGACAGTGTCAGGTGGTGGAACATTAATGTGCAAGGCAGTAGAGTGCTGTGCTGTCATGCACCTCCTTTGCCCTGTGCCATGTTGGATGTTGAGGAGCCCCTAGTGTTCTGCAGGCTCTCAGTGCAGTTCACCCATGTCATCTGCTGCCACAAGGCTGCCCTTCCTTCAGCGGCATCTTCTCCCCTCTGGCAAGTGCTGCTTCTTTCCCCATCCCTTTGCTAGCAATGCCTACCAGGGATGAGGGAAGCTCATGTGGTGTCGGACGGCAGCTGCCATCACCCCTGACCAAGCTGGCTGGGGAAGGAGGGCCACAGGCTCCCTATCCTTACAGGTGCAAGTGGTGGGGACAGAATCAGCTGCATTCCACCTGCACTACTTTTCTGTCAAAGTGGGCCCTCCCTTTGTCTTGCCACTGCAGCCCAGCTCTCCCCCCCCCCCGGCATTTGCCCTTTGTACTGGGTTTCAGTTCCACTGCTCCTTCGCCATGCTGGTGCCCTCCAGATGCTGTTGGGACTACGAGGCACACCTGGAGAGTACCAGGTTGAAAGGCTGCATTCTGTCCTTGTCTCCTGATGGAGAATTGTCAGCCCTCCCTTTCCCCTTTAATCATTTTGCCTCATTCACAAAAATATTTTGGGCAGGCTCTCTCACCAGTAGCCTATGACAGAGCCAAGTGCTCAACCTACTTCCAGGGCCAACTGAAATGTAGTTTGTCATACAGTTTGCCTTGGAGTAACTGATTTCTCTTTAACAAATAGCCAGCACTGTTTGTTTGTTTGTGTGTGTGTGCTCCCAAGCTAAACCTTAGTGAGGGGGAACGGGGTATTTACAGAGGCTCACCCCCCAGCCCAGTTTGCAGCATGCTCTCCCCAAGGAAGCTCACCTGGCATTACTTAACTAACGTTACTCCAGTACCAGGCAAAGACTTTCCACTTCTCCCACACCTTTTGAATAAGCCTTTCAAAATAATAATAATAATAATAATAATAATAATAATAATAATTGTATTTAGTGTCTTTTATTATCATGCTTCCTGTAAACTGATGAACTGATGCTTGGCTCATGTGTTCATTTTCTGAGTTGCGCCGTTATATTGGATTGTTTTAAGATTGCATTGTACATCACCTAGAGGCTGCAGCAGTATTGGCAACCAACGTATGCAATAAAACACAGCTTTTATAAATCCCTTCCTGCTGCAGCTTTGGTAAGAATCACCGCCTCCTTCCACGGTGAAAAGTGGTGAGAATGAATGGTGGAGCCCATGACATTCTCTGCCCACCCTGAACAGCTTCTTCCAGTCACAACCACAGCAGGGACAAAACTTCCAGAGTGCACCTGTGCATGCACAACATAAGACACTTGCTGACTTACACAATGGTCTAGGCTCACCATCCCTTTGGAGTGAGGCCTGATCCTCTGCCTTTAACAGCAGCTTCTTCTGCAGACATTGACAGGGAACAGTCTTACCTCTATGCCATGAAAAGTGCCACCAGCTGATAGGTGCAGATCAGGTGGCTACCAAAGGCAGGAGGAGAGGCCAGTTTCCCCCCTTCCCCTGCTTAGGAGGCAACATGAGCAGAAGGGAGAAGGACACCTTCCTTCGCATCAGTCCAGGCTAACCATATTATTCCAATCACTTTTGTCAGTCTACCAACACATTATTTTATTCTTGGCATATATGATATATTAAAAAACCCTTCACAGTTTTCCAGAGAAGGTGTTTTGGGGGGGGTGTGCATTGCAAATTGTGAAATTTACACAGTGGGAAAAAAGCATGGGTTCTTCCAACTCATATTTTTGCATGTTGATGGGCCAACTCAGAAGACTGAATGCTTATAGGGCTGCTGGCTTTGGGACACCTGGGTTCAACTGTGCACATCTGGAAGAAAAGCTGAAGCACAGTTAGCATCGTAATCTCCCTGAGGGGGTGGGCTGAGTTCAGCCACCAAACTTCTGCCTGCTATGCAATTATTCAAGGCACAGGAGCAAACCTGCTGACTGACTCTTCACCCAGTGACTCTAAAGCAACTCAAGGCCAAGCCTGTGGGGGGAAACAATGGCATTTTACAGACAAGACCTCATGATGGAACCAGCCCTCTAACTGGGCATCATGCCTCTGTTTCAACAATGCAGGGGGTCCATTTCCTACAGCAAATGAGTTGTGGGAGCAAACAAAGCTGGGCAGAAGAATATGATACTTAGCAAGCTAAACTATTCAGTCATCAGCTGGTGGGTGGCCAACACAGGACCTTCCAGTTGTGAGACTACAAATCCCATCATCCCCAGTTAGCATGGGCAATGGGCAGGGATGATGGGAGCTGTAGTCCCACAACACCTGGAGGGCACCACACTATCTGAGCGTCAGCTAAGCTGCCAAACTCCACCTCTAAACATCAACCTTCAAAAAAAGAGAAAAGAATAATTGCTCTTGGCATGCTTAATTCTTGCCTATTGCTGCTGCGGTGTCTGTTCTTAGATAGAATGGGACCATTAATTCAACCTAATTGTTACTGTGGATGTTGCCAGAAGGACAGCTGGCAACTGGGCCATCTTGACCTGGAATCTCCAAGAGCATAAAACACAGAGGGGGGTAGAGGTTGTAACAGATTATTGGGGAGTTTGTGCAGTAGCAGAAGGCATGTGGGCTTTCGGGTCTCAGCCCTAGAATGGCTGTGCCAAGAAGGCAGTAATACTGAACAGGCTGGGGACAGAAAGTTCTTCACCCTACACAGAAACATTCTAGACGAGCACCTTGACATAGCAGGCGATGGCACCCCTCAGGACAGCTTGCTTAAAACAGCACTGTGCAAGAACAGAAAGGCAGGTATCCCGGTGGTTTCATTCCACCATTTTTCAAAGACTGTCCAAACATTTGTGTGCTTAAAAGAACTAGAAAAACAAGTCTGTCTTAAGAGCCCGCCCCCCGCCCACCCCGGTGTTAACAGACAGAGGGAGACTTGCTTGTTAGCTTGGGAAAGAAGCAGCTGTAGTACAAACCAGTTTTGAACAGGTTCTTAACACAGCAGCATTTTTAAGGTGCCTTTCAAGGTGTCATGCAAAGCAAGTGTGCTGATTCATTCCTTGGCTCTGTGAACAGTCACTGCATCCCAGATATGTGGTCTCTACAGTTACAATACAGCACCATCTGTCGGGGGGGGGGGGGCGCACATCGTCACAGTTGGGTGCTACAAACCAAGATGGCTGTCCTCATCCACACGTACAACAATGTCTCCTACAGACCCTGGCTGATAACCTTGGTCACAGTGCTTTCCCAGTCGCACCGCAGCCATGGTCTCTAGCCTCAAGACAGGCTGGTCTCCCATTGATTACCAAAAAGTTGGCTTCAGACAACCAGCATGAAGGAGCCTGAAAATGGCAGATTAGAGTGTGGAGTCCATCACTGGATGTCCATTCTGAGGCAATATCCTGTGCTCTGTGGTGCTGGACTTGACCGACGCAGGCGAGTACTTTGGCATCCTGTGACAGGCAAAGCAGAGAATCTTCCGGAAAGTGCTGCGCATCTCATTGTCCCGGTAGGAGTAGACGACGGCATTAATGAGTGAATTTATTTCAGCCAGAAGCAGGACATATTTCTCCACCGATAACACGTCACAGCTTTCACAGCCAAGGCCGTCCAACAGGAGCACCACCTGTCCAGGGGTCCAGCAGATAACAAAGGCACCTAAGAACAGGAGAGAGGAATCTCTTTAGAATTTGGAAGAGATCAGAGGCCTCCTGGTTCCAAGGGGCGGGACACTTCTTTGATATGCTCAACACTTTTTTAAAAAATGTGGAAAATGCTTGCGTGGTGGATGAGCACACACTTCTGCTCCCACACTGCTCTGAAAGCAGCAGGAGGAGCCGCCCTCAATGGTATTCCCCGGTTAAGAACAAGATTCTTGCATCAGTCATTCCATCAGAGTTCAGCACAGAGAAAGGGCACAGGATGACCCCATCAGCTCTGCTGCCAGGACCTCTGGCCATTCCTCTCTCAACTGATGCCTAGCCATTGCTGTTCAATAATGATAATGATAATGATAATGATAATGATAATAATAATAATAATAATAATAATAATAATAATAATAATACCTGCCCTTCACCAGCAGGTCCCAGGGCAGGTTACAATTTAAAATTCAGAATTAAAAAGATCTAGAGCATACTAGGCTACATGAACAATTTTCATCCCAGCTGGTTCTAATAAGAACTGTAACTTTTAAAATAACTGCTACTTTAACTTGCATTTCTGCTTCTCTCCCCATCCCTTTTTCCTTATGTGTCATGACTTTTGAGGGGGCTGCCTGACTACTGATCTTTGTGAGTTGTTCTGGGAGCCTTTTCAGCTGACGAGTGGAGTAAATATGCTTCAAAATGACAAAACCTGCAGAAATTCCCTCATCTACGTCATTATGAAAAGCTGCAGGAGCCTTGTCTTCTTCTCATAACCTGGTGATCCTAGACAGCTGCTGGGTAAACTTTGAGAGGAAAAGACTAGAATGCTCCATCTCTTCTCATGGCTATCAGACTTTCATGGTCTTTATCAAGAGATGCTTTTGCACTACTTTTTTATACAGTATATATATTTAGTGTTGAATCTATCTCAAAAATAGGGTCTGCAAAGTTGCACCCCTTATCCTCAGGTTGCCAACTGACCAGGGGAAAACATGTTCAAACCTGGATCTTGTGCCTCCACAAAAGTAGCCAGGAAACTTTTTGACCACATGAAAATAAGCATCACTATCCCTCAACACCACAAACAATCTGCCCTGCTCCTCTAAACACAAATAAGTGTGCATGAAAAATATCCATGCAAGCCTCCCTGGTGATTCTTTTTCTACTCAAATCAAGGTTTATTACAGGACCCCACCCTGTTCTCAGCTGGAGCTCATTACAGCTGGAGCTCCCCTCTTGCTTCAGCCCACCCCCACCCCGACCACTCAGCTTCCCCAGCAGAACTCATCCAAGGGTCCTTCATTTCCAAAGCCACTGCTGCACAGCTAGAGAGTAGCCTCTGGCCGACTGTTTAGGATAGCACAGCACACAGGAGCCTAAGAGCTTAGCAAAATCCAATCTTGGGCTTTTCTGAAATTCTGGTCATGCCAGAGGCTGGCGGATACATCTGTTGCAGAAAGCAGGTAGCCAGCCGCATGCCAAAGTCAAGGGCGTGAGAGCCCCATCCATCAACACCTGCATATCAGATTAAGTCAAGCTGTCCTACAGCTTGGGTACCAAACTGATTCTCCTTTGGAAGAAAAGAGGGAGGGAGGGAGGGAGCCCAAAAAGGGTCAGCCCACACACCCCAAGGAGCATACGGAGTGCACCATAACAAGCACATTCCTGCTCAAGAACATGTTATCTGCACTGAACCTCTCACACACAAATGCTTCCTCAGGACCCTTGGGATCTAAACCACTAATTTTCTAGGCACCAAGTACGTAACTGTGCTGTCAACTGGCTAAAGGACTCTTAAGACAATTTCTCAAAGACAGAAAACAGCTATTCCATGACCATATCATGGAGCCAAACTGAATTTCTCCATCCATCCATCCATCCATCCATCCATCCATGAAGCTAGGCAAGCAGATTGAAAGACCATGCCCCCCACTTAAAGGGCTTAGGATCCAGGATCCAAGGCAAGGGAAGAAACAACAGCACTAAAATAGTGACGATGAGGCAGGAGCACTTTCATGCTTTCTATCTTCTAGGAACACTTTCCCTGCTGGATTTGCCATGGAATGCCTCCTCCTCCATTGCTATGGGGGGCATGTTCTAAAGGGCAGTTTTCCCGTAGATCAGGCATCCTCAAACTTGGCCCTCCAGATGTTTTGAGACTACAATTCCCACCATCCCTGACCACTGGTCCTGCTAGCTAGGGATCATGGGAGTTGTAGGCCAAAACATCTGGAGGGCTGAGTTTGAGGAAGCCTGCCGTAGAGTAATGGCCAGGCCTGAACTCCACCCACCAGTCAAAATGTGTCATCGCCCCCGCCGGATGTGGAATCCCTGGATCCAGCCCCCACATGCCCTACATGAATTCACAGCACTCATTGAGACACACCTCAGTTTACTTCCCCTTCTACTGTTCTGGGGAGGAGAAACATCCGTCACAAGTACCCATTTGACAGGAACAAGTGAAAATGTGTCACCACGGCGGCAGCAGTGGCCCTCTGGCTCAGAGCAGAGCTTGTCCGTCTCCATTTGCTGTCTTCCTGAGGACCCTGCAGAGCCTTTCTAGGGAGATTGCTATTCCCTGGAGAAAGGGTCCAGAAAGCACGGGTGGGGGTGGTTCAGTGTGTGAAACCCAAACATCAAAATCCAGGGGTGTGTATTTATTTTAAAAATGAACTGAAAAATGAAAAGAGCCCTGCTTTGTTTTGAATAAAAACAAATAAAATCCCATCCACCCAACCCCCCACCCACCCCCCAAAAATCATTTTCCATTTACTTTTATTTGCAGCAATGTTTTGTTCTGGAAAGAGTCTGGCCCACTGTGTACAGTTCACAAAGAGGGCACAGAGGAAGAAAAGTAAAAATGATAGATTGGAAACCCTATACAGTTTAGATAGCAGTTGGACTGTGTTTGTACACCTTTTTAAACCGCCTATAAAACTGGGATTCTTTGCACCTGCAATTTGGCAGGTATTGTGGCTTGTAGCAAGTAGTCCAAGTTTGCAATGTTCCTGCCATCTGGATGGCGAACACCAAAATCAGGGCATCAGAAGCATGTTAGGATTGCCCACTGAAATAAACAGGGGAAACCCTAAAACAAATATACTGAAAAAGAACAGAGAAACAGCCTCCCCTGCCCTGCCTTTGCATAGCCCTTTTCAAAATCCACTTGGCTATGAACTTTGCCCGGTGGCCTAGGGCATCCCGTCGCTCAGCCTAACCATATTACACACAGGGGTGCTGTGGTTAAATGACAGCCTCTGCTCTTGGAAAGGGAGAATGGTAAGAAGTAACAAAGCAAGCTGCGCAAAGTGAGCCTCTGGTGGTCCAGAGAAAATGATGCAGACAAGGGGAGTTTGGAGACAGCTTGAAGAACCAGGAGCAGGTGCTGTCACTGCAGCAGCAGCAGAGGACCCAGGCGGAAGGAGCAGAATGGCAAAAAGTGCAGAGGGCATGAGAAGGGGAGTGGAAGATAAAGGAAATCTTCCAATATTGAACTATATTTGTACTTTGGTCTACGTTTTTCTGAGTTTGGTCTATACTTATCTGATTTATGTTTTTCTGAAGCTGTTAGTAAAAAGGAGTGAGTGTTTGTTTCTCTAACTTAAGAAGTACGTTTAAAGATTTTTGGGGGAAATGTCTCATCAATCAAAGAAGGGAAGTGATGTGGAAACCCCCACAGAGAAAAAGGGGTCAAAACAAGAATCAGATTTTAAAGCAGAGATATTAAAAATGTTTGGAGATATTAGGCAAAGTGAAAAGAATTTGGAAGCAAAATTAGAACAAGTGGATACGAGGATTGGGAAAATGGATAAAAAAATCGATGAGACAGTTAATGAATTGAAGGGACAAATCAAAGAGGTGTCTAGGAGAACACATTCATTGGAGGAAGGAATGAAGAGGACAAGACTGGAAATGAAGGAATTGAAGCGGGAAGATGAGAAAACCAAGGTGGGGCTATTTGAAATGAATAAGGTACAGGAAGAAATGTGGGACGCGATTGCCATGAATGAACTAAGACAGCGGGAAGTGAATTTAAGGCTGAGAGCCGTACCAGAGGTTCAAGGTGTTAATATCAGACAAAAATTAATAACAGAACTAGCACAATGGTTGGAATTACAAACTGAGGAAGTGGCAAACACAGTGCAGAATGCTTTGAGGATGAGAGTGAAAACGATTAAATCAAGGAAATTTCCAGGAGATTGTCTTATAACTTTCAAGGACAGAGAAATGAGAAATTTGATACTTCAGAAAAACAGAGAAAAAAGATTATGCATTGATGGAAGTTACATAATCATTTTTAAAGACATCCCAATCAGATTGTTGAAGCGAAGAGACCCATATAAGCCCCTGGTACAAATCCTTAAGAAGAATAACATCAAATTCAGATGGGAATATCCTGAAGGGATTTCCTTTGTTTACAAAAGCAAGAGGCACAGGCTGACCAGTCCAGAGGAGATAGGTAAATTTCAGAGAAAATACAAGGAATTAACAACAGAAGAAGAAGAAGTGAAAGGTGCAGTAGGAGGAATTGGAGCCACAGGCGGGAAGGATTCAGACGAAAAGGAGGAGAAGAATGGAGAAAAGACAGACGAGGAACGGGAAGAAGAAGTAGACGGATTATAGAAAAATAAATTTAAAAAAAACTTTTTAATCAGGAAGCATTATGGCGTTAAAATTATGGAATTGGAATATTAATGGGATGAACGAAAGGAGAAAACGGAATAAAGTGGAACAATATTTGAAAAAGAAAAATTTGGATATTATCTGTCTACAAGAAACACATGTGGCAAGAAGACATAGAAAAATCTTGATTAATAAAAGACTTGGAAACGAATTTATATCTTCTGATAAAGAGAAGAAAAGAGGAGTTGTTTTGTATATAAAAAGTAAAATTGAAGCCCAGCAAATTTTCAAAGATGAAGAAGGGAGAATTATTGCTGTTCAGATTATCTGGCAAGGCGAAAAATTAATAATTGTCGGGATCTATGCACCTAACGGAAATAAGACTGATTTCTATAAAAATTTGGAAGAAAGGTTGTTAGAATATATGGACCAAAAGATAATTGTGATGGGAGATATGAATGGTGTAGTTTCAACAGAAATGGACAGACTAAGAGATAAAGGGACTAAAGAAGGTAAACTACCCAAAACCTTTTTTGAAATGTCAAAAAATTGTAACCTGATTGATATTTGGAGATTGAGACATCCACCTGAGAAACAGCTTACATTTTATTCAGAACCAAATCAGTCAATGTCGAGAATCGATCAAATTTGGATTTCTAATGAATTAACTCCAAGAATCCTTCAAACTGAAATCCAACCAAGAGTAATTTCAGACCACAGTCCGATTAAATTGGAGATGAAAGGTTTTGAAGAAAGAACATTTAGATGGAGAATGAATGATTATCTCTTTGACGACCAAAAAATTGTACAAGATGCGAAAAAGAAGCTGACGGAATACTTTGTGGACAATTGTAACAAAGGTACGAAGATGAGTACAGTCTGGGATGCAAGCAAGGCAGTGATGAGAGGGTTTTTTATACAACAGAATTCAATCAAAAAGAAGAACAGAGAGAAAGAAAAGAAAGAAATTTTAAAACAGATAATGGACAATGAGCAAAAATTAATTAAAAAACCAAATAATTCAAAAATCAAACAAAGTATTAAGGTTTTGCAAACACAATTTGCTATGATAATAAATAATTGTATTGTATTGATCTTTATTACGGCCATTGGCCCATCACACAACAGTTTCCCATACCAACATAATGTACTTAAACCACCAAATTTAAAACTGCCAAAAACTTACAAACAACAGACAAGAACCAAAGCAAAACAAAAAACAAAGGACCAACATCATACATTACATAAAATTTGTAACATAAATATCACCCTCTGCTTATAAATTAGTAAAAGACATCCATGGTGATATCACCTAGTTACAACCTAAAACATAGATCATAGTTTAAAGGGATTATCCGAGCCGCACAGGAGTCCGTTTCTCTTCTTTAGGGATAGGACGCTGATCAAGAATCTGGCAACCATGAGTGATCTTAGGGGGTCATCATCATTTAATAGATATCTCAGTTTGGCTTCATTTGTATCATCGGCAATTCCCTTTAGATATTGAGCGAGAAACTTGCTCCTGGCCGATGAGTGAAGAGCACAGTCAAGAATTATGTGATGCAACGATTCCGGTACCCCACAATTACAATCACGTAAGAGCGATATCTGTCCATTGGAGAATCTATTTCTCAGCACGTTCGATGGGAAGGTGTTGAATCTTGCCTTTACAAAGGCATATCTATGAGCCGAAGAAGTCAAGGAGTTCAAATAGTTTGGGAGCCTTAAGAAGGGTAATAAACCAAGGTTTAGAGGTGAGCAGGTACCATTGCCCAAGATATGATAATAAATAAAGAGGTGGAGTGGAATATTAAAAAGTTAAGACAAAGAAATTTTGAATTCGCTAATAAATCTGGTAAATGGCTTGCCTGGCAAATTAAGAAAAGAAAAGAACAAAGCACAATCAACAAAATCATGGTGGAAGGAGAAGAGATAAATAATCCGAATGGTATTAGAAAAGGATTCCTGGATTTTTATAGACAATTGTATAGAAGCAAAGAAAAGAACAATATGAGGAAAATAGAGAGATTTTTAAAAGAAAAAAGAGGTGCAAAAGATCCCAACAGAAAAGAAAGACAGACTGAACACCCCAATTGATAACGAGGAGATAAAAGAGATTATAAAAGAGCTGAAAAAAGGGAAGGCCCCGGGACCAGATGGATTTACCGCAAGTTACTATAAAGAGCTGAGACACACCCTGACAGTACCATTGAAAGAAGTAATGAATAATATTTTGAAAGAAAGAGACATACCAGAGACTTGGAAAGAAGCTTTTACAACCTTTATCCCAAAGCAAGATGCGGATTTAACACAAATAAAGAATTATAGGCCAATTTCATTGTTGAATACAGATTATAAAATCTTTGCAGGAATAATGGCGAAAAGACTGAAAAAAGTACTACAAGAAATCATTCATGAAGATCAAGCAGGTTTCCTTCCAGGCAGGCAGATGAAAGACAATGTTAGGAATATAATCATTATTTTGGAATATCTGACAGCCAGGAATGAGAAACAAGCAATTTTGATGTTTGTGGATGCCGAAAAGGCATTCGATAATATATCATGGGATTTTATGTTAAAAAACTTAGCACATATGGAGATAGGGAATGATTTCTTTAATGGAATAAAGGCAATTTATACGGAACAAAGAGCAAAATTGATTGTGAACAATGTAATTACGGAAGAGGTGAAAATATCGAAAGGTACAAGACAGGGATGTCCGCTCTCACCACTGCTGTTCACATTGGTCCTGGAAGTCTTTCTGAATTCAATTAGGAAAAATGAGAAAATAAAAGGGGTGACAGTAGGTCAGAATGAATATAAAGTGAAAGCCTTTGCAGATGACTTGGTAATAATGATGGAGGATCCAATGAAAAGTGTAACTGAAGTGTTAGAAGAAATTGAACAATTTTGTAAAGTGGCAGGATTTATACTACATAGGAAAAAAACTAAAGTTATAGTAAAAAATATGGATCGAACTACGGCAGAAGTAATGCAACAACAAATAGGCATTGAAGCAGCAAAAAAAGTAAAATACTTGGGAATATGGCTAACCCCAAAAAATATTGATTTGTTTCAGAACAATTATATACCGGTGTGGAATGGAATTAAGAAAGATTTGGAGGTGTGGGGAAGGTTGAAACTATCCTTTTGGGGTAGACTCTCAACAATTAAGATGTGTGTACTCCCAAAGATGTTATTTTTATTTCAGATGATTCCGATACTTAAGGGGACAATGATTTTTAAAGAGTGGCAAAGAGTGATTTCAAGATATATCTGGCAGGGCAAAAAGCCAAGAATTCAATATAAGTTATTAACAGATGCAAAAGAAAGAGGAGGCTTTGTTCTGCCAGACTTGAAACTTTACTATGAAGCATCATGTCTCTGTTGGTTAAAAGAATGGATAAAACTAAAGAATACAAAATTGTTGGATTTAGAAGGATTTGATAACAGATTTGGGTGGCACGCGTATTTATGGTTGGAGAAGAAGAAGAGTCATAAAGCTTTTGAAAACCACATCTTCCGAAGATCGTTAACTGAAGTATGGGATAGATATAAAAATTTATTGGAATCAGGAATTCCACACTGGTTGTCCCCACTAGAGGTTATGAGTGTTAAGAAAATTAATATGAGAGGGAATTGGATCACATATGGAGAATTGGTGGTTAAAGAAGGAGAGAAATGGAAAATGAAGCCATATGAACAAGTAAAAGAATATGTATTCGATTGGTTGCACTACTATCAGATAAATGATATGTTTAAAAAAGAGTTGAAAGAGAAGGGTTATATAGAAAAAGACTCAAAATTCCAAATAGAAATAGTAAATAATGATAGTAAGATAATCTCAAAAATGTACAAAATGTTATTGGAATGGTATACGATGGACGAGGAAGTTAAGTCGGTAATGATTCACTGGGCCAGAGATTTTGGTTATAATATATATTTTGAAGATTGGGTTAAAGTACGGAATGATAACTTGAAGTTTACAGCATGCACCACCTTAAAGGAAAATGTTATGAAAATGGTATATAGATGGTACATTACACCAGTTAAATTAGCAAAAATGTTTAAAACTTGTAATAAGTGTTGGAAATGTAAAGAGAAAGAAGGAACATTTTTTCACATGTGGTGGGAATGTAAGAAAGTGAAGGGGTTCTGGGAGATGATATATAATGAGTTAAAGAAGATGTTGAAATATAATTTTGTAAAGAAACCAGAAGCCTTTCTTTTAGGAATAACAAGAAATGAAATAAATAGAAAGGATCATAAACTCTTTCAGTATGCAACAACTGCAGCGAGAATATTAATGGCCCAAAAATGGAAGCAGGAAGAACTACCGACTCTTGAGGAATGGAGAATGAAGTTAACGGACTATGCAGAACTGGACAAACTAACTGGAAAAATAAGATACCAACGAGATCACAAGTTCATTGAGGATTGGGGAAAATTTTCTGAGTATTTGAAGAGTGTATGTGATGAGCAAACAATGCTAGTGGGTTTTAAAGAAGCTTTGTGAAAGAATAAGGAATATTGCAAGAATGCAAATATGTTTGTAAAGGTATCTTAAAAGGCGATATTAATTTTGGAGAATGCGTAGATAATAAATTCAAATACGGATGATTGTCAGAGAAGCTGAGGGAAGTCCAAAAGAGAAAAAATATGTTAATTGGGAATTGTTAATTGGAGATATTTGTGTAAAACTTAATAAAAATTTATTAAAAAAAAAGAGAGAGAAGGGGAGCGGAAGCAGAGAGACAAATACAGCAGGAAGTATGGATTGTACCTGCTGGTCCCTTGCCCAGCTTCCACATGGTTTTTTTTTTTATAATAAATTTTTATTGGTTTTACAACATATATTAACACACAACAACTAACAATTCACAACATAACGCATTAACAAACAAACATATAAACACGTATAATTTCATAACCTTTTTTTCTTAAACCTTATTTCAACGACTTCCCCATACCTCCCTTTTCTGCATCCCTATTTTAAACTTTTTCAGCAACCCCTAATTTCAATTACTTATGATTCAATTTCTTTAATCCTTTTTCTCTTACCCAATCGTTTATCGTTGCAATTCTGTTTTACGTTACCCATGACATTTTAGCACTCATTAATTTTACAACAGTTCTTAAGATAAACTTTAAATTTCTTCCAGTCTTCTTCCACCGTCTCTTTCCCTTGGTCATGGATTCTGCCAGTCATCTTGGCCAGTTCCATATAGTCAATCACCTTCGTCTGCCACTCTTCCAGCGTGGGTTTCCAATACTTTGCTAAAAGAACTCTTGCTGCTGTTGTAGCATACATAAAAAACGTCCTATCTTTCCTTGACACCAATTGGCCTACCATGCCCAGGAGGAAGGCTTCTGGTTTCTTGTGAAAAGTACACTTAAGTACCTTCTTAATTTCATTATAGATCATTTCCCAGAAGGCCTTGATCCTTGGGCACGTCCACCAAAGGTGGTAGAAAGTACCTTCAGTTTCCTTACATTTCCAGCATTTATTATTGGGCGTATGATAGATTTTTGCAAGCTTGACTGGGGTCATGTACCACCTATAAATCATTTTCATAATGTTCTCTCTTAAGGCATTACATGCCGTAAACTTTATACCGGTAGTCCATAACTGTTCCCAGTCAGCAAACATAATGTCATGA
Organism: Podarcis filfolensis; assembly: GCF_964270895.1. Classification (NCBI taxonomy): domain Eukaryota; kingdom Metazoa; phylum Chordata; class Lepidosauria; order Squamata; family Lacertidae; genus Podarcis; species Podarcis filfolensis. The sequence goes on from NC_139605.1 coordinate 124,615,595, forward strand.
CCAATGTCTTGTGCCCATTTAATCATAGCTGATTTAACCGTCTCATCCTGTGTATTCCATTTCAACAGCAAGTTATACATTCTTGACAGATTCTTAGTATTGGGTTCCAAAAGCTCTGTTTCTAATTTTGACCTCTCCACCTGGAAGCCAATTTTCCTGTCCTGTTTGAAGACTTCGTTTATCTGGTAGTAATGAAGCCAGTCTCTTACTTTAGACTTCAATTTCTCATAACTCTGCAATTTCACTTTTCCCTCCTCATGCTCTATAATTTCCCAATATTTTGGCCATTTGGATTCCATATTAAGTTTTTTCACTTCCTTAGCTTCCATTGGTGACAACCACCTAGGGGTTTTATTTTCCAACAAGTCTTTATACCGAATCCAAACATTATATAATGCTTTCCTAACAATATGGTTTTTGAAACCTTGATGGATTTTAACCTTGTCATACCATATATATGCATGCCAGCCAAATCTGTTATTGAACCCTTCCAAATCCAAAATGTCTGTGTTTTCAAGAAGCAGCCAGTTTTTCAGCCAGCAAAAAGCCGCTGATTCATAATACAATTTTAAGTCCGGCAGGGCAAACCCCCCTCTTTCTTTTGCATCAGTTAATATCTTAAATTTTATTCTGGGCTTTTTGCCCTGCCAGACAAATCTAGATATGTCTTTTTGCCACCTCTTGAAACAATCCATTTTATCCACAATCTGCAATGTTTGAAACAAAAATAACATTCTCGGCAAAACATTCATCTTAATAACAGTAATTCGGCCTAACAAGGAAAGTCTCAAATTTGACCATATTTCTAAATCTTTCTTAACTTCTGTCCAACATTTCTCATAATTATCTTTAAATAAGTTCACATTCTTAGATGTCAAATTAATCCCCAGGTATTTCACCTTCTTTGCTACCATTAAACCAGTTTCACTCTGGAACTTCTCTCTTTCAGCAACTGTTAGATTTTTATCCAGTACTTTCATTTTCTGTTTGTTCAACTTAAAACCTGCTACTTGACCAAATACTTGTATTAGCTCTAAAACTCTTCTCGTACTAGTGTCTGGCTCTTGTAAAGTTAATACTAGATCATCTGCAAACGCTCTCAATTTATACCCAGCTTCCACATGTTTGAGGTGGTGTCTGCACAGGATCTAAACATGCGCACTCCAAGGTGCTCAGGGTCTGATCACATTATGTACCCTGAAAAATGGAGGACACAAGTGGCACATGCAGAGCCCACTTGCATGAGTCCCTGTGCATGTACACCCCCCCCAGAAAAAAATCTATGTTAGCCTCTCTGTTCATTTGAATTTGTTTCACTTCTGTCCACTCAGCTGGTCATAAGTCGAAATAAACACCACAGCAGGCAAAGCCCAGCATCCACACAAGCATTTGGAGGTTGTCAAAGCAACTACATCTTCTGTCCTTGCCTGCAAAAACTTAGACTTACACCATCATGTACAATGGTACATGTAACTTCAGGTTACAGACGCCGCTAACCCAGAAATAGTACCTCGGGTTAAGAACTTTGCTTCAGGATGAGAACAGAAACTGCATAGTGGCGGCGCGGCAGCAGCGGGAGGCCCCATTAGCTAAAGTGGTACCTCAGGTTAAGAACAGTTTCAGGTTAAGAATGGACCTCCAGAACGAATTAAGTTCTTAACCAGAGGTACCACTGTACTTGTGATATGAACTGGGAAATGAGGAAACCCAAAGGATGCTATAAAAAGCATATCTGTGCCCACCTATTTTTTAATTTTACTTTTTGCTCAGCGGCTCACCTACGAGGCAGTACCACACCATCACATTCAGTTAATCAGTTCCAGCCGCCTCCACATTTGCCCTGGAAGCAAGTCCTCTCTGCAAGTGGCTTGTGGGATAAGGGAGGGATGGAGGGGCACAAACCCACTGGTTTCTTATGCCTGAGCACCATCACGCCAGGACTGTCTTCCTTCGAAACCTCCTCACTGTTCCGATAAGTACTAGGTTTTCACCTACCATAGGTGAAAATGAAGCTCCAGTATATATAACAGCACTTGTTTCATCCCCAGACAAAATGTGCATTATAAATTCCTGGGGAATCTTCTGCTTTTGCTGGTGGTGCAATGCAAAGCAAACAGCTGGCAGGCCACAGGCTTGATACACAGTACAGTAAACCTAGGGACGCAGGTGGTGCTGTGGTTTGAACCTTCTGATCAGAAGGTTGGTGTTTCAAATGCACATGACAGGGTGAGCTCCCGTTGCTCCATCCCAGCTTCTGCCAACCTAACAGTTCGAAAGCACACTAGTGCAAGTAGATAAATAGGTACCACTGCAGTGGGAAGGTAAACAGCATTTCTGTGCACTCTGGTTTCCATCACGGTGTTCTGTTGCACCAGAAGCGGTTTAGCCCTGCTGGCCACATGACCTGGAAAGATGTCTGTGGACAAACGCCGGCTTCCTCAGCCTGAAAGTGAGATGAGTGCCACACCTCATAGCCACCTTTGACTGGAATTAACCATCCAGGGGTCCTTTAGCTTTTTACTTTACAATAAGGCTGCAAATTACACACATTTATCTTGTACACATTCAGCTTTATGTGTGTGGCAAAAAAACCAAACAAAACAAAACCCTAAGGGCAGAGCTTTGAGAAAAATGACTTTGGCAATCCCACCTGCCCTTGACCCAGTGGGTTTTGATTTTGGCTTTGATTGTGATCCCCAGAAAGTAACCCTTGTGTAAGTTGTGGGCTTACTATACACTGATGGCACTAAATCCGACGACTATCCCCAGTTCCAGGGTCCTGGACATCATGTAACTAACATAATACAACTTTTGCATCACTTGAATATTTGAACTTCGCATTTCTCCTCCTGGTTAACTGCTCATTTTGGCTCTGGCTGCCTAGTTATAAAAGTCCTGACCCGCCCCCCCGCCCCTTGGCCACCCTCATTGGCCACCCTCACTCTAAAGCAGCAATAGGAGCAAAGAACTGAATGAAGATATGGGACCACCACTCCGTCTGGCGGCACAAAAACCAGCAGGGCATGCTGCTCCTGCTGCTGTCGTCAATGAGGCTCATTTGGCGAGGAGTAGGGGTGGGGCCCTCTGGACTGGCTGGCACCACCAGGAGCAAGGCTGGCTCTGCTCCCAGTGTACAGCCAGACACAGCACCACAGCTTGGCTCATCCCAAACCTGGAGCCGGGCCTGTGGACATCCTTAACTATTCAAAGGGGAAAGCTGCTAAAGCCAATATTCTCAAAGAATCAGTGTGGTTACAGAGTTTGGCTATCCGCTTCCTAAAGCTTTATCCTCTGAGGAAAAGCTATTCTGTGTGAAGAATGAAATTCATTTCCCCTCTGGTGCTGTCATACATTCCTCAGATCATCATCATCTGGCCATTCCAAGTCCTCAGGGAGATCCTGTCACACATCCACATGCGCCATCACACAGCCAAGATGCTGCATCCACACAGCAGGGGACCTGACAGCGTTCTCCTGACTCCCTCCAAGCCCTCGGGGAGCCAAACTTTGGCAGACTTCTCTGGTACAACCCTGTCAAGGCCTGGCTCAATTCCAGCCCTGCTTCCTTTGGGCAAAGTCAAATATTGTGTGCACCACCCCACCAGAAAAAAGAAGAAGAAAAAGCTTAGCCACTTCTGGGGTGAATCATAGTAGCTGGCTCTTTCAATTCATGCTAACTTGGCTTTATGTCTTGAAAGTCACTAATTCAAAAGCCCACATCACCACAGATGCTTCCTGCTAGCTAGGGATAATGGGAGTTGCAGTCCAACAACAGCTGGGGACCCAACTCTGATACAACATGGCCCCTGCACACTTAGTCAATGGATGGCATGGATCCCACTTTACTTCTTAGCCCAGGCATTGCAAAGCCAGCCACTGCACACTTCAGTAGCCCTGTGAACTGGTCATCTTGGAGAATCATTTGGAGAAACACAAGCCAGCAGCTGATCACTACAAGGATAAACATGGAAGGAGGAGAGCACAAACTCAACCAAAGTCCAGTGGGGGACTCCATGCACACTTTGTGGAGGGCCATCAATACTCTTTTGAAGACCAAAAGGTTAAACAGAGATGAAAAATAAGTAAGACCTTGATCATCCCAAGAGTATGCATACAGACACATGGGATGACCTAGGGTGGCATAATGTACACCTTCTGGAAGTCAGTCTTGAAATTATTAAACCAGTTAGTTGCCTGTGGAGAGTAAGAATTACCTCCTGGCAGGTAAGAGTTACAGAAGCAAGTTCTTCCACCACCATTTAAGCCCACAGAAAACTAAAGTAAGGGTGTAGTAGACTCAACTAAAATAAGGCCGGGTAGAGGAAGAAAAAGAACAGTGTGGACTAGTACAATTTGTAGTGCAAATCCCCCAGTAACCACCATTATAAACTATCAAGGGTTAAACTATCGATTTCAAAGGGAGACTGCAAAGAGACAAAAAGATGGATAAGGACAGATAAGAAAATAATGTTTATATTCTCAGGATTGCTGTACATTCCAAGACAGTGGTCTGGGGGACAGAAGTGTATTTTGCCAGACAAAATGTCTGTTGCCTTGCAAAATAAACCCCTGGGTGTGCACGAGCCAGAGGTTCACTGAGGCTTGTTTCAGATAATCTAGGTGACAATTTGGCATGAGTGACTATCTTGACATAATCTGCTAAAGGCATAAAACCTTGCCTTGGTTTGGAGATGAGTGGGTTCAAAGGGTGGCTTCCCTGAAGGTAGCCCTGTTTAGCAAAGCTTTTAACATGTGACATTTTAATGTATTTTTAAATCTTTGTTGGAAGTCACACAGAGTGGCTGGGGAGACCCAGCCAGATGGGCGGTGTACAAATAATATTATATTATTATTATTATTATTATTATTATTATTATTATTATTATTATTATTATTACTACTACTACTATTGTTAAAGCCAGATTCGAACGGGGATCATCTCTCATTTCTAGTTTATGGGCCACCAGAAGGCAATCCTTGGGATAGACCCACCGAAGGATCAACCTGGTGCATTATATGTTGAGATTGTGACCAACAGACCAAGCTAATCTCTGTCTAGAACAGAGATATCCTCCATTCATTTTCATTCCTTGAAGCTGGCATTTCAAACAGCCAACAACAAGGGACACCTACCAATCCATAGCCAAGGAAGGTGTCAGCAGAAGCAAGTAGTCTGCATCTGCATCTTTCCCAGAAAGAAATTCTTGACTGCAAAGAAACTGGAGGTCTGATGAGACATTTACTTACTGAGGATAATGATAACTGTCTTGATGAGATTGATCATGGTCTCCCTGTAACGCGGATGGAAACTGGTGTGCCTGGACATGCGAGCCATCTTCCTCTTGACGTAGATGAAAATGTGAGTGTAGACGACCACCATGATGAGGAAGATGAAGAGGTTGGAGATGGCCCAAAAGGTCAAGTACCTTCGGCTGTAGAGCGGAGCCATCCTTGAGCAGTCCTTCAGGCTACACAGACAGTGCCAGCCATACGAGGGGATGAGGCCAAGCAGCAGAGCTGTTAGCCAGATGCAGACAATGAGGATTATGACTCGCTGGTTGGACATCTTGCTATGGAGCTGCATGGTGAACACTGTCTGGTGTCGCTCCACCGCAATGGCCAGGAGGTTGACCACAGAGGCTGTCAGGCTGGTATCCAGGAGGCTCTGCCTGACAAACCAAGTCTTGAGAGAAAGCTGGGCTGTGTTGGGTCCCGTGTGGAACATCAGGAACAAATACGCAATGCCGGCAAAGAGGTCGGCAGCAGCCAGATTCCCCAGCAGGTAATAGATCGGATAGTGGAAGCGCTTGTTGATCGCAATGGCTGTAATGACCAGCAAGTTGGTGAGAAGCACAATGATGCTGACCGTCAGGCCCAGAACAACCACCAGAACATCCTTGTTCCTCCAAACTCGGGACAGCTCCTTGCCACTGTTGTTGTAGAAGAACTCAATGGTCTCGTTGTAGTAGCACCTGGTCATCTTTTCAAATCGTCAGTCCCTGTGGTAGAGAGAGAAACAAAAAGAAAACAAGTCTTCTTGCTTGCCTTTAACCTTGGAGAGAGGGCAGGGAGGCAGGGCCAGCTGGCATAACATTTCCTGCTCATCTGAGGCACAAATTGCCCTCCAGTTTCTCATCACCAAGATAAGCACAAACTGAGTTCCCCCAATCTGGCTGGCACCACAGGGCCTGGCTCATTTAAGATAAACTTGTGTATTGTATGGCTGCCAGCAGCGTTGGCCCAATACATTTTGCCACTTGAGGCAAAACAGAAAATGGTGCCCCCTGCCTCCTCCTCCTGAGGCAACTGGAAGCGGCCTGGGGAAGCCCTGGGGTACTGGAAGGAGGCAGAGGAGAAAAACGACCAGAGAGGCCAGGTGGCAGCACCATCAAAGGTACTGGTGGGCACCCAGCCCCAACCTCCCCCCCCCCCGGGTGACATGTTGGCAACCCCTGCTGTTGCTTCATTCATTGTTTACTGCATAACTTTCATCTTTCTCCAATTCCCCTTCTCACATGCTTGATTTTTTTTTTAAGAAGAGAAAAAGAAAAGTACAGGCAACGACCACTTTGTGTGCATTCAAAGCACGTGTGATCATGCATGACTGCATTGCTGTGACCTCAAAGTGGCTGGAAAAGGGGGAAGAAGCAGAACAGGAGGGGGACAGGGCAGAGTGGGCAGAGTGGACTCATGTAAGCTCCACCCACGTGTGCAATGAACCACAACACAACCCCCACGCAAATCAACCAACTGAAAGGCAAATAGTTTAATCTATTGCCCCCCCAAAAAAAACCTGGAGCCCACCAGATGTTTTGTGCTACAATTCTGATCAGAACCAGCATAGTGCCAGCTGAGCCTGATGGAAGTTGCCGTCCAAAACATCCAGAGGGCACCCAATTGGGGAGGGAAGGCTGAGTTTCCTGTTCCCCAGAACTCTTCTATCTGGTGTCCAGGACATGTGCCACAGCCACTGAAGCCGTCCACACACAGGACAGGATGCAGTTGTCACAGATTGTCGCCGCCAATTCTGTTTCAAACACAAAAACCAGGATTAAACGCCAGCTAGTGAATGAGAGGTAAGTTTGGGAATCAAGCCTACATGCTCAGCCCCTCTTCTGTTTCCAAAAGATACCCTTCTAAAACCAAACCTATTTTTAAAAAATACAAATTCAAACCTTTATCTCAGCAAGTTCACAATTCAAGCTTTGTCATTTACCATTGCATACAAACAAAAAAGGAACAATCCCATGTATAAGCGAAATTATACAACTCCCTGGTATTCCATCATCCCTTTTGAATCTGTTCCACATAGATATGTGAGGAGAGGTTAGCTAGTAATCTTACAACTGCCCCCAACTATTTATTTATTTTTCAAAAAATGCTGACAAAAGAAGCAAAAAGAATTCTCTTTGGAATAGCCAATGGAGTAAATTACCGTAGCTGCCTGTTTCATTAAAAAATGGGCAGAGGTTTTAAATAATACACCTCACTGGAAGTAACCTTATTATGGAAGGAATTTAGGACATTGTAAAAGAGTTGGCGTCTAGTTATATTAAAGCTGCCATCCACAGCATGGATTGGGCAAAGTTCCAACTGAATTTAGATGTCAGCATGCAACAGATTAAGTGCTTTGCATGTAATGTGTTTAACATCAGGTTCTGTCCCTGTACTCTTAGCAATGCATGAAGGAGGCTATTACATGAGATATTTAATAATGGAAATTAATCTCTTGTATTAATAGGATTAATTAGCTGTTTGTGGACAAACTCCTCGTGGAACATTTGATCCCTAGGGCATGCATGTGCATGTCTATTACATTCCATTTAGTATTAGCTGAAGCAGTTACACAAAGGAATGCTATTTGGGGGGCTACATGGAATACTAAGTGTGCCGGGAGGAGGGGGACATAATAACTGTGTTCAGAATAAGCTGCACAACATTTGCATAACTGAAGTGTAGAAGCTGGGTGTTTGGAAGAATTGCAGATGTTTTGGCAGGGATACATAGTGAAGGCAAAGGGCAAGGAAGAGGAGACTCCAGTGTCTTCGGCACGCAGAGAAGAAACTTGAAGCCTTAGCTAATACCTCTTGTGGCTTCCTAGCCGTGTTTGAAATTAGCCAGGCACATTTCAACAAACTCAGGATTATTTCAAAAGTTGTTTGAGGAACTATGAAACACACCCCACCAATTATCCAGGAACTGTTATTCAAGCATCTCACATCCCACCTAGCTAGATCTTCCACCAGCCCATGGATCAGCCCAAACCTTCTCTCCACTTACATGGAAATGGGCGCAATTGGAGCACCAGGGCTGTTGTAAGGCTGCCCTTTAACAGGCTTACCCCAAAGAATCCTGGGAATAGGGATGGATTATGAAAACCATTCTGGGGTTGCTGTTCTGTGCAGAGAATAGGGCTCTCCTAAGAATGATCTGACACTTTCCAGGAGTGTGACGGAAGCCACTATGTGGTATAAAAACACTTTCGATCTCTGGTGCAGGTGTGGTTAAGACTGCTCTCTCCACTTTGATAGGTTCTGCTCAAGTAGCAGATGTAAAGCAGGAGAAGATTCAACCAGTCACCGAAAGTGCTCCAATCCCTCATGGACATCTAGCTGCTAAAGGCCCATCCACTCTTTGAGAGAGGGAAACAAAAAGGAGCCTCCTATGCTAGGAGCCCAACTCCAATTTGTACTTAAACATCTAATCTGTGTTAAGGGGAATAAACGGGATAAGAGTTTTCCACTTTGGGCCTAAATCCTTTCTAATCTTTTGCTAGAAGCCACCCAGAGTGGCTGGGGAAACCCAGCCAGATGGGCAGGGTAGAAATAATAAATTATTATAATATTATTATTATCCTTGAACTGGGGGGGGGGGACAGTCCCACCCACCGAATGTGGCCTGCAGAAAATGAGAAGCCTGCGGAGGATGAGGAACGCCAGACCCACAGTTTTGCTAAAGAGGCAAAACTCTTGGGACAAGATAGAGGCCAAGCCTGGAAAATTTGCCCAGATCTGATAAGAAGAAAGCCTTGCTCAGGAATATTTCTTCCCCAAGTTGTGGGTGTGGGAGATGCTGCCGCCAACATTTTCTGTTGCCACAGCTGTTCTGCCTCAAAAATTATCAAGCGGTAATGATCTGGGTTTGTTTATCTCTCCAGGGCCAAGCAGCAATCCAAGGGCACTTTGCTGCCTAGGGGGCTTCAGCTGCAGGATTTTCTCTGGCGTTCATGGCAAGCGGCTGATTCCAGGACAGGCGCCTGCTAAAGAGCCCCCGGGAGGCAGAGAAGGCAGAAGAGAGAATGGGTGTTTCAGGGACAAGATACTGGGTGCTGGTCAGGGTTTCACCTACATCATCCCTACACAGATGCAGGAAAGCTATTATGAAATCTATTCTGTATTTTTCATTCTCTTTTTTAATTTTAAAAGAAGAAGCAGCTAATAAAACAAATGGATAAGTTCCTCTATTTGAAAAGTGTGCTTGTTTTAATTCTATTTTTGCAGAATTTTAATACGCTTAACTGTATTTTATTGAAATTCCTAATTACATAAAAAGTTATACTACATAGGAAATTGGGATAAAGTTGACGGGTCATATGCAAATATCTTCACACACCCACACACCCTTTATCAACCATTAAAAAAGAACCCAGCACAGGTAATTTGCAAGGAGGACTGTAGCTAGGTAGCAGAGCACATGTGTTGTGTGCAAAAGGTCCCAGAGGGAGAAGAGTAGGGATGTACAGTAATCCTGCAACCTGCACACATTTAATTTGTGCACATTCAGCTTTACACGCTTGGCAAAACTTTAACAAATACAGTGGTACCTCGAGTTACAGATGCTTCAGGTTACAGACGCTTCAGGTTACAGACTCCACTAACCCAGAAATAGTACCTCGGGTTAAGAACTTTGCTTCAGGATGAGAACACAAATTGTGCTCCGGCGGCGGCGCAGCAGCAGGAGGCCCCATTAGCTAAAGTGGTACCTCAGGTTAAGAACAGTTTCAGGTTAAGAACGGACCTCCAGAACAACTTAAGTACTTAACCCGAGGTACCACTGCAGATAAAAAGGGGGCAGAAAGGAGGGGAAAACTTTGGCAATGAGTTTTGGCTATACATGATTTTGGCTTCAGGCGCAATGTTCGGCACACAACCCCTGCAAAGGTTGAGGGCTTCCTGTATGTTACTCATTATCAATTGCACCACAGACATTATGCAAGAAGTGTCTCGACAGGAGCACTGCAGTAACTAACCTTGATTCCAGTTTTTGCTGTAGAGAAATCATATCGCTCAGTTCACAGGTTATAGTTCTGACTTAGTGGTGAAGTACCACAGGATTCAACTATAACCACAATGTTCATACCATTATCATAATGTACAAATACTTCTCAGAGCTTCTAAGGTAACTGTGGAGGTCTGGTCTTCCATGCCATGAATGGAAGATGGCCAAGTATACAGTATTCTGTTCTGTATTTACATCTTCTGTTGAACCCATCCTCATGAGGTTCCTCAGCCCCCATACATCTTAAAGGTAAAGGGACCCCTGACCATTAGGTCCAGTCGTGGACGACTCTGGGGTTGCGGCACTCATCTGAATTTATTGGCCAAGGGAGCCGGCGTACAGCTTCCGGGTCATGTGGCCAGCATGACTAAGCCGCTTCTGGCGAACCAGAGCAGTGCAAGGAAACACCGTTTACCTTCCCGGCAGAGCGGTACCTATTTATCTACTTGCACTTTGACGTGCTTTTGAACTGCTAGGTGGGCAGGAGCTGGGACCGAGCAACGGGAGCTCACTCCATCGTGGGGATTCGAACCGCTGACCTGATCAACAAGTCCTAGGTCCTGTGGTTTAACCCACAGCGCCACCTGCGTCTTAAGTCTCAGGAAATAGTGTAAAAAGGAGACTTTTGAACGCTGCTTGAGCACAAAACCATTTCTCTGATCCTGTACATGGATTCCAAACCGTGCTGAACAGTTGATTCCTTTTATCAGAAATACCGCATATCATTCAGACTGATCAAGAAAGCAGAAACATGAAAATGTGGGTGCAAGGCCTGCCCCCCACTTGTAAATCAGTTTGGACCCAACTGGCTCAAAGCCAAGGATGCTGACTAAACCTATTTATGGATTGCTGTGATTCACCCCAAGTGTTTTGAGTTCCAGCATAGTGAGTCGTAACTCAGCTAAGCAGCCCTAACTATAAACACCCCCAAAAAAGAAAGGAAAGGAAAAAAGATCATTTTGTGTTATGAGCATTTTATCTGGGCTTGACCATTCACAGATTGGCCATGGGCATTTACGTTAAAAAGAGACAAGAGAGAGGGGCCTCTAATTCTTGGGCTTTAATTCAATGTGATTAAAAAAACAACAACAATTAAGCACATCACAAGCCTTAACAGCTAGCAATACAAAACTCCTCATTCCAGTCTGTTAGAGTCAGTACTAATTTGTGGCATTTTAAATGCATCTGCAACTGCCCTAACTGGCAATGCAACGTCCATCATTCCGTCCAGGGTTAGCAGAATCGGAGAGAGCAAGCAAGGCCGCTGCTGGGGGTGTAGAATTCCAGCTGGATAAGTGTCTTAGACCCACATTTTAGTCTCTAGCTAAAGTTTCCTGCTTGGCAGGGGGTTGGACTCGATGGCCCTTGTGGTCTCTTCCAACTCTATGATTCTATGATTATGGATGAACTGGAGATTCTGTATACGGAGTGTAGCAGTTAGGTCCAGATTAACTAATGTGGAGCAGAACTGGAATCCCAGTGAACTTTTTATAGTCTAACCTGCTATTATTTTGCTGCTGAGCATTCCATAATAATCCGGGAAGGGAGCCCAGTTCCAGTTTGCCTGGTCCCAATCCATGGCCTTGTCACAGAGAAGCCTTGGCCCTCAACCGCTGGGGCTTCCAAGGTCAGGGAATCAAATCCAGAACAGTCATCTGAGGGCACCCCTTTCTTTTTTTCTGATGCCACATGTGAAGGGGACATCCTTGGTGACACCCTTGGGTGGAGGCACACACTCCCACATGCCAATTGCCCACAGACACACACTTCAGCCCTCAAGGGGTGCACAACACCAGCTCCCCCCCGCACTGCACACCTGTGGCAAGATGAGGGCCATGCTAATAATCTTCAACCACTTTTATCAAATGTACTGTAAGTGTTGGAAGAACTTCTCTCTCTCTCTCTCCCTCTCTCTCTCTCTCTCCACACACACACACAGCTACCTTCACAGCAACCCTGTAAAATAGGTCAGTATCTCATTCTTACTTTTACTGTAAGATGCTGAAAGGCACCCACAAGATAAGGCTTTAATTTTTTAAAAAACAACAGCTACTCTGAAGTAGCCTGCAGTTAATCCCTGAGGGCTGGTCTGTGTATGAACTACAAATTCTGGCAGACTGTGTATGAACTACAAATTCAGTGATAACTAAATGCCTTCTGCGCATGCGTAGAAGCATAAAGTTAAAGGTAAAGGACCCCTGACAGTTAAGTCCAGTCACAGACGACTCTGGGGTTGCGGTGCTCATCTCGTTTTACAGGCCAAGGGAGCCAGTGTTTGTCCGCTCCACAGACAGTTTTTCTGGGTTTTGTGGCCAGCATGACTAAGCCGCTTCTGGCGTAATGGAACATCGAAATCAGAGCAGCGCTCAGAAATGCCATTTACCTTCCTGCTGGAGCAGTACCTATTTATCTACTTGTACTTTTTTTGGGGGTGCTTTCAAACTGCTAGGTTAACAGGAGCTGGGACTGAGCAACGGGAGCTCCCCATTGCAAGGATTTGAACCGCTGACCTTCTGATCGGCAAGCCCTAGGCTCAGTGGTTTAGACCACAACACCACCCACGTCCCTTAATGCCTAGAAGCATACTTACCATATTCTAGGGCTGACATCTAGCAAGATCCTCAGAGGGACATATAACAATGATATGAGGCTGACATCACAAGAATGCCAGTTCCACCAATAACAAAGCTGGTAAATAAATCCCAAAGCTATTCTGAGAAAAGCACCGAGAAAGGATCAGCCCAGAATATGAGGGCTATCCCTGGGAACAGTTTAAACTCACACCAGGTCTGAGAACCCTTAAAATGAGTTTTGCAGCTCTTGTTGGCTAGGCAGATAACATCCTTGCAGCAAACAACATCTGGGGCCAAATGGGATGAATAACTGAGTCTTTGTCCCTGGAGGATCAGTTAATCCCCTACCAGATAGAAATGACCTCTCCTCCAAATATCCCCAATGCAACAAGGGCAAGAAAGAGGCTTTTCTTATGGACAGTTGTGTCTACAGGCTGCCTGCCCCCTCTGGCCCTAGGATGGAGAGCAGGAGCACGGAAGCCTCCATCCGACAAGAGAACAGCCAAATAAAAACCTTCACTCTTGGGCCCCATCTGTACTAAACCTTTAAAGCAGCATCATACGACTTTAAACAGCCATGGCTTCTCCCCAAGATTCCCAAGTTTGCTGACAACTCTCAGCAGCCTTAACCAATGACAGTCCCTGGAAAAGCCAGGACTCTTTTAAAGTGGCATGAAACCGCTTCAAAGGGATAGGGAAGACGGGGCCTTGTACAGTTAACTGTACTGAATGGGAGCGTAATGGCACAGCACTGCAGAACATGAGTAGCATCACCTGCTGAAACCCTCTCCAAGATGCGGGACTCTGTTCTTCTTCCAGTCACCACGCCAACTACTCCAACAGCCACTCCCAAGGCACAGGGTGCCGACCTTAGCACACAGAGAGGGAACCTGCGGCCACCAGACATGATCAGACTCTGCTCCCATGAGCCTTGCCAGCCTTCTCAGTGGTCAGGGATGGAGCAGGCTGAAATCGGGCAACACCCGGCCTGCCACAAGGGTTAATTCTAGAGTTTATAGAGCGGAGATTGCCCCTGCCCTCAAGCTCACAATAGAAGAAGACATGGCATCCGGGGGAAAGGAGCAGGAGGGATGCTCACCTCCAAAATGTGAAAAGCTTCCTCTCCTGTTTTCCCTGCCAGGATCAGGAGCCTCTTCCAACCAGATCAGGAACTAATTGAACCAGGAGCACAGTTGAGGCTGCTAGTGGGTCAAAGTTTTGGGCAGGATTGGCTCCACATATTGAACAGGCAAAGGGCTCTTTAACTCCTTCCCTCCCATGGGAACAGCAGCAAGGAGCCGGGTGGTGCTATGTTGATAGAAACTCTTCTGCATGGTCACAAGTGAGGGGAAGAGAAGGAGTTAAAGCGCCCTTTCTGACAGAGTGAGGGTCCCAGTAAAGGGAGGCTTCTTCTAATGGACTTTGTTTCTTTAATTGTGTTATTAAATTACTACCCCGCCTTTTCTCCAAAAGGAGCCCAGGTCTGCGAACACCAACAGAAAGCAACAATATAATTAAAACTAAGAATAAAAAAATACATTTAAGACATTTAAAAACAATTAAAGATAATTAAAAACAACTAAAAACATGTAAAATGTCCACATACACTTACAGCTCATAATTTCAAGATTGTCAGGAACAGAATCTGTTGTTTCAAGTGCCTCATGAAAGCGAATGATAGGGACGGATGCATTGCACCGGGGAGGACATTTTGCCAGTGAGGAAATGCTACCCGGAGGGCCCTGTCATGAATCCACACCAACTGGGCAGCACCCAGAGCTTTTCTGATGCTTATTGGGGACACTGGGGCATGCACTCTTTTAGGTACTTGGTCCCAAGCAATTTAGGTCCTTGTATGCCAATATGAGCCCCTTGAATTGGGCCTGGTAGCTCACTCGCAGCCAGCGCTGAACTTTTGGGACTGGTGACACATGGTCCCATCAAGCTGCCCCATTTACCAACCTAGCAGCCAGTTTCTGCAGTAGCTGCAGCCTCTGAGGCATCTTCAAGGGCAGTCCCAAGTGGAGCACATGGCAGGAGTCTAGGAAGGAGGTCACCAGAGCAAGGACAGCTGAGGCCAAGGTGTCTGAATTCAGAACTGTCTGCAGCTCTTTCGAGACAGTGGCCAACTCCCTCCTGTCGTGAGGCATGAACAGCTCCCTGGCCCAATCCTGAACCCACTTGTTGCTGTAGACTGCTTGTGTGGAAGAAGGCAACCAACGGAGAAAGTCCTTGGGATCAAAGGCTGTGGTTGAGGCTAAAATGAGCCCTTGGGTTGCCAGTTGCTTACCCATTGCAGACAATTAAGTCCTAGAATGGTATCACTGCAGTCTACTATCTCAGCTGCTGAAACACTTGCAAAAGTGTATTCGCATTTACTGCAGTGGAAACTTACTTGTGAGAAAACAGGCTACCAATTTCTGTTTTCTTCTTGCTTGGTCTGAACAGAAACCTGAGCAGGACTGAGAAACCCATGAACACCCACAGTTTAGCTATGCGCTGCCTGAAATTCCCTCTCTACATGACAATGGCAGCATATGTACCATACCTTCAAAATGCATTTACAAATGCAGCTTGTTAAGGGTGCTGGGATGTGTACCTCTGTGAGGGGTACTCTGGTTCCCAGGATTCTCTGGTGGAGTCATGTGCTTTAAATGTAGGATGTCTTAAGTAAAGGGACCCCTGACCATTAGGTCCAGTTGTGACCGACTCTGGGGTTGCACTGCTCATCCAGCTTTATTGGCTGAGGGAGCCGGCATACAGCTTCTGGGTCATGTGGCCAGCATGACTACGATGTCTTAGCAGCCTATTAAAGATCCAGGAGCCTTGTATTTGGTACCCTAGCAAAGTCCCTTGGAGCAGCCTTTCTCAACCTGTGGGTCCCCAGATGTTGTTGAACTACAACTCCCATCACCCCTAGCTATCAAGGCCAGAGGTCAGGGATGATGGGAGTTGTAGTCCAACAACATCTGGGGACCCACAGGTTGAGAACCACTGCGGCTTGGAGTAAGGACAAGCTGTTGTAATCTCTCTCAGCCCTGGTGTGGTGCATTTGCTTCTTCCCTTTCTCTCCTCTGCCAGGGAGACAACGCATTCATGCTGAGTAACAGGAAACCCCTGAGAGGGTTTTGCCATCCCAAAGCCAGTGTTTGTTTGGTTGCAGATTATTTCCCTTGGCACCTGGCTTTCTCAGCCAAGTTGCTTGATGAACTAATTAGGTAGGCAAAGTACATTCTGTAACTGGGAAATAACACAACACAGCAAACAAATGAGAGGAAGATCAAAAACAATGTGCCAAACCCAGCAGCTCCCTTCTTTCCATCTCCTAGTGAGATGTCCCATGTGCAAATTCAGTTCAGATATTTGTTTGTTTTCAACTGGTGTCTGGATACCAGTGTTTAGTGGTTTGGTTTCTAAATGATTTTCGAGACCTGCCCAGAAGTACACCGACTGGGAAGAGTTGACTTAAGAACACAAGAAGAGCCTACTGGATCAGGCCAGAGACCGAACTAGTCCAGCATCCTGTTCTCAGAGTTGCCAACCAGCCGCCCAAGGGAAGCCTGAAAGCAGGATCTGAGCACAGCAGCAGCAACTCTGCCCACTTGAGATTCCCAGCTACTGGCCTCCTTGAGGGTAGGCAGAGCATAGCTGCCATTGAGAGGCTTCTCCTCCATGCATGTGTCTAATCCTCTTGCAAAGCCATCCAGCCTTGATTTCAGCCGTGGCTTTGTGGACTGCTCTTGAGCAAGTTCCTTTCCCTAACCAGAGAACCTAAACGGCATAATGAAAAGGATTTCCCAAGTTGCAGGGTTCATTTGAAGATGAATTTACCTGAGATGTGTACATGAAAATTGCTATCAAGTGTCTGATGACAATGAGTATCAGCCTTAGCTTCCCCAGGCTTTTCCACATCCATGAACAGATTTGCATAGCTACCTGTCTTGCCTGACAGAGAGTTCTGTAGAAGAGGACTGCTCCTCGCTTATTTTGTGACATTTGCCTGGTCCTAATAAAGGTACTGCCCAACTGTGGAATTTGGAGACCTTCATTTTTGTTTGCCTTCAATTTATTAGGATAGGACTATTTGGTTGACTGAAGGAGAACAGCAAATGACCCCCTCCCCCCATGCCAAGCTGCTGCATTCCAAGTGCTTGTTTTGACCTATAAAGTCCTTAGGGACCTTAGGAACTGCCTCTCCTCACAGGAACCTACCCTAATGCTGCAATTATCCTTGGAGGCCCTTCTTTGTGTGCACCTCCAAAAGGGGTGCTGAGAGAGGCAACACAAGACCAGGCCTGCTCAGCAGTGGCTCCTCAGCTGTGGAATGCTCTCCCTAGAGCAGCCTTGCCCAGCCTTGGGTCCCAAGATGCTGCTGGACTACAATCCCTGGCCACTAGGCCATGCTGGCTGGGCTGATGGAAGTTGCAGTCCAACAGTGCCTGAGGATCCAAGGCTGGGAAAAGCTGCCCTACAGAGATGTGCCTCGTGCCGTCATGATCAACTTTTGGGCGCCAGGGAAAGACGGGCCTGTTGACCCAGACAGTTGGCTCTTAACTGGAGTCATACCGTGTGTTGATGCCCTGGTGTGGTTTGTAGCTTCCATGTTACTACAGGATGAGTATTTTTAGTCAATAATCTTCTTTTACTGATGTACAAGCGACGGTTAACTTACACGGGGGTCACATTCTGGGGGTAACTCATAACGTCAGCATGGTGTAGAGTCCAAGCACATTGGGCTCAGAGGCGGGGGGGGGGGTTTGCCAAAGTCCTTTTCCATGGACACCCCCCTTCCCACCACCTTTTTAATTTTTTAATTTTTTTGCCCAATGTGAAAAGCTGAATGTGCACAAGTTAAATGCACGCTGCTAGTTTATATTATGTATCCTTTATCATTGTAAGTCACATAGAAGCGAATGAATGCAAATAAATAAGAATTAGATTATACCATCCAAGGCTGGTGAAGTTATTTGGGGCCCTGAGGCAGCGAATCCCATAACAGCTTTTCCCTGCTGGTCCTCCGGATAACATTGGACTGCAGCTGGTAGAGGCTGCTCCATCAGGGCACAGAGGGCACTGCTCCACCCCCCACAACCTGCCCTTAGCCAGCCCCTTCCTGGCTGCCCCAGGTTCAGGGGGCAGCACTGCCCGCCAGCTCCTTCCTCCTTCATTTCCATATTGCCCTGCAGAACTCAGGATGGGTGGGGGCAAAACTCAAATGAGTGGCTGTGCCTGTTGTTGGTTCTGGTTCTCCCTAGGTCTGGAAACCAAGCCTTATGAAGAACGATGCAGGGAGCTGGGTAGGTTTAGCCTGGAAGAGGGGAGTCTGAGAGAAGAGAGGAGAGCCATCTTCAAATATCTCAAGGGCTATCACGTGGAAGAGGGAATAAGCTTGCTTTCTGCTGTTCCAGGGGGCAGGACCCAAAGCAATGGCTTCTTGGCTTACAAGAAAGGAGATTCCAACTCAACATTAGGAAGAACTTTCTGATGATAAGAGCTATTCGACAGTGAAACAGGCAGCAGCAGAGCAAGCCAATTGGGCGCCTGGGGCGACATGCGTGCCCTGCGCCCAGGGGCAGGTCCAGGTGGGGCAGGATGCTCCACGGGGCCACTGAGGAGTCTCCCTGCCTCCACCCACTCAGCCGCCCTACAGCAGTGGGTGGGCTGTCTGGGCAGTGCAGAGCCTGCGGGCACTCAAGCCACCACATCTCTCCCAGGATAGATGTGTGGTTCAGGTGTGCTGCAGAAGGGAGAAGGGAGGCTCTGGCAAGTGCCACTGTTCTTCCTTGAAAGAAGAACACAGCTAGGCCTCTTCATCCCTGGCACCACTGAAGCATGGAGAAAGCCCACCAAACCTCGCCTTTCGGGTCACCACTCAAATCCTTCACACCTTACACCAAACTACCGCTTGATGCACTCAGCTCACACCACCCATTTAAAGCACATTGCTTTCCGCTGCCACCCAGAAATCCTGGGAAGTGTAGTTTATGGAAGGTGTTGGGGATTGCAGCCCTGCGAGAGGTAAACTGCTGCTCCCAGCCAGGGTTCTTTGGGGGAAGCCATGCGCTTGAGTTGTGTGGTGCAGACAACCTTGGAGTGCCAGGAAAGTAAAAAATAAGTAGAAAGGGCTGGATTCAACCATGAAACCCTCCCTTGCATGGGGCTGTGCTGGGAGCCCACAGGGTAGGGTGCAGGGCCCTGAGCCAACAGCTCCTTCCCTTAGCAACAGAGAAAAGAGGCTGCCATTGGTTCACTTCCCCGTGACATCCTAACAATGGCAGCAGCAACAGCCAGCACAGCAGGGTCTGCGCTGGAATGTGGAAAGAGCAGTTGGATGGGTGAGGTGGCAGCGTTTGGTTTTAAAACAAACTTTGCACTCTGCTCTGACCATCCAAGAACCGGGGATTGGTTTCCATAAACCACGCACCATCTGGCCTTCTTCTTAATCCCAATTATGCTTATTGGAGAGCTACTGTATGTTACAACCCTGAATGGAAGGAAGGACAGCTGGGTGAGTCAGATTTCTGCTCCCTAGTGTATTTCCATCTGAAGAGGGATGGAGAAATAGCAGACCTTCAAGGCAAGAATAAGATCCCTTTTCTGACTATGCCCTGCTTCATGGCCATGACTGATTTGACCCAACCGTACTGTTCCTGTTCCAGCTGTGCAAGCTACAGCCAGGTTTGCATGCAAGACTGAGCCAATCCATGGCCAAATGTGAATGTGCAAGTGTGAGGGTGTGCACAATAAAAATCATGTCTGCTCCATTCCTCCCCTTGTCCTGCTGCCACACTAACTAGAATTAGCCATGGCTTGGCTTCGTGTTACATCTAAACCTGAGCTTAGGGTTTGTCTCACTCTATACAAGCCACAAGCTGCAGCCAAGGTTTGCTGTTGGCTTGGTACTTATGGTTTGTCTGGGGGAGACAAACTATGAGCTTGGGCTTGGAAGTAGCACTGAGCCAAACCATGGCTTAGCTTGGGGGGACCACAGCAGCAGCAGGACGACTGGGGGAGGAGGGAAGCTGAAGGACTTCCACTAGCAAAAAGGGGCTTCCTCCCCCATCCTCCAAATGAGCTCAGGGGAGGAGTTCAGGAGAACCTGCACATGGCAGGGAGAGAGGAGCAATCATTCTTGCACTGATGGAACAATTGCCATAGCACCATGCTGAATTTCTGCCTTTGTGTGTGAGAGAATGTGGGCAGATCTACAGTTTGAACAACAAATGTATTTGCTGAGTGTTTGCTGACCCCACAGCAAACGTGCATGTGTGTAGATAGACCTTCAAAAGCCCAAGTCTGTGGACCCTGGCCCAGCCATTGCTATAAACATATGCAGCTATGTAGGTCAGCCCCACTTTCCAGATGCTGGTGTAGAAGGGGGTGACCTCAGGCCTGGGGCCCCTTCAACTGTGGCCCTTCCCTGTCTGGTCCTCTGAACTCCCTCTCAGGCCCACCCTCTCTCCCCAGGCCATGCCTCTCCCTGGCTTGACCCTCAAATTGCATGGTTTGGCCTGGCAGAAACACATCCATGAACTCTGACAGGCCTCTTTGCTTTTCTGGGTGGAGGATAGTGAGATGCTTGTGTTTGTGCAGAAATTGTTCCACCCACTACTGACATGTGGCCCCCCAAAAGGTCTCTCTGAAGGGAATGTGGCCCTTGGACTGATAAAGTTTGCCCACCTCTCTGCTAGTAGAAATTCATCAGGCAAGTCTGCTACTTAAGGCTTTGGCTTGGGGTATGTAGCCCACAGCCGATCGGCATCGGATCACATGGACCTCCAGTGCAAAAGAGGCTTCTTTGGCTGTCATGTGGCCAGGCTGGGCCAGGGACTCCTGAAGGCACATCCTCACATTGCAGTTCCTTGTGTTGCCTTCAGATCCTGACATTACAACGGCAGAGTCCCTGAGCAGGTCTGGATGTTTTACTTGACAGTCTCACCCAGGAAAGATGATGAAACATTCCAGATGCCAACTAACGCCATGGGATGGATGGAGTTCATTTTAATCGTTTCAGGGAAATAATAGTTCCATTGAACTCTAGGACCTACCCGTCACTAAGCACTGGGGAGTGAATGCAGCAGTCCTATAATCTCACTCCTTATAATCAGTACCACAAACTGTCATAGGGAGATATGAGGTGTGTGTTTTAAATAGCAAGGTGGAAACCTAGTCATGGTATATTTGCCAAAGGTGATGACAATAGGTATTAGTAATTCAAAGTTGCCACTCAAGTTTAAAAAGAGGAAGTGTTTGAGCTGATTTTTTTAGCATGTTTCTGTTGCTACCTGCTGATCCCCCACCCCCAGAGTATACCCGAGAACAGCAGTTACTGCACAGATGCCTTTGTGAGTCCCATAACCCCACCTCCCACCCCCGAGAGCATCAGCATCTACTCTGGCGTGACACCCTGAGTAAACACACATTTTTCTACAGAGCCTTCCTTGGTTCTCTCTGGGGACGGACTAGAGAGGGAAGGCTACACATCACCAGAGAAAGTCCCACGGCCGCTGCTTCTTACATTTCTCCCCCTCCCTTGCTTAGGAGCCAGAAATTCAGGTGGTGACCCCCACCAGGCTGCATTTGGTCCACAGGCTGTTGGTTACTGATCACGGCTCTATGTTTTCTTTCTCTGCTGCTTGTTATCAGCTTATCCTCTCAGATTCTCCTATGTCAAGGTCTCACCAACACCAACACTGGATATGGTCCTATGTGTCTGCACCGAACATTGCCCAAGCATTCCTCAGGCAGACCTTCAATGAGCCTCTTAGACATCACTAAGCCCAGAGCAATGTGAGACCCTTATTAAAACCCTGGTTTGGTTTTCTCCTTGATACACAGAAATGAGGAGGAAGAATCCTAAGGGTGAGACCAGGTGCCCATAGAATCCCCAGAAGTAGGACCTGAGCACCACAGCAGTTCCCCACTTGGGCTTCAACAAGCTTCCCCTGCTGAAATCTCCTCTGCTACATAACTGGGGAAGGGACAGGGCTGGTCCCTTTTGCACTTGACCACCAGACCTGATCCCCACACAGGGCTGAGAACACCAGCAGCAATGTGATAAGGAACTCTGCTAGCTGTTTCCTGCACTCTGCAAACCAGTCCACGCGCTTGAAAAATACAATGCAGAAAAACAGTCTTCCTTAAAAGGAGCACAGCTCTTTAAGTTCTTCCTGCTTCTCTTCAAACTACATTGGTACCCTGTTTACAAACTTAATCCGTTCCAGAAGTCCGTTCTTAAACCAAAACCGTTCTTAAACCGAGGCACGCTTTCCTTCATGAGGCCTCCCACCGCCGGTGCCCTTCCACGATTCAGATTCTGTTCTTAGCCCGAAGTAAAGTTCACAAACCAAGACACTATTTCCAGTTTTGCAAGAGTTTGTAAACCAAATCGTTCTTAAACCGGACTGTTCTTAAACTGAGATACCACTGTAGCTGCAAAAGAAAGGAGGGAGGATTTATTTGGGGGGTGGGGGAGGTGAAACGTGGAGTCAGGTGGAATGTGGAGTTATTTGGCTTAGAGTAGACACAGATCAGGGTTACCATTGTTTCAACCAATCCCCTTTGCATATCTGCTTGATCTCTCAGCATCATCTTAAGCCTTGAAAAGCTTCATTTGCAACTCGTACTGTTGTTTAGGGCAGTGTTTCCTAATTACCTAATTACAAAGGACTCCTATTTTTCAAGTGCCAAGTCACTGACCCCCCACTTCTGAATTTTTTTGTTAACTCTATGGTAGTTACCTGTGCAAAGCAATTTTCTGAAGAAAATGTGGGGAAGCCCCTAATAAGCAAAGGACTTTAGGTATATTGAAAGTGTTCTATGTGCAGAAGTATTTTTATATGGGGAAGTATTCAAACATGCTATTCCTTACTTGTAATCTGAGATGCAAAACTTTGCAGCATATGCTTCTGCTAACTGAGGGGTCTTGCACCTTCAAGACATAGGTGAGGGCTTGGTCAGGGCTTGATAAAGTATTGGTGAAGACTGAGTAGAAAACAGCTGGAATGTTGTAATGTTGGTAATAGTAGTAGTAGTAGTACCTTTTACCTAGTAGTAGTAGTAGTAGTAGTAGTAGCAGCAGCAGTAATAATAATAATAATAATAATAATAATAATAATAATATGCCCCTTTCATCCCTGGCTTAAAGAGATTAATTTTCTAGCCCATTGGCAATTCTTCACAACACCTCAAAATATTTGTTTGTTACAATTTTTGCAAGTGTAAAACAATGTTCTGAAATGTGGGCAATCATTTTATGCAATGCTTTAGGAAAAACAACAATTTCCAATACAAAATGTGGAAGATGGCTCAGAATGTAAGCTTGAAGTTCCTAGTTCAAATGTCACTTCAGCCATGAACTCATTAGACAGCCTACAGCAAGTCCTGCTGCCCTTTGTGGGGCTATTGTTTACAGAGACAGCATATGTGACTCTGACTCTTTGAAATGCATTATGTAAATACTAAGTATCGCTATTATTTGCATATGCAGACAGGTGTAGGAGGTGTAGGAGTGGCTATTGATGCTGAACACAGTGATGTGATTTTGGCATTGCGCTTCATGGGCTTACAGTCCTCTCCCTTGAGATGCGTCTTGCTTCACTTATTTCAAAGTGTGGTTCATCTGATCCCTTCTGCTCAGCTGGTGAAGGGATTCCTGGCCTTCTGCCCCCAAATCCCACCCTGCCCTGATGGTACCACTGACTGAGCAGAAGAAGAAGAAGAAGAAGAGTTTGGATTTGATATCCCGCCTTTCACTCCCTTTAAGGAGTCTCAAAGCGGCTCACATTCTCCTTTCCCTTCCTCCCCCACAACAAACACTCTGTGAGGTGAGTGGGGCTGAGAGACTTCAAAGAAGTGTGACTGGCCCAAGGTCACCCAGCAGCTGCATGTGGAGGAGCGGAGACGCGAACCCGGTTCCCCAGATTACAAGACTACCGCTCTTAACCACTACACCATACTGGCTCTCACAGGAAGCAAAGCTCACCTATACTGCAGAGAATGGATTGCACCCTTCTCTCTGCTACTACCAGGACACAAGAACAGAAAATACTTATTACGCGTCACTTGCCAGAAAAAAGTGTTCAGCAGACGCCTTGAACATCTAGCGTACGATGCCATCAAAAGGGATTCCGTCAAGGAGAGATTCAGAATTTGTAGAGGCCTCGGACCTCCTATAACAGTGCTTTCTCCAGGTGGGGAGCTCTTGTTCTGACTCACAGGTGCTCCAAAAGAAAGGCACCCATGGCGGTCCTGCAGCCACTGCTCATGCAACACTCAGACTGGCAACGGAAAATGTCAGCTGCGAATGAAGTTGCTGTTTCCTAGTGTGGTGACATATGAGATGATGATGAGATTTCCCACAAAACAAAAATTGGTACCAGCAGAAATGCTGCCTGAATCCCCCACAGCTGCCAAGTAAAAACAGCACTAAAAAGATGCTTGAGTCCCCCGCAATGACTATGGGGTGGATGTACACCACAAAAAAACAAATACCCACCTCCCAGTTTTTCTCAGAAGTCCCCGTTTCCTCTTCTGCCCCCCCCCCCACGGTAGCTCTGCTCACATTCTCAAAGCATATTTAAAGTACTGTTATATCACTGTTAACGGTCATGGAGAATCCTGGGAACAGTACCTTCTAAAGGGTGCTGGCCTCATAGAGCTGCAGTTCCCAGCACCCTTAACAAACTACAGCTCCCAGGATTCTCAAGTGGTATAAGAGTGCTTTAAATGTGTGCTGTGGCTGAGACCTCTGTGCTTAAGGAAAATCATTGTGGCTAGATCAGCTGATATCCACAGTCATCCGAGCACAACAAAGCTCAGAATGAGATCAGGCTTGCAAAAGAGGCTAACAACAACAACAACAACAACAACAACAACAACAACAGCAACAACAACAACAACAACGGTTTCTTTAGCTAAGAGGAAGAACAAGCAACTGGTAGGTCCTCTGCTTGGAGAAAATGGAGAAATGTTTTTGGGTGACAGAGAGAAGGTGGAACTACTCAACACCTACTTTACTTCTGTCTTCGCCCAAAAGGAAAGCAATGCCTAACTGGGTGATAACAGAATAAATGATGGAAAGAGGGAGCTGCAGACCAAAATAGGAAAAGAGGTAGAAAGGGAACACCTAGCTACTTTAAATGAATTAAAATCTCCAGGACCTGATGAACTGTATCCAAGGGTTTTAAAGGAGTTTGCAGATGTAATTTCAGAGCCTTTGTCTATGATCTTTGAGAATTCTTTGAGAACAGGTGAGGTCCCTGCTGACTGGAGGTGGGCAAATGTTGTCCCTATCTTCAAAAAGGGGGAAAGGGAAGACCCAAGTAACTACTGACCAGTGAGCTTGACATTGATACCAGGAAAGGTCCTAGAACAGATAATTCAATATTACTAAGACCAGCATGGGTTTCCAAAAAACAAGTCATGCCAAACGAATCTCATTTCTTTTTTTGATGGAGTTACCAGCTGGGTGGATCAGAGGAATGCTGTGGACATAGTGCACCTTGATTTCAGTAAGGCTTTTGACGAAGTCCACCATGATATTCTTGTGAGGAAGCTGGTAAAATGTGGGTTGAAAGAGGTAACGGTTAGGTGAATTTGTAGCTGACCAAACCCAAAGAGTACTCATTAATGGTTCCTTGTCATCCTGGAAAAAAAATGACAAGTGGGGTGCCATAGGGTTCTGTCCTGGGCCTGTTGTTCTTCAACATCTTTATAAATGACTTGGATGAAGGAATTGATCAACTCTGCAGATGACACCAATCTGGGAGGGGTGGCTAATGCTGCAGAAGACAGAATCAGAATTCAAAATGACCTTAACAGATTAGAGAACTGGGCTCAGGCTAACAAAATGAATTTCAGTAGGGACAAATGTAAGGTTCTGCACTTAGGCAGGAAGAACCAGATGCATAAATACAGTGGTACCTCGGGTTAAAAACTTAATTCGTTCTGGAGGTCTGTTCTTAACCTGAAACTGTTCTTAACCTGAGGTACCACTTTAGCTAATGGGGCCTCCCACTGCCGCCACTGCGCAATTTCTGTACTCATCCTGAAGCAAAGTTCTTAACCCGAGGTACTATTTCTGGGTTAGCAGAGTCTGTAACCTGAAGCGTCTGTAACCTGAAGCTTCTGTAACCCGAGATACCACTATATAAGACGAGGAACACCTGGCTTACTAGCAGTATATGTGAAAGAGATCTAGAGGTCTTGGTGGAGCACAAAGATTAACCTGAGTGAACAGTGTTATGCAGCAGCAAAAAACAACTAATGCTATTCTAGGCTGCATCAACAGAAGTCTAGTGTTAAGATCCCACTCTTCTGCCTTGGTCAGACCACACCTGGAATACTGTGTACTATTCTGGGCACCACAATATAAGGATATCGACAGAGGGCAACCAAGATGATCATTGGTCTAGAAACCAAGCCTTTTGAGGAACGGTAGAAGGAGCTGGGCATGTTTAGCCTGGAAAAGAGGAGACTGGGAGGAGATATGACAGCCATCTTCAAATACCTCAAGGGCTATCACATGGAAGATGGAGCAAATTTGTTTTCTCCTGCTCTGGCAGGCAGGACTCGAACCAATAGCTTCAAGTTACAGGAAAAAAGAATCCGACAAAACATCAGGAAAAACCTTCTGACAGTAGGAGCTGTTCAACCGTGGAATGGTCTCCCATGGAAGGTTGTGAACTCTCTTTCCTTGGAGGTTTTTAAGCAGAGGTTGGAGGGCCATCTGTCATGGATGCTTTAGCAGAGATTATTGCATTGCAGGTGGGTGGACTAAATGACTCTTGGGGTCCCTTCCAACTCTGTAATCCTATGATTCTATTTGATATTTTAAGGTGTTCAAAGGACAGAGGCAGGTCCATTTCCTCTCTTTTGTCCATTTTAATACCACCTGACATTGTGCAAAGTTTACTTTGTTCGTTAGGACCTGAGATCTTGCAAAGCTTATCTTTTGGGTTTTACAGTGCCATCCTTCACAGAAGGAAGAAATCCACCTGGATCCTTCCCAGGTGAAGTTGTATGGGACTGCAGCCTTAATCACCAGTGCCTTATAATGCAACCCTAACCATGGTTACTCAGAAGAAAGAACAGGGAACCAACCCTTTCTCAAACCACTTTCAACTTTCTTTCAATAACAAACTATGGTCTATCTTCATCCACAGATAAAAACATCTATGGTCTCACTTTATCCATCGATGGCAAGACAGACTTCACTTCCAGATACTTTGGCTGCTCATATGGGCCCTGGTTCCCTCTGTATGAAAGCATGCATCCTATGTGGTGTCTTTGTTTTGTGCCCAGAGGATTGAAAAGGATCCCAGGGGCTGCATAAGCCAGCAGCTCAGCTGAGGAGAGGAACAATTGCAGGAGGGATAGTTACCACATCCCTTTGAAATGCAGGGAAGTGAAAGAGCGGGGTGGGGGTGGGGCAGCCTCAGTGCTGACAGGTAAATAATGCTTCCCTGGCTTTTGTCTGGCCTTGCTTTCAGTTGGGCAACATCTGACCTTGCAGCTTAGCCTCAAGGGTGGAGGTGCTCACAAACAAGACTAGGAGACTCAACAATAAGGCTGCACAGCTGCTCCCTGGCTCTCAGGATAAGCCTACTGTTCAGGGTGGTGAAATCTGGGCCGACAATATCACCTCTATCAGTGCATCAAATCTGAGGCCAGCTCAAGATATTCTGGTCCCTGAGTTGTAAGATCCAAAAGGTCACTCCACCATCCCCAATTAGGATGGGGAAGTCCACTTGGAATATCTCTCTCACAAAGCCTTGCTGAAATACATGAGACCAGCAATGACCTATCCCCTCCAACAGCATATGAATCCATATGGCTAATGTGACCCAACAACCCAGCCGGCCTCCCTCACACAGAGCTACTCCACAATCTACTAAACATGACTAACCAAGCTCAGAAACCCCTAACCTCTTGCAATATCAATAAAGAAAAAATAAAAACACAAAGGACCTGCCCATGTGATGCTGGCACAACACACTAAGAATAGGCAATAGAAGGAAAAAACAATCTCTCTCTCCACCTCTCCTTTCCCTCAACTGCAAGATGGCTATGACAAAAATGTCTCTCACCAAATGTAAATGAACTGTGAAAAACTATGAATTGAAAGTGGAGACATTCCCTGTTTATCTGTTTGCTTTGTAACACAAAACCCCACAATAAAAACTAGTTTAGAAAAAAATATCCATGAGACCAGGACTACTGAGCTTTTGCAGGGCTCACACTCACATTGCCAGGGTTTGTTCAGGAGAAGTTGCTGGCTAGCTGCACCCCCATAGTGTCAGCTCTGTCTGTCACTCACCCTGCCACACTGAATGGAGAGAAAAAACAGACCCCCCCATTGCTCTTGGAAACACCCCTAGGGGCCAGCATGGCCAGCCGTGGCCCATCCCATTGGAGTATGCAGGCAGCTTTCCCACAGAAACTTGGAATTGTTTGCTGCTGCTGCTGCTGCTGACCTGGAGGCATTGGTTGCTCAAGTACCCCACGCTATTAACCAAACCAAGCACTTCCCCATAGTGGGCCAAACAGCTGTGCTAAAGTGCACTTGTGGGGTTTGTGCTCAGATATGGCAATAGGAGAAAGAGGCACATGCTCTTCCAAGAATGCTGAGGTTACACCCCAACTCCGTTTTACACTTACTATATAAAGACAATCATGTACCCCACAATTTCTCTCTGGTATTGAAGCACAACTTTTTAAAACAATACACAGCAGACACCTATCAGTCCAGTCGCAAGTTCCATCAAGATCCTTCAGCCCTCCCCATTCCTCCTCATGATTCACAAGAAACAAATTGTTCCTTGTTCCCCTGAGAAGACCATTGAGAAGTTGAGAAACAGGATTTCTGGGATCCATCTCCAGGGCCTCATGACTGGAAGAGTTAGGAGCACAGGTAGGAACCCAGGACTCCTAGCCAAGAAGCAGTTTGATTCAAACGCTGCCTCCCAATCCGGAAGGCTAGAAACCTTCTCCTTGCCCCAAAGAAATGCTGAAATTGTTAGAATTCCAGCCAACTGGGAAGAAGCCAGCTCTGGTTATGTGTGATCACAATGCCTCCCTCCTTTATGGGCTGGACAAACCCAGCCCATTCTTTAAACACTGCCTCCTGCTCTTAAACAAGTTCAGACTCCTTCTCCAAATGCAGCATTTTTCAAATACAGTAATCTCAAATTTCCATGCCCTTCCTGCAACTCCCTGCCCCCCATTAGAAAGATGCAACTCCAAGTAAAGAGAAAATGCTGCACATGGACACACTGACAACCACCGTCCCTCCTCAAACGGAGTCATTTGGAGTAATTCAGGAGCACCTTTCCACCAAGTCAGGCAGGAGAAGCCCACCCATGAGGCAAGGTGAGGCGACTGCCTCAGGCGAGAGGATTCACAGGGGCAGTAGATCCCAATGTAGATCTTTACCCCCTCCCTGTCCCTTTGTTCCTGATGTACAGTGAGGGGGGGGGAAGCATTTGATCCCCTGCTAAATTTTAATGGTAGGTTTATTGTAGCTGTGAGAGACAGAATAACAACAGGAAAACCCCCAGAAACCCAGAAGACAAAAGTCAGAGATTGATGTGCATTATAATGAGTGAAATAAGTATTTGATCCCTTTGCAAAAGATGACTTAGTACATGGTGGCAAAACCCTTGTTGGCAATTACAGAGGTCGACTGTTCCTTGTAGGTGGCCACCAGGTTTGCACACATCTCAGGAGGTATTTTTTCACACACTGAGATGTGTGAAGTTGTTAAACTGCCACAAGGGCCAGATTAAACCGACCAGTGGGCCGGATTAGGTCCCCAAAATGGACTTTGGACATGCCTGTTCTAGGCTTTCTAGAACACTTGCAAACCGCTCTCTGGCTGCAGATCTGGTGAGGGTTCACCACAAGGTGCAGCTCCTATATGGAGCTGTTTTAAGCAGCCTGCACATCCGAGGCAAACAATAATAGTCAAGGAAAACAATTCCCTGGACTTTTGCCAGATCTGTCACTGCGGTTAATTGATAGCGGTTAATTAATAGTTAAGTCAAGGGTGATTTGAAGTTTGCTTTGCCCAAATTTGTCAATTACTTTTCTGCTGGAGAAACAGAGAAGTTTGAGCGATGTCACTCTAAGCTGTTTTTGTTTGTGCAAAAAGAACAACAGTTCTTTGAACTGTTGTGTGAAAGGACGGTGAAAGACCATTTGTTGGAAAGGCGGATTTCTGAATTTTTGCTTCATGTTATCAAGATTACTCAGTTACCACTGAATATGCTGATCCTGATATCGAGCAACATCTGTGCCGCTGCCATTTGGTAGCACATTATTTTTGCAAGACAGGTAATTTTCAGCAGTGACTGCTCTGAAGACAAAATACAACCATATGAGGCGACTTATTGGCAAAATGCAAACTCTGGCACCCCACTGACACTTTCCCAAATGGATATTATTGTGAACAAAACTATGGCAAATACTCATACTTAGTTCTATCTAACACAGATTTAGCTCGTGAAGCGAGAATAGGGTTGTTCTTAGATTCTCAAGGAAGAAACAACCCGTGAATAACTTCTGTTGCATTTCTATTCCCGCCTTCCCTGCAAAGAGCTCAAGGTAGGGCGCGGAAGCCTGTCTTCCCACCAACTCCACGTTAATAGGACTGAGGAGAGAAGGTTTGCTTGGATGCCTCAAGGGATGGCGACCGCGCAGGCAGACCTGCAGGGAACCGGGGGCGGCCGAAGTCCGAAGGTCCAAACTCCGCGTCCCAGTGGGTCCCCTCCCCAGAAGGGGCCCTGCCTGGCCGCGGCTCCCGGGAGACGCCCGCCTTTGTTGCTTCCGCAACTCCTTCTCCCCGACCGAGGGCAAGAGCCGGTCCGCCCAGGCTCCGCTCCGCAGCCCCCGCAGTCCTTCCCCGCCGCCGCCTTGCCTCCCGCTTCCCGCGCGGCCCCGAAGCCGAAAGGCAGCGCTTACCTGCGCGCCCCGAGCCCGCCGCTCTCCGCCGCGCTCTAGTGGTGGGCGCCGCGCTCCCGCCGCGGCTGCTTCCTGGAGCGGCGCCCGGGAGGCATCGCGGAGCAGCGCCGGCCTGGCCGCTCTCGCGCGCGGAACAAAGCCGGAGCGAGAGGGAAGCGCCGCCTCGGCCCGCCAAGCGCCGACTGCGCCGCGGCCGGCGGGCGCGCCTCTCTCCGCCTCGGGCGGCCTCCTTGGGCCCGCCTTCCTCGCCTCGCCCGAGGCCCTCGGAGCCACCCAGCCCGGCAAGCGGGCGCCTCAGAGAGGATTGCAGGGGGCGGCATCTCTGTGGCCCCCAGGAGGAAGACGCCACTCGGGCCCCTGGCCGGCCACTTGCGGCCACGGCAGGTTTCGGCATCCCGGGGGGGGGAGGAATGGGGGGGGGAGGTCGTGGGATAAGGGGAGAGGGCAGGGGGCAGAAGAGATTTTTCCCCTGCCCCAGACTAGAGGGGCACAGATTCCCAAGGGCGCACCTGAATGTGATACTCCAATAGCACCCCCGCTTAGGCGGGGCTGAGCTGCATCCCTCGCTATCAGGCCAGTTGCAGTGAGGGCACAGGGTCCTGCAGCCGGAGGGGGTCCACAGGCACCGCCTCAGGCAGCAGATGTTGGGCGCAACTGAAGACCATGCATTTAAAGCACATGGCTTCGTCCCCAAATCCTAGGAGATCTCATTTGCTCCACATGGAGCTACAAGTCCCAACACATTTCACAAACTGTCATGCCCAGGATTTGGGGAGAAGTCATATGATTTAATTCATGATATATACATAGCAGGATGTGTGGGGTGTATGGGGGGTACCTCTGGTGGGGGACGTGTCATGTTCCTTCCGGGGTTGTTTGTCCACCTTTGGTCCCCACCCTGCACTCCGCTCTCACCTGTGGCTCCTCTCACCTGTTGGCTGTTGTGAACAGAGTGCAAAGCTTAAGAGACAAGTTGGGTTTACTGTTAGGAGGGTCAATCAGTCATGTTGGGATATTGTGGTTCTTGCCTGGCCTGATGAAGCTATTGGTTATGCAGGAGTATGGTTGCAGCCCTATGGCGGAAGCCCCACTGAACGCCATGAAAGGCCATAAGGCAGAATAGAGGAGCCTGTAGCCCTCCAGCTGTCGAAGGACTCCATCCCACCAGTCCACCCCGCCAGCCCTAGCCCAGTGGTCTGGGATGCTGGAAGGGCAGCAACAACATCTGGAGGGTGTCGGGTTCCCCATCCCTGCCCTAAGGCCTGCAGCTCATGTTTATTCCCAGTTGGTTTTAAAAGAATGTGCAACCCAGTCCTGGGTCTGTTTACCTAGAAGGACGTCCCACTGTGCTCAGTGGAGCTCACATCCCAGTTTGTGTGCATAAGCAAATTGACTCGAAAGTCAGTGAAACCCCAGAAGTCAGTGGGCAGCCTTAGGATCTTTGACCTACCTCCGGATTAGAGGGGCTTTAGAGCAGTGGGTGTCTTGCCAACCAGGACAATCCAGTCCAGGGGTCAGCAAGGTTTACCTCGCCTAGGCCGGTTCACTCCAGCAGAGATCCCTCCATGGGCTGGATCATGCATGGGCGCATGCACCTGCCATTTCCAGCATCTGCGTCTGTGCAGATGTGATTTCCCACACCACGCCATGCCAATTTAGTGCAGCGCGTGGGGACTCGCCGAGCACGTGGCTCGGTTTGGGGGCAGCGCGTGGGGTGGTTAAACCCCGTGGCCCATGGGCCTTGGGTTGCCGACCCCTGATCCAGTCTATCTGGGCGGTCACACACACAAACATGCAATTAAAAAAAACACCACAGTCCATGCACCCTCTGATTCTACAGTTTAGCATTGATTGTTTTGGCCTGAGCAGAGTAGTTAGGGAAAGGGAACTCAGACTCTTGGATTCAGTCTTTCATTCACAGGAGATGGGGGGGGGGGCGAGGAGGGAATGTTAATGTGTTTGGATGTGTACACATGTTAGATCTCGCTCTGATTGTAGGTTGGTTTTGGGGGGAATAGGGGTGATAGATTCACTGCAAAGACACACCTGTACTTGTGTATAAAATGTTTGCAGATATGTGTATTACAGTCATGGCAGCTAGAAAAGTTAGGAGGTAACAAAACAAAGCTGACATTCCCTCCATTGCATAAAACGTTTGCCCCGAGGATGAATGCTTACGAGAGAGATCATAATAGAGGGGCAACATTCTGGAAACTTCGAGGGTGGTTGTAATCACTTCTGTCTATATCTGTAGGAAAGGCTTTAGTTTGGGGGCAAAACAGGGCCAGCAGAATGAGGCATCTCCATCAGGCAGTGGCAGCCTCTGGCTATTCCTCCTGAGTCCTCCCCGCCCATTCCCAATGTTGGGGGGCAGAGCTGTGTGTGCCATATGGCTGGCCCTGCATCCCTTAAGCCAGACTCATACCCTCAGGTGCAGGGCAGGGCACAACCCCAGTGCCGGGGTTGAAGTAAGACTGGGCTGCCATTCCTATCCACTTCTGTGCCTGCAAATGAGCCATCTTGTCATTCCTCCCAGGCAGCATGATATTTTGGCCCAGGCCTGAGGACAGTTTAAAGGATAATTGTGGAGTGAAACCAGGCCTTCCCTTACACCCTCTGGGTGGCGGCTGCTACCTACACCCACTTCCAGATAGTGGTTCTCAGGCACAGAGACAATGGTGCAAAACCAGAACTCAGCACTTCTTTTGCCCACTGGTTCCTTGTTGGTTCATTGCACACTTACACTGAGGCAAGTGCAGCTGGCATCTCCCTCCACTTCTTACCCTGGAGACACAGGATGGGTAAATGGGAACTGGCCTTCCCATCATGCCTGCAGTTTAACCTTTGCAATGATTGAGAATGTTGCTCCCTCAGCCTCTCTCTTGCCTCCTTAGTTGGTCATCACTTAGCATGGGTTTGATAGGGTTGCCTCCTTACTGTTGTCTTTACTTGAAGGTGACTGATTTTTGCATCCAGAGAGAGCCTGCTGCAGCTCTGTTCATGTCCCCCACTACCACCTTTCTTCTTCTTTACTATCACATTTCTCTGTTGCTATTCAGCTCCTGGTAGAAACCTCAGCAGGAGTTTTTATTCTCCAGCTTACAAGTTTTCCGCTGCTGTCCCATCCCCCACCCTTTAACAAGCCAGTGAATTATGGCCCTCCTGCTGGCCAAAAATCTCTCCAGGGCAGGCAGGAAGTGGAATGGGGCTTTTCCATGAGGCCTTGAAGATGCTGGGGCTCCCCTCTCCGCTTCCCCACCTCCTCCCCATTTTAGCCAGCTGTAGCAGAGAGAGTAATTTAAAACCAGCTTTCTTTAATCACTGCCACATGTGTGAGGCTCCGCCATTCATCTTACCTTTGCAGGGTGTGAGTCACTCAGCTCCAGTGGGGGTTGACATGAAGAAGAGCTTCCTGAAAACAATAGCAATAACCAGAAGAGTGGCAGGTTTGCAGGTAGACCAGGGTAGGCTCCCAGATGGAAGGAGGGCCAGGGAGAAGATGCTCTGGCTTCCTAAGCACCAGCAAAACAATTATGTTTAGCCCCTTTATGCTCTACCTTTCTTCTGTCTTCTCAAGGCAGTTCATGTGGTCTCTCATCCAGACCCTGCCCAGACCTAGACCCACTTGGTTGTAGCAAGATGGTTGCTTCAGGTGCCTTCAGACCATCCCTGAGAAAGAATGAGATACAGATGCTTAGCAACTTACGAAGCACCCAATCCCTAGATGTCCAGGTTCTGATTTGGGATTCCTCAGCCCTCTGTTGCCTCATAGAGAATATGCCACAGAACAAATAGTGACCTGTCCATGTTTAGATGAAAAGGACAAAGATAACAAGACATTCTGATGCCTGAGATGGAAAATTCTAACTGATCTTGCCTGCACTCACAGGGCCTGGAAAAGTTCTTCCAGGCAAGTCCTGTTGAAACCAGTGCAAGCTGCGCAAGAGCATAGTGGCTTATTTCAGTGAAGCTTGTGCAGGAGAACTTCTCCATGGAATATATCGCACAGTTGGGTCACCTCAGTCTGCTACTCTTCTGGGCCTTCAAAATCTACAGCCTGAGTTGGCCAACTCCCCTTGCCCAGCAGAAGGTCTGAGTGGGACAGTTGTGATTAACTGACAGATCACTCAGTGTTTAATTTATGACCTCCCTTCCCACCGTATGGTGCCCAATGTGGCTTGCAACCAGCATCAGCCCCATCATAAAAATAGACTAAACCCATTTTGTTAGTGAGGTGAGCATTCCTAAGTTATGGCTGCTCAGGGCCCGTCACAAGGAGGTGGAGGATGCATTGTTGGCAGAGATGCTGAACCTCACGCAAAGGGGGTTGGAGATCCTTAGCCTTTCCCCAGACTAATCCCCTCTCCAGCCCTGTCTTGCCCCCTCCTTGATTGCTAAGCTTTAGCTGGGTGGAATATGTCCTTAGACGCCGACAATGCTACTTGTTCACCTGGAGGGGGAGACAGAGAAGGGTAGGGCTGTGTGCAGAAAATAACCTGCTGGACAAAGGTAAAATCTGCAGCCATTGCTCTGCCCACTTTTGCCTCTGACCCTGCCCACCCCTGGCATGTGCCCCTCCCTCAAAAAAAGTTGGCCTACAGGAGAATGTGGCCCTTGGGCCGAAAAGCATTGCCCACCCACCCATGCCATGGATCACTTGATTGCGTGAGCCTGATGCCCCGCTGGCCTTGCACTTGCTGCAAGCCAAGACCCTCTTGGTCAGGACACACAGCACTGCAAGGGGCTCCGTCTGCTCCCCTGCGGCAATGAGGCACATCCACCCTGATCAGCACCGAGTTCTTCCACACCAACATCCACATGGCTCCCTCTGCTTAGTTCACAGCCGTAACTGGAGGGCACTGCAGATTGTCTCAGGACAGTGACAACCATGTGCTGAAAGGCCCTGAATTCGGGGGCGGGGGCGGGGGCGGGCGGGGGGATGCTAGAGTGGCATGAATGAGCATGGGAAGGGGAGCAGAGTCTGTCAAGGATTAAGGCTGCAATCCTATCCAGGGTTTCTTAGGAATAAGCTCAATTGGACTCAGTGACACTTAGCATCAGAAGACTGTACACACCCATAGGATTGGGTTGCACACACAGTGGTACCTCGGGTTAAGAACTTAATTCTTTCCAGAGGTCCGATCTTAACCTGAAACTGTTCTTAACCTGAGACACCACTTTAGCTAATGGGGCCTCCCGCTGCCACTGCGCGATTTCTGTTCTCATCCTGAAGCAAAGTTCTTAACCCGAGGTACTATTTCTGGGTTAGTGGAGTCTGTAACCTAAAGCGTCTGTAACCTGAAGCATCTGTAACTTGAGGTACCACTGTATTGCACTGCCAAATGAGTCACCTCTCTGTGCACTAGATGTCGTTTGGGCTTCGGTTTGATCCATGCTCAATGTTCTTTGTGGCTACTGCCTGCTTGAGTTCAGTCAAGCAGTCAAGCTTTGTTGACTATCTGAATCCACCCATGCCGAGGGCTGGAATTTCAGGGGGCGTGCTCAGAAGACGGCCCCTCCCAGGTCCGGCTTCTAGAAGACTACAAGGAAAACATGACTTGACTAAACCTGGGAGGAGTCAGAAATGGGGCTCCTGGGTTTTCTAAAGGACTCGCTATCTTTCTCCCCATAATTAAAGCACTGCCCAGCTGCCAAGAGCACTTGGGGATGGTAAGCCTTCCTGGTTGCAACTGAGGATAAGAGGCTTTCGAGAAGTTCTGGGGGTGTTTGACTGCAGGAAATACCTCCATCCCAGACTAGAAAATTCCAGTTATACCTGATCACTCGCATTGCACTGGCATGTGGTATAAGCAAGCATCTCTGTTAAAAAGGCATCTATGTTTTGATCTCAACACACACACACACACACATTGAAAAAGGACAGTTCCTCATTTTTAAAGGCAACTTGTTTGATTAGATCCTGGTTCTGCCTCCCACACAGGCAAGCTGACTGTAAACACATTTCCTTTGCAGTAAGTGCTGTCTGATTCCCTGGACCTTGGATTGCATCCCTAAGGAGCTTTCCCTAGAGAGCCCAGTTTACTTCCTTCTCTGGAGCTCATCCAATTTCACTCTGCACAGTTTGCATTCTTGCACTTGAATCATTCCTATAGCTCTCCTCTGCACAACAGGCTTTGAAGATCTTGCAACAACATATGAAAAACATGAAAAACTGCCCTGTTGGACCAAGTCAAGGTCCATCTTGCCCAGCATGATGTATCTGACAATAGGCAGCCCCTGCCTGATTCCTCCCCCACTGTGTGAAAGCCAGTGTCTGGTGTTCTAAACTAAACTGTTCCTATACAGGGAGGTTCCATTGAGGCTAAGAGTAGACCTAACGTCCTTTAAAAGCTGCGGTGAGAGGAGAGTAGTGAGAACTGCAATGTACACTACTTGGTACACTGTTGTGTTGTGGGGTCTACATTGTGAGATTATGGCATGGAGGGTATTTGCAGTTTGCTGGCTCCTCCAAGTGTGAGATTTCATTTGCTCTGGTGGCTATCATAATTTTCTTCCATTTACACCCCAACTTTCCTTCACTGTGGAACCCAAGGTAATGCGAATTGGGCTTCCAAGGTGGTCTTCCTTCCAGGCATTAACCAGACTCGGATCTTGCATGTCTAAGAGCATGTTGAACATCCTTGCAGGCTGAAAGTGGGCGATATCTTTGCAATCAGCTGCTGAAGGAAGCTGGCAGTTCTTTCTCACTTGTCACTTCAAAGGCAGGCCTAGCATCTTGACTTCATGACATGCAAATTGCTAGGAGGGTGGGATCAGAGATCATTCACATCCCCTTCCCCAGGGAACTGTCTCTGATTCCAACTCCTCTGTTTATGAGGTTGCTTCTTTTTTGCCCATTTTCTGCAAATACATCTGAGTTAACTGCAGCCAGCTTGCCTTGTGACCTTTTCTGTCTTTCAATAGCGCTGTGCTGGGAATGACTGCAGTACTGCTTGCAGTTTGGGGATATTCTAAAAGAAAGAAAAGAAAACACAAACAAATACTCCAGCTCAGAGGTTTTGAGATTTCCCACCTGGAGTGGGCTCTTCTCCATATGGATTTCTTTCTAAAGCCAGTTCCTATCTGCAGGGCAGCCCAGGTATGTTAGAGTATGGCCACAGAGTATGGACCAAGAACAGGGCCGGATTGAGGTTTGATGAGGCCCTCAGCTCTGAAGGTAATGGGGCCGTTTATATGTCCAGCTGTCCTTTGTCAACAACAAATTGTCGCTGTTTTTTTGTGTTGAATATATGCTATATGGTAATTTATGGCCCTAATACAGTGGTACCTCAGGTTAAGTACTTAATTCGTTCTGGAGGTCCGTTCTTAACCTGAAACTGTTCTTAACCTGAGGTACCACTTTATCTAATGGGGTCTCCCGCTGCCGCCGTGCCGCTGCTGCACGATTTCTGTTCTTATCCTGAAGCAAAGTTCTTTTTTTTTTTAAGAATAATTTTTATTAACCGACCAATCACATCAAATCAAACCAAATGACATAAATTACAAATTACAAAGCCGAATTTTAAATTTTTGTTGGGGGTACCCATATTTCAAGTTCCGAAGGGGATCCAGTCATCTTCTTGCTTCTTATTACTGCTTTAATGTCCACAAATCTGACCATATGATGTTCACAGTACTATCCAGTCCTTTCCTATTGTTTTTCCACATCTCTTCTTATTATTTTCATATATTTTTCCTTTCTCTTTGTGACCTCTGATAGTCTCCACAAGCGGGTTAAAACAGTTTGTAATCCTGTGTGGATATTTTTTTTTATCCAAGAGCCATATCCAGACGTTTTCCGTATAACATCACTTCCATAAATCAAAACAGTCTTAGCTTCGTTAATCTTCACAAATCTGTTGCCTTTCTCAACCTCTGAGGAGATTCACCAGGAAAGCAGTCTGAAAACAAATCCATTCCTCCTCCCGGTTATAAATCGGCAAAACCTGCCAAGATGGCGACTCTGTATTTTTTGCTGCGCCATTCCAAAAGCTCTTGTTCTTTACTCAATCTCCATAAAGCATACTTTTGGTTAAAATTCATTTCCACACAGTCTTAATCATCCTGTTTGGGTCAGTTAACCGACGGTTCTAACGAGGAGGGGTTCTTGGTTAATCACATAGAAGAAAAGAAAAAAAGGTTCCCCCCCATCCAGTCCCGTTGCCGACATACCCAGCCTTTGATGCATCTTCTTCGTAAAATATTCCTGTTGCTCCAACCCGTCGTCTTCTTTCACAGAGGTCCCTTCTGTTAGCAGTCTTCACTCCTGAAGCAAAGTTCTTAGCCCAAGGTACTGTTTCTGGGTTAGTGGAGTCTGTAACCTGAAGCATCTGTAACCTGAAGCGTATGTAACCTGAGATACCACTGTAGGTATCTAAAGCCACTTGCGCATAACAAAATATGTATTTTATCAAAGTAATTGTTGAACTGAAACCAGTGATATTTTAGGGAGCAGGTGAGCAGGCGGGGCCCATTACTTACATCATAGGAGCCTACATGTACATCCAGTTTTTACCCCTTTAAATTTTTGGGGGGCCCTTGGCACTAAACTATAGCTTATGGCACTGACCAAGAGGCATTACATGTAAAGGAGTATAATGAATCTCTGACTGTGACAAATGAAAAGCAGCCCTAGGAGGCTATAATTTTTGGTGGGGTAGTTGTGGGGAGGATACGGCTAT
The DNA here is from genome assembly GCF_964270895.1 of Podarcis filfolensis. NCBI lineage: Eukaryota > Metazoa > Chordata > Lepidosauria > Squamata > Lacertidae > Podarcis > Podarcis filfolensis. The sequence continues at coordinate 124,655,088 of NC_139605.1, forward strand.
TTGTCCCTTTCCCTGCCAGTTGTATCTTCATTCAGAACTGTCCCCCAGCTGCTTTTCTTCCATGGGGTTCCCAATGCTGGTATGCATCTGTAGCCATGGGAGAGGAAGAGCAGGTAGGGAGGCGGCCTTAACTGGGAAACCATGGCTGCCTGGGAAAGGACTAATTATTCAGGGTGGTGCCCTGTAGACTTGAGGACTACACTTCCCATCACCAGCCCTAACCAGCATGGCCAGTGCTCAGGGATGATGGGGACCACATTGGCTACCCCTGGATTAAGCAGCCCCTGTCCTCTCACTGCTCCCTCCTGCCACTGTGTGCAAAAACCACATACTTCTTTTTTCAAAACCCTCCAAAAACATCAGATGACACACATCAGGACATCTAGCAGGGCTTGGACAGGAGACTTTCCTAGTGGATGATGGGGATCAAGCCTCTTGTTAATCGGTGTGTGTGCAGGTGCCATTTATCGCTTCTGCCCCAGACACCAAAATGGGCCCAGTGATCCCATTGGACTGTCTTCCATGTTTTGCGCCTCAAGCATGGATTGGCAATAAAATCCAACTCACTTGCTTCTTGGGCTTTGCAGTTCTCCCTCGTTGGCACATAAAGGCAATGCATAGTGTTGGTGCCTCCCCTGTTTAGAACAAGAAGTCTGCTGCTTTTGCACACAGGAGAGTAGATAAACACAGCATCTTGCATGGGTCAATATTAGTTCCTGGCACAAAACAAGCCCCTATTGCAGCCCTAATAAAGGTGCCTGTGTGCCTGAGGAAGGATCAATAACTTGCCTTATCACCAAGTCAACAAGGGGCCTTCAGACTTCACAGCTGATCGAAACTCTGATTGGGTGAAACATGCTGACCTCTGGTGGAATTAGAACTTGGTTCAATCGCACTCCTTGCAGCAGGGCCTGAGCGACCAGCTGAGCTGCCCTGGCACTGTCAGTGTGTGACAGAAGGGCAGGCGCCTCCAGTCTGCAAAGACGCAGAGGAAATGAGACCTACCAAAACGGGGTCAGGACCCATGGCTGTGTCTGTGCGCACTTTGCCCTGCCGCTGCAACCTGCTTTTGATCCAGTGGCAGTTGATGGCTGAGGCTCCTTTCTCACAAACAGCAGATAAGAGGGCAGACCTCTTTTTCTGGAGTGAACCACTTCAGGGCCAAAGGGCACCTGGGAGGTTAAAGGCATTTTGGCATCTAACCTGCAGGCTTACAACAAAATGAAAAAAGCATCAGCTGTGGGGTAGGTGATAATTAATGGGATCAAAGTAGGTGTGGAGAAAGATTTAAGCTATTGTCGCCTCCTGAGGGTGGGGGGGGGGTGCCTCATCTGAAGCCTGGGATTTGCTTTGGCTTCAGGGAGGCATTTTCCCCACATCCCCAAAGTAAGTACAGTGGTACCTCTGGTTACGAACTTAATTCATTCTGGAGGTCCGTTCTTAACGTGAAACTGTTCTTAAACTGAGGTACCACTTTAGTTTAACAGGGCCTCCCGCTGCCACCGCGCGATTTCTGTTCTCATCCTGAGGTAAAGTTCTCATCTTGAGGTAAAGTTCTCAACCCGAGGTACTACTTCTGGGTTAGCGGAGTTTGTAATCTGAAGTGTTTGTAACCCGAGGTGCTGGTAACCCGAGGTACCACTGTAGTGGCTTCAAAAGAGGGATTTTGCTCAGGAGGTCAGCTGGTGAGGGTTAAATTCCCCCCATTCCATGCTCTTTTTCTCATTAATTATTAGACTCCTACCTGATATGATTAAATGCTTTCTTTATATAAAAAAAATAAAGCAGGTCAGATGCAAAGAGGCATTTTATGTCAAGGGTCCTTTGGCCCGCAGAGTGCAGAAGAGGGTAGATCCCAGCTGACAAGGACATTCCATGTTAAGAAGAAGAAGAAGAGGAGTTTGGATTTGATATCCCGCCTTTCACTCCCCTTCAGGAGTCTCAAAGCGGCTAACATTCTCCTTTCCCTTCCTCCCCCACAACAAACACTCTGTGAGGTGAGTGGGGCTGAGAGACTTCAGAGAAGTGTGACTGGCCCAAGGTCACCCAGCAGCTGCAGGTGGAGGAGCGGAGACGCGAACCCGGTTCCCCAGATTACAAGACTACCGCTCTTAACCACTACACCACACTGGCTCTCGAGGGAAATGAATTTAGCCCAGCCATGCTAGGGATGCTGATTGACTACTGAAGAGAAGAATATTAATGTTAGAAAGAATAAGATGTAACTACAATTCATTCATCCTAGGGACGCAGGTGGTGCTGTGGGTTAAACCACAGAGCCTAGGGATTGCCGATCAGAAGGTCGGTGGTTCGAATCCCCGCGACGGGTTGAGCTCCCGTTGCTCGGTCCCTGCTCTTGCCAACCTAGCAGTTTGAAAGCACATCAAAGTGCAAGTAGATAAATAGGTACCACTCCAGCGGGAAGGTAAATGGCATTTCCGTGCGCTGCTCTGGTTCGCCAGAAGCGGCTTAGTCATGCTGGCCACATGACCCAGAAGCTGTACGCCGACTCCCTCGGCCAATAAAGCAAAATAAGCACTGCAACCTGAGTCGGTCACGACTGGACCTAATGGTCAGGGGTCCCTTTACCTTTACCTTTACAATTCATTCTTATATGCTGTCTTCCTATGCTGGATTGATTAATCAGTTGGAGACATTGATTTTTTTAAAAAATTGCTTGATAAAAAGTGCTCTCAAGTCTTTGACTTTCCCTTTCCCCTTTCTCAGATGTAAGGGGATTCTTCTCCTAGATAGAGCCTGGAGCCCTTGGATTGTACACTCCCAACTCTTTCCTCTGGAGTTGGATCACCTGACGTCATGGTGATGCCAGGTGTCTGTCAAAATGGTCCACAGGGAGGGAGGTGGCTCAAGATCTGGCCCCTCAGCCAGATCCTTTTCCAAACCCCTTCTATCCACCCCTCCTTGACAGAAAGCCCCATTGAGCACAGAGGGAATTTGTTCTGAGTAAACATGCTTTGGCTTGGACTCTATAAGTCATAGGATTAATACCAGCTGATGCATTTTGAATTGGGTCGGAATGGGTCACAACAGCAGGAGGAGAGGCTTCCCCAGGTACCACTCCCCCCCCCTTGCCCACCGCAGGGGTTGTGAACTTGGCTAGGTGCAGATGCGGACAGGATTCTTCCAGCATCCTTCACAGCTACGTAGGAGGCAGTTCAGCAAGGGAAACCAGCAGGACAAGCTGAAGCTGCTGAAATTCCCTTTTTGCCTGGCTATTAAAGGTCTTTTATTGCACCTGGTCTTACTACAGGGCAACTTGGTTACAGTGAAGTTTTTTTGTTTGTTTTTTAAGGGGTACAGTTTTACACGAACCCTCCGGGACAGACTCTTTGTCTCTCTAGCCCAGCTATGTCTGTTTGGACTGGCAGAGGCTTTTGCTATCAGCTGTCACTTGATCCTTTTTAAATAGGGTTGCCAGGAATTGAACCAGGGATTTTTTGAATGCAAAACATCTTGCTCTACTGTTGACCTAAGTTCCTCCCCAGATGAGGCCTCCTTTCTCAGAGATACCACTGGGTTCATAATATGTGGTAGCATCATAACCCCGTTGCAGGTTATTCTGTCCTACTGATGCTGAATAACCCCTAGTTCTCCTTCCATGGGTTTTACCCCCATTTTATCCCTAAAACAGTCTGGTGAGGTAGGTAAGGCTGAGAGAGAGAGAGTATGACTGGCCCAAGGTCACCCAAATGCGCTCTAGAGCTAAATGAGGATTTGAACCTAAGTCCTTGTCTGGCACACTGACCTTATCCGATGATTCAAGCAGTCATGTTCTGAGTCTTGTGGCTCCTTTAGGGCAAGGGACAGAAACTTTTCCTGGATTTGTTTGGTTATGCTATGACAAATAAATGCCTTTATTTATATAAAAAAAATACTTGTACATCACAATGTCATTTAAAAATCATTTTATAACAGTAAAAATACACACCCTACATTTTAAAATTACAGAGCAGCAGCTAATAACTATCGAAAATGTTTTTCTTAATTGTCTGCAAGAGTCTGACGACAGAAAGGTTTTATGGCAAACATGTAAAGGTTAATGTACAAGGCACCTGCCAAATCTCTCTGGGAAGATGATTTCACAGGACTGGGCTGATGACATTGAAGGTTTCAGTTTGTCAATTGAGTCTCAACAACCACTGAGGCTCCTAGAGATGATCTCAGTGGTCAAGCTGGGATAGAAGAGATCTAGTAGTCCCTAAGATATCCTAGAGCTCAGGGCTTTGTAGATGTATTAGTCTTTAAGTACTGTAAGTCTTGTGATGGTTTCTTTTTTCTTTTTTCTTTCTGTTTTGCTGCAGAATGTCTAATGGAATTAGTTAGTTATTAAATTGACTGCTTGTCCACACTTTTGTGGAAATCAAAAGCAGGGTGGAGGCGGGGTGGGGGGTGGAGAGGAGGAGAGGCCCAGCCCAAGAGAGCAATGCTGCTGAAACAGCCAAGGTTCAGCTGAAAACATAATGTATGAACCCCAGGACAGGACCCAGGAGAAGCTGCCAGCCGTTCCCTGCAAGGAATGTGGGTAGGTACTACCCTGTTCTGCAGTGTGCAAAAGGTGGCCCACACACCGGCCACTGCAGAGCACAGTCCTCTCCTTGAAGGGTTGCTGGGTCCAAGTCTGCTTTAAAGATAAAAGATAAGAAGGGAGAGCCTTGAAGCTGCCCATAAAGAGAACCCGGATGTCAGATTGAGCAGGTCACCTGGAACACAGTCTTCCCCAGCGTGATGGGATGCATGTTATTTCTGTTTAGATTATACACATTATTTCAAAGTGTGCATTAAGCCATATAAATTAGCAGATGCAATTTTGATGTAAAATGCTTTTAGAGTCAGGCCTTTGTTTCCCTTTCAGACTTAGCTGCAGAACTGACAGTCTAGTGTTCTCTTACACACACATGCACACACACACACACACACACACACACAGTGTGTACACTCCACCTACCTCGGGATCTCCTCTGGCTGCGCATGATTTCCAGCTGTTTGGTTTCTGGGGCAAGATGTTGCCCTGGCTTCCATTACAAAAGGGGATAGTACTTCACAGGCCTTGCAGAACTATTCACTTAACAAAAGGAAGGGTTTGATCATTTTAGTTGTCCTTTTCTGCAGGTCCCAGTCTGGAGGCAGGGAAGACCCTGAGGACATTCAGCCACAAGACAGTCCAGTTGGGTGGCATCAACAAACAGAAGAAGAAATACTTCGTCAGAAAAGAGGTCACAGATTTGTCTGAAATGTGTATATGCTAATTGCAAATTGGGAAATAATTAACAGGAAAAAAAATTCACCCATATGTGCCTGATCCAGGTGCTGTCTTCTTGTGTTGTGCTGTCCAGGTGTTGGCTTCTTTAATGTGGAGCACGTAGCCTTTCAAACAAAGGATATTTCCAAAGAGAGAGCTGTCCTCTGAAACCCCTTCCGAGAGAGGACTGTGAGGAGGACACAGGGCCTCCCCAAACACCAACCAAGGCTTGCTTGCTTGGTTGGTTGGTTGGTGTGTGTGTGTGTGTGTGTGTGTATCGCCCTTCATCTGTAGATCTCAGGGCGGCTCAGCACATAAAAATACAATATATAAAAAAACCAAATGCATAAAACAAGAACAAAAAAACTGTACAAACCAATATCCCCTCCCACAACCACATCTAAAAGTGTTTTAAGATGTTAATCAGCCCAAGACCTGATGGAAGGGGAATGTTTTCGCCTGATACCTAAAGGTGTACAATGAAGGCTCCAGGCAAACCTCCCTGGGGAGAGCATTCCTCCAATGGGAGGCACACAAAGAAGGGCCTCAGAAGACGATCTTGGGGTCCGGGTAGGCTTGGCAATGAGATAGGCTTTTCCTCTGGGATCTTGGGCAGGTACCATGTGAGGCATTCCTTTAGATACTGGGACACCTGGAGTCTGCATTCAGAGGCAGCAGCTGCATCTGACCTAAAAGACAGGATGGTGCAAAAGTTGTTGTTGTTGTTAGTAGCTATATTTTTACAGATGTCTACTGAGAAGGTCCATAAAAAGCAACTGTCCCAAAAAGGAATGATTGTGAAAATAAGAAATAGTTTGGGGGGCAATCATTTTTCCTAGCCCAGGGCACCATATTACCAAAGTCCACCTCTTACTGGAGCCCTTTTGGGGTGATGGCAGCAGAGAGACGGGCAATACTACTTATGGGAAACGCACGGAAACACCGTTTAGCAAGATGAGCACCACACCCCATAGTGGCCTTTGACTGGACTTAAGCGTCCAGGGATCATTTACCTTTTTTTTTTTTAACTACTTATGGAATGCTCTGCTAGGAAAGCTGCTGCATGCAGGTGGGGGTTCCAAAATCCCACAGTCATTTCCACAGATTTGGCAACAGCTCCGCTTACAAATCTGGCACCTTTCCTTCCAGGCGAATGAGCCTGGCAAACTCTAATATGGAGCCAGAGCTAACAATAAGGCCTGGCACTCCCAGGAACAGGATTGTCAGATCCTGTGGGTTGATGGGTTTCTGCAGAAGCCATCGCCTGTCATTTCTGCCACAGATTTAGAAAACGCCCTTGGCTGTTGTTTGCTTCAGCGAAAACAAGTTGAGAGTGTGCTGAAGAGCAGATTTGGAGAGGATCAAGTTAGACGTCCTTTTCAACCAGCTGTTTGTGGTCGCTCCTTGCTCTATCATTTATTTTAAAAAAAGAACTTGCAAAGCTGCAATTCTGGCTTTGCTTAGGCAGCAGGTTTCAGATCGTTAGCAACAAGGACCCTGGAGATGCACTGGCTTCACAGACAACACTTTCAGAACAAATTTACCTTTCTCCCTACGTGTCAGATTAATGAATGCCGTTGACTTGTTTCTTGCTGCCGAGCAAAGGAGAGTGGCTGTTTGTCACAGGGAGACGCAGGGCTGCTGGAAGGCAAAAATCTATTTCAGAAATAAAAATGCAAAAGACGATTTGAAAGCAGAATGAAATCCTTCTCGCAAGAGCTGGATGATCTTGTGTGTGTGTTTAGATTGGCTTCTATTGGGCAGAGAAAAGAAAGTCTTTTAATCAAGGATACTTACAAGGATACTACAAAATAAAATGAATTATTATGAATGGCATCATTCAGATGTATGAGAGACCAGCAAGCATTCAGTGTGTTTCTGTGGCACAAGGGTCAGATGAACCGCACATTAAGAGTTTCAGTGCTGAGTGCCTACCTGTAGCTGAAAACCCAAAGAGATAAAGTTTGAGTTGCAGCAAGACTGATGGGACCAGAATTGAAGTGAAGCCCTTGAGCACAGTCAGAGCGGTCCTCCAGGGGCAGAGTCAAGTCAGCTGAGGAGTCCTTCAAAGGAAGGCTAGAACAAGGATGGAGGCAGGCAGATGAGGGAGATGGCAAACAACTACAGAGCATGTGAGAAGGGAGAAAGAGGAGGAACCAAAACAAGCCAAGCCAGAGTCTGGCTGTGACTGAAGCAAAGGGAAAACTTGACTTGAACCCTTTATAACCAAGCCAAGTTGTGAGGGATCAGTGGATTTGCCTGGGGCAAGGGGGCCACCCCAGGAGCTGGGAAGATAATACCCATCCTTTACTCTGCAGCCTTGAGTAGGTCATCAGAAGATGCATCAGTTCATAGACCAGGGGGGCTCAAAGATCACGTTCCAGCTGAGTAGATTTTATCCCTGCAGATAAAATCCACATGGATATGTCTAGAAGCAGCCACTTTTCTTCTTGTGGCCTCCCCACCCACCCCAGGACAAGACTGGTGCCAGGACTGAGGCACAAAGTGCCCTACACTGGAAGACCCTCCTGGGGGCTGTTGGTGGTGGGATCTGCAGCAGCATCCCATTTGGCTGGGGGCCTTTAAGCCGCCTGCCAGTTTCATGGCTCCCAATGCCTTTGACATAGCATTGCTTCAAGGTGGTGTTCTTTTAATGATGGTGGCTATTCTTTTAATGTTCCACAATGCTCTGGAGCGATTCTACATCAAGGGCATTGTAGGGAATTAAAATGGCAGGTGGCTTATAGTCCCAGCCTCCCGGTGCCAGCTGCGGATGCAGCCATGGCTTGGAAGCCCCGGCAGCTGCCCAAAGGGTGCTGACTCTGCTCCTTTTGCTACCTGTTCTCTCCACAGCTGAGCACATCTAAAGCACATCTCCCTACTCACATGATCTTGTGAATGGTAGTTTGTTAAGGGTTCTGGAAAGTTTGGCTCTGGGAGGGGTAAGCTGCAGCTCCCAGGATTCTTGGGAGGGGGAAAATGTGCTTTAAATGCATGGTGTGAACATCCCAGGGCCCAGCTAGGAGAAATAGAAGCATCGAGGTGGATGCAAGCAGCTGGTGGAGGGAGAGTTGCATGCCCCCCTGTGAGCAGTGATAATGTTGCTTTTTCACACAAGCTGCAACGGCTAGGCAACCACAAACGGCCTAGACTGCTTATACTCATAGTTAGAGCAGCTTGTGGCTAAGATACTCGTTAATAGGACAGCTTGTGGCTGGAATATGATTTATTCATAGGCCTCAGTAGATACGAAAGTCGCTTACGCTTCTAACACCCCCTTTGCTCTTTTACATGGATTTGCAGGGGCTTCTTTGCCTTGCGTTACCCACAGACATGCTTTGGGCCTAAGCAAAGGAGGGGCCTGGCTCTTTCCACCATGGGGGCCAGCGCTGCAGATTTGCCTGGAGGGCTGTTCTGCAGGAGACAACTTTGAAGGCGGTGAGTGGCGTCCGCAGCTGAGCCAAGCCAAGCGAGCATCTCAGTGTCCCATCATGCATTTGGGGAGGGAGGGAGACATATTTATGCTTTAGCCTTCTGGCCACCGGATGCCACACACGGCCTGTTGTTTTTCTTTTACAGACATTAAGCAGAAAGGCACGTTAAATGACTTTTTAGGGCTCTGCAGGCGTCCGACACTAAAGCTGATAGAGAGGGGGAGGGAAAGGCGGCTTTTGCAGACATAATTCTTGCAAAAGCGAAAAGGCATGTGGAGTCTGGTGCCTCATATTGTTTCTTTTCTCCCTCCCAACAAAATGGGAAGCCTCCACCCCACTGGATCTCAGCCATGGCCTGAGTGGTTAGAAGCTATGTGGGTCGAAGGGAGCCTGTTTGGGGAGGGCCGTATTCACCTAATTTTTGTTTTCATTGACAATAGCAAATGGAGCCAGAGAAAATGAACTCTCAATTGAAAAGAACTGTCCCGCATGTTACAATTTCACAAACAACACACTTCACCTCAAGGTGACTGCTGAGTCTCCACACAAAGCCATGGATCATGGGCTCCCTCATTTGAGCTGTCCAACACGGGCTTAATGCATGCAGTTACAGCCACACCATCCATCCAAGAATGCTGAGAAGCAAAGTTTGTTAGGCATGCCAGGAACTGTAGTTCTGTGAGGAGTAAATTGCATTTTCCAGTCTCCAGTCTCCAAGGAAGGCGGCAGGAGCAGGAGCAAGCGCTGATTCCTTGGAGGCTGGATCTGCTGCCCCTGCGGATCCTGCTGCCTGAGGCAGCCGCCTCACTTTGCTTCCTGGGTGGCTTTGCCCCTCGATTCTCCTGACTGCACCAAATGGCTCTGAATTCCTTGCCGCACAAGCCAGCTACAAAGGAAACAAACAAACTGAAGGCTGCTTGCAGTGAGCTGTTTAGCCCTGAACCTTGAACAATGGCAAAGGGCTTGTTGCCAGAAGCATTTGTTTGGATATAGTCATAAAAGGACTGAGGATTATCTTGCCCAAGGCTGATATATCAAAGGTGGAGAGGAGGAGGAGGAATCTGTGTGCAAACTGCAGTATTCCCCTCCCCTGGTCTTGGAAATGCCCAATTTGTTGTACATGGCGTGTAATCCAGATGGACTTTGGGTGCTTCCCATCATAATGCTCCCGATACATTATTTTCTGTTGTGTTGCCATTGATTTTGTTCCACTTCACCCCACACTTCCTGATTCAGTGCTGTTCCCTTTGCCCTCTCACAAACTCTGTCTCCACAGTCATTCTTGAAAAGGCTAGAGCTGAGTGATGCAGGATTGGTATGTGGTCTCTGACCAAGTTCTTCTTTTTAATCTGACTTTCAAGTTTTGTGGAAATCCATATTGTGATGATTCATGCAGCATTGATCCTGGATCTTCTGTTCCGCCTCAAATGTCAAGAAGTACCAAAACCTCCCGGTTGCTCCAAATAACCCAGCTGCAGCAGCTACTACTGCCAGCTAGAGCCATTCTTTGCACAAAACCAAGAACTTGCTGACTTGCCTGCCCCCCCCAAGCCACAGACCCAGAGCATGATGTTTGCTCAGAGGAGTTTGAGATGCTGCTTTCCCCACCAAAGTGTAAATAAATGCTCCCTTCGTATGCACCATTATTAAAGGTACAGGAGCCCTCTTCTCTAATAATAATAATAATAAAATTTTATTTATAATTGTATTTTATTTATACTGCTTATGGCTCCTGTATTGCAGGAATGGTGAAATCTGTGGTCCTCCATCTGTTGCCTGACCAAAGGCCCCCCACCTCTGCCTCTGGGGCTTCTTTCTTTGGGAAGCGAATCCCATCTGATACTTTAAAGAGGGACCTGAGGATGCTGTGCCTCTAAGCAAGTGAAGAGTACCCAAATATCGGGGGTCGGGGGTCGGCTGTGGCCGCATTGTCCCTGGCTTCTGTATCTTTTAAGTTGTGCAGTGACTGCAGTCTTTTAAAAATACAGTTAAAATTGGCATTTTCCACACTGCTACAGCAGGGGAAGAAACCAGATGACATTTTTTTCCTCGCAGCCAAGTTTGATTCAGGAAAAACTCAGAATGGATATTTATTTGACCTGGCTCCCCAGAAACACACAGCAAGGTTGGGAGGAGACAGACTGCCCCAAACACGAATCCAAATATTAAAAGGCGCCTACTTCCACATGTGCGCACTGTGGCCAAAAACTTAACACCTCCATCACCCAATCAGAGAGATGGGGGAATGACCAGTGCAAAATGAGAACATTTCCCTCTGAAAGGAAGGGGTGGGCGGGCACACATTGAACAACTAGAAGTTTGTTATAAAATCAAGCAAAGTTATGTTACGACTCTTGCAAAGCAATAATTCATTCAAGTGCTTATCCAACACTTCCTCTCACCCCCCCTGCTTTCCCTCAGGGAAAACTGCTCTTTAACAGTTAGAGAAAACACCCTGGATTGCCACATGTTCCCAGAGGAGCCCTCAGTTAAGCTGCTATAGGACTACTTCCTGAGAGGCCTAACTCCTCATCCAGCAGCTTTAATTTGCCCAAAAGTTGTGAGGGTAACTTCACCATGCCTCTCCTCTAAGGTAGGTCATAGTTTTACTTTCAGGAGTGTCAGGTGAGTGGGGGAAGAATGCTTCACAAGTATGTGTGCCCCAGTATGGAAGAGTTTACAGCCTTGAAATAACGGAGTTAAAATGAAAAAGCAAACCCTGTACATTAATCTAACTTTCTTAATCAGGGAGTGCAGGCACATAAGCCCAAACAATGCATGATGTGTGAGATGAACATGTTTTTCTTGTACAAAAAACAGCCCAGTTTGGATTTAGGACCCACCCTGGTGCAAAGCAGGATTTAGCCTTTCTCTGGCACCAATTCCTCAAGGCACCTCACCTCAAGCTGCAATTGACCACCGAAGAGAAATGATACAGGCGCTTCCTTGCTGAACTGACTATACAAATGGGCAGTGGAAGAAGAAAGGGGCATTCCCCGAAGATAAAGTTGCTTCTCCATGTCTTTCCTTTAAGTGTCTAAGAAACATACCAGGAGGACCTCATATGATCCTGATCCATGCCTTTCCCCTTCTAGTGCCTTTAACCCTGGGCTGCACATCAGTAGGAACTGCCAGTCAAACAGTCTTAAGTTTTGTCTTAAGGTTGGTTGGAGAGGCCCAAACAGCTGCTCTCCTCTCCCCACCCCTGAACTGGCACTCAAGGCAACGGTGTCCTTTGCCCTGTTGGTGGCTGAGGCTCAACCAAGGTTAACCATGATAAATTCAGGTATTAACATTACATACAGGTTTAGCAGAGAATTTAAGAGATTGGGAGTCTATTTTTTTTAATAAATATTTATTCGAGTTTTCAATTTTATACAAACAAAAAAGAGAAAAAAAAGAAAAAAAATATTAAAAACAAATCAATTTCAGTATCAATTTTCAATAACATGTTTCCTTGACTTCCTCATACCTCCCCTTCTTGTTTTCTAGTTCAAATTGTTTATCCAGCAAATCCTAATCTCTTAACATTCCATTTAACTAACACCTTATTTTCCAATCAACTTCTTAAATTTTATAACTTAAACAATATTTATCCCAGTTCTTTTTATCATAACAGCTAGAGACCACATAAATTCAATCCAGCATCTTTCAAAGTTCATTAATTTTGCAATGTTTCTGTAAATAGTCCTTGAATTTCTTCCAATCTTCTTCTGCCGACTCTTCTCCCTGGTCGCGGATTCTGCCGAGAGATTGGGAGTCTAAGCAATCACAGGACTCTTCTACTTTCCCCCTTTTAATATTATATATACGGTAACTGCTAGGAAGGAATTTGTAACATTATCTTGATCCAACGTGAAGCCAGTTAAGTGTGAAACATGGAGATGGCCTGGGAGACACCCTGACAGAATGGAAAATATATGTACAAACCCCACCCTCTGACTTTAGAGTTCTTGTGAGTCTGGGGCAGCTCCAGTTCAAGAAATAATTTTTAAGTCTACAGCCCTCCCTCCGGTGGTAAATGTGTGGTGGTCAACATAACAAAGTATGTTCAAAGTTGAAGGAAATCCATGCTATCTTGGCCAAGACATTGAGGGGAGCAACCAATGCCCCAATATTTACTACTTGTTGATTTACATTTCTAGCCTGCTATATCCTTCAGGAAATGTGAGATAATAAGACCATTTGTTTCAGCACATTCACAGTATCACTATGCTCAACAGACAGTACCACACTTCTAAAAGATGAAGAAGCGATGGCATTGCACTGGAAAGAACATTACCAGCATACCATACCAGCCTAAGTGGCCCAGAGTGCCTTCCTTCAGCTTTGGCTGGTGGCCCAGCTACACCCCTATCTGGACAGGGATAGCCTAACTACTGTTGTCAGGCAAGTCTTTAGCATATACACCGCCAGGGTGCAAAGATCCTCTCAGTGCCCCCAAATTTAGTTGTGAGCGCCGTCGTTGAGTCTGACAAGCACCACCGTTGTGAATGACAAGCACCACCACTGGAGCAGCACGTCTTTGGTAAAAGAGTGCACAAAGTCGAAAGTCCTTTAGTGAAACAGTAGGTATACATTTTGGTAATACCTAGGTATATACAGTATGTATTTTTTCTAGCTTGATCAAAATTATTTATTATTTCATAATAGGTAGATAGTTAAGAGCTTAGGTGGCTTCAGCGGCGGGCGCCTGGCACCACCCAGAATTTGGCGCCTGGGTGCCCCGCACCCCCAGGTAAAAACGCCCCTGACTGTTGTCTATGCTCTGGTAACCTCAAGGTTAGATTTGCTGCAATGGTTCTACGTAGGGCTGTCTCTGAAGATGGTTCGGAAACTTCAGTTAGTGCAGAATTCAGTGGCCAGGTTGCTCACTGGAGCAAGATGGTTTGAGCATATTTCACCAATCCTGGTCTGACTGCACTGGCTACTGATTAGTTTCCAGGCCCAATTCAAAGTGCTGGTTTTGACCCATGAAGCCTCAAATGGCTCAGGACCACAATACCTCAAGGATCGCCTCTTTCCATATGAACCTACCTGGACCCTGAGATCATCTTCTGAGGCCTTTTGTCATGTGCCTCCTCAAGAGGTCCGGAGGGTGGCAACACGAGAATGGGCGTTCTCTGGAGTGGCTCCCCATCTGTGGAATGCTCTCCCCAGGGAAGTTCATTTTGGGGGGGAGGGTTATTGGGTTGTTGTTTTTATTTTGATTATGTATTTTGTGGTTTTATATTTAGATTTTATTCTGTGAACTGCCCTGAGACCTCCGGGTATAGGGTGGTATATAAATTCAATGAATCATCATCATCTCCTTAATCGCAACTCCCCTGTAGCTGCTGAGGTCCTCTCACAAATCCCGCAAAAACAAATGATAGATGGCCCTGCAATATCTCCAAATCTGGGAGAGCTATTTACAGCTATTAACGAAATGAAAAACAACAGAGCCAGTGGACCTGATGGGATACCTGCCAAAGTTTTCAAAGTGGGCCGGATTAAATTTACACAACCACTTCACAAGCTCATCAAAAAAATCTGGGAGAGAGAGGAGATCCCAGGAGACTTTATGGATGCCAGAGTTATCAATCTTTTTTTAAAAAAGGTGATAGAACTGCAGAAATTATTGAGACATCTCATTATTAGCTGCAGCTTGCAAACCTCTTGCAAGGATCTTAGCAAACTGTCTCTTAACAATATCTGGGGCGACCTTTCCTAAATCCTAAAATGGTTTTAGACCTTCTAGGACAGGCATCCCCAACCTGCGCCCCTCCAGATGTTTTGGCCTACAACTCCCATGATTCCTAGCTAACAGGACCAGTGGTGATTGGTAGTCCAAAAATCTGGAGGGCCAAAGGTTGGGGATGCCTGTTCTAGGGGGCAGTGGGCATGATTTTCACTGCTCGACAGCTTCAAGAAAAAATGTAGCTAGCAAAACCAACCCCTGTATATGGCATTTATTGACCTTACTAAGGCCTTCGACACTGTAAATCGTAATGCCCTGTGGACTGTTCTTCTGATAGCCTTTACCGAAGGTGTCATGGGCTTTGAAGAAGCGTGAACTCAGGGCAAAAGGGAGAAATGTGTTAAGAGGAAGGCACTCTTGGCAAACCCTCATCCTGATCAACTCCCGCCTGGAAACCTGTGTCTCCACTGTGGAAGGACGTGTGGATCCAGAACTGGCCTCCACCGTCACTTACGGACTCACTGTTAAAACCGTGTTCATGGAAGACCATCTTAGCCGTCTACAAGTGATCTCCAGAGAAGAAAATGATGTGTAATGCTAGCTATGCATAGATGTGTAGCTGGCTGTGGCACCATTGCACCCTGACTGCATGTGGATTTAGACTGAAGATGCAGGACGGGGGGGGGGGGCGAAATGGCTGTTTTGAGATCTGCCTTGAGACCGGCATGACTTCAGCCCAAGGTTGCTTCCTGCCACTTTGTGAGCTACTCACAAGCCACCTCCTTTCTTCTCCTGCCTCCTGTTACCAAAATCCAGTGCCCCGTTTCTATTCCCAGTTACCACCACCTGCAGCTACACGATTACGCCTTGAGAAAGATCCGTCCCGTCTCTTTTCCTCTCCCTGCCCCCCTTTCGTTCATTGCCGCCGGTTTCAAATAAAGGCATCTGCCTGCCCCCTTTTCATCTCGTCGCCTACGGGCAAGATTGAAAGGGATCAGCTGTCCCACTTCAACATCCTTGCTCCACAGCGCCCCTAGTGGCTGGCTTAGTGGTACTGCAGCTATGGAACGTTCTGCAAGACTAAGAGCGACAAAGTAGCGAACTCTCGAAACCAGAGCTTTCACTAGGAACTGCTCAGCTAAGAAAATGTCGCATCTCTCTTCGAAAAATTATTTTTCTTCCTGTAACCTTGTGTAAAATCGCTTGTAAAGGTATGGTTTTGTTCCTAAACTATAGACCAAGTGTGTTACTCCTTGCATCGTGGGAATCCTAATGCCATCCATAATCCCTAAAGTCACGCAAGCAGACTCTCCAGGGGAAATCCCACCTTTAAGGGCTCTGGCAATTGTTTAACGATTACCACTCTTATCCAGGGGTTTTGCATAATGGGGACCTCTGGGTGCTGTATTGTTGCCTTAATGGGTCACAGGAAAAACCTGTTTCTAGCCCAAACTCCAGAATGTAGCTTCTCCGCCTGGAGGTGTGATGCATCTGTGACACTGACTCCATGGGACTTGGATGTTTGGGAAAGAAAAAGACTTAATTTTTTCTCCTCAATGTAAAGTTATTAAAAAAACATGCACACTTTCTCCAACTTTGGTTGACCAATAAACTGACCAAAGGCTTAATAGCCCGCTTTGCGATGCATTACACCTGGTTGTCTCTTCTTGTTTCTTCTCCGCTCTGACCGAGGAACCTGGCATCCAGCCGGGAGTCGCCTCAGGTGCTCTCTGGCAACACTAGTGACAATTGCTTCACTTGTGGCAAATTTCCTATTCTGCTAGCATTACATTCTGTGTCAGAAATGGCATGTAGCCAGCAGGCGCATACAAAGGCATGTACTTCAGGGCATGCGTACAGGGCTGGAAGTCCCAACTGGTAGCAGGTTCCCCTTCACATGAAGTAGCTTGCCAGCCTGCAACCAAGGCTTGAACCTTTACTTTACCTTTTGACCTGGGGGACAGACAAGGCAGACATGGATCTGCCCACTCCTTCACTGCCCACTTCTGCCATCCACAGAGGTCACACAGAGAGCCAGTGTGGTGTAGTGGTTAAGAGCGGTAGTCTCGTAATCTGGGGAACCGGGTTTGTGTCTCCGCTCCTCCACATGCAGCTGCTGGGTGACCTTGGGCCAGTCACACTTCTCTGAAGTCTCTCAGCTCCACTCACCTCACAGAGTGTTTGTTGTGGGGGAGGAAGGGAAAGGAGAATGTTAGCCGCTTTGAGACTCCTTAAAGGGAGTGAAAGGCGGGATATCAAATCCAAACTCTTCCTCTTCTTCTTCTTCACCTGCTGTGGTGAGAGGACTCAAAGCAGGCAAGGAGGGGGGCTTACTACACTCCCCTTTCCTTTGCTCTTTCCAGGCACTGTCCACACTTTAAAGCTCTATGTCCGAGTGGTCTTTTTTCTTTTTGGTCTGGAGCTCTGCCCACCAAAACCCACTCTTTAAAGTTCAATCAGAGCAAATGGAAATCCACAGAAAACCTGACTTGATGTTTGCTTCAACTGAGCGTGAAAGAGCGGGTTTTTGCAGGCAAAGCTGGGAGGGGAGAGAGAGAGAGAGAGAACCACCATGCTGGGACATGGAGCTTTTAAGCATGGACTTGTGCCTGGAAAGAGAGGAGCTAAAGGTAAGTGTGTCTGAGCCCTAAGCATGGAGGACAGAACTGGGGAAGAAATGGTGGGAGGAGTCGCAGTCGCCTTGTTGTCTCCTACTCCATGGATGGCGGAAACATGCAGTATATGCAACTTCCTGCAAGGAACTGAACAAAGGAATTCCATCATCTATGAAGCAGCCAAAGCTGCACAGAGAACCTAAATATAGATGAGCGCCATCAGGCTGATGTTGAAACATCCTAGCAGCACCTTCTCCACCCACCTCTGCAGCAGGCAGCCTCCCAAGGGCAGTAGCTGTCCTGCCTCCATGTGTCCTCTGCCAGTCACGCTTCCCTCCTCACTTATAGCATTACAACTTACCTTTGCCCCAAACACTGCAATTCTAGGCAGGCACAGAAGAAGAAAAGGCACAGAAAATGTCACTGCAAAGCTTTGCTTCCTGAGAATCTGTTGTCTTTTGTAAAAAAAAAATAAAAAAACAGAACAAAAACGGTTTGTAGCTCTGAAGACTGCAAAGATGTGTTTGAATTTTTTGGGCAATACCCCCTGAAAGCTCAGAAGCAAGAGAGGTAGCTGTTACAAGATTTCCACAGCTCAGGCAGTGGGGCTCCATTGCCCCCTCGGTATGAACAGCAGCAGTAGAATAAATAATGCACAAAAGTAAGAAATAAAAATAATAGAAGTATGCAAAGTAAGAGAAGTTATGAAACTTTGCTTAATTTGCAAAATTTATATAGGTCATGGAACTCACCTTTCTCAATATTTTGGTATCTTTAAACCTGCCGAATATAGCCCTGCATGTGGCAGTCTGGTCTGGTTGAGCCCCCCATCATGTAGTCTCAGCGTAATGTCATCACCTTTTCAAACCATACCCAGCCCAGGTGGAAAAAACCACCCCTGAACTACCCTGGATTTTACTTGAACAGTCATGCCCTGCCCCCAAACACCCCAAATGTGTTTTATCCCCAACACGACCCCTGGAAAAACAGCCACCCCATGCTGACAAACGACTCCCCTGGGACCTCAAGCAACATCCTGCTATGCCTTAGGCTCTGCCCTTGACTCTTCTTCCCACCAAATGCTCCTGGCTGCCCCCTGGAAGTCGCCCTTCAGCATCAGCCCCATTTCGAGAGACTGCACCAATGGCTTTGTAGCTTACAGCAACCCAGCAGCTCCGCACTGGCTCCTCGCCTCCATTGCAAAGGCATTGCAAAGCAAGAAATGCAACAGTTAAATCTGGAGGGGGCATCATCCCTCCTAGGTTTCTGTGAGATACACCCAGGGCTGTTTCTTCCCCAGTTCTCAAGTGTACTCTTAGGTGAACAGCAGTTTTTCCTGCTTTTGCAAAGTTAGGGTCTAGTTATTCCAAATTGTTCCTGGAACTGGAATTCAAGCCCTTTGTCTGGTTTGCCTCCTAAAAAATTAAGACAAAAACATTTAAGGCTCAAGATTCAGTCCTGCTTCCTCCCAATGCATCCACAGGCTCTCCCTCCAGTGGGTTTTCCAGCCCTGCAGGACAGCAGTCTTGGCTCCCATTCTGAGTCTGGAACTTGGAGACAATCCTGGCAGTCTCCGGAGTGATCTCAAAGTGCTTGCGCTGCCCTCGAGTGTCTGGCGAGTTGCTGCGGCTGTTTGTACCTTGCTCCAGGAGACGGCTTCCTGCCTCTGAGCCAGCCATGGTAGCAGCCAGCAGGGGCAGACTGGATACTATGGGGGTGACAGTGTGAGGGTGCTTCACAGGCATCCGGCTGAAGCGCCCCCTGGTCTGTGGGCTGACATTGGCAGCTTCAGGGTCAAGTATAGCGTCATTCTGTTTGGTGCCATCACTGCTGTTCAACTCTGAGTGAGGAGAAGAGACATTATGGAGAATTAGGGAAGCAGACAACCTATTGAATGTATCATCCCAGGAAGCAACAAATCTTAACTTGAAAGATGTCCCAAATCTAAGGATTTAGATAGCTTATGGCTATGTGATTAAGAAAAGAAAGGTTAAAAATTATACAGAAATTAGGGGAAGGATTTGCTGAATTGACTTAATTAGAGAATGGAATACAGAAAGGGGAGGTATGAGGAGGTCGGGAAAGTAAGTTTTATGAATATAAGGGATTGAAATTATACTTGTTGTTGTATGTGTTCTGTTTGGTTTGTATGTAGAGATGCATTGTTCTTGTTTTTTTGGTTCTGTTTTTTCTATTTTATATAAATTCCTAAAACCTTAATAAATATATTTTTTTAAAAAAATAGATATCTTATGGCTAAAAACAAAGGAGGAATTCAAACAGAGTGAAATACATATGGAGAAAAAGCTAGGAGAGATGCATGAGTTGATAGACAAGAAAATAGAGGGAGTAGTAGGAGAACTGTCTAGTAAAATTAAACTTAACAGTTCGCTCAAAGACTATGGAAGAAACAAACAAAAAAATACAAAAAGAAATGAAAGAACAAAGGAAGGAGACAGATAGGATAAAAGATGAAATAGGAGAACTGAATAGAAATCAAGATCAAGTTGTAGATAATTTAGTGATGATTGAAATGAAACAGAAACAGCTAAACCTAAAGTTTAGAGGAGTAGGAGAAGAAGCAAATGAGAACATTAAAGAAAAAATGACTAAAGAACTAGTGAAATGGTTGGAATTGAAAGAAGAGGTCTCATATAAGATGGAAAATGCTTTTAGAATAAAAATGAGGTCTAAACAAGTAAAATCAAAAAAAGTTCCAGGAGACTGTTTAGTCATATTCAATTCGATAGAGATGAAAAATACAATATTAAGAACAAGCTATCAAAAGAAATTAATAATTGAAGGCAGACCAATTATCATTTTTAAAGAAATACCAACCAGACTCCTACGCAAAAGAGAAGGTTACAAACAGCTAGTAAGTGTTCTAAAAAAAAGGCATACAACATTGATGGGAGTTCCCAGAAGGGACCTCCTTCTTCTATAAAGATAAAAGATTCAGGATTACCGAGACCCAAGAAGTGAAGAAATTTCTGTGGAGATATGAGAAAGATCTTGGAAAAGTAGAGGAGAGATATGGAGGAAGAAATGGAGATGTAGAGGAGAGAAGAAGAAAAAGAGAGAAAGGAAAAGAACAGGAAGATAAAGGAAGGGAAGAAGAAGTAGAAGAAGAGGAAGAAGAAGAGGGAGTAGTGGAAGAAGAAGAGGAAGAAGAGGAAGAGGATACAGAAAACAAAACCACTCGAATTTAAATTATTAGTTGTTTGTAGATTGGAAAGTAAGCATAATAATGAATCTGAAAATTTTGTCATGGAATGTGAACGGTTTGAATGAAAAAACCAAAAGGAATAAAATTGTGAATGCCCTGAAAAGAAAGAATCTTGATTTAATCTGTATACAGGAGACACACGTGACCAAAAAGCATAAACATATTTTGATAAACAAAAAACTGGGGGTTGAGTTTATAAATTCTATTGCGGGGGGGAAAAAGAGGGGTAGCGATATATGTCAAAGAAAAACGGGAACCCAAATTAATCTGTAAAGACGATGAAGGAAGGATTTTGGGGGTACAAATTAATTTCCAGGGTGAAAAATTTAACGTGATAAACATATATGCCCCGAATCTGAACAAATTGGAATTTTTTAAGAAACTGGAACAAATATTGCTAGAGTTAGAGTGTAACAAGACGATATTATTGGGAGATTTTAATGGAGTGCCGGCACCAGAAATAGATAGACAATCAGAAAAGAAAAAACGTAACCAAGGGAAACTGCCAAGATCCTTTAATAACCTGGAGGAAAATTTTGATTTAATAGACATCTGGAGATACAAACACCCAATAGAGAAGCAATTCACCTTCTTTTCAGAACCACATAAGAGTTGGGGCAGAATTGATCAAATCTGGGTCTCAAGAGAACTAACATTAAGAACTCTGAAATGTGAAATCCAACCTAGAACTCTCTCTGATCATAATTCGATAGTTTTTGAAATAAAAGGTGTATCACAGGGCGGGTTCAGGTGGAGAATGAATGAATATCTACTGGAGAGTGAAGAAGTTATTGAAAAGGCCAAAGTCACCTTGAAAGACTATTTCAGTTTGAATCTTAATAAAGAAACAAGCATAGATGTAGTCTGGGATGCCAGCAAGGCGGTCCTAAGAGGTTTTCTCATCCAGCAAAACAGTTATAAGAGGAAAGTAAGAGAACAAAAGAAAGAGGAAATCCTCAGTCAGTTAAGAGAATGTGAGAAAAAATTAACAACAAATCCGAAAGACGAACAAAACATACAAATAATAAAAATATTATAAACACAGTATTCAATGCTAACAAGTCAAGAAGTTGAATGGAAAATTAAGTCAATGAAACAAAAATACTTCGAATCAGCTAACAAAACAGGTAAATTATTAGCTTGGCAATTGCGAAGAAGGCAAAAACAAAATGTGATAAATAAGATAAAAATAGAGGAGTAATTGATAGAAGACCCAAAAGAAATAAAGGAAAACTTCCTCAAATTTTATGAGAAATTGTATAAAAAGGAAGATGAAGAGATAACCCGAATAGAAAAATATTTAGAAGACTACAGCGGGAAAACTATAACAGAGGAAGAAAGAACTCAATTAAATAAACCCATAAAAGCAGAAGAGATCCAGGATGCGATAAAGAAGATGAAACCAGGGAAAGCCCCAGGACCGAATGGATTGTCAGCTAAATATTACAAAGTATTAGAAAACCAACTAACGCCAGTGCTATGTGACATCATGAATAACATCTTAAGAGGAGGAAAGATACCAGAGACATGGAAAAAGGCTCATATTACGATGATTCCTAAACCTGACACGGATAAACTAAATATAAAAAATTATAGGCCTATATCATTATTAAATAACGATTACAAAATCTTTGCAGAGGTGATGGCAAGCAGACTTAAAAAATGTCTAGTAAATTTAATACATAAAGATCAAGCAGGATTCCTCCCAAATAGGTTACTCAAAGATAATGTAAGGCATATCATAAACATCATTGAATATCTGGAGTGTAAGAATGAAATATCTGCAGCGCTGATTTTCATCAATGCTGAGAAGGCATTCGATAATGTTTCATGGCAGATCCTACTAAAAAGCATGGAGAAAGCAGGGCTAGAGGGCGAATTCATGGAAGGAATAAAAGCGATTTATTCGAACCAATCTGCTAAATTGATTATAAACAACAATTTAACAAATTCATTCAAAATTGAAAAAGGAACAAGACAGGGATGCCCTCTATCCCTGCTTTTATTCATTATGGTATTAGAGGTAATCACGAACAAAATAAGAGTAACACCAGAGATTCGAGGGATCAAAGTAGGAACGAAAGAATACAAACTAAAAGCGTAGGCAGATGATTTGATGTTATCCTTAGAAGAGCCGCAAAAAAGTGTTAGTAAGGCTTTGGAAATACTAGAAGAGTATGGTAAACTATCCGGTTTTAAGTTAAATAAATTAAAGACAAAAATGTTGACCAAAAAATTGGGAAAAGATGAAAGAGAAAAATTAGAGATACAGAATGGAATCAAGGTTGTTAAAAAAATAAAATATTTGGGAATTTGGCTAACTACAAAAAACATAAACTTAATTCAGGACAATTACTTTACAACATGGAAGGAAATTAAAAAAGATCTAGATACGTGGAACAGAGTAAAACTTTCGTGGTCGGGAAGGATGGCGGCAATAAAAATGAACATACTCCCAAAAATGTTATTTTTATTCCAAAACATTCCAGTGATTAGAGGTTCCACAATGTTTAAAGATTGGCAAAAAACTCTTTTGAAATTTATATGGCAAGGGAAAAGACCGAGAATTAGATTCAAATTACTCACAGATCGGAAAGAAAGAGGGGGATTCTTGGTGCCAAACCTGAAATTATATTTCGAAGCCTCCTGCCTTTGCTGGATCAAAGATTGGATTAATTTGGAAAACATTGACCTGCTAGACCTAGAAGGCTTCAACAACAGATTCGGTTGGCATGCCTATTTGTGGCTAAATAAAGAAAAGGTACATAAAGGTTTTTCAAACCATATTATCAGAGGGCCACTATATGAAGTTTGGGAGAAAAATAAAAAACTTTTGGAATGGAAAACACCCTGGTGGCTATCACCAATTTACATCCTAACAACCAAAAAAGCAAACATGGAAGGAGAAAGACTGACTTATGAAGACCTACTGATAAGATCAGAAAGCGGCTGGAAATTGAGAACATATGAGGAGTTGAAAGATAAATTAACAGGCTGGCTGCAATTTCATCAAATAAATGCAGTATGGAAGGAAGATAAAAAAGTAGGGATAAATGAGAAAAAATCTAAATTTCAGATAGAAATAATTGAAGGTAAAACCAAGTTATTATCTAAAATGTATAACATATTATTAGAATGGGACACTAAAGATGAAGAAATAAAGGAGGTCATGACAAAATGGGCAATGGACTTGGGATACAATATAGAATATGATAAGTGGTTGAAATTATGAAGCAGTGGAATGAAATTCACGGCATGCGTTACGCTTAGAGAAGATTTGGAAAAAATGATGTATAGGTGGTACATCACACCGGCAAAACTAGGGAAAATGTACAAAACAGGAAATAAGGCTTGCTGGAAGTGTAAAATCAAAGAAGGCAATTTCTATCATATGTGGTGCACCTGCGAAGAAATGAAGAAGTTCTGGGAACTTGTTTATAATGAGTTTAAAAAAAATAATTAAATACACTTTCCCTAAAAGACCAGAAGCCTTCTTACTAGGAATAATTGGGGATGAAATTAAAAAAGAAGATAAGACACTATTCCAATACGCAACAGTAGCGGCTAGAATATTAATAGCACAAAATTGGAAAAGCCCAAACACCCCAACTATCAGAGATTGGCAAACAAAATTATTTGAATATGTTGAACTAGCAAAAATGATGGAAAAAAAATAGAAACCAAAACAATACAAAGTTTATTAGTGACTGGAATAAATTTATGGTATACATTGAAGGAAACTATAGAAACTTAAAAACTACAGCAGGTTTGATATAAATCTTACGATGCGCAAACCATTAACAATTAAAGCTGCAGAAAAAAGAAAGAAGTTTTATTAAGAAGCCCGAAATCGGGAGGGAAGGAGGTCAATAGCTATGTAGAGGAAAGATTTAAAGATTTAAAGATATAAAAATTTAAGGAAGAAGACAAAGAATTGTAATGGAAACTGATGTTATTTTTGTGTTATGTATGGATATTTCTTTTGAAATTGTTGATTTGTTTTTTCTTTTGGTTATTTAAGTGAAATTCAATAAAAAGAAATTAAAAAAAGAAAAGAAAGATGTCCCAAAGCAATGCTTATTAAAAGTTAATGACGAGGAAAGCTCCTCTTTGATCACTTGCTTTGTTGGGCTTCCCCAAGCACTGGAGTTGAGGTGGAGAGGCACTGGGAGGAAAATGGTGGTTTTAATCCATGGCAGAGATTTAAATAAAGCAGGAATGATGGGACAAGGAGTTGTTGTTTTTTAAAAAAAAACAAAATAAAACCTAGTTTTATGATGGAAAAATAGCAGAGATGGATGCAACACAGAAGCTAACACAACAGAGCCTTTCTAAACTTCCTTCTTGCTGTACTCAAACCTTGTTTTAAACTGCCATTTCCTCCCCCGCAGTGTCACTTCTGCCTGCTCTATTCAAACCTCTGCCATTATTTTAAATCACCAGTGTTCCTCCATCCCTGCTTTATTGAAACCTCTGCCATTGTTTAAAACAACCACTTTTTCCCTCTCTGTGTGACTTTACAGCCCTGTTTCACTCATTTCTCTGCCATTGTTTAAAACTGCAATTTTCCTCTCAGTGTCTCTTTATCTCCCTTTACTCAAAACTTCTGTCATTGTTTAGAACAGTCCCTTCCCCCTGCTTTCGGTGTATCTCCCTGTATCTCCAGTACTCACACTTCTCCCTTTCCAATTCCTTAGCTGCCTCATGTGAGAGATATAAAATATGCAATGCTCTAAAATACTCCATAGTACTTTCATACAATGTTTTGACAATGAAGGTCCTTTAGTCAAACCTCTGCTGTGGTTTAAAATCACCATTTTTCTTTCAGTTCTCTCTATCTCTGCTTTACTCAAATGTCTGCCATTTCTTTCACCACTTCCCCCCTCTCACTGTCTCTCCCTGCCTACTCCTATGCCATGACCTCTGCT
The DNA here is from genome assembly GCF_964270895.1 of Podarcis filfolensis. Classification (NCBI taxonomy): domain Eukaryota; kingdom Metazoa; phylum Chordata; class Lepidosauria; order Squamata; family Lacertidae; genus Podarcis; species Podarcis filfolensis. Next base: position 124,680,231 of record NC_139605.1, read on the forward strand.
GTTGCGCAACCTGCCTTCACTTTTGCACCCCCACAGCACCATGACTTCACGCCAAACCAGGAGTGATGTGGCAGTACAAATCCTCCTATGGGGGGGGGTCATACCTTTCTTATTATATCGAGATATATCATTTGGGTTTGGCCATTCTAATACTAGAGCAGGCAAAATTTAGAATGCAGTGGCTTCTCGAAATGTTGATATAGAAACGTTATCTAGAGAGACAGGGTGTCTGGAAGTTATGAGGGAGACATTGTGGATCTTAATGGTTTGGAGGAAGAGTGGGGCACTGTTGAACCTGAAGAATACAATATTCTCTCCCCAAAATAGGAACCAATATTCTTTAAATGCCTGATCAGGATCTAGGAAAGAACTTTACCTATGGTTTCCCCACTTTCAGGAAAGTGGGTTTGCTCCATACACTGCTTCTGCCTGGCAGAATCCACAACAGTGCTATTGTCTTCATCCAGATACGGCTTAGAGGAGGACTTCTGTTGGAAGGAAAAGCCATGATTGTGAATCTGTGTATTGCGCTCCCCATATAGCCACACCTGTATGAAGGTGTGGCTGCTGCAAGAAAAGCAAACTTGCAAAAGGACTTTCAAAAAGCTAGAATCAGAGTCAGAGGGAAAGAATCCCATTACTGTGTGTGTATATAATCATTTAATTACAGAATTTCATTTAAAAGTTTTAAATTCAAGTGCCACATTTTTTAAAAAAATGTGTGTGGGGGAGTATTTTCATTATTTTATAAATATTTTTGTTTCAGAATGTTCCCTGTTGAAACATCCATTTTGCTCACATTTTGTTTTCAGAATTTGAAACTGGTCACTGCCATTTGTCGTATTATGTGCTTTTGAAATGTCAAAAAATGGATCTATTCTGATAAAGTTGAAATGTTGGCAAAATTTTGCTTCCCCCACCCCCATACACTGCTTGGCAATTTATTTTTTAAAATTGAGATCCTTGTAAAATGTAGAACATTGGTGTCTCCATCACAGTTTGCACCACAGAGGTCAACCACATGCAGACTGACAAGCTCAGAAGAAAAGATGGAGGCAACAGAATATGAGAAATGAGGGAGCCTTGTATGCCCAGTAATCATAAGGCCTGTTACTCATATTGGCAGTAGTCTTAGAGCCAAGGTATGTGCTGAGCAGAAGCACATGGACTGTACTGTGTCAAACTACAGATCAGGGACTGCATTTTGAATTTTCTCCCATAAAACACTGCTTGCATATATAAAGCTTAGGAGAAGAGTTCTAGGCTAATTTTTCCCTTGACATGTTAGATTTTCATGTGCAAAAGGTCATGCATATGTGACTCAAACATGCAATTCCTTTACCTGTAGCAAAAAGGGGTTCAGTCCAAAACAAAACCATCATGTGATTCTTCCACAGCTCAGCTCTTATAGTAAATTCAGAAATGGTCCACATTACCTAGTACCATCAACCTTGACTAGTAACAGCTTGATACGTCTCAAAAAATAAAAAATAAAATAAAAATCACCTGAGATCCTTTAGCTATAGAAACCAATGGTAACTGTCAGTGAGGTGCCCTGGCTCTCCCAGCTTCCAAGCACCGTATGCCGCAGGCACTTATGGAAGGAGCTTGGCCCTGGGCAATACAGTGGAGCCAGTCCATTGCTCTTGCCCTTCTGTGCCTGCACAGTGCTGAGCTCCCTGGGCCTCAGCTGCCTCCCTCCAGGAAGCTGGGAGAGCAGCAGCATCTCAGCCCACCAACAGCAACTGGATACCAAGGATGGAATATGTGGCCACATGTAGGGAAGGCATTTGTACTATAACCTGGCTATTTTCACCCCTGTCCTGACCTTAGCAGCTACAGGACAACAACATGGTATGATCATTTTTCTCCTGACCTGGATACAGTCATGTTGTCCCACCAATGTCAAATACTCCTTTTATACATGATGATTTCTATATTGAATCTGGCATCCTGTGTTTTTGCAATTACCGTATTTTTCCATGTATAAGACAATGTTTTTGGCTAATTTTTAAAGTCATAAATTGGGGTTTGGTTTATACAGAGATGGGGGATGCGGGTGGCGCTGTGGGTAAAACCTCAGTGCCTAGGACTTGCCGATTGCATGGTCGGCGGTTCGAATCCCCGCGGTGGGGTGAGCTCCCATCTTTCGGTCCCAGCTCCTGCCCACCTAGCAGTTCGAAAGCACCCCTAAGTGCAAGTAGATAAATAGGTACCGCTTTATAGCGGGAAGGTAAACGGCGTTTCTGTGTGCTGCACTGGTGCTGGCTCGCCAGAGCAGCTTCGTCACGCTGGCCACGTGACCTGGAAGTGTCTCCGGACAGCGCTGGCCCCCGGCCTCTTAAGCGAGATGGGCGCACAACCCTAGAGTCGGACACGCTGGCCCGTACGGGCAGGGGTACCTTTACCTTATACAGAGATGGTGAATGCACAGGAGTTTTAAGAAACACTACTTACCTTCCTGTGGCTGCCATGAAAAAGCTGCCAGAACCAGTTCTGCCAGCCATCACAGGCTGATTGCCGGGAGGATCTTTAAATTTTCTAGCAAATGTCTGGGTTGGATTGTGTGTTTGGCGGGGGGACTGGGGGTTACACTTTGCCCACTTGGCCAAAAAAAGCTCAACAACCTTCTGCTGCCACCAATCATCCAGATTTTCACTTCTAGAGATATGGCAACCCTAAAATATCGATTTCTTAATTTTGGGTTAAAAAAATAGGGGTCGTCTTCTACATGGGAGCATCTTATACACAGAAAAATACGGTACTTCCCCTATTCTTAGCACCACCATTTTGAGGGGTGCCCATGGAAGTATATCTGTAGAGGCAATGTGGGAAGGAGTAGGGAAATGAAGGGAAGCATGTGCTTGGGAATACCGCCCCCACTCCTACCTCAGAAGGTGCATCAACATCTCTTTCGCTGCTTGAAAGAGCTTCATTGGTAATTACTTCTTTCAAAGAGTTTTCACGTTCACAAAGCACAGATGGAGGCAGGTCATCCATCCCAAAAATCCTTTCGTAGTTGAGGATGAGAAACTCAATCAGCTGGGACTGGTACCCTGAGTCCACGAGGCACGACATGGAAACTTCATTGCTCAAGGGAGGGTGGATTAGTGTGGGCCCAAATATGATCCCCAGGTTGTTGGGAGACATCTTGTTATCCTCATATCTCTCAGCCACTCTTGAGGGGGGAGGAGAGAGAATGAATCATCAAAGGTCTGAACCTAAACATTTTCCAGAAATGGGAGACACTGAGGTGCTTAGGCTACGTTTTCAGTAAGGTAGGTAGTCATTTTCATTTTGTGACTTTGTGGATTCAGGGCTTCTCCACTTCATTCTGAAAAGCATTTCCATGGTTGGCATGCATGGGATGGGTCCTTCATCACTGGTTCCATTCAATAGGGGCTGTGACACTTAGGCAACTGCATTCCACATGGTACAGCAATGATGATAATGTCAGAGAAGGGATCACATTTTCCCAGCAGTATAATATTGCTGCTTGAGTACTGGAAAAATACAATACCCCTTCAGGAGTGCTACCTTGAGGGAAGAGGAACAAATTGGAACAAATGGCAATCTGCAGAAAACCCAGTTGCCATTTGGCCCATTTCAGAAGGAAACAGCAGGTTTTCCCAGGGGAAAGTGGCAGGGCAAACAGAGGTGTGGACCAATGGATCTGTATTGAAACTGGATACTTAACTCTTAAGGATATTTATACCCCACTTTAGAGCTTTGCAAAGAGCATCCAAAGCGGCCCTTATTCCTACAAGAAAAGAGCTCAGGAGTCACTGCTGGTCTCCCTGTTACCTGTAGAGGTGAGCAATGAGGTGCCGTAATGTGTTATAATTTGTTGGTAGCAGTTTGCGCAGTAAATCCTTTGTACTCTTGATGGGATCTGCCAAGGTCTTGGCATCAGCCCCTGTTCTGTATTCCATTCTCTGCACGCTCCTGGAGAGAGCCATGAAATCATCATACAGCTCGTACGGGAGCACAGGACTGGAAAGCTGTAAGAAGAAGGGAGGAGAAGATTTAGAAAAAAAACCCTTTACATGCGACTGCAAACATTTTCAGAGAAATGAGCGAACCACTTCCAGCAGAAGGTAAAGGTAAAAGCTCTTGTTTTCAAATATACCTTCTTTTATTTTAATTGTATTGTTTTATTGTGTCATCGTTTGCTGTCCTGGGCTCCTTTGGAAGAGCGAGATAGAAAATAATTAATTGATCATCACAATCTTGTAAAAAATGCTGGTCTCCCAGGAGAAGAGCCTTCCTCCCTCAGCCACAGATCTATCATAGCATCTGGAGAGCCTACAGCTGCTTTCGACAGTACAAAGAACAATGGAAAATAGAGAGCAGAGCAGATGCAACAGAACCATGGGCAGTCATGGGATGCCCTAACTACTCCAGGCAGGGGTCACCGACATTTTGGGGGGCCATTTGAAAATTGTTTTGGTCACCATAAACCCACACCCACATGCACAAACACTTCAACCAAACCCTAGAGATGGGAAGGGAAATTGATTCAGTTTGCATTTAAAGAAGAAGATACCTAATTCACACACTGTGAAAAGATGCAGGTACTGGAACAGAGCCATGCTTTAAAATTCACACTTTTCTGTAATTAGCAGCACAGTTCTCCAGCCCAGCAATGTGCACAAAAATACATATAGTTGAGAAAAATGTGCACAAAACTGCCTATATTAGAGAAAATCACATGCAAAAATGCATTATATTAGAGGAAACAGCACAGCTCAGGGGGAAATGTGCATAGTAGAAGTAAGATGGTATACAAGCACATGCATATGAGGAGAAGTTTGCCCTAAAACACTTATGATTTTTATGAGGACTTTAAATTTTTTTTAAAAATTGCAAAGAAATGTGGAATTGTGGAGAACTGAATGTTGGAAAAATGTGAAACCGAAATTGCCCATTTTGCCCATTTCTACTAAGCACACACCACAACCTATTCTACTGGCTACAAGAGAATGCTTCTTTCGAGCCTAATTTCAGTGAAAGCTGAGGATCCTGGTGACCCCTGAATTAAGGGTTACTGTGCACATATGCAATAAATAAAAATACATAATAAAACTAGTTAGAAATATCAGGGAATAAAGGAACAGAAGGAGCAGAATAACTACAGATTGGGGCACGTGCTGTGCAACTCATGAGCAAGCAAGAAGGAGCAGCAATGCCACAATAAACAAGACTAATGTAGAGTGTCTAGGACTTGCCGATCAGAAGGTCAGCGGTTCGAATCCCTGTGACGGGGTGAGCTCCCGTTGCTCGGTCCCTGCTCCTGCCAACCTAGCAGTTTGAAAGCACGTCAAAGTGCAAGTATATAAATAGGTACTGCTCCGGCGGGAAGGTAAACAGCGTTTCCGTGTGCTGCTCTGGTTTGCCAGAAGCGGCTTAGTCATGCTGGCCACATGATCCAGAAGCTGTACGCCGGCTCCCTCGGCCAATAAAGCGAGATGAGCGCCGCAACTCCAGAGTCAGCCACGACTGGACCTAATGGTCAGGGGTCCCTTTACCTTTAATGTAGAGTGTGTGGGAGTTTTGTAGTCAAACCTAACAATGCATACCTGTGCTAGTTAGTATGTGAAGGGGTTAAGGACTACAGAGTTCAAAATTACTAGAGTAGACTCTGTGATGTCACATCCCCTTTCCTCCAAGGAGGGAGGAACTAAAGGTTTCATATTCCTTCCCCTCTCCCTTTGAACCATGTAAGTTGAGCAGATGTCTGAGCCTGGGACTTCAGACTCAGTCCACATGTTTGAGAATCACTTCTGTATTTTGTAAGCAAGAATACCTTACTTGTGTTGTTTCTGCTGTAGCATTGAACAACGCATGAGTGAGACCAGTGATTACTGAAATAAAGCATTTAAACTTACTAAAAGTTGTGGTCTATTAAGCTCAAGAGGGGCAGAGGCAGGGGAGAACTGTAAGCACTCATATTGGGACATTTAAAAGTCTAATGACCTATATTTCCCATGCTTTGTAAACGCAGTCTAGATCTGTGTTTTAAACTCTGCTGGGGGCTGCTCTGGCTGAAGTCAAGCCCCACACCCTATTTCTGAATTCATGCAGTCAGCTGTTTTTCTTTGTAGTTCCCCACACATCTGGGACTTCAGGATTAATTGGTATTCACCAGTTATTTCCCAACAGATTGAACCCAGTTGCATGTTTATTTTTTTATATTACATTTGTTTCCACCTTTAGATAAAATAGCACACACACCCGAAAAGGGTTGGGGATGTGTAGCTTGATGAGTTCCCAGAGTCTGCTAAAGACATAAATTTTGGGAAACCACTCTCAGGTTTAGAGAAATGAAATTCTAAGGATGTCTCCCCCTCCATTTCTTACCTCCTTAAGGAAATGTTTAAGGACTCCAGTGATGTCATGGGGTGAATGATCCGAGAGCTCCACCAGCCTCCAGCCACTCTCAAAGGCCTGACACAGCCTCTCCACCCGTGATTTGGCTCCACTGATGCGGTAAATGCCCTGCGTCAAGGACAAAAAAGAGACTGGGCCTGAGGCCACCACACATGATGTATGTGTCAGAAAGGGACCTGGGATTTCTCTCTGACTCAGCAGGGAGACGGAGGTGTGTGTGCACGAGACTGGACTGCTAGCACATGAAACTGGGAAATCCACATGGACTGAAACTCTGAGGCAGCTCTTGAAGGCCATAAGCAGACACCTTAGCTCACCAGGAAGTTAGGGCTACCGCGCAGAGTGAAAGAAAGAGTCTAGGGATGCCTCACAACTCTCTGACTCCCCCCCCCCCGCTGTTTCCACCCGCCACTTTCTGCACCTTCCCTGAACTGCTGCAATACAGACACGCAAAGAAGCAGACAACCTGTCTTTTCTTCATAGGTAAGCACCTAGTCTGCTCCTCATTAGAGGTGAGGCTGTTCATCACCTTAAAAATTCCCAATAACTGGGAACTCCCACCACTGTCTCCTTCTTACTGTGATAGGAGAATGGCGGATATAAAATTTTGCACCAGCAGAAAAGCTCAATTCTTCACCAGAAATCCTGTTCTGTTCCCTGCTTATTTGTGGGATTTCACCAGGCATGACTCACGCATTTCTTTAGGATTAATGTCTAGAAATTTTTTTGCTCTGGTTTGCTGCACTTGCACAGAACTGAGGAATACAAATGAGCCAATCATAGTCTAATAGTTACTCAATTAATTCAGCCTTTATGTTTGGGCAGCAGACATATGTTTATGTCTTTATGTTTTGCTGCTCACTCTGGGTTCTGAGAGGTATGGAGTTTGAGCACTGATGGATTTCTGCATGCAGGGACACGTTACCTGCACTCCCAGGGCACGCCTTTCTATTTCCGAGGTACACTTTGCCACAATGAATGGCACTTCTTCTGGGAAATCCCGTGACACTTGAACGAAGTCGATCCCAAAGAGCGATGCCCGTGCCGGCAGTTTCTGGTGACCACAGCTGATGAGGAGGCTCTCCAGGCATTTCTTGTGACAGGTCAGGCAGCACTGCAAATGGCCCAAAGATCCCGTGTTACTCTGGCTGAACTCTTTCCCAGCCCCAAAGGGGCCCCTTGCTAATTTCTCACATCTCAGTACTCTGAGGCAGGTGTAATGCACCAACAGCAGAGGAAAAGCATTTCCATTTGTGCTTCATTCTCTTTTCCAGGTTCCACATCCAGACACAGGGGGAGTCAGAGCACAAACTCCATCTTCTTTTACATGTCTCATTCACATTGGCAATCAAATCTCATTGAAAAACATTCATTAAGTGGAGTTAACTTCACACAAGTGGAGTGTGTGAGGATATGGCGAATGTTCAGAACAGCCTGTCTCAGGGCAAAACACGGAACTAGATTAGTAGATTTACAGCAGCATCCTATTTATGTTCACACAGAAGTAGTGCTAAGTGGCAGAGGAAGCCGCTTGGGCGCCTGGGGCGGCGTGCCCAGGGGCGAGGCAAGGGCGGGGTGCACTGTGGGGCCTCTAGAGTCTGCCTGCCTCCTCCCACTCAGCCGCCCTGCAGCTGGGGGGGGGGGAGGCAGCAGGTGGACCTTTTGGGCAGTGCGGAGCCTGCGGGCGCTCAAGCCACCGCGTCTCTCTCAGGAAAGACACATGGCTCGGGTGCCCTACAGGCCCCGCAGTGAGTGCTGCCTGGCATTTTGTCACCCACCTCAGTGGTGACACCCGGGGTGCACCACACCCCCCGCACCCCACTTCCTCTCCCCTTGTATACATACGATCGCAACCAAAATCCTAATTATTTCCAGACTTAAAAGTCTAAGAATCTGCCTCAGGGCTTTATGCTGTAAGCTGGGGCCAATTTGTGTGCCTCTCCCTTTCCAGTGCCCAAGTGCCAGCCTGCCTGAGATCTGAACCTCTTGTTGCAGCAAAGCAGTTCCCTTTAATGCTCACTGACCTCTTCACATTCTACGCCTTTGACCACTACGTTCTCACATTCTCTGCATTTTGAAGGGCCCCTCAGCTTCCGCAGATGGTGGGTCTGAGCAGCACTGGACAGGTTGATGTTCTTAAAGTGGTAATGGGACAAGCCATTTTCAGAGGCAGCATCAGTGAGATCTGAAAAGAGGGTCAGGCATGTGACTATTGTCCTCTGTTAGACTGCAGACATGGCTTCTAGATTAATAGTTAAACATGCACCTTCTACACAAAGAACAGATAGCAGAGGGTGGGAAGCACTAGAATGCACAAAGGAAGGTTTCTTCAAACTCAGGCTCAAAAGGCTCTCAAGTGCCAGGGGGCTGGGAAAGCTGGAGAAGGTAAAGCAGGAACCTCGCCCCTTCTTAACCAGATACATGGAAGTGCAGCAGCACCCTGGGCTGGCCCTCACACGGCAGGTTCACTCACATTTCCACTTGCCTCGTGTCAAGAAAGTGATTCAAATGTGGTTAAATTTCTTGTGGGTTGACTTTCCATTCTGCTTTTTTGCTGTTGATTTCATTGTGATTAGGCCAAGAGACATTACTACCTTGCAATTTGTCCTCCAATCCTCTTCAGATATTGAGTCCACACAGAAATCCCAGCATCCATAAAGCCCCTTTAATTCTGGCATGGCAGAGGAGATCATGTGGTAAAATCGTTCCTGAACAGTACCATTACATGATCAAATTTCCCCCTCCCCTGTATGAAACATATTACCTTTCCGTAGAAAAATATACATCAGAAAAAGGACACGAGCCCTTCATTTTCCCCAAAATGTAGGTTTTCTCCTGGGAGGCGTTTTTGCTTTTATGTGGGAACATTCAACATGCAGTCTTCACCTGCAGTCTAAAGCTGTACATGCCCAGAACTGATTAACCTCATGATCTGCCATTTGTCTAGCATTTGCAGTTATAGGACTCTTCCCTCCCTCGTTCATTTCCCCAGTCTGTGGCTTGTTTCTCACCATGGTCATAGGCTTGCATTAAATCTTTGCCTTCACAGTCCTCAGAGGAGGACACAGTGCCTGTGGATGGAGCTTTCAACAACTTCTTGTGGCCTAGACATGAAGAACAGATTAAAAACAGAAAAGGAAGCCACTTAAGAGCCAGAAACCAGTTAAATTCAAAGTCACACAGGATTCTGCTTAGGATGCTTCTTCTGTGAAAAAAGAAATTACTTCCTTGAAAAGGAAAGAGTGCTCTACAGTTTTAGGAACTGGGTTCAGTTAAACCTATAGACAGCCTTGTTGAAAATTTAGACCATCTTTGTTTCACTGCAATATTAACAATTTGAAGTGGTTTTTCCCCTAATTCTCCAGCTACTTATCTCAAGGTAAATATAGAGATGCTCATGGTAACTGGCTCTAGAACTGGAAAAGTTAATTGGTGGAATTCAGCATTGAGTTACTACAGATGTTCCGTCTGTACAAACATCCCTCTTCTGTTCTGGGGTTCTCCTGCTCTCCCAGAGTGAATTGCAGGGGGGGCACATGGAGTGAGGAGAGTGGAGGGAAAGCCAGTTGGACAAGCAAAAGCCCTTGTACATCCCGCCCAACGAAAATGCCCATCCATCACAGTTCCTGGGTATAGGCTTTCTCCTGGATACAACCAGGAGAGCTTTCTTATCAGCTTCAACATACAGTGGGCACTCGGGTTGTGAATGTGATCCATGCGGGATGCACGCTCACAACCTGCAGTGTTCGCAACCCGCAGCGGCGCGTCTGCGCATGTGCAGGTTGTGATTTGGCGCTTCTGCGCATGTGCAGCCGCCAAAACCCAGAAGTAACCCATTCCGGTACTTCCGGGTTTTGGCTGGTCCATAACCCAAAAAAACGCAACCTGAAGCCTCTGTAACCTGAGGCATGACCGCATTTCTTAGAGAGAAAGAGTGATGTTGACACTACCAAGCATACCCTGGCAAATTCTCAACGGGACCACTGCAATGCACTGTATGGCTACCCTTGAAGAAAGTTCAGAAACTTTTATTGGTCCAGATTTGTTTATTTACATTAAAGTTTATACCTGGATTTCCCTCTCCATACTAAAGAAGTGCAAAGCCACTAAGATCAATTAAAGCAAATTTACACAAATAACCTAGTATTTAATCTTTTATTGTTTGCAACATAAGGAATGTTTTAAACAGAAAATCACACTGTAGAACTTATGTAAGATGATGATGAAATAGACAAGTGGGAATTCCATGGGTGAGATTTGCCTAAGGAGCCCTGTCAGAGGAAGCCCTGAGTCAGGGTCTCCGCAGAGGGGCTTTCCGCTTCCTCCCCCCACCCCACCCCCAAAGTTGGGTCCCAGCTGGGGTGTCAGGAAAACCCCCAGAACAGTGCATGGAGGAGCAGAGATAGCTTTATCTGGCAAGCTTGCAGGGCGGCATTGTTTGCCAGAGATGACACTGAACTCCACCCCAAGTTTCTGGCACTGTCTAAGTTCAGAACACAGAAGATATGCAATTCTGTATAGACATCAATTGTGACGTGGGGTGGTATTCAGCTAAGCTTTAATCATAGTAGATTCACTGAAACTAATGAACATGACTAATCTGAGGCCATTAATTACTCTGAGTAAAATGAAGCTAAATACCACTCATGTTTTCCTGCCTGCTATTTTTACATATATTTTTATAGCTTACGTTTCAAGGATGGAGACTGTGGGTGCTTAAAGCATTGCCCACCCCCAAAACAGAAAATGCATCACCCCCCCCCAAAAAAGGACAAAGGAAATGCATAAAATTTGCAGATGCTAATTTATATGTATAGACGCAAATTTAGAAATAATTGCTATAATATAAATAGACTCAGTGCCTCTGCTTTCCCTTCTTAGGGATCTTTATTTGTCAATTGGACTTGGGCTGCATAGACCTTCAAATTGCCCTCTGTAAAGCAGGACATGGGGCCACACTGAGAATGGGTTCCCAGTACCTGCGTGCTGCAGGCTTGTACGTCAGTCTCTGCAGGCAACATTTGCAGATCTGTGCTCTCTTTAATATCTTTTCCTTTAGATATGGATACTGCTGACATGAAATTAGAGTATCAATTCAGAATGTTGTTTTAATATTATGGGTATTTTATTTACAGCACACTCTTCCTGCAGACTCCTGGTGGTTTTCCATTCAGGTCCACAGTTACATAGCTGCAGTGAATCTGCGGCATCACTTCCTCCCAGACCATTCATGGGGCCTCCAATTCAGAATGTATTAATGCATTAATTCAATTTTTAAAAGATAATTTAGGGATTGCAAAGGAAGCACAAATTAAATTGCCATTCAGTTTTTTTAAAAGGCATATTTGAAATTCAAAGCCCACTTTTGAAAAACAAATTAAAACCTGGTATTTTAAAGTGATTTGGTTGCCCTTAATAGAAGAGGCACATTGCAAAAAAAATAACCAAGCATGCAGATTTATATGTGCTGAAAAACAAAGTTATGTGGAAAAACCTGAAGGCCTCGTGTTAATGGATGTTTATTATTTTGCAACATTTCATACTTTCCTCTCACCTGGGCTGGAGGCAGGTGACTCTAAGGACTGGCCCTCAGTACTCCCTCCCAGACTCTCTGTGTCACTGTGGGAGGATTTGCTGCCACCTGGATAACAGATTGAAACAAAAGCTGTGTGGAACTCATATTTTCACTGTGATGTAGGCAATACGAGAGCACTGTCATCGCCCACAGTTTCGATTCATGCATGCAGCTCAAATGTGTTTTAAGGTTTCATAACCCAGTCAAACTGAACCTGTAAACATCCAATTCCCTTTGCTAATGAAGGAGGATTGGGGCCGGCACCACTGTAACAGACAGGGGTAAATCACCGGGAAAATGTGATGTCTTTACATAGTCAAAGAAATGGGGAGCAGCAGCCAGGAAGACTCGTCTGACTTAAAGGAAGCAGAGAACAGCTGCTGGACAGTTCACAGGTCAGAAGGCATGGCGAAAACTGTTCACTTTGGCCAGTGCCTACACTACTCGGGGGAATTCAGTCTGACTTCTACTAGATTGAGGTAATTTCATTGCAGCAAGCTGCAGCAATCTTATAGAGGAGATACCCTGTTGCGATTCAGTGGCGAATCTACCCTCTAGGCAGCTTCTCCAGAGTTAATCACCTTCTGTCTTTCAGGCAATCTGGACAGGGATTCCACAAACACACAGCTTTCCAGGGCAGTATGAAGTTACTTTTTCAGCCAAATAATATAATAATATAACAATAGTTTGGGTGGGGGGAGAGGTGATATGGATAGCTTTCAAATCTTTTATGAAGATAGGAAACAAAAGAAAACAAAAAATAGAATTGTAAAATGTTGGGTGAGGGTGTCTGAGGTAGACATTAGAAATTTTCAGCTGCTGATCCTTGTTCTGTCTCCACCTTATTTCCGCTAAGGTCTGAAAGGAGCATCCAAGAAACAGGGCTAAGAAGTGAGGATCCAGGAGACTGAAAAGGAAGTCAGGGGGCTCCCGAAATGACTAGTTAGGACCTGGGACAGGCAGCTGGTGGCCCACAAGCTGGACTCAAGAAGCATTTTTGTGGCCCTACCGACTCTCAGTCAAAGTATGTTTAAGACACTGATCTCTCACTTTGACGTGCTAGGAAAATAAGATTTTCAAATGGTAACAAATAGAGATATCCTTCACTTTAAGAATACACCCCCTCTCTCATTTATTATCTTTTTATGTGTGAAATCATATCTATAAGTTCTGCTAAATCTGAACTTTTATGTCCTCCTTAATATCCAAGCTGTTACTGTTAGAAGACGCCAGAGTTTTAAATGAAGTCTACCAATGCATGGAGAAGAGGGTTTTCCCTGATACTACAAAGTTGCCCCCCACCTCAAACTAGCAATCCCAAGGTAGAGTGACCACCTTGACCCCAGTCACTGAAGGGAGAGCATGGGGTTTGGGCAGCCCTGGTCTGTGCGTCGGGGCGCAGCGGTGGTGCCACCCTCTGAGCACTTGCGGTGCTGCGGATCCCTGGACAGGGCAAGGCCACAGTGAGGCCAGGGCACGCAGGTGCACGGACAGGAGCCCTGGACTGGCTCTGCATGAAAGCAGGCCCAACCTCAGCCCCACCCCTTCCAGGAAACCTGTTGTGATGCCAGGCTGGCCCCACCACACAGGCTGGTGCTGGGTTCTGGACGGGGTGGTCCTTGAAATGCGTCATTGTCTTTCCTCGGCCCTTCTCTCCGCTCCAGCCCTGTGAGAACCATTCACTGATCTAGCTGGGCCATGGCAAGAATTATGGAACAAAACTGAAGGACAATAAAACAGAAAATTGACTTTAATGTAAACATAACTTACTTTGCTCACTGCTTGAGGACGATGGCTTTCCAGAGGCATCTTCTGAGGAGCTGCTGAGGTCAGCTGCAGATGATGAGATACGAGTATTGTGTGAAGCATTCTTTCTTCTGGCATTGGTGGGGGGTGACCTGAGAAAGCAATGCATCTGTCAAGCACTTCAGTTTTCTCAAAGGATGCAAACATTTAATGGTCAGTAAAGAACTTGTTCATGAGTTGGTGCGATGGTTCAATGGTTTTGCCACTGCAGGTGGCAGGCTGGTGCATTTGCTGCTCCCATCATGTGTAGGCACACTAGCCTTCATCAAGCAGCTAGCTGGAAGAAGATATTTCTTGTTTTAAAAGGACAGAAGAGCATCTCTACCTGTGGAGATGGTGCTGCACTTCCACCATTCTCCAACAAGCCAGACTATGTGCAGTAAGAAAAAAGATGGAAGATGTCCTGGCAAACCATAGGCAGATTGCAAATGGAGGACAGCTTTGTGTGGACCCTTCTAAGATATCCGTGAACCCTTGTTCCATACTCAGTGCCTGGTGTAGATGCAGCTCGTCTCATAAGTTATTGTCCTGGGCCAGGGCATAGCTAGCTGCTAGGGTGCCCGGTGCAGCGTGCGCGTCCTGGGGGTGGGGCACGCTGCATGGACCCTCTCCGCTGTCTCCCCCTCAGCTGTAGGAAGAGGCGGTGGGCAGACGCAAGCCCCACGCTGCCATTTCAGGCAGTGCTGAGCCTGCAGGCGCTCAAGCCACCACGTCATTCCCAGGAGAGACGCGTGGCTCAAACACACTGCAGGCCCTGTGGTAAGTGCCAGCCCCCGTGGTGTGGCACCCAGTGCCAGTCGCGTTTCATTATGTTTGTTGACTGAACTAAAAAGTTTCGTGAGCCCAATTTTTTTTTTAAAAAAGTTTTAACTAATATTTTTGTCATTTTGTCACACCCCCCCCCCACTGAAGACACCCGGGGCAGTTCACACACCCCTTCCTCTGCCACTGCCCTGGGCTATGACCACCCTAAATGAAGAAAGGTACCTACACAATCACTAACCATTACAAAAGCTGGCTCTGGATCATGCTTCACCTTCAACAAATGAAATGGATTCTCCTACAACCTGTGCCTACTTTATCAAGCAGTCCTTGACATCACCATTTCCCAGACAGTGGACCACTATGGGCCTCAGTCCACTTTCAGGTAGGTCTCCCTTTCAGCTCAGCGCCTCTTCTCTTGATGTCCCCTTGGGGTTGGATGGGTGCCAGCACCAGTGACTCCCCCCATACTGAGCAAAGGTGGCTGGGAGGGAGAGGAGAGAAGGAAGGTTTGCTTCCTGTGAGAGGAAAAGGCCAGAGGAAGGAGGGCTGAAGGAAATTAGAATAAGAGATAAAAAGTTAATTTTAAAAATAACAACAGCAACAATAACTTGGGAATAAAAATGACATTTATAGGAGGAATAAGTGAACATAATAGAAGCAGGGAGAAGGGATGAAAAACACTAGTAGTTCATCAGAGATAAGAAGTGTGAAAGGAGAAGAAATCACAGAGGGGGTAGGGAAAACATTAGAAAACAAAACTTCTCCACTTAAAACCCCTGTGACTGAGTCACCTTGCCTCCAGGGCTAATATCTGTACTTAGCTTGAGGAAAACTGAAGAATGAAACTCCTTGCCATGATAAAATTGCTCTGGCCAAGAATCTAGCAATTTCTAAAAAGTGCTATCAGCAGAAAATGCTGTCAGCAATTGTCAGCTGATTATGCTGAACTCTGCCTCTATCTGCCACCACTTTAGGACGCCACACCCACCTACCCCCCCACCCACCAATTTATGATGAGGGACAGCCATCGCTTTCAGCCCTGCCAAGTAGGCCTCTGGGGCAGAAAGTTTCAAAACTCTTGCTTGACATGTTTCAATTCACTCTGCTGGCCTGACTTGCCTCAGGGTTCTGGGCTCTGGCTAGGGACAAAATGATTTTAAAAATGGCCAGGGGTGGCCTTTGCAAAGGAGAATCTGCTGAATCTGTTTTCCTCATGACATGTAGTTTTGCTCTCAGGCTCTGTGAAAGGTCAATAGCAAATCTATGTTGAAGCAACTTAATTTCTTTGCTTGGACATTTTATCTTAATTTAAATTTATTTATCCCCTCTCCAACCCCCAACATCCAGCAAATTCAGAGATGGCTGGAAAATAAAAATAATGCAATAGATAAAATAGGATGTATTGTAGTAAGATTTTCCCCATAGTACTAACTATATGACATAGTATTGACCTTGCGCCACTACTAAAGATTTGGCAGTCTTTCTCATGCATCTTTGGCATATCCTGAACCTGTGGGCATCTTTCTGCATCTTGTGCTCCCATGGATAGTTGTTGTTTTTTAGCCCCAAAGGAATTCTGTTTTGTACACATGTGTAGGTGTGACATCCAAAGTCTGCGGCATTACATTGCTTGAGGTGTGGAGGAGGAGTAAGAAATGTTCTTCCTTACCTCTGCCCTGAGGATATAAACTCCTCAAATTTGTACACCTCCATCGGAAGCTCGTTTTTCTGCAGGTTCTGAATGAACTCCAGGTACTTTGCCCCAACCTTGTAGGGCTTGCAGATCTCAGTCAGGTTCTGGTATCCTGCAGGGATTCGCTCTGCCTGGGCTTTCTGGAACATGAACATCCTCAAGGTGACCTTAGGGAAACAAAATATGACAATATGACCATAAATGACTTTTCGTCATTTGGAAGTTCAGAACTGGGATTTCTCCCAAACAGTTAATTGATTAATAACTATTTTAAAAAGAACCCTAAATCTAGATACTATAGTTTTCATAAAAATGAAATTTAAATGTAATGTAAAGTTAGCTGAAAACTGCAGTCCTGGAGAAGGACCAAAGACACCTTTCTATTGGCTGCCACAATTATGGCATCACTTCTCTCGTTCCACACCTCCTGCTGATGAAGTTTATAGCTATTCCGTGCTGGTTTCACTCTTTTTTTTTTTTGCTTGAGAGCTCTGCTGTCAGCTGTTAGGGCTCAAAATCAGATTCCTACAACAAGCAAGATGAATGATATTAGAGGGAAGGAAGATGTGGGCTCTGTTCCTTAGCTGCTCTGTGTTTGTCTCCTGCTTTTCTTGTTCACCTGCTTTTACTTTGTTTTTCATCTGGTGGAAGCTTGCACAAGGTGTCCGCACATGTCATTTACATTCCTCCCTTTCTCTCACCTCACTTCAGCTACTCAGTGGTGTTTCGAAGCTGCCAGGCTGCCATAGCTGTTCCTCCTCCCCACCAGCAAGCTTCTTCTGAGTCATTGGTGTTGCTGGGAAGGTGTTGCTGTTTCCTTGTGCCTACAGATGCTCTCCAACAGCCACAGGCAGGCCAGGACCAGCCAAGGGCAGTGAGGCCTCCTGAAGACATGCACCCTCAGGAAGTGCCCCATGACACCAATCCTTGAGGCTGGCCCCATCTATGATGACGGTTGTCACACACACATCATGAATAAGTGGAAAGAGGTTGAATCCATCCACCATCTCCATATCCCCACAACTCCTAGGCAGCCCAACTTCTGTCCACATCTCTTTTGAACGCCCAGCCAAGGAGGTTTTCCCCTTGCAACTTCGGAGATGGTCCAGACACCATATAGCACAGCTTCCATGGTCTCTCTTTCCACTTCAGTCTAGTTCTTTCCCTGGATGCTGCTTTCTGTCTTCTGTTCTCCACCCCCCCCAAGCGAGCCCCCGAAGTCCTTCCCTCTAAAGTCTTCCTCATCTTGGGGCTTGGCTGCGGCAACTAGCAAAAGGAGACTAAAGGAGACTGAAACCCAAATAGAACAAGCTGCAAAATGTATCAAGAATTGCTGGAGAAAGGGAACAGTGAAAATCATGTCAGCCAACAGGAGGTGTTTTCAATCTATTCTGTTGCTAGGCTCACTTTAAACTAAATGTTCTTGAAAACCATAGCAAGCAATGGTAATGATTCTTGTTCCTCCACCGACTGTGTAGTAATAGAATGCAATTCAGACTGATGCTGAAATCGGACAGTTGGAGGTGCCTGTTGTTTTTGAAAACTGCAAAATCCAACACAGGTTTTACCTGTTGGTTAATGATGGGAGCTGTAATTAAAATTCCAAAGCTCACAGGTGTCCATAGGCAAGCTGTTGTCTCTCAGACTCCCCCCCCCCCCGCCGCCCTCAAATACACAACAGGGGCAAAGCAGTGTTGATCATCAGTGTCACAGGGTAATACTTGCAAATTTATCTAAACATGCCAAAACCATGGTACAGTGGTACCTCTGGATGCAAATGGGATCCGTTCCAGAGCCCCATTCACATCCTGAAGCGAACGCAACCCGTGTCTGTGTGTCTGTGTGTCACGATTCGCAGCTTCTGCCCAAGCGCGTGACATCATTTTGAGCGTCTGCACATGCGCAAGCAGCGAAACCCGGAAGTAACGTGTTCCGTTACTTCCAGGTCACCGCGGAGCACAACCTGAAGCACCTTTAACCCCTTGTCGGAATCAAGCCTTAATCAGTCAGAGGAATTGGCCACTCTCCAGGTGCCCGGCTTGGATTCCTTGTTGATCTCCCCCGTCAGCGACTCCCGGCAAGACAAGGCGAGATCTCTTATCGGCGATCCTTCCCAACGTGAGAAGAACACAACCATCCCTCCTCCCCTGCCATCCCCAGGGAGGGGAGAGAGACAGACAGAAATGTATTTACATGCCTTTATTTCTGTCTTTCCAGCAGTACAGAGAAAACGTGTCTGCACTCACTTTACATCAGCAGCAGAGAGAGAATAACTCCACCCGTGTACTTCCAGTACAGGGTCATGTGACACTCTGAGCTAACATCCGGTGCTCAGTGCACAGAATAGACTGTCCCTTGTTCCCACGGTACAGTCCCAAAACATCAACATCCTGTTTGGCTTTCCAGCCATCTGGAGCACTCAGCAGCATTGCTCCTTTTTCGTAACAGGTATGACTGTACGTATACGTTGGTGGGATGCTGTCTATGAGTGTTCTGAGGACTTCACCTATTTTTTTTTTTTTTAAATATTTTTATTCAAAAGTTTTTCCATGTAAACACGACATACATAGACATACAAAAACAAAACGAAACAAAAAACATGTACCATTTCGTATCCTAATTTCTTATACCTTCCTTCCCCGACTTCCTCATACCTCCCATTTCTGTATTCCAAATTCTTATCAATTGTTCAGCAAATCTTCCCTTATTTTAGTTAAAGTTTAGACTAATCTTCCTTATTCTCCTTGTCTTAACCATTACTAATAGTAACCATTTACTTTCTAATCCAACATCATTCTAACTTTCATTAACTTTATAATATTTCTTTAAATAGTCCTTGAATTTTTTCCACTCTTCTTGCGCTGTTTCTCTTCCCTGGTTTCGGATTCTGCTCGTCATTTCTGCCAAACCCATGTAGTCTATCACCTTCATCTGCCATTCTTCCAGTGTGGGTAGATCTTGCGTCTTCCAGTACTTCGCGATGAGTGTTCTAGCTGCTGTTGTAGCATACATGAAAAAAGTTATATCTTTCTTTAACACCCCTTGGCCGACAATACCCAAGAGAAAGGCCTCTGGTTTCTTGGTGAAAGTATATTTAAATACCTTTTTAAGTTCATTATAGATCATTTCCCAGAATGCCTTAATCTTTGGGCACGTCCACCAAAGGTGAAAAAATGTACCTTCCTTTTCTTTACATTTCCAACATTTATTGTCAGGCAAATGGTAAATCTTTGCAAGCTTGACTGGGGTTATGTACCACCTATAGATCATTTTCATAATATTTTCTCTTAAGGCATTACATGCCGTAAATTTCATCCCAGTGGTCCACAACTTTTCCCAGTCAGCAAACAAAATATTATGACCAATGTCCTGAGCCCATTTAATCATAGCTGATTTAACCGTTTCATCTTCTGTATTCCATTTCAGCAGCAAGTTGTACATTTTTGACAAATTCTTAGTACTGGGTTCTAGCAATTCTGTCTCCAGTTTTGATTTTTCCACCTGGAAGCCAATTTTGCTATCCAATTTGAACGCTTCATTTATTTGATGATAATGCAGCCAATCTCTCACCTTCCCTTTTAGTTTCTCAAAACTCTGCAATCTCATTTTGTCCCCCTCCTTTTCCAAAATTTCCCAATATCTTGGCCACTTGGACTCCATATTTAACTTTTTAACTGCCTTAGCCTCCATTGGCGACAGCCACCTTGGAGTTTTATTTTCCAGCAAATCTTTGTATCTGACCCAAACATTTAATAGTGCTTTTCTGACAATATGATTTTTAAAACTTTTATGTGCTTTAACCTTGTCATACCACAAGTATGCATGCCACCCAAAAATGTTATTAAAACCTTCCAAATCCAAAATGTCTGTGTTTTCAAGAAGCAGCCATTCTTTCAGCCAGCAGAAAGCTGCCGCTTCATAGTAAAGTTTAAAGTCTGGCAGGGCAAACCCTCCTCTTTCCTTTGAGTCCGTTAATATCTTAAATTTAATTCTGGGCTTTTTGCCCTGCCAGACAAATTTGGATATATCTTTCTGCCACTTCTTGAAACAATCCATTTTGTCCATTATTTGCAGTGCTTGAAACAAAAACAACATTCTTGGCAATACATTCATCTTTATGACTGCAATTCGACCTAACAAGGAAAGCTTTAAATTTGACCAAATCTCCAAGTCTTTTTTCACTTCTGTCCAAGTTTTTTCATAATTATCTTTAAATAAATTCACATTCTTAGCTGTCATGTTTATACCCAAATATTTCACTTTTTTAACCACAGTCAACCCTGTCTCATTCTGAAACCTTTCTTTTTCCACCTGTGTTAGATTTTTCTCCAATACCTTTGTTTTTGACTTATTCAATTTAAATCCTGCCAATTGACCAACTGAGGACTTCACCTAAATGCCCTTTGCTGCAATACAGATAATCAGCATTACTTTCCCGATCATTTCTCTCAAGCCTGTGCATTTCTCCAACTGCAGCAGCTGTGCAAGTCTCTCAAAAGTATTTTCCTTTGTGTCTCTGTGTTTGACCTGCCTGGCTCTTTCGTTCCGTTACTTATGTTGCTGTTCCTCCTCCTTCCTGCTTTTTCTCTCCCTTTCACTTCTTCAACTGCCCTTTTCCACTTCCCTTTTTCCCTTCCAAACAAAGGCCCAAAGTTCTGTTCCGTCCCCTGTCTGCCTTGGCCTCTCATTGGAGAGCTGTGTCGTATCCTTCTCCAGACAGTTCCAGGTGAGGACTGAGAATCCAGCTTCATGGGGGCCAAACAAAAGGGATACATAGGACTCAACTTATTTTTGTGGTGTTAAGTTACTTTAAACTGCTTCTTAATATTGTGTATTAACTGCTGTGACCCGCCCTGGGACCTTAGGCCGAAGGATAGGGTAATAATAATAAGTAGAATAATGTAAGATCAGCTTGCTGCATCAGACCAATGGTCCATCTTATTCAGCGTCCTGTTTAGAGCATCCCAGGGGCCAACCAGGGGCCTGTGGGAAATCTGTGGCAAGCTGGATGTGGGCACAATAACACTCTGCCCTGTCTGATTCCTAGCAACAGGCGTTCTGAGGCAGATGACCTCTGACAAGGGAGGGGGAACATTGCCAGTGGGCTGGTAGCCGTAGAAGCCTTGTCATCCATGAATTTGTCTAATCCTCTTTCAAAGGCATCCGGGTTGGTGGCCAACACTCCCTCCTGTGGGAGGGAGTTCCATAGTTTAACTCTGTGCTGCGTGAACAAGGACTTTCTTTTGTCTTCCAATATTCAGCTTCATTGGATGTTGATGAGTTCTCGTGTTATGAGAGAAGGAGAAAAACTTTCTCTCTCCACTTTCTCTATGCCATGCATAATTTTATAAACTTCTGTCATGTCACCTCTTACTTGCCTTTTCTCTAAGTCAAAAAGGCCCAACTGTCACAACCTTTTCTCAAGGGGAGTTGCCCTCTCCCCTTGATCATTTTATTGCCCTTTTCTGAGATTCTTCCAACAGAGCAGAACTACAGTATTCCAAATGCGGTTGCACCATAGATTTGTAAAACCATTTACGTTAAATAGTGGACAGCCAGACAAGCAGCATAGTATTTACCGGAAACTGAACTGCAGCAGAATGGAAATAGTTATGACAAATGGAAATTGCTGCCTTCTTACATCCCTAGACCTTTCTGCACTCAAGTTTCCTGCCTCCCTTAATTGGTAGGTAATTAATTGGGGTGAGGCCTCCTTGAGTCACTTCTGTCTTTGCACCTGGAGAAGAGTAGGAAAGGGCCAGGGATATTCCCTCAGCACAGATCACGACTTACCCGCCTCAGCACCTCATCTCCTTGGTACACAAGTTTGCGAATGTGGGAGATGATTCTCTCCCTGACTTTCTCCAGTTCCTGCCGGTGGATGTTAGCATCATAGACGCAGCTTCGATAGACAACTTCCAGTTCCTGAACCTGTGGGCAGTGAAATAAAAACTGAGGGAAGGAATGGAAAGTGCTGACTTGGAGATGCAAGAAGGGGGTACTTACACATTTCTGAGGGTACCTGAGGAAGTGCCCTATGTGGATACCTCTACCACAAAAGCCAAATTATGCACCCAAAATAAATTTTGTAAAATTTACTTTAAAACTAAGCTGAAATCATACATGCAGTTTTAGTTTGAGGTTCATTGTCACATAGAAAAACGACGCCGTTTGTTGCAGCCTTCCTCTGATCCCTTTGTTAATTTCTTTTGGAGTTTCAAAGTCACTGGGCAACCCCCAAATTTCCTTCAATATGCACATTAGGCAATCGGCTTCTTGAGAGAGGTTACTCAGGGAGGTAGTTGAGAAAAGTCTGACGAGTGCAGCCAGAAAGACATGCAATAACCTTTTGGTTACACACAAGCTGAAATCTTCAAACAAAATTAATTAATTTTTATTATTATTATTATTATTATTATTATTATTATTATTATTATTTTGTTATTTGTACCCTGCCCATCTGACTGGGTTGCCCCAGCCACTCTAGGCAGCTTTCAACCAATATAAAAGCATAATAAAACACCAAACATAAAAAACCAAACATAAAAAACTTCCCTAAACAGCTCTGCCTTCAGGTGTCTTCTAAAAGTCAGATAGTTGTTTATTTCTTTGACATCTGATGGGAGGGTGTTCCACAGGGTGGGTGCCACTACTGAGAAGGCCCTCTGCCTGGTTCCCTGCAACCTCACTTCTCGCAGTGAGGAACCAGCAGAAGACCCTGGGAGGAAGACTTCAGTGTCTGGGCTGAACCATGGGGGTGGAGATGCACCTCCAGATATACTGGGCCAAGGCTGTTTAGGGCTTTAACACTTTGAATTGTGCTTGGAAACTCCTCTTCAGAGGAA
Source organism: Podarcis filfolensis (assembly GCF_964270895.1). NCBI lineage: Eukaryota > Metazoa > Chordata > Lepidosauria > Squamata > Lacertidae > Podarcis > Podarcis filfolensis. The sequence goes on from NC_139605.1 coordinate 124,703,305, forward strand.
AGGAGAAACAAAATTCTTCTGGACTGAAACTGCATTTCTTATTGTTAGAGTGACCTGTATATCTTCTGAGTTGACTTTTCCATTGAAATGTGTTACCTAGTGAATTATATAAAGCCTGCACATGTAAATAGCCACCCAGAGTAGCTGGGGAAACCCAGTCATCTATAAATTATATCTGGGTATAAATAATTTGTTGTTGTTGTTGTTGTTGTTGCTGTTGTTGTTGTTGTACTGGGAGCCCATCTAGATCCTTTAGGACCTGTGTTATATGGTCCCGGTGGCTACTCCCAGTCACCATTCTAGCTGCCACATTCTGGATTAGTTGTAGTTTTCAAATCACCTTCAAAGGTGATTGCAGTAGTCCAAGCGAGAGATAACTAGAACATGCACCACTCTGGTGAGACAGTCTGCGGACAGGGAGGGTCTCAGCCTGCATACCAGATGGAGCTGGTAGACAGCTGCCCTGGACATATAATTGACCTGGGCCTCCATGGACAGCACTTAATAAAAGAATACAATAAAATACTGGCGTATTCTAAAGGGCCTTCTAGGCTTTGCAAACAATACTGTTTATTACAGTCACAGATGTAGGGTGGAGTACAATCATTTAAAATCTATAAAACATTTTGGAGATCTAAAGAGAAGGTATATATAAAAGACTATAAAAATATAAAAGAAGCTAAAAGAAGGGTTAGGAGCATTAAATGGATAAGGGAAAGCATAAAAGTTTAGTATTTAAAAGGCTATGACTACAAACAGACCAAAGATAATAGAGATTTTAACCAGCTAATACACCCTGTCTTACCAGGGGTGACCAGACCAATAGGCCATCATCCTTTCTGTGTGAGTTGCTTTGCTGTCATTTGGTCTCCCATGCAGAGATCCTCCACACCCAGTTTTGTAGCCCACAAAAACTTGTCATTGGCCCTGTTTCCCAACTCACCTTTGGCATCTGAGTCTTTGCCACACATTTACAGGCTCTTCGTTAGGAGGACCTGAATTCCAAAATCCGAGGTCTGAACTAGACCCCAGATTGCAAATGACAAAGGGAAAAACTGCATAGGCTTTATGATCTCAGACTTATACCTTTGACTGCAGCTCATCACGACATCGACGCCGCTTCTCCAGTTGCTTGTTGCCGCTGCCTGCAGTGGCCTGCCATTCTTCTTCTGCTCTGGCACTTAGCACTTTAGCTTTCTCCAGATCCTCGCAGCGCTGGAGGTAGTGGAGCCGTGCCTTCTGCATCGAGGACCTGGAATCATTCTGCAATTGAAGGAGGAGTTACAAGGGCATGTCTGACCAGCTGTGGCTCTGGGTCATTTTTTCATTTAGAAGCTCAGACCTGAATTAGGAGGCATCTAGGGAGCTTTTCTTTCCTTCCTGATCAAAGTGCTAAAACCAAATTGCAATAAACTTTGGGGGAAAAAGCACATTTTTGTGGATTTAAAGTGTGGTTCCCGGCTGTAACCCTTCTAAATCAGGCTTGAAAATAGCTATAGGCTTAGTGGCCTTGGCAAGTAAAATTTGCTTCCAGTTGATGGAGCAGGAGAAGTATCCTACACCTGGAAGCCCCCCAGAGTGTCATAAATGACGATGGGCTCCTTGCCCCACTGCTTCCCACCCCAAAGAAAACCGCTGAATCAAAGCAAATGTCAATGAAGTTTTCTCCAGATTAATGCTTGCTTTGATTTATGGCTAGAGAGTGGATTTTCTGGGGGAAAGGGGTGGGCGAAGAGCAAAACCACTCAGACCTATGACTAGTAAGCAGGGGACAAGCAAAGAAACCCTCGGACCTATGCTTTTTAAAGTGTCTTTTAAGAAGCACAAGTCTGGATGAGCCCTGAAGGAGGTATCTCTGGGAACTGGGCAAGCAAAACCTTTTGTGAGCTAGTAACTAATTAGTAAAAACAAAAGGCTACATTGGAAGTAGCTCAACAGGGGTGGCCATCCAGCACTACTTGCAGATTCATTCTATATTTGTCATCGGCTTATCAGGCTTGGTTCCCCCCGTCCACACCATAGGAAACAGCAGCTGCACAAACAGCACCTCACAGGAGTTGCTCACATTACACTTCTAATCACATTTAATAGACATGGAGGTAGAAGAGCAGCGGGAGAAGCAGGGGAAGTCAGTGCAATCTAAATACCAATAGACCAGCATATTTGAAATTATTCACTATATTAAGTGCATGCTATAATTCCTTTCAAAAACTTAACAGCACTGAACAGCCTGTATCATGTGTTTTTCAATTGCCCTGGTGCCTAAACACTCACTGGCCAGAGCACAGGAAGGCAAAATCCAGCAGTATTGCATTGAATTTTCATGAATATGTACTTCAGTGTTATGCAAATGTAGATGATATGACTGTCAATGGGAGTTTGGTTGATTTGCTATGTTCTACCAGATTCAGTACAGTGGTACCTCGGGTTACATACGCTTCAGGTTACATACGCTTCAGGTTACAGACTCTGCTAACCCAGAAATAGTACCTCGGGTTAAGAACTTTGCTTCAGGATGAGAACAGAAATCGTGCTCTGGTGGCGTGGTATCAGCGGGAGGCCCCATTAGCTAAAGTGGTGCTTCAGGTTAAGAAAAGACCTCCGGAACGAATTAAGTACTTAACCCGAGGTACCACTGTAGTCTCCTAATGGGGTCTGTTATGCTGCAACCAGGGACAAAGCTTGCCTGGTCCAGGGCGATTAGTTTGTGTAGGAAGATTTTTAGGCGGTTAGCCAGGATTGATGTGACTGATTGATTTATCAATGAGATTGGGCAGTATGATTCTATTTTGAGGCTATCTTTGAGTGGCTTTAGGATAGAAACTATTTTGGAAGAGGTTCAGGTTTTAGGGATGGGGAGCCCTTTTGTGATGTCGTTAAATAGGCAGGTCATGTAAGGCATCAGGGGTTCTTTGAATTTGTTGTAGAATTCTGTTGTATAGCTATCTGGGCCTGGGGCTTTGGGTGGTTACAGGTTTTTGAATACTGTCTCTATTTCCTGCGGGGTGATAGGGCTGTGCATGAATTCTTGTTTCTCTGCAGTTAAGGTTGGCATGGTCAGTCCTGTTAGGAATCTTCTGATTTCCTGTTGCGGGTTGCGGGAGGTGTATAGATTGGCATAAAATTCAGTAGTAGTAATAAATTTATTATTTTTACTCCGCCCATCTGGCTGGGTTTCCCCAGCCACTCTGGGTGGCTCCCAACAGAATATTAATAATAATAATAAAAGTGATAAAATATCCAACATTAAAAACTTCCCTAAACATGGCTGCCTTCAGATGTCTTCTAAAAGTCAGATAGTAAAGGTAAAGGTAAAGGTAATGGTACCCCTGCCCGTACGGGCCAGACGTGACCGACTCTGGGGTTGCGCGCCCATCTCGCTTAAGAGGCCGGGGGCCAGCGCTGTCCGAAGACACTTCCGGGTCACGTGGCCAGCGTGACAAAGCTGCTCTGGCGAGCCTGCACCAGCGCAGCACACGGAAACGCCGTTTACCTTCCCGCTATAAAGCGGTACCTATTTATCTACTTGCACTTAAGGGTGCTTTCGAAGATCCTAATGAAATAAAGGAAAAGTTCCCCCAATTCTATGAAAATCTGTATAAAAAGGAAGATGAGGACATAGTAGAAATAGAAAAATATTTGGAAAGAAATGGAGGAGAACATTTGATGGATGAAGAGAAAACTCATTTAAATAAAGTAATAACAGTAGATGATCAAGGCGGCAATTAAGAAGATGAAACCAGGGAAAGCACCAGGTCCAGACGGTTTGTCACAAAAGTATTACAAAGTCTTAGAGGAACATCTGGCCCCGGTTTTATGCGACGTAATGAATAATATTCTACAAGGAGGGAGGATTCCTGACTCCTGGAAAGAGGCACATATCACGTTAATACCCAAATCAGATTCTGACAAACTGGACATAAGAAATTATAGACCGATATCACTACTTAATAACGATTACAAAATCTTCACAGAAATAATGGCGAACAGACTTAAGAAATATTTAATAAAATCCATTCATAAAGATCAAGTTGGATTCCTCCCTAATAGACAATTAAAAGATAACGTAAGGCACATAATAAATATTATTGAATATTTGGAGTTTAAGAATGATATCCCCGCGGCATTAATTTTCATTGATGCCGAAAAGGCTTTCGACAATGTATCCTGGCGGTTTTTACTAAAATGTATGGAGAGGGTAGGGATAGAGGGGCCCTTCATGGAAGGTATAAAAACGATTTATACAAGCCAAAGGGCTAAATTAATTATTAATAATAACCTAACTAATTCGTTTGTGATCTCGAAGGGTACTAGACAGGGGTGCCCCCTGTCCCCTCTCTTATTTATTATGGTGCTGGAAATAATTGCAAATAAAATAAGGAAAACTTCAGAAATAAGAGGAATCAGAATTGGAGCAAAAGAATATAAATTAAAGGCTTACGCCGACGATTTGGTAATATCGTTAGAAGACCCAGTTAAAGGTATCGGTAAAGTTCTAGAATTACTAGAAGAATTTGGAAAACTGTCCGGCTTTAAGTTAAATAAAGTCAAAACCAAGATGCTGACAAAGAACTTGGCTGAAGACTTAAGAAATCAGTTAGAGATACAAACAGGTATCAAGGTGGTGAAAAAGGTGAAATATTTGGGTATCTGGGTCTCCACAAAAAACATAAACTTAGTAGAAGATAACTATATTAGGACCTGGAGAGAGATTAAAAAAGACTTAGACACCTGGAGTAGGATAAAACTCTCCTGGTCGGGTAGAATGGCTGCAATTAAGATGAGTACTCTTCCGAGATTGCTATTTCTATTTCAGAACATTCCGGTGATCAGAGGTACGACAGTGTTCAAAGATTGGCAGAAAACCCTTTCCAGATTTATCTGGCAGGGCAAAAGAGCTAGAATCAAATTTAAACTACTTACAGACCGGAGAGATAGAGGAGGGTTTGCCGTCCCGAACTTGAAATTATACTATGAGGCCTCGTGCCTGTGTTGGATCAAAGAATGGGTTGTATTGAAAAACACAGATTTGTTGGATTTAGAGGGATTTGACACCAGATTTGGTTGGCATGCATATCTATGGCATGAGAAAGAGAGGGCACACAAAGGATTCTCTAACCACATTATAAGAGGAGCGTTGCTTGAGGTATGGAACAGAAATAAAAGACTTATAGAAAAAGACACCCCCTGGTGGTTATCACCAATCGATATTCTAACAATTAAGAAATTAAACATGGAAAGCCAAAGATGGACTTATGAAGACCTCCTGGTAAGATCAGATAAAGGATGGAAAATCAGAACATATGAAGATTTAAAGGATAAATTAACGGGTTGGCTACAATTTCACCAGATTAATGCTTTATGGAATGAACATAAAAAAACAGGGATGAATGAGAAAAAGTCCAGATATCAGGTGGAAATATTAGAAGGAAATACCAAACTTTTATCCAAAATGTATAATCAATTATTAGATTGGGATACCAAGGATGAAGAGATAAAGGAGGTTATGGTCAAATGGGCCATAGACCTTGGATATAACCTAGATTATGACAGGTGGGTGAAACTTTGGAATAAGGATATGAAATTCACAGCATGTGTGGGACTCCGAGAAAATATGGAAAAAATGATGTACAGATGGTACATCACCCCCGTGAAATTGGGAAAAATGTATAAGACCGGGGACAAATCATGCTGGAAATGCAAAACAAAAGAGGGTGACTTTTACCACATGTGGTGGGCCTGTGAAGAAGTGAAGAGGTTTTGGGGATTTATTTACGATGAACTAAAAAAAATTCTGAAATACACTTCCGGTCAGCGCCAGCGCTTAATGGCGGATTTCTCCCGGAGCTCCGGGAGAGATCTGCTTCGTGGGTTCGGGTCCTGCAGCCACGGCGGAGCGGGGACCCTTAAAAATCACAGGCGCGTAGCCTGTGAACTGGAGACTCGGCAGGCACCTTTGCGCCCCCCCGACGTCGTGAAACAGCCTTTTTAAAGGCTGCGGAACAGCGGAGGGTGTGTGGAGCGGTGCCGAGAGTCGCTTTTACCCAGCCTGCGAAGTGAAGCCGCGTCGCCATTAGCGGAGAGCGCTGATTTCTTCCGGTGAATTTGGACTTAAAAGAGTAATTTTCCGTGAGTAGGATTGAACTTTAAAATATAAATTGGACGCCAAATTTAAGGAAATTGGGTACCGAGACGGACAAGCACCAAAAAGGAAGTCTGCTTTCCGTTCTGTAGCAAGATCAAAGCGAAAGGCATTAAAGCTGTAACTTTTTGAAAGGAGAGTTGTGGGAACTAAGAAATCCACCACCAAGCAAAGAACTCCCTCCCCGAAGGCAGGAGGGGGGGGGGAGAGAAGATTTTAGAGTGTTTTCCTGCCTGTTTAAAAGAAATTGAACTGTTTACCGCTGCACTTAAACCTGGGGATCGGACTGCCGGAGAAAAGGAACCGGCTAAGGACTGTCGCTCACAAGAAGGTAAAAAAGTAACTGTAATATTGACTTTGGTTACTCTCAACTTCAAATACTTTACTTTGTTGCACAGTAAAGTTATATGCAGGACACTATTGACCTGGATTTTATAAAAGGAAAAAAGAATAATTGAAAGGGACTAGGAGGGCTTTTGTTTGTTTTTTGGAAAGTGTGGGACTAATTTGAAGGCAAAGAATTGGTTTTACGCCCTCTAGAGGACTTATGAATAGTTTCAGCAACAAGTGGAGCTCAAGACTTGAGAACTTTTGTCTGACAGCTTAAGAGTGTGGGAATGACCTTGAGTGAAAGACTTTGTTATGGCAGATGGTAAAGAGAAAGAGGACTTGCAAGAAACAACCTTGAGATCTGGTAGACAATACAAAATTGATCTTTCTATGCAAAGAAGGGCTTCTGTATCAGGAGCCTCTGGAACTGCAGCTGTCTCAAAGGCAAAAGTGAAAACAATGTCTTCAGAAGAAGCATTTGCTAAGGTATTGGAGAAAATAAATGATTCTTTGGAGGAACTAAAAAAGCAAGGTGCAGAAACTAGAGTACAAGTTGCTGAAACAAACAAGAAAATTGAAGAAATCTCTGGGAAAATTGACTCAAATACAAAAAGCATAACTGACCTTGGGAATAAAGTGAACTCTAATGCAGAAGCAATTGGGAAATTATTGGAGGATTCATCTACAACACGAAAGATAGCGGAGGAAGCCAAAGAAATTGCAACTGCTGCCGAGGAAAAGTTCCCACCGGTGTACAGGAAACTAGACGAGTATGAGCTGGCACTCTCTATGCAAGATATGCAACGCAAGGAGAGGAATCTAAGGATCAGACTTGTGCCAGAAAAGGAAGGAGACAATTTGGTGGATTACTTGACAAAAGAATTCTCTGATTTTTGGAAGCAGGAGCTGGATAAGGAAGAATTTAAGATAGAGAGTGCATTTAGATTGGGAATAAGGCAGAGGAAGAACAGACCCAGAGATTGCTTAATAACTCTAAGATCAAAGGAGGAGAGAGATAAAATACTGAACCTGCATTACCAAACTACCCTTCAAATTGAAGATTTTCATATCGAGATTTTTAAAGATATTCCCAAAAGTATTTTGGAGGCAAGAGGATCTTACAAGGACTTGGTGACGCTGCTGAAAAGAAACTACATACCATTCAGGTGGGAGTTTCCTCAAGGCTTGTCTTTTAAATACAAGGGGAAGAAAAGAAGAATAAAGACAGTGAGTGATAAAGACAAGTTTTTAGGAGAACACGAAGAAGACCTACAGAAAGAGACGTTTCCAGGACAAGGGCATCCTTCAAGTAAGGCATTAGACACGGATACGGAACCACCGTCAAAAGAGGAACAACAACTGGGAGCTGTAGGAGGAAAGAGTAAATAGCCCCATCATGGCTCTGCAACTTCTAACCTGGAATTGTAGCGGTTTAAATATTCCCAGAAAAAGGAAAAATATATTTCATGTTTTAAAGAAAGACCAATTGGACTTGATTTGCTTACAAGAGACCCATGTGACAAGGGCACATAGGAAACTATTAATAAATAAAAGATTGGGACAAGAATTTATATCTTCAGACAGAGTAAAAAAGAGAGGAGTGGTGATCTACGCAAAGGAAAATTTGCAACCGAAACAAATTTTTAAAGATGACCAAGGAAGATATTTGGCAATTGAAATTCAATCTCAAGGAGAAAAGTTCTTGATAGTGGGAATCTATGCACCAAATGAAGGGAAAGCTGAATTCTTTAAGAAGTTGCATGAAATTTTGATGGACTATTTGGATTACAAATCAACTATGATTAAATGGGCTCAGGACATTGGTCATAATATTCTGTTTGCGGATTGGGAAAAGTTGTGGACCACCGGGATGAAATTTACGGCATGTAATGCCTTAAGAGAAAATATTATGAAAATGATCTATAGGTGGTACATAACCCCAGTCAAGCTTGCAAAGATTTACCATTTGCCTGATAATAAATGTTGGAAATGTAAAGAAAAAGAAGGTACATTTTTTCACCTTTGGTGGACGTGCCCGAAGATTAAGGCATTCTGGGAAATGATCTATAATGAACTTAAAAAAGTATTTAAATATACCTTCCCTAAGAAACCAGAGGCCTTTCTCTTGGGTATTGTCGGCCAAGGGGTGTTAAAGACGGGTATAATTTTCTTTATGTATGCTACAACAGCAGCTAGAATACTCATTGCAAAGTACTGGAAGACACAAGATTTACCCACACTGGAAGAATGGCAGATGAAGGTGATTGACTATATGGGCTTGGCAGAAATGACGAGCAGAATCCGAAACCAGGGAAGAGAAGCAGCGGAAGAGGAATGGAAAAAGTTCAAGGATTATTTAAAGAAATATTACAAAATTTAATGAAAGTTAGAATGATGTTGGACTGGAAAGTAAATGGTTACTATTAGTAATGGTTAAGACAAGGAGAATAAGGAAGATTAGCTTAAATTTAAATTAAAACAAGGGAAGATTTGCTGAAGTAATTGATTAGAACCTGGAATACAGAAAAGGGAGGCATGAGGAAGTCGGGGAAGAAAGGTTTAAGAAATTAAGATATGAAATGGTACTCGTTTTCTTTTTCTGTTTTGTTTTTGTTTTTGTTTGTTTATGTATTTGTTGTATTTATGTTATGTTTGTGTGGCTATAAAAACTGCTTAATAAAAAATATTTTAAAAAAAATAATAATAAAAAAAATTCTGAAATATACCTTTCCCAAAAAACCCGAAGCGTTTCTTCTAGGAATGGTTGGAGAGGAGATCAGGAAAGAAGACCAAACAATGTTCCAATACGCAACGGTAGCCGCCAGGATATTGCTAGCGCAAAATTGGAAAACCCCTAATATCCCAACTGTTAGAGAATGGCAAATCAAGTTATTTGAATTTATAGAATTAGCAAAGATGACACAAAAAATCAGGCAGCAAAAAAACGCAAAATTTATTAATGATTGGAATAAATTTATAACATACATAGAAACAAATTTAGGAAACAATAAAATCACAGTAGGTGTAATATAAAACCGGCGATGTATAGATAGAGGTTGCAAAAAGATACCGCAGAAAGATATTGTGGTGATATAGCTCAAAACTGAAATGGAGGGAAGTCAATCAATGTTATGTTGTAATTTGATATGTGGTTTGTTTTGTGTTGGTTTTTTTTTTCATGGGATGTAATGTCTTTTTCTTTTCGTTTATAAGCTTTTGTTCTTTTACTTTGTATGTCTTTGGTTATGTTGTTTTTTTGTCTTAAAAAAAAGAACTCAATAAAAAGAAATTTTAAAAAAAAAGGGTGCTTTCGAACTGCTAGGTAGGCAGGAGCTGGGACCGAACAACGGGAGCTCACCCCGCCGCGGGGATTTGAACCGCCGACCATATGATCGGCAAGTCCTAGGCACTGAGGTTTTACCCACAGCGCCACCCGCGTCCCCACATAAAGTCAGATAGTATTCAGCAAATTCTGAGGTTATTTCTTTGGTGGAGGATGTTATGTTACCATGTGTCTTTTTATGTGACACAGTGTATTCTTATGTGTATTTTTACAGTGTATTTTTGTGACACAGTGTATTCTTATTTTGAGTAATCTTTTCCTACATCTGTTTGCTAATAGTCTGGAGTTCTTCCCCCCATATTCGTAAAAGCGTTGTTTAGAATATAGGATGTTAATAATTGTTTTATTGATTTCTAGAAAGTTTATTTTCCTTCTTTTTTGTTCTATGAGTTTAAGGAGTTTTTTTGGCTTCTGTTTGTTTGTAGTGTGATGAGAGGGTTGTAATGTCTTGTTTGAATTTATCAATTTTTGAGGAGGTTTTTTTTTTTTTAATGGATGCCGCCTTCTTTATGAAGGCTCCTCTGTTGACCGCTTTCATTGTGTCCCAAAGGAAGGGGGTTGTAACCACATCATTGTCCTTAAAGCAGTTCTGGAGAGTTTTCGAGAGACTCTCTCTAGCTAGTTGGTTTGTGGTTAGGATGGGGCTGAAGGACCATGATGAGATAGTTTGTGCTTCTTCTCCTATTTTGAGGGTAGCTTCTACTGGGGCATGGTTTGTGATTTTAATGTTACCAATGTTTGCTGTTTCTACTGGGGGATCAGGCCTTGTGTGAGCAGAATGCTGTCCAATCTGGACATTGGGACAGGACGGGCCAGTCCCTCCCCCCATGGCAGCTGCAGCAGCATGGAGACCAGCCAAGCAGCACAGTTGGTGCTGGCAGTCCTCAGGAGCCCTGCGCAGCTGTGGCACTCGCCACCTTGCCTTGCTGGAAGTCAGCCATGTATGGCTTTTAATTAAAGTTGACAGAGAAAGGCATGTAATGCCTCTGAGAGCACCTCTGGCTACGGTCCTTGGGACGAAAAAGGATCACAGACCCTCCAAGTGTCTTTATTTTCCAGGGACATCCCTAATTTAGAGAAGCCATCCCGGTTTCTGATTTGATCCTGGTTGGTCCCGCTTTTCCTTAGAATATCCCTATTTTCATTGGAGAACTATTGGGGGGTATGGAGTTATCCAACCCCCGAGCCTCTGAGGGGAAGTTTTTTAATGTCTAGTGTTTTATTATATTTTTATATCTGTTGGAAGCTTCCCAGAGTGCTGGGGCAACCCCAGTAAGATGTGTGGGGTATAAATAGTCAAATTATCATTATGGAATGGGATGTCCATATTTTCTTTTTAAAAAATTTATTTATGCTTTCACAATATTCTTCTACATTATTCGACTTCCCCACACACCCCACCCTCCATGGGTTCCTTTTTACTCTTAGTTGTGCTACATATCTTTATACCCCTTTTAATTGATTTAGCTGCTGTTCATATATCTATTCCTACTTGGAGATTTATGTAACTGTTATACAGGTGAAACTCAGAAAATTAGAATATCATGAAAAAGTTCATTTATTTCAGTAATTTAACTTAAAAGGTGAAACTAATACATGAGATAGACTCATGACATGCAAAGCAAGATATGTCAAGCCTTTATTTTTTATAATTGTGATGATCATGGCGTACAGCTGATGAAAACCCCAAATTAATAATCTCAGAAAATCAGAATATTAAATGAAATCAGCAAAACAAGGATTGCAAATATTGGACCTCTGAGAAGTAGAAGCATGCATATATACTCAGTACTTCGTTTGGGCCCCTTTTGCATCCATTACTGCCTCAATGCGGCGTGGCATGGATGCTATCAGCCTGTGGCATTGCTGAGGTGTAATGGAAGACCAGGATGCTTCAATAGCAGCCTTCAGCTCTACTACATTGCTCGGTCTCATGTCTCTCATCTTTCACTTGGCAATGCCCCATAGATTCTCTATGGGGTTCAGGTCAGACAAGTTTGCTGGCCAATCAAGCACAGTAATCCCATGGGCATTGAACCAGGTGTTGGTACTTTTGGCAGTGTGGGCAGGTGCCAAAGTCCTGCTGGAAAATGAAGTCAGCATCCCCATAAAGCTCATCTGTGGAAGGAAGCATGAAGTGCTCCAAAATCTCCTGGTAGATGGCTGTGTTGACTGTTGACTCTGGACCACAGTGGACCAACACCAGCTGATGACATGGCTCCCCAAATCAACACAGACTGTGGAAATTTCACACTGGACTTCAAGCATCTGGCATTGTGTGCCTCCCCATTCTTCCTCCAGACTCTGGGTCCTTGGTTTCCAAATGAGATGCAAAAGCTGCTCTCATCAGAAAAGAGATTTGAGTAGTTGATCATCACAATTATATTAGTTTCACCTTTTAAGTTGAATTACTGAAATAAATGAACTTTTCCACAATATTCTAATTTTCCGAGTTTCACCTGTAATTCTTTAAATATTCTCCAAAGTTTTCCCACTCGTCTCTTATGGTATGTTCATCCTGGCTTCTTATCTTTGCAGTCAATATTGCTAACGCCACATATTCTATTAACTTATTCTGTCAATCCTCTTTCATTGGTCTGTTTTATCCTTCCACATTTGTACATAGGCTATTCTGGCCGCAGCAGTTGCATAAAGAAAAAGATTTAATACATTCCTAGGTATCTCAGCCTCTATTATACCCAAAAGGAACATCTCTGGGTCTTTTGGAAATGGCAACTTTAGCATTTTTTAAAGTTTCTGTGTATATCTTCTCCCAATATTCCTTAGCTTTCTTACATCCCTACCACATGTGTATACATGTCCCCTCTGTTTCTTTGCATTTCTAACACCCTTTTATACATTTTGACCAATAGTTGGGGTGAGGCCCCCTTTTCTATTGGAGAAATATTGCAGGGTAAGGGATGACAGATAAGAAGACTTGAAAGTGTTGGTGAGACTGTCTTTCTTTGAGCACAGGGGTTACAGGGATGATGTGAACTTGCATGGAAGCCCTGGGACAAGCTCCTAGTCCAGGCATAAGCAAACTCGGCCCTCCAGATGTTTGGGACTACAACTCCCATCATCCCTAGCTAACAGGACCAGTGGTCAGGGATGATGGGAGTTGTAGTCCCAAAACAGCTGGAGGACCGAGTTTGCCTATGCCTGTCCTAGTACTTCCCCAAGCTTCCACTTTCATATCAATCCCAGCATGCATTGCCCAGGAACCAGCTGAGAAATACTGCATGGCCCACACCCATCTGAAAGGGGACCTCCCAGTGATTGCAGCTTTTTCCCTCCCCCCCCCACCATGATCCTTTCCTAGATCTGCTCTTACCATCCTTTTCTGCTCCTTCTGCCACTGATCTTTGAATTCCTTCCGCCATTTCTCAATTTCATTCCTCTTCGCCCAAAGAGGCTGCAAGGCAAGGTGGGGTGCAGGAAGTGAGATCTCCAGCAGTAGGTTTCATTATTTACAAATCTATGGCATCCAGGAGACACCACGAGTGACCAAGGGACCTGGGCAAATCAGCAGAATGGATTGCAAGCCCAAGAGATATTTTAGTTGCTGCATTTGTAAAATGGTGTCTCATCTAAGCTGAGAAACACTGTACCTGATAGTATTCCTTCATTTGCAAAATCCCAGCCGTCTCTATGGCCAAGTTCCCTGCCCTGATGTCATGCTCCATGGTCATGGTGTACAGATTCTGTAAGGGCATACAAGTCTGAAAAGACAAAAACACAGAGCCAATGGGTTCTAGGACTGAGAGTGTTGGGACTGGAACCAGGATGTTTGGGTTCAAATCCCAGCTTACAGGGAATGCTCAGTCTCCCTATTAGCACAGCGATGAAAGAAGACCTCCTATCTCACGTATGTGGCACTGCTCTGCCGGTTTCATTTGCTGGCTCAATGCAGTAACCATGGCATATGTGAACACCTCACCCCGTGGATCAGCCACGTCACGTGGCAAGTGTCCACATCAGCACTGCAACTGGCTTTCGAGACTTTTGAAGCACCAGAGCCAATCCACAAAACTAGCTGCATACCACACAGAAGTGGTTTTCAGCAACAACCCCTCTGCCTGCTTAAAGGAGAAAGCAGAGAATCAAGCTTTAGGAGTTCTAGCTGCAACTTAGCCCAGCCATATTAGAAGCTAGTGTCATGGCACTACGATACAGTCAAACCTCAATTGTCAAATGTAATCCACTCTGCAAGACCATTCGACTTCCGAAACGTCCGACAACCAAAAATTGAAAGCAGAAGCCTCAATACAATAGGGAAACTCAAAACGGAAGCCATATCAGAAGTTCAGCTTCTGAAAATTGTTTCAAAACCAGAACAGTTACTTCCGGGTCTTTGGCATTTGGGAGCCAAAACATTTGAAAACGGAGCCATTTGAGAACAGAGGTTTGAGTGTACAACATAGAACAGGGACAGGAAACTGTGTGGTGCTCCAGAGGTTGTTGGGCTCCAACTCTCATCAGCCCCCCCCCCCCAGCATGGCCAATGGTGAAGGAAGGTGGGCGTCGCAATCCAGCAACACCTGGGGGTACCAGGTTGCCCATCCCTGACATACAGAGGATGCTGGTTGCTTCTCAGAGCTGCAGGAATGAAACAGACATGAAATTAATGCTAATAGCATGGTGTAATGCACATAAGAGTTAATTTTGCTCTGTCAAGTAGAGAGGCTAGCTTTCAAGTGTGTCATGTCCATTAACTAGCTGATGAGAACATAATACCAGAAAATAACAGTTGCCTTTGGGTGCTGCATTATTGGAAGTGGCACCCTGGAACACTTGCCCTTGCATGGGTGAATTCATCTTTATACGTACTGGAAAAATGGTACCTGCATGGGAGAGACTAGCAAAGACCCTACAGATCAGACAACGTAGGGCAATACCGAAACTATTTCACACAGCCTGTGAAATGAAGTCCCAGAAGGGAGCAACTAGGAAACAATACCTGTGGGAAAATGGCACTCCTGCCAGCATCAGCGATCTTCAAGATGTTCTTTGCAAACTCAGTTTCTATGAACAGAAAACAACAATAGACTGAATTTCTAAAGGAAACATATAGTAGGAGCAGAGAGCTTCTTTCTATGTAGCCACAAAAACATGGGATTTTGGAAAGCTGCTCCTACCTTGTGGCAAGATTCATGGAAAGAACTGTGTGTTGGAGTGTTGTGGGTATCAAGGAGTTAAACACTGTGCTTATTGGGAATGCTGACTCAGCAGCATGTGATGACTAAGCATCATGGGGCGTAGCCTAATTGATTCCTTGCCAGCTAGCATAAAGAGGCAAGGTTGTCTTCAGGTGATCATAGAATCATAGAGTTGGAAGAGACCACAAGGGCCATCGAGTCCAACCCCCTGCCAAGCAGGAAACACCATCAGAGCACTCCTGACATATGGTTGTCAAGCCTCTGCTTAAAGACCTCCAAAGAAGGAGACTCCACCACACTCCTTGGCAGCAAATTCCAC
Source organism: Podarcis filfolensis (assembly GCF_964270895.1). Classification (NCBI taxonomy): domain Eukaryota; kingdom Metazoa; phylum Chordata; class Lepidosauria; order Squamata; family Lacertidae; genus Podarcis; species Podarcis filfolensis. The sequence continues at coordinate 124,718,598 of NC_139605.1, forward strand.
TGTCGAACAGCTCTTACTGTCAGGAAGTTCTTCCTAATGTTTAGGTGGAATCTTCTTTCTTGTAGTTTGGATCCATTGCTCCGTGTCCGCTTCTCTGGAGCAGCAGAAAACAACCTTTCTCCCTCCTCTGGCTTCTCCCTGAATGTAATTCCACCAGTATCTTGTGTATCCTTAATGTACCAAGACTGCTTTACAATGCTGCAAGACTGCAACTGAATAAAGCCTTACTGAAAATCCAGCTGGATTCCCGAATGCTTCTTGTGGGGCTCTTGTATGTCGCAACACTGTGTACCCATTCTAATGTCATCTTCTGCTGCTGGATTGCTTGTGGGGACATTTTTTATGGCTGCCTAATGTGGAAATATATCACCTGGATTTTAACTTAAAAGAGTCTGTGTTAGAGGAGAGTTTGGAGGATCTGATGGCCTGTTTAGGTCATGGACAATGCAAAACCAGCCTCACCGTAATTCAGGCGTTTGTCAACCCAGGTCAAGAGTTCCTTGACGTATTTGCACCACATCTTGGCATAGCCTAGGGCTGCTTCCACGCCACCAGTGCACTTGATCAGCATCTCGTCGGCCTCTTCAGCTGAGAAAATTAATTTGCAGGTTTCAGGAACCAGCTGCAGAAGAAGTCCCTGTGGCTGACCACCAGCACTCAGCAGCGTGAGGAGGCAAACAAGTCTCCATTGGTCAGGTCAAAGCCAGACTTGGTGTCTAGCCGCTCTGCTCATTGGACCACAGGAAGCCCATTGGCTTCCAGGAGACCAAACATCTTTACCAGCCTCTTGCTTTACTCTACCCCCCTCCTCCGCTGATTGGTGATTGGCCTTTTCAATCCCTGTAGCTTCTCCTTCCTTGTAACATGCACTGCCATTGTAACAAAGTGCCCCGTGTGTGTGTCTCTTGCAGCACCTGCTCCATGTCTTCCGCCTTCCTGATGCTTGCCTTGCTCCTGAGCCAGACAAGGCTTTCTCTAGTTCACTAGCAGTGCTGCTACCTTCATCTCTTTGGGTACTTCCAGATGGAGCCCTAATATTGTAAATAGGTTATTCAGATATCATTAAAGGGGTCATTGGCAACAGGTTTGTTGTTCTTGATCCAAGTTAAATGGGGTGGTGAAATATGGATTGGTATTTTGGATGCCAACCAAAACAGAGAAGGTCCTCAATAATATAAGAAATAACAGACAAAATCACAGGAACCTCTGGAAAGAATGACAGGGGTATAAAATCTTATTTGTAAGTGTCCAGCAACATTGGGAGGGATTTTCATACTTAAGGAGCACCAATCCCCCAATGACTCATCCTTTGGACATGCCCTTCTTGTCATCTGTCTGTGCTACTGTTCTGGAACTAATGAGTTCTCCAACTTACAGTTTCATTTTTCTCCCTGGCAACTTGGTCCTTCAGCCAGGCTACCTAGCCAAAAAGACCAGTTCTCACAATGAGAGGCCTTTCTTCTGTAGGAGGACAAAGGACCCCACCTGTGTGAGACATCACACTGAATGTCTGGCTTTTAAGAGTGTGTACATACTTAATAGTGATTGCTCTTAATTCCAGAGCACTTCCCTCTTCGACTCCCTTTTACATATGTCTTTAATACAGTAATGCTTAAACGTGACTTTGATCCCATGAATCAGTGAGTAGGAATCTGTCATTTAGGGTGGAAAAATCACAAAACCTGGGGATAAGAACTTGCTGAACTAAAAATTGAACTGGAATACAAGAAGGGGAGGTGTGGGGAAGTCAGGGAAATATGTTATTGAAAGTAAGGAATGCAAATTCTATGTGTGTTCTTTTTGTTTTTAATTTTTTTCTTGTTTTTTCTTTATTTTTTTTTGAAAACTTCAATAAATATCTTTTTAAAAAAAAGAAAAATCACAAAACCTAAGCAAGTTCTTCCAAGGCAAGGTTTGTTCCAACACTTGACCTACATAATCACATGCCTCCCAGGATGGTCATCCTCATGTTGCCACCATTCAGCCATTAAACTGCCCCTAAACAGTTCTGAAACTAGAGAAAGGGGAGAGGGAGTGCCAGCAATCTCCTCCCCCTTCCAGATGGAAGTAGTGATGGGGGAAGCAACCAAAGAATGTGTTTCCTCACAACAGGTTGTGGGTAGCCATGCTGTTAAGTGAAAATATAACCAGAGGGTGGGCTTTTGTAATTAAAAAAAAATCATTTAATTGACACATCCTCCATGAATTCATCAGATCCCCTTTTCAAAGCCATCTAAGCTACTGGTTATCGCCACATTGTGTGATGGTGAACTCCATAAATTAATTGTGCATTTTGTTGAGAAGGACTTTCTTTTGTCTGTCCTGGATGTCCTGCCATTCATGATGCCAAAAACTTACAAGAGTCCTCAAGCCTAGCAGCAGATGTAAAATGACAGTGGCAATCCAAACTGAATTTGGCCACCTTTGTTTAACCTCCCTTGTCCTGTTACCTGACATGTTCCCTGGTTCTCCTGCTTCCGAACTTCCTTCACATTTATAGAAAGCTTCATCTGTCTGTGAAACAAAGAGAGGATAACATTTTTGAGAATGTTTCTAAATGGGCGAATAACCCCCAAATGCACAGCCCCCCATTTTAAAGCTTCATTTGGTTTGTTTAACACAACTACAGTGCTTTAGGGCTCTTCCAGCTTCTGTTTGCCCCATTGCTTTCTCGAGAGGAAACCCATTCTTCACACTGAATCAGAACAAAGGTCAACCAGGTTTTCTCCAGGTGGACATTGGCTCCCATTTAGCAAGTTTTCCTGGGGAAAGCAGCAGGGCAAGTGGAAACCCGCTTGTGCTTTCTAGGAATGGGGCAAGTGGAAGTGTGGGCGAGCCCTTCATTTTGCCAAAGGGCACGAGGTGCAGACTGTGCACCTCAGACCCACCCACCCACATAATCTGCTTCTGATGCAGAAACTTGGGAAGGAGCAGATGGTCATAGCTGTCAACTTTTCCCTTTTCTTGCGAGGAATCCTATTCGGAATAAGGGAATTTCCCTTTAAAAAAAGGGAAACGTTGACAGCTATGCAGATGGTAGAAGGCAAGTGATAAAATCCAAAACCTCACAAGATAGCTGAAATATCCTGCAGTGTCGTCTCAGACACCTTTCACACCCTTTGAGCTAAAAAGTGATATTAAGCTAATTTCTCACTATTTGGGGATCCATAAGGATCTGTGCCTTGGATCCACAATTTTACACCATGGCAGCATTAGACCAAAGCACAGGATCTGTGATTTTTGCAGTCTTGTCAATGAGACAGATATGATTTGTGATTTAATGGTAATTTGGGAAGGAGGAGAAAACTTCTTTAAAAAATTATGCCGTTTCCAGTGGATCTGTTTTGCTGGATCTTTGCACATGTACACTGCCCCTTCTCTTCCTTCCACTCTCTCCAATTACATTTTCTCTTTCTTGACCACTTTCTCCCCTAGCCCCTCCCCACAAGCTCCCAGAATCTTCCCTTTCTCCTGCTTTCAGCTTCAGTGCTGGTCTGAGCTTGAAAAGCACCTGCAGCAGAAAAGAAGCAGATGAAGGTAAGAGCCTTCCAACTTTGTCCTCCAGCTGTACAGGACTTTTTGAGGGGAAGAAAAGCAGCCAGCCCCCTTCTCCCCTGTTAATGCAAGGGACAGTGAGTGGTGTGTGGAAGTTCCCATAGGCACCATGTTGGCTACCCATTTTGCTAGTTTTGTGGTATTAGACTTTATGGGGGAGTTTATCATGCAAAGGAAGGGATTTGGTTACTTTTGAACTGTTGGAACAAATTAGCTTTTCACAAATGCACTAATAGTTTTTCACTCCAGTGTCAGGCTTACATTTCAACGTACCTGTAGTTTTTCTGTCTGCAGGTTTGAGATTCCACTATCATTGTCATTAACATCATCAATGAACATATCAACTGCCCTGCAAATTAGAAAGAGCCAACAAGTAATATTACACACACGGCAGAAGTAAAGGTTCTCCACCAGAACCATACAACACAAAATGGGCCATACAACACAATATTATGCAGAATGGTGTAGCTGCCTTGAGTGGTAGATTTTAGGAGCCATTACTGAGTGGCAAATCCTCCTTTATTTATTATTAGATTCTTATCTGGGAGAATGGTAGCATTTGGATTTTTCCACCCCAAAAACCAGAGTATTTGGGGTCATCCTGACTGAGCAAGATGTGCACTGGCAAATTCATTTTTTTTCCTGGTAAAATGTACAACATATGTGCTCTCAATAGGGAGTCATAATCCATTGTGGCTCCCTGCTTATATGCACAAATGATGGCAATGACACACAGGTATTTGCCTTCCTCCATTGCTGCTTGTTCATCAGTTTGAAAGCCTTCCTTCTAAAATCTGCAATGGCAGCATACCAAGAAATGCAACTATTCCCTAAAGTTATGACCATATAAACAAAAGTAGCTTGGGGGGGGCCACTAGGTGGCGCATCGGAAGATGGCTGACAATAACATCTCTCCGACCCACACGAGGTAATTTGGAGGCTATGATGGGGGTAATTAGCCTCCTTAACCCCCCCAGGATTATGGGGGGGACGGCCCTTGCCTGCTGTGCCCTATACCACCCCCGAATTTGTGGGGGTGGGGGCACTAGGCACAAAGCCCTCCTGTGGGATTCCGGCACTCCTTGATGCCGTCTCTGATCCGCGCCTCTAGTTTGCAAGAATCTTCAAAAGAAACAATTTGGACGAGATAAATTGCACATACTTCAAGGAAAAAGGGGGAGTAAAGACTGCTGACAGAAGAGATCTCTGATAACAAGGCAAGAATAAAATATGAGAAGATACGACAAGATACGGTATTGCAAATGACTGAGGGGGGAGGGGGGAAAAACCTTCCATTCCTTTTTACGTGATTTAACAAGAATCCCCTCCCCTAATAAGTCAGAACTTTAAGGACTTAAGCTGTGATTTAAGGCTGTGTGGAGATAAACTTTCGAACCAAAGCAATGTTTCAAGACGAAGCTGGAAAGTTAAGAGTTTTGGAATGACGCAGTTAAAAATGCCGTCGCCATCTTGGGAGGCATTGTTGGAGCTCTTGGGTCTGGGAGGAGAAAGAGAGAAATAGTGCTGTTTACATATCGTGGATAAACTCCTCTGTGGGATTTAAGAGCGAAAAATGCCTGATTTATGATGGAAAGAGTGATGTTATCTACGAAGGAGATATATGGAAACCATCTGGACTTAGATTGGAAGAACGGGAAATTCACACAGGATTATTATATTTGCTTATCGGCTTAAGGAGACTAACAGAAGAGATCGTAAAAGAAAAAGAGAAATTATATGAACAAGATATGATGTGGAAACACCAAGATAAGACTGGATAGAATTATGAACTTTGTCTGGACTGATTGGGACTGATTTGGACACTAACGCAGTAATAAGAAGATGATTTGAATCCCCCTTTGGATCTTGAAGTATGGGTTCCCCCAACAAAATTTAAAAATTTGGCTTTGTAATTTGGAATTTATGTGATGTGATTTAATTTGATGTGATTGGCCAGTTAATAAAAATTATTTAAAAAAAATAAATAAACAAAAGTAGCTTGTCAGACAAGCTGGTTTGATAGAGACAAAAGTTGCATGAAACTCCAGAAACCTTGATTTTCTCTCTCCCCCAAGGTCAAGCAAACCCAGCAGTAGCATCAACTGTGTGGGGCTGGTTGCATTTCCACAGAACAATTTTAGTTGATCCTGCTTCCATTGAAACTGCATTCCTTTGATTTGTTCCCAAAGTAAATTACTCCTGATGTCATTATTCTCTGCTGCAGAATTATCTATTGTCATCATCTTCATTAATCAATTAGTTTCTATAGAGTTGCCTCAAGACAATGTACAATGGAAACATCAATAAACAGTTGCTGGGGGTGGTGGGTGTACCAGCAGTTGTGTTTAAAACAAAACTGAAACCATACCAAAGCAAAAACCCATTTAGCCAACTGGAAAAGCCTATAAAGCCTCAGTTTGTTTCTGGAAAGTGTGGATATTGGGCACCTGTCGACATTGGGCATCTCAACAGGAACGCTATTCCACAGAGCAGGGGCAGCCACACAAAAAGCCCTGCCCAGAGTTACCGCAGAGAAAACTTTGGAAACCTTTGGCACTGAAAGGGTAAATTCTCCTGCATGCTGCAGTGATCTGCTGGGTGAGATATAAGGTGGTCTCTCAAGCTCCCTGGTCCTGAGCTATAGAGGGGTTTATATCTTCATACCTGCACCTTGAACTTGGACTGGCAGCAGCTTGGCAGCCAGAAAAAATCCCCCAAGTGGCGTGTTATATGCTGCCGGTGGTTTGCTCCCGCATTCTGCAGCGGCTGCAGCCTGTGGACCAACCCCAAGGGCAACCCCATGGAGTGCACCAGAGTAGTGCTAGATTCTATCTAGGTTACCAGTACATGGTCAAGTTATCCCAGTCCAAGAATGGCCACAGCTGTCTTACCAATCAAGCTGGTAAAAGGCACTCCTAGCCACGGAGGCACCTGCACCTCAAACTTTAAAAAACCAAAAACCAAAAATAACATAAAGTACATGTCTGCTACCAACACCTTAGGGCCGATCAGTTTGCTTGAAGGATCCCCTTACCCCAGTCAGCCATCTGGATCTGCCCAACTCGCACTGTTGCAGGTGTGCCAGAATAGCTGTTCTGCATTTGTAAGGAACCCATATTTTGGTGTCACAGCTCCTAAACCCCAGAACTCCCTGCCCATTGACTTTAGGCAGGCTCCTTCCTGTATTTTTTCCAGTACCTGCTAAAAACTTTTCCATTTGGGCAAGCCTACCCAGACATGTAAAGTTGATGGGTATTTAACCCATAATGTTAGCTTAGAATGTATACTTTTAACTGTTGATTTTATTCATTTTGCTTTTTATAGCATGTTTCTAACACTGATTTTTATTGACAATTTAAATGTATGTTTTATATTATTTGAAAAGTGCTTAGAGGTTTTATTTCCATTTAAGCAGTATATAAATTTTGTTAAATAAATAAAAGAACCAGGCTAAATGCAAGAAGAATTCAGCTGGGTTATTTTTTCTGGCTTTGCACCCTCTGGTTCTGGCGAAAAGCATAACAACCTGGACAGGTCAGTAGAAATATTGTTCTGACAATTCTAAGCCATTTTCATGGTTGCAGTTGTGCTTTTTTCAGCAGCCACAGTTGATGGAGATGCTCATGCCTCATCTGCATTGATCTTTCTCCCTTCAGTTCTGTACAACAGTATGGATAAATTTAGCAGTGGTGGTGAGCACTGTGTTAGGAGGATTGCTATGAAACCGATCTTGAATACATACGAATTTCCAATTGAAATTTCTATGGCATCCAGACTCCGGAAAATCTCACTGAAGCGTTTCTTGTTTTCAGTCCCTTTCACTTGGCTATTGAGATCTGGAAAGGAGGATAAAAGGGATAAAAGAGAAATCTCTGTGAGGCCTTGTGCAAACAATGAAAGATAGAATCTAGCCATGCATTCTGGCAAAATTATAGAGAAGTCTTGTCTTCCTTTCAAGCTAAAATCTATTGAAAACTATTTAAATAATTAACAATATGGATGTGTTTGAAATCTTATTGGGCTTAGTGAATGCTCAAACTGAAATAAAGATAGGCACAAGATTTGCAGAGCTGGCTTGAAACTCTCCTTAATACAAACATGCCATTTGCTCCTTAGGAAAAAACAACAGTGATGCTAGTTTGCAGGAAGATCTGGCTTGTCACAGCACTCGGTACTTTTCTTCTGGAGGTACTCAAGGCTATGCAGTACGGGCACCTCCCCCCCCCCAAAGTTAAAAGTGTGGCATTTACTGTAACAACTTCATGGTGTCCGCCAAGACCCTTTTTCCTTAAAAAGAAAGAAAGGGGGAAAGCACTGACAGTACTAATTGGCTAGCACACATGACATCACCAAGACATTAGTCCTGCGAGCAGTTTTGCAACTCTTTTAAACATATTTGCATTTTTAAAAACAGAACATGGAGGATGAAAGTATAAACAAACAAACAAACAAACAAACAAACAGCATTGTGAAAAGTAAAATTTAAAGAAAGGCTGTAAGCATAGGAGAGAGTGGCAGAACTGATGGCCGACCCAGCATCTGACCTGATAAGATCCAGCAATTGTCATGTAAACTGAAAAGTTGCCAGGCTTGTACCACAGACCAATAACCAACTGTGGCGACTTCCGGAGGCGGCGCCAACGGCAATGGCGGTCTCCTTCTGAGTAGGAGGGAGAAGCTCCACAGAAAGTGGGTCTGTCCGCTACGGCGAAGCGGAGACCCGACCAGAAATCGCAGGCGGAAAGAGCCTGCGAGCGTGGGACTCGGCAGGCACCTTTTGCGCCCCCCGATTCAGCGAGGGAGCCCCGCAAGGGGAGCGGCGCGGTGCTGCGAGGCGATTGCTGCGTCTGTGGAGCGAAGCCGCATAGCTGTTGCCGGAGAGCGCTGACCTTTTTCCTGTGAAGATTTGGCTGTAAAAAGAATATCCGTGAGTAGGTGAATTTAAAAGATTTGGATTTGAAGAGGGAAATAAAGTGAAAATTGGGCACCGAAGCGGAAAGGTGTAAACAGGAAGTCCGCCTTTCCGTTTTGTAACAGATCAAAGCAAAGACGTTCCAACGCTATTACTTTAAAGTGGACTTTAAAGTTTTAACTCCAAGCATTAAAAGAAAGAACCCCCCCCCCCTTAGAGGAGAGGGGGGAAGCTAAGAAAGTGACTTTATTTCTTCTGGGAATCTAATAGACTTTTTGTGGAATCCCTGGGAACGGACTGCCAGGTTTATGAGGATTGCTACGTTTGGACTCGCACTATCTATAGATACTGTAACATTTAAGATTTAACTCTGCAAGGAGATACATTTAGAGAGTCTCCTTGAGACTGAATTGCATGTTTCTACTAAAGAGGGGACACGGAAAGCTAGAAAAGACTTTGTTACTTTGTTATTTAGAACTTTATGGCGGTTACTGTGTCCCCCTAGAGGACTACTGAAGTTTGCATCTGACTGGGGGAATTTTCCATTGCTAACACTGGGGACTTTCCACTGCAAGGCTTGACTGTGGGAACTGACCTTGACTGAAGATAAAGGGGAATGACTGACCAAAGAGCAACAAGATCTAAGGTCAGAGTGCAACAGTCTACTTCAGTCTCCCAGCAACGCAGAGCATCTGTGCCTGGCCTCCCTGTGACTCAGGAGGAAGATTCAGGGCAAATTGAGACAAAAGGAATGGCCTCAGAAGGGGAATTTACATCTGTACTGAATAAAATTTATGAGAAATTGGAAGGCCTAAGCAAACAGGTTTCAGACCAATCAACTGAAATTAAAGGGAACACAGCCAGTATTAACTCAAATACAAAAGCTATAGAAAAACTGCTGGAGGAATCTGCGTCTACCAGGAAAATAGCTGAGGAAGCAAAAGAAAAGGTTGTGGCTGTGGAGGAAGAAATTAAACCTATGCGTAAACAGATTGGGGATCATCAGGCTCTATTGTCTATGATTGAATTGAGAGAGAAACAGACAAACCTGAGGATCAGGGCGGTGCCAGAACTTGAAAAGGACAATTTGAGCGACTATCTTTCACAGGAATTTGAGAAATTTTGGAACCTGGAGCTGGAAAAAGACTTTAAGATAGTGAGCGCCTTCAGACTTGGAAGAGGAGGGAGGAAAAACAGGGTGAGAGACTGTTTGGTGACCCTCCACACGAAAGAGGAGAGGGATAAAATATTGGGTGCTCACTTTCAGAAGACTTTAGAAATCAACGATTCCAGAGTGGAGATTTTTAAAGATATACCGAAACATCTTTTGGATTTGAGAACTAACTACGGAGACTTGGTGGCCTTGCTGAGAAGGAATTGCATTGTTTTCAGATGGGAGTTCCCCCAGGGACTGTCATTTACTTTTAAAGGGAAAAAGTTCAGAATCAGATCAGTGGAAGACAAGGAAAAATTTTTGAGAGACTTTGAGGAAGACTTACAAAAAGAAGTGACAGATGTGCTAAAAGTCCTGAGACCAGGAGTTCTAGATACAGCACCACCACCTTTGGGACCTGACAAATCGAAAAAAAAGATACCACCGCAAGAACTTGACGAGCTTTTGGGAGCAGCTGGAGGAAACTAAAATATTTACACCATGTCTCTGCAATTATTAAGCTGGAATATTCACGGATTTAACTCCCCGGAGAAGAGGAGGAAAGTCTTTCATATATTGAAAAAGGAACAATTGGACTTAATTTGTTTACAGGAAACCCATGTGGTAAGGCTCCATAGAAAAGTTCTTATTAATAAAAGATTGGGCCAAGAATTTATCTCATCGGACAAAGTCAAAAAGAGAGGAGTTGTTATTTATGCTAAAGAGAGCCTATCACCGAAATTTGTTTTTAAAGATGAACAAGGAAGGTTTGTTGCAATTGAGATTCAATCACAAGGTGAAAAATATTTGATCGTAGGAGTGTATGCACCAAACGAGGGGAAGTCTGAATTTTTTAAGAAATTGCATGAGACATTGTTGGACTATTTGGACTATAACATCATTATGATGGGAGATATGAATGGGGTGGTATCTACAAACATGGATAAGTCGCAGAGACAGGTGGTAACTAAAGATGGCAGATTACCAAAAACTTTTTTTGAATTGGTTGACAATATGGACCTGATTGACATTTGGAGAACTAAGAACCCCCTTGGAAGAGAGGGAACATTCTTCTCTGAAGCCAATATGACCTGGACAAGAATTGACCAAATATGGATAACTAGAGGACTGGCACCTAAGACTCGAAAAGTGGAAATTTGTCCAAAAACTTGCTCCGACCATAATGCGGTGAAGATGGAGATGAAATTAACACCAATTGGTTCCTTCAGATGGAGGATGAATGACACCCTATTTAGAGATCAAGAGGTTATTAAGAAGGCCCAAAAAACTTTGAGAGACTATTTTGAGATAAATTTGAATACTACGGTTGAAAAAAGAACAATCTGGGACGCAAGCAAAGCGGTCATGAGAGGGTTTCTGATCCAACAGAATGCAATAAAGAAAAGAACTCAAAATGAGAAAAAAGATAAAATTTTGGGGAAAATAAAAGGGGGAGAGAAGAAACTAAGAGCGAAACCAAAATCGCAAGAGATTCTGAGAGAAATCAAGTTATATCAAGTACAATATATGAAAATGATAAATCAGGAAGTGGAATGGAAAATTAAGCAGATGAGACAAAAGTCATTTGAATCGGCTAACAAATGTGGGAAACTGCTAGCATGGCAGATGAAGAAAAGACAGAAACTAAATACTATCACAAATTTGGAGGTAAATGGAAAGATCATACAGAATCCATTGGAAATTAGAAACTGTTTCCAGAGATATTTTAAACAATTATATACACAAGGGCCACAGAAAGAGGTTGAGCTAGACCAATTCCTGAGGAAAAATGGACTACAAAAAATCTCTCAAGAAAAAAAGACAATGTTGAGTGATAAAATTACAGAACAGGAAGTGGAGGGTGCCATTCAGAATATGCAATTGGGTAAATCTCCAGGACCAGATGGTTTAACCTCCAAATATTATAGAGTTTTGAAAGATTGGTTAATTCGGCCACTAAAGGAGGTCTGCAATGAGATCTTAGAGGGGAAAAAGGCGCCGGAGTCGTGGCAGGAAGCCTATATTACACTTATACCGAAAACTGAGTCTGAAAAGACGCAACTTAAGAACTACCGCCCCATATCCCTGCTTAATGTGGATTACAAAATATTTGCTGATATTTTGGCTAATAGGTTAAAAAAAGTATTATTGGAAGAGATCCATAAGGACCAAGCTGGCTTATTGTCGGACAATACGAGGAATATAATTAACATTTTGGAGAAGCTACAAGTGAACATAAACACTAAAGCAGTTTTAATTTTTATAGATGCGGAGAAAGCCTTCGACAACATTTCTTGGTGTTTTATGAAGAAAAATCTTCAGGGGATGGGGGTGGGCCAAGGGTTTGAGAATGGTATAAGTGCAATTTACTCAGAACAAAAGGCTAAACTAATTGTTAACAATGTGGTGACAGAGGGATTTAAGATAGAGAAAGGTACACGACAAGGCTGCCCAATCTCCCCATTGCTCTTTATTTCAGTCCTGGAGGTATTATTGAACATGATTAGAAGGGACCGTTTGATCAAAGGTATTCAGGTCGGAGCCAAGCAATACAAATTGAAAGCTTTTGCAGATGACCTAGTTTTAACATTACAGGAGCCAGAATCTAGTTCGAAAAGGGTTTTGGAATTGATTCAAGAATTTGGTCAGGTGGCGGGTTTTAAGTTGAACAAGTCAAAAACTAAAGTTCTTGAGAAAAACTTAACACCGATTGAGAAAGAAAGGTTTCAGAAGGAGACAGGCCTAACAATAGTAAAGAAAGTTAAATATTTGGGGGTTAACATGACTGCTAAGAACTTAAATTTATTTAAAGATAACTATGAGAAATGTTGGTTGGAAGTGAAGAAAGATTTAGAGATATGGTCAAACCTGAAGCTTTCCTTGTTGGGTAGAATTGCGGCTATTAAGATGAATGTATTGCCAAAGATGTTATTTTTGTTTCAATCTCTGCAAATTTTGGACAAAATGGACTGTTTCAAGAAGTGGCAGAGAGACATTTCTAGATTTGTCTGGCAGGGCAAGAAGCCCAGAATAAAATTTAAAATACTAACTGATGCTAAAGAAAGAGGTGGATTTGCCCTGCCAGACCTGAAACTTTATTATGAATCGGCCGCATTTTGTTGGCTGAAAGAATGGCTACTTCTTGAGAACACAGACATTTTGGACTTAGAAGGTTTCAATAACGTTTTTGGATGGCATGCATACTTGTGGTACGACAAGGTTAAAGCTCATAAAGCATTCAAAAACCATATTGTCAGGAAAGCATTGTATAATGTCTGGTTAAGATATAAAGACTTACTGGAGAATAAAACCCCAAGGTGGTTGTCACCAATGGAAGCAAAGGCACTGAAAAAGTCCAATATGGAGGCCAATTGGCCGAAATATTGGGAAATATTGGAACAAGAAGGAGATAAATTGAAATTGCAGAGTTTTGAGAAATTAAAAGACAAGGTGCGAGATTGGCTGCATTATTTTCAAATAAGAGAGGCCTATAATTCTGATAAAAAAATAGGTTTCCAGGTGGAAAAATCAAAATTGGAAACTGAATTGTTAGAACCCAAAACTAAGATACTTTCAAGAATGTATAACTTGCTGCTAAAATGGAACACGCAGGATGAAACAGTTAAATCTGCTATGATTAAATGGGCACAAGACGTTGGTCATAACATTATGTTTGCTGACTGGGAACAGTTGTGGACCACAGGTATGAAATTTACGGCATGTAATGCCCTAAGAGAGAATATTATGAAAATGATATACAGGTGGTACATGACACCAGTCAAGCTTGCAAAAATCTATCATTTGCCCGATAATAAATGTTGGAAATGTAAGGAGGTTGAAGGTACATTCTTTCACCTTTGGTGGACGTGCCCAAAGATTAAGGCTTTCTGGGAGATGATTTATAACGAAATGAAAAAAATATTTAAATATACATTCCTTAAGAAGCCAGAGGCCTTTCTCTTGGGCATGGTCGGCCAATTGGTGCCAAAGAAGGACAGAACTTTCTTTATGTATGCAACAACAGCAGCAAGAATTCTTATCGCAAAGTATTGGAAGACACAAGAGTTACCCACCCTGGAAGAGTGGCAGATGAAGCTGATGGACTATATGGAATTGGCGGAAATGACTGGCAGAATCCGAGACCTGGGAGAAGAGTTGGTGGAAGAAGACTGGAAGAAATTTAAAGACTATCTTTGGAAATACTGTAAAATTAATGAATGTTAAAATTATGCTTGGATTGGTAATAAGTGGTAATTAGTGACAAAAGCTAATAAGATTATGTAAAAAATGTATTGATAAATGGTTGAAAATATTGGGGTATAATATGTTATGACACAAAGTTAAGATATTTGAAAAAAGGGTAAGAATTTGCTGAATTAAGTATGTAAACGGGAACACAAAAGGGGGGAGGTGTGAGGAGGTCAAGGATATAAACATATGACTCTGAGGATCTTGAGAAAAATGGATTTGTTTTATTTTTTTTTCTTTTATTTTTTTTTCTTCTTAATTAGCTGTTTTTAGTGTGTTTTGTGCGTGTTTTTTTTTTGTATTGTCTATTTTTATCTGTGGTTTTTCTTTTTTTTATTCTGTAAATTTTTACTTTTTTCTCTTGTAAAACTCTAATAAAAATTTATTTAAAAAAATAAAAATAACCAACTGTGGCTTCTCTTTAAACATTGTGTCTGTCATCCCCCCCCCCCCCGATGACAAAAGCAATACTGGATGGGTCCCACTGCTAGTAATATCATATTCTGAATCCATGCAATTGATGGGGGTGGGGCTAGCTAGTTGAGAATATGATAAAGGGCAAGAGAAATCAGTGCTGTTGTGTTGGAAGGGTATTTACAGGAGGACAAAGAAAAGTATCTTCACAGAAAAGCAAGGCACATTGTGTTCAAGGAGCTTTGAAGCTCAGTCAGAGCAAATGGCACTCTACAAATTGTTGTTTGCTCTGAGTCAGCTTTAAAGAGCCGCTTTTCTCAGGGAAAGCTCTGGAGCAAAAAACGGGGCACTTGGACATGGAGCTTTAAAGTGCAGATCTGTGCCTGGAAAGAGTGGGGCACAAGGTAAGTGTGGATAAGTCCTGACTGGCAGTGGCCTAACAGAATTTCAGGTCTTCCCCACACTTCCCCCCAGGGAAAACTACTCTTTAGTGCTCAATCGGAGCAAACAGCAATTGGGGTTTTTGTGGATTGCCATTTGTTCCGATTTAGAGCTAAAGAGTAGGTTTCCCTGGGAAAGGTGAAGGGAAAGGGGTAAACGGCTCAGACCTGTGCTTCCAAGGCACAGGAGAAGCGGAAGTGTGGACAAGCCCTTAAGACATTCCCTGCCCTTCCTGGAGATGTTTGGGATTGAACTTGGGCCAGTGTTCTCTCTGAGGACATCACAACAGTCATTGCAGTGGAGAGAGCTCCATGGGACGTGGGGAACAAATTGTCTCTTTGGTGTGGTCCTGAATCCAGACTAATTCCAGGAGTCCTGTTAAACAGGATCCACCCAAGAAAACTGACCTTATTTTTTATTTACCTATTTCACACCAGTTGCCAGAAAAACGGGGGCAAGGATGATATTTCCCCAGCCAGTGCTCCACTATTTTTATAACGGTCCTAGTGAGATTGATAGACAACTGGGACTCAGCAAAAAAACACTGAGCTCCACTTCTAGACTTGACAAAATTCAGGGGGCAGGAGCAACTTGCCTGTGGAGGGAAGCTGCACTGCCAGCTTTCAGGTAGCAGTGCCACTGCTGCTTTCCGAGAGGGAGAGGACAAGGTGGGAGGGAAGCCGGCTTGGTGCAGGCAAATGGGCAGGCTCAACTTGGCACTCCCTCCCATGTGCCCACAATATGCCAATCTCCCTGACACCTTGCTCCTCTCCTTCCTGGTAAGTGGTCTGGCCACCACTGGAAGGAAGCAAGGATGTGCTCCATGCTGGTACCAGAGCTTCTGATGCCAAAGAGAGGCAGTCCTACCTCAGGGGCTGCTTGGGAAGTGACATGACAGGCACCAGTAGCTGATTGGTTGGTATCAGGGTAGCATGGAATAAAGTGCATTGCATTACTCTGCACTATTTTCAGCTGGATTCCAGCTAGGATATTCACAATGGAAACCTGCTTAAGCCAGAACATTAAATGTGTTCTCCACGCATGCCCCATGTCATCACCAACTCTGCTTCAAAGGGTTGAGAGAATTCCAGTTTTGGGAGGCACACAGGGGTGAGAAGAGGGGCAGGACATTATGTAGCACAAGGAGAAATACTTGCACTGATGGACCATTGCTGCTCTGCAGAATTTCACCCCTTGGCTCTCCACTTGCAACGGGGGTTAAATTGTGCCAAAATTGCCTTTAAAAGCTCCAAAACCTCAAATTTTCTTGTAGCTTTTACTTAAAAAAAAAAAGCCCAACAACTTTCAGTGTGTCATGGTTTTTACTTTTTTAAATATGGCAATCCTACTTCTGGGAGAACTCTTTGATGGGCGGCTGAGGATTCTCAGCATTTCACTCAAGGTTACAATACTCAAGATTCTTATCCATAACTGTTCAGCTGGCCTAAAGTCTATATTGGTTTGTAGTACTATAAACTCTCTTCTGACCTTTCCTTTTTCTTCTAGGGAAAAACTTGCTTTACTTTCCTACTAATTTTGGTCTGTTGCCGCCTCCTTTCCTGCTCAAAGGTGCTATTTAAAATTGGACAGAAGAGGGCAAAAATAGTTCAGTAGGGTTGCAGCCATCATTGGTGCAACCCAACCACATTATGACATCAGTGCTGCCCAGCCAATCCCTGTGAGAGGCTTTATCAGGGCCACCCCAAGACATTTTGGTACCTGGGCGAATGCCCTCCCCAACAAGGAAGAAGGGGTGAGGGAAGATCAGGAACCAGGGGGAAAGAAAGATCAACATCAGGATCTGCTGCCCCCGTGGATCCTGCCGCCTGAGCCGGTTGCCTCACCTTGCCTCATGGGTGGGCCAGCCCTGGCTTTACCACAAAGTCACTGAAAGACACGTGTATCCAGTCATGGTGCAGCAGCAGACCAGGCACGCTGGGGGTCCCTCAGGGCCCTTATTGGCCCCACAGCCCTCACCCATGGCTGCAGCACCGCACTCCAGCAGCCTCCTCATGGCCTGTGGGGCACAGCGGATGTGCTGAGCAACACAGGGAAGGAGGGAAAAGGGGCTGCCAAACTCCTCAGGACACTGTTGGGCGTCTGTTCCCCCTTGCGCCCCCATGGGCACAGTGCACCAGCCGCCTCATCATAATGATGGGGTGTGCCAAGGGTCAAGCAGCAAGCAAGAGAGGAGCATGCATTGGCGGCACAAACCTGTGCCCCCCCCCTTTCTAGGCTTCTCCCTAGAGTCTCACTAACGTCCAATTCTGTTTCCTGAAACAAACACATGACTTGGCCTGACTGCTTGTGCAGAAGACTCAGGTGGGGGACTTGAAGTGGTGGAATCTAGACTTGAGCACTTCAGACTGCCAGGGGAAGAGGCCATTTTAGAATGCTTCCCCGTGGAAACCACCAAGCAACAATTTAAAAAGAAACACCCTATATGCTCATAATAAACCTGGATATCAGGATGCAGCATGTGTCAAGATGGCCTAACTCTGGGTCAAAACCCTTTGCCAAACCTTTAAAACAAGGCATGTGCTTCTTCATACCATAAACAGAGCAAAATCTCTCTGCTCTCCTTCCCCCTCCTCCAGAAACAGGATGTGGTTGCCTTAAATTCAGGGGGTTGCTTCACTAAGCAGCAAGCGATGGGAGGAAAGGCTTGTTTGTCAGGCACAAATGAAAACGAAAAGAGCCAGCAATGTTGCTCCAAATCATTTTAACTCAACTGGGTCTTGCACCTTCTTGCTTGCCTTACTACTGAACTACGCAGATTGCCCGGCTGAATTTTAATGGGAAGGCAGCCAATAGGGAAAAGACAAAGACTTGAGTTTAGTTTCGTCCTGACAGTATTGGCTGACACACCTTGGCCGACCACGGAAATTGCACGGGTTGGAGGAAGAGGCTTTGCTGGCCTGTCTTTGTGGACAGCATGCATGCTAAGTGCAGCAGAATCCAACCATCTCTGCAATCTGAGAATTCTCAGTGTCTCCAAACAGCACAAACCCCTCTGTGCTGTTGATACTGTTGTCAATGTGAAGGCACGCCTAGGAAGTTGGCTTTTGCCCTTTGGGGCATGATATGCAATGCTGTAGCCGGCTCTGTACATCTGCAGCAATAATCCTAGCTCTGCGTAACAAAGTGGAGTGTGGGGTTCACCTTGCTAGTGCTGGGGGACGTGATGGTTAATGGGGAAGATTGGTTGCTAGGGATAGTCCGGGAAGTGACCCTTGGTTTTCATTTCTGGAGACATCTGCTTGAACTCTTGTAGCAGAACAGTGTAACCTCCTCCCAACATCCAAATATCTGTGTGTGCAAATTTTGGGCATTCAAAATAGATTGACTAGATGGACTGGGAGGTGCAGACTGTTTGTTCTAATAGGTGTATCCTACATTCCTAGCTTAATGGGTTCTCCAAGTGGCTTGCAATCCATTTAAAAGAAAAACAATTCATACAGAACCCCCATCAGAAGAGAACCCTAGAAAATGGAGCAATGTAACAAGACCATAGAATATAGCAAACCAGCTGTCCGGGATACATAAAATAGGCACAATTCCACTAAAAACAGTTATGCTAAAATTAGTCTTTAACCCTCTCACAGTGCAGTGACAGCAATAAAATGCCAGCTCTCCAGGTGATTTTCTCTGGGTAGAGTCTCCAGAGGGAGGATGCCACTACGGAGAAGGCCCTGGACCTAGTAATTGCCTGCCACATTTCAGACAGTGGCTGAAATGAAGGGCACAGTCATGGGTGCAGCCAGGATTTCTGCAGATCCAAGCTATCGGAGATGTGATTGGTCAGTTAGTTAAGTATTTTTATTTACTTACTTGATTGGAGGGGCAGCTGCCCCCTGTGCGTCTGACTATGCTCATGGGCACAGCTAAAGTAGAGTAGGGATTTGTGATGGACATGCCTGGTGGTGATGACTTCAGCACTGTCCAGTGAGAGTCCATGTCTTATAGCACCTCCCGTCCAAAAGTAGCTATAGGCTGGTTCACACTTACCTTGGCTTCATGCTTTCTAGGCATAGGTCTGGGCTTTCCAGGTCCAGGTCTGAAGGGGGGGGGGGGTTATCCCAGCGCTTTCCCTGGGAAAACCTGCATTTTATTGCTAAATCAGAGCAAACAGTAATGTGCAGAAAACCTGATTGCCATTTGTTCTGATTCAACGGTAAAATGCAGGTTTTCCTGGGGAAAACACTGATCCCAGAAAACCCCAAATCCAATAACAATACTGCCCAGACCTGTGCTTAGAACCATGCCACAAAAAGATGTGTGGCTTGCCTGCCAGAGAGTCACTATAGCCAGCACTGTCAACGAGCCATTTAAGTGCTGTGAAACCGACCACATCAGTGCATACAAGGACCACACTGTCTGCTAGAAGAGTGAAACCAATGTGTGCCCTTCTTACAGGGTCCACACTCCACAAGACTTCTACAGCTTCTCCCCCCACCCCCTCATATTTAATTTTGATATTCCTCCCTTCCTGGAAGTCAAAGCAAGTCTACTAAGGAGAGATCCCAAAGACACCCATGGTTGGATTTGCTTTATATCAATATTTGACATGTGCCATTTGACTGATATAACCATCTCTCTGAGCAGTAGACACTGAATCATATAAAAGTTGTAGGAAGACCAAACTTTGCACTGTCAGGCTATGCAGGGCTATATGTACTCTATGCTTTAAGTTGGCATGTACCAAATTTATTTTAAAAAATCTGTGTCAAGTTGAAATCAACAGCTCTTATAAAAATTGCATGTATTTGCCTAATTTATTTTGCTTTGTCCACAGAAATCTTTGCAGGGCACTGAAACTCTGTTCACTCAGCACTGGAAATCTTTCCCAAAACACACACTGCCAATTTCACCTGGTAGTGCTCACCCGTTCAAGGCTATTTTTGCAACCATGAGGACTAGACACTCGGTTTTTTAAAATGGAAGCTGAACAGACAGTATGCAGAATATTGTACTTAATACCAATTTTTACATCTGTACAATATGTGTTCAGAAGCCTAGAATATGCACAGTCATGAATGTATTTTATAACACTGATATCTATCTTAATATTAAGGAACTCTATAACTCAAGAACTCTTCCTAAAATTTAGCCTAAATGTCTTATTATATAAACAAAATAAGTGTGCCTTGCCCATATCTAGGGATGGGCAAATCTGTCAATTCTAGCTCATTTCTCATTTTTTCAGTCTTAGTTCAGTTCTTCACATTCCACATTTGCAATTTTTTTAATAAAAAACACAAGTCCCTCATGAAGATTAATTACATTTTAGTGCGATTTCTTAATATACACATTTTTTGCAACATAGTTTCTCCTTATATATTGCATTACATGCTATTTTCACTAATATACTAAAAAGGATATACCAAGAGCTCAGGCCATAAGTTTCAATATAAGGAATAATTCCTACTTGAGAGTTGAAAAGAAAAACGTGTATATTCTGCTAAGAATAACAATTTGAAGCTGATAGTAAATTTAAACACAACGTGTAGGTACGATAGTTTTAAGTAAATTTAAACACAACGTGTAAGTACGATAGTTTTAAGGTAAAACGTTTCAGTACAAGAATAATGTAGTTTCAAATATGCAGTGATATAGTATAGAGGCACATGAAATACCAGTACACAACAATTATTCTGTACAAGTCTCAATGGCAGTCAAAAGGAGTCCATATTATATAGAATCAGAATAAGGAATAAAGAATCAAATAGGGCCGAAAAGGAGTATCCGGAGTGTGAATCAGATGTACGACTCAGTAGTGGTGACCAGGACAGGGCCCTGTTTCGGAGTAAACGCCTTCTTCAGCTGGTAATATCAAATAATATGTCAAAATAAATCAGGTTCTTCAATACCATAGCTTTTGAATTATGGTGCTGGAGGAGACTCTTGAGAGTCCCATGGTCTGCAAGAAGATCAAACCTATCCATTCTGCAGGAAATCAGCCCTGAGTGCTCACTGGAAGGACAGATCGTGAAGCTGAGGCTCCAATACTTTGGCCACCTCATGAGAAGAGAAGACTCCCTGGAAAAGACCCTGATGTTGGGAAAGATGGAGGGCACAAGGAGAAGGGGACGACAGAGGACGAGATGGTGTGATAGTGTTCTCAAAGCGACCAGCATGAGTTTGACCAAACTGCGGGAGGCAGTGGAAGACAGAAGTGCCTGGCGTGCTCTGGTCCATGGGGTCACGAAGAGTCAGACATGACTAAATGACTAAACAACAAACAATGCATTTATATGCACACTTTACCCCAGAATATACATTTTTGTACACCTTACTTGTCTGCAGAACAGCACTGCAAAAAGTAAAAATACACAATACCATAGCAACAACTTATCTCATGTGAAATCAGTTCGCTGAATGCCTGGTGGAATAAAAACATCCTATGATCACCTATATATCATAGTGGAGTAGGCCTGGCATATTTTCTTGGGGAGTTTCACTTTTTTACAATCTGTAATTACTACAGCAGTGTTACTAGCAAGAGTCAAGAAGTTGCCCTTTTCCTAAAGCAAACACGAATGCCTTGGGCATACCTGGTGACTACTACGCAGGCTCATTTAATTGCTTATAATTCTAGTCACTCATAAGTCTCCATGTGCCAAAGTCTAACAACTCATCTCAAGATCTCCAGGGGATGAAGTTTAGCTCTCAGAGGGAGAAAATAGTGGTGGTTCCAGACAACCTGTGTGTTGAACATTCACCCTGATTTGTTTGTAGAGAACTTAGATAACAATGGCTGTTGACTGAGCATTAATTCCAGATTATTTGCATGGAAGTTAAATGATGTTGTGTCAAAGCAAGTGTCATCCACCACTTTCCCGTGCATTTTTCTTATTATAAAAGTCTGATCTTTTGCAGAAGCAACTTTGTTGTTTGAGACCTCTAAACCAACATTAATTGCACAACTTGAATTTGTGACAGAATTTCACCTGAAAACAGTTACTATCTGGAAGTGCCTATAGCATAAAGACAGAAACCAGCGGATAGGCTATTTTCTGTTTGGCTTGAGTATTTTTGCTATTAGAGCCACTTGTGGCTATGAGGCTTTGCCCAGAAACTACTGGACACAGGCTCTGTTCCCAATGCTCCCAGGCAATATCTCTGTCTGTGGCCAGGTTCTGTCCCTACGCTACCAAGGCCCACCCCTTATTTCTAAGGCTCTGCCCCATTAATCTTAGGGTGGGATTTAATTAATGAGGTGCATCCACGGAATTGGCTCTTGCTTGTACAGTGGCCTTCCCGCTCCTCCCCTTGAACCCTGAAATTGGCTCTGAAGGGGTTGGGAGAACCCCAAAAAGTGCATTGGAGGAGGAGAGGGGGGAATTGTTCCATCTGTCAAGCCCAGATGCTTGTCCTAATGGAATAATGGCCTTAGTGCAACGCTGAATTCCTTCCTCAATATCTTTTTTTTATGAAACCTGGTAACTTTGTAAATCAGTGTGTAGAACTGCAGAACTGGCTGGACGGGATCCTGAAACATACCCCTCTCATTCTTAAATGGTGCCTCTAACTTCTGCCCAGAAATTAATGCAGAAACGCATGGATTCCCACATTCCTTTGCATGTACGTGTCTTGTCCAGTGTGTGAATTTTGTATACACGGGGAACAGATCCTCCCACTGTCCTCCAAATGCTTGCTTGTTAAGCTGTGTCGACATCTATTCTGTGTGTGCCAGGCCCAGGACCGGAAATAATGTTCTAATTGAGGCTGGGAAAGATGCTGAGTTGTTTTTTTGTTTTTTGTTTTACTATTTGACACTTTCTGTGAAATGAGGTAAGAGGAGCACAAAGGGAAGTGGAACTTCTGCCTTCTTGCTGAGCACAAATGAGCTGTAAAAACATCCACTATGGAAAAAGAGAGCCAGTGCCTACGGAGCCTTGTCCTCACTGTCCGACAGAATGAAATGGAGGCCTGATATGGGATATGAACCATTCGCTTAGGTCATACAAGGGGGCTGTAGCGCAAGCTGAAACAGTGAATCAGAGGCACATAGGAACATGAACCCCTAAGAGTCCTTAGGAGAACCACACCCATCCAGTATTGAAAATGCCTTGTGGCTTTTCTCTGTGAGACAATGTACTGTAATTCCCTTCCAAAAGAGGCAATGGCGGCTTTTAAAAAGGATTAGGGAAATTCACTGAGATAATGTGTTTCAGTAACTCCTAACCTGGGTGGCTGTGTTCTCCCTCCCCTGTGGGAGGCAAGAGGTCTCTGAGCGCAGGTTGCTGGAAACAGCCAAGAGGGAGAGAGGGCTGCTCCTGCTCAGCTCCTGCTGACGGGCATCTGGTTGGCCACTGGAGGCGTGCCTTGACTGGCCACTGGCCTAATGCAGCCAGCTCTTCTTATGACTATTGTAGCAGACTCTGGGGCTTAGAAACTATTAGCCCTGGGCTCTGCTTGTAACACAACACTGTGATCTATGGGGTAAGGTTCCTGTATCTGAGGATTGCTGGAAGATGAGACCAAGTCAGGGAGTCAGGTCACCTGACTCCTATACCCTTCCCAGCTCTAAGATGCTCTGTGATTTTGTGTCCAATGTGTAGGTGTGTACGTACAGAAGGGCAGTTAGGCAAAAACAGCCAAGAAATGGAAATCTGTGCTGATCACAGCCCTGAGCGTGGCTGGCAGGAGATGGACCATCCTGCAAGGGCTCCTCAGATGGCCTGAATAATTTCCACTCAAACATCTAGTGCAACAGCTGAAACAAATCTGGGGAGGAAAGTTTTCTAAAATTTCACGTGTGTGTGTACATATAGAATTTCAAATCTGACATTTCTGCTACAAAACTTTAAAAGCATTAGTTTTAAAAGTTGCTTTTTAAAGTTTCAGGATTAGGGTTCCAATTCGTGTACCTAGTGCTGTGTGCGCATGCCTTCAGTTTCAGAGATATAACTTAAGGGCCAGCCTTTTAAAATAAGTTTTCAAGTAACAAATATATAATATATACAAATATATAACACCAACTACCTTTTGAGCCCTCTTCCCAACTGTGAATACAGTAAGAATATAATAATGGTTTCTAAAGCAATTAATAACGGCTCCTGCTTTCTAAGTACTTCTGAAATGAACACTGCTATACTCAATCTGCCTAGTTTCATTTAGTTTCCTCTTTTTTGCACCAGCCACAACCAAGGACTGCATACTGACCCACAGGGGCTGTATTTGCACAGCAGAGGTGGTGTTGCCCATTGCAGTACCTCTTTGTCCCTTTTGCCTCATGGTTGTCTCTGGTCAAACAGGTTTTGCAGGCTGTTACTCCCCACATGTGGGATGGAGGGAACTGTTAACTGCAGAGGACAGCTGGCTGAGTGTGTATATACACATGGTCTCTTTTGTGCTGTCTTCGGTTCCGAACAAAATAGTTGATCCCCTGGCCCTGAATAAACTGCTGGTCTCATCCACTCAAGCTTTACTCTTAGAGATCCGGCCCCAAATAACAGTGAGAATTTTCCAGCAAGTGCACAACCACACCTTCAGTGCAGCCCCAGATTAGAAGCCCCAGGACCTGCCTCCTGACAGTGCACTAAGAATGAGCTTCATCCTTTTTGCTGAAATAGATCAGAAGATTGCTTCACCTACCAGCAGGTTCAGGGTCCGCCATGGTCAAGTCTTCAGCAGGAAACGCAGGGGTGAATCCCAGCCCAAGTCCCCGGACGACTCAAAAGCCACAGGCTCTGGGAGGTGGCCCCATGGGTTCTGCATACTTTGCAGAGCCTTGCTGGTCTGCCAGAGCCCGCAGCCGCTCAAAATTTGCTGCTTCCTGCCGACAAGCATTTCCGTGTGAGGAAACTTGTTTGTCCCTTTGATTTGCATACTTTTCTTCAGCTTGCAAGAAAGAGGGCCCTGTGGCAATCCTACTGGCTTTGCTATCTGCAGCTGCACAAGGCCTCTTGGCTTTGAGGTTTTCCGAGATTAACAAACCTCACTTTCTACTCCGGGGGAAAATAAAATAAGTATTGTAATATAATGCATTGCATGTGCTTTGCCATCTCTGAACCTGTGTTCAGTATCTTGAGGACCTCCTGACAGAAATATGGCTGGTGGGGATGAGGTAAAAAAAGGCTACCCCCCCCCAAGGGGAGGGGAAGGAAAGGGTCTTCTGGCTGGCCCCTGCCCAGCTCACGTCAGCGGCCCCTCCTTTGGGCAACTGCCGCCAGGGGGGCCTCTGAAGAACCCCAGATCCTATGGGGAGTGGAGAGGCAGCAGTTGCAGCTGCTGCTGCTTTAAAAAAAAATTCCATTGTTTTGTTAGTTTATGTTTCAATCGCTGCATATTGCTGTAATAACTTTATGTAAAGCACTTTGTGACGTCTGCCAGAAAAGCAGTATACAAATGAATGAATGAATGAATGAATGAATGAATGAATAAATAAATAAATAAATAAATAAATGTGTTTGCTCTGTAAGCCAACAACTTTGCAGTAATTGCAGCAAGAGAAAGTAAAAATCCAAACATAAATAATGAAATGCATAAATTTTCCGAAACTGCTTAGACCCCCCTGGATCCTGGACACCATAAGCCATCGGCATTCATGGCACATGATTGCAGGCTTCCTTAGAGCAGCTCTGCAAAGTGGACTAGTCCTGCTCACCCCATGTGACAGCTAAAGCTAAGAAAATACTGGCTTGCTTAAAAACACCTAAGATGTCTGTAACTAAGGTAAGATTTGAATGAGGGGCTTCCAATTTTATGTTCTTAGCAGCTCTACTAAACTGTACTAGCTCAATCAAGTATGAAATGAAATGAATAGACTTTATTTGCGTAGCCGACAGGCCATAGCATCAAAGGACTAACACCGACAAAAATACATTACAAATATATTTACCATAAAATCTTATGACCTATTAAAACCCTAGGTAGAAGCTGGATTATCATTCATCCATGACCCTCTGTCCCATGAGCGGTGGCCTTTTCTCTGGTAGATTGTTCCAGGTCGGTTAAGTGAATAGACCAGCCAAATTGAAAGATTATAAATATAAATATAACCTCGGAGGGATGGTCAGGACAGGGAGAAAGAGAATAATAACCAGATGCAGATAAATTAATAATCTCAGTACTTACAACTTGGCAGAGGTAATAAAATAATAATAATAAAACGTAATGATAATAATAATAAGATCCTAGGCGAGGAATCCGGGTGACGACACTGATGTCATTCAGATAGCAGCTCTCAGTCTCATTGCTCTCTCGACAAACCTGGCAACCTTCTCTGTTGTCGAGCTATTCTGGTCGGCTAGGAGTGAGAACAATTTGGCTTCACAAGAGCGGCCCGGGATGGCAGATAGGAGCGGCGTGATGGTCTCGTCCCTGAGATCTTTATATAGGGAGCAAGACAAGAGAACGTGTGACACAGTCTCTACGTAGCCAGCTCCACAGGGGCAGAGCCGGTTCTTGAATGAAATTTTTTGATATCTACCTTCAAGAACAGCTGAGGGTAACATATTTAGTCTGGCCAGGGTAAAGGCCCGTCTGAGTTTTGGAATGGTTAAGGTAGACAAATAAGGTGCCCGAAAATCAAAGTGGGAGGGGGGCAGATAAGCGTACCAAGCACTAAATTTCTTAATATAGGCCAGATTATTCTGCTGCTCAATATCCTTCATGCGCTGGTCAATAACGGTTTTTGCCTTGGGGAGACCCATTTTCAGGAGATGCTGTGCTTGGAGGCCACATGCAAGTAGTTTTTGATGCACTACTTTAGACCACCAACTTCTATGAGCATCTCGTGCTACTAGAGGTAGTAGTCCGGATGGGTTTAAATTTAAGCGAAGCCAATAGTTGAATGTTCTTAACCAGGTCCGGGTTTCGACGGAGAGGAGGCCAGTCTCCAGCCGTAGGGCCGCATTTGGTGCGCATGGTGGAACGGCTAGAATCTGTCTTAAAAATTTAGACTGGACCGTTTCAAGTGTGCGGCAATGATTTCCCGTCCAGATTTGGGCCCCGTAGAGTAATTGCGCCAAGGGTTTTGCTTGAAAGACCTCCAGAGCTGCTGGGATATGTCTGCCCCCCTTCGTAAAGTAAAAGCAAGACAGTATTTTGGCGCTTTGAGATGCTTTTTCCCTAGCATATTTATGATGGGCCTCCCAGGCCCCTGTTGACTGGAAAACTACTCCGAGGTATTTGAAAATTTTGACCTGTTCTATTGGCTGATTGTCCATCTCCCATCTGTGATATCTGTGTCTCCTAGCGAAGACCATGACTTTGGTTTTTTGGTGATTAACCACCAGTTGATCTCTCCTGCAGTAGGCTGAGAATTCTCTTAGTAGCCTTTTGAGGCCTACTTTAGTTCGTGATAAGAGAACCGCGTCGTCCGCATAGAGGAGCGCTGAAATTGATTTTTCGGCCAATTTAGGGGCATGAAACTCCGGGGATGTTAGGTATTTGACCATGTCATTTATATATAAGTTGAATAGGGCCAGGGCTAAAATACAGCCCTGCTTGACTCCTTTGGTGGCTGGCACAGGGCCAATTAATTGCCCATTTACTGAGGTTCTTACATATAACCTGGAGTCTTTATATAGGCTTTTTATCAAGAATAGTAATCTTTTGTCAATGTTGGTAGCATTGAGTTTAGCCCAAAGTTTGACTCGTGAGGTCAATAAATGCTGCGTATAGAATCCCACGTGTTTTATTGACGTATTTGTCAATGAGGTGTGCTAATACGAAGCAATGGTCTATTGTTGTTCTGCCCTGTCTGAAGCCGGCTTGCTCCTCTGCCAGAACTGCCTCAGTTTCCATCCAGTCAATTAGTTTGATGTGGAGGTGTTTGGCATACAGTTTGCTGGGGATAGTAAGGAGGCTAATGGGTCTATAGCTCGCTGGATCTGCCATAGGACCCTTTTTATAGATTGGAATAATTACTGCCTCTGTCCAGCAACCAGGTATTATGCCTGTTGATTCGATGTATGTAAATAGCTCAATCAAGTAAAACGGGAGATAAACTGTGGACTTTAAGAGAGAGCTGAAAACAATTTGTGAGAGACATCACTGGACTTCAACTGGTCAGGATGCATGGGCAAGGGGGGATGGGGGGTAGCTGCCCCCCCAATCAAGGAAAACAATAGAAATACTTAACTAACTGACCAGTCATGTCAGTTCTGCCCCCCTAACAAAAGTCATGCCCCCCTAATAAAAATACTGGCTATGCCCATGTCAGAATGGGACTCTGTACTGCAGGAGTGGTGCATCTATGCCCCCACCCCCATTCAGGGCTGATGGGAGCTAAGGCTTGATAATATATGGAGTTGCAAAAAGCAGTTCCACTGTTCAGGTACAAAGGAAGCAAATGAAGTGGGTCCCTAAATGCTTGTTTGGGTGAGGGTTAGGGCTCTGGGTCTGGAACTGTTGAAGGACTGCTGTCATAATGTTAAACCAGGGATGCGTCAGCTTCACTTTGGGTGGTCTTTATAATAGAATCCCCAGGGCTCATTTCTGTGTTTTCACTTTGCAAAGGAAGAGTGCCAACTCAGGCTCTTTTACTGTTTAAAGCATAACCAATCCGAAGCTATTCTGAATATGCACTTTTGCTTCAGAACATAAAAAGGGCTAGTATTAGTACAGGTTTTAGCATTTTAAAATTAATGAACAATTCTACAAGGTACTAATTTGAATGGTCCACCCCTGACACTTTATGGCTCTTATCCCATGTTGATGGCCTTTCAGCTGATTCCCTGGTGGCCCCCTGGAATGTAGAGTTAACCAAGGCTATTGACTGCCTGGCTCCAAAGCACCCTCTCTGATTGCATGGAGCCCAGACAGCCCCATGGTTTTCTCCAGGACTGAGGCCGATGAAACAATCACTGAGACAGCTAGAGCGCCGGTGGCAGAAAACTCATTCTGAATCGGACCAGACATAGGTTAGAGCTCAACGTCGAGCCTACCAAGTGGCGATAGCAACGGCAAAGAGGACCTTCTTCACTGCCTCTATTGCATCTGCAGAAAACAGTACCAGGAGACTCTTTCAGGCAGTCTGGAATCTAACAGATCCTTTTCACCACTGGGTTCTGGTGAGGACTCCCAAGATCTCCTGAAATGACTTTGCGAAGTTTTTTGCAGATTAAATAACTCAGATTTGGAAGGAGGTAGACTTTACCGTGGTAGCAGGGCCGGGGCAGGAGAGTGGCTCCCAGTACGTTTCCAAGCACAAGTCAAAGTGTAAGTGCTCACCTTTAAAGCCCTGCATACCTGAAGGAGCTTCCACTCCCATCTCTGAGGTCCAGCTCCAAGGGCCTTCTGGTGGTTCCCTCACTGCAAGAAGTGAGGTTAAAGGCAGAGGGCCTTCTCAGTAGTGGCACCCTCCCTTCTCAGTTAAGGAGATAAGTAACCTCACAACCTTTAGAAGACATCTGAAGGCAGCCCTATATAGAGAAGCTTTTAATGTCTGATGTTTTATTATGTTTCTGTATATTTGTGCAGACCAAGGATCAACCCAAGATCCTCCTAGTCTAGCATTCTTTGGCAGCATATAGTAAGCAATATGGAGTCCATCTGTGGACCACAGCCGACAATTGGGAAACACTGGCTTGCCAACACTCCAACTGGAGAACAGCCTTTACCAAAGGTGTCATGGACATTGAAGATCCTTGAACTGAGGACGAAAGGGAGAAACGTGCTAAGAGGAAGGAATGTTTGGCAAATCCTCATTATGATCTACTCCCACCTGGAAACCTATGTCCCCACTGTGGAAGGACATGTGGATCCAAGAACATACACATCAACCTACCCTTTAAACCTCCTTCAACCTCCTTTCCCTTTTTGTGGGAGCTGGGGTGCCCATCTTCAGCCTGTCTTTGAGGGCATCTCCCTATCTCCCCAAAAGTCAAAATAGGAACTGATTTACCAGGGACAAGTACCAGAAATTATGTGTGAAAAGCAAAGAACATTGAAACACATGAGACTTCACACCTATGTCCATTATTTCACATCTACCTGTGCAGCCATCATGGTCAGAATTTTGCATTATTTTGAAAATGCTTACTTCTATATTAATACCAGCTCTAGGGCCTTCATGGTGTGATGGCAGGACTGCAGGACTCCCCAAGGAGCCCTCTCTCACTCTCTTTCCAAACCGGTTTTGAACTTTCAACACTTATTGAAAACATGAATGTCACTGTAGGGCCAGGGTGTTATTTTAGCAGACTTTTACAAGCATCTTTGCACTTCACTGTGCAATGATCACATCACCTTGTGGGATAAAAGTGAAAGTGATTCCGCCTGGGGTTTGTCAAAGCCAACGTATCTATACTGCATCTTGGCAAGACTGACCCCAAGACATAAAATGCTCAGAAGATATAAAGAACTGCAGGCTGATGTGGCAAAAGACTGAGTCAGGAGGACGTCATGGCACTTTCTGTCCCTACTTCTGCATTCTCAAAGCCACAGAAGACAACTCAATAGCAACCCTCCCAAAGGCCATTTGCCAACAGACTGCTTATCTGCATAGCATTTGCGTTCTTTTTCTCCAAAAATTATATGGTGGGTGGAGTTGGGGGAACAAACCACATTCTGCATGGAAAGTTGCTGCAGCCCTGGATACTGCATGGCTGTGATCAGGGCCAGATTGAGGTTTGGTGAGGCCCTCAGCTACTGAAGGTAATGGGGCCCTTTATATGTCCAGCTGTCAACAACTAATTGTCACTGTTTTTTTGTTGAATATATGCTATATGGTAATTGATGGTTACCATATTTGCAACCATCCCTGCCAGGGAAAACTTTCAACTGTTGATTTTTGCTTGCTATTAAAGGCATAACATTTCTGCCTTTCCTAGAATCATAGAATCATAGAGTTGGAAGAGACCACAAGGGCCATCGAGTCCAACCCCCTGCCAAGCAGGAAACACCATCAGAGCACTCCTGACATATGGTTGTCAAGCCTCTGCTTAAAGACCTCCAAAGAAGGAGACTCCACCACACTCCTTGGCAGCAAATTCCACTGTCGAACAGCTCTTACTGTCAGGAAGTTCTTCCTAATGTTTAGGTGGAATCTTCTTTCTTGTAGTTTGGAACCATTGCTCCGTGTCCGCTTCTCTGGAGCAGCAGAAAACAACCTTTCTCCCTCCTCTATGTGACATTCTTTTATATATTTGAACATGGCTATCATATCACCCCTTAACCTCCTCTTTTCCAGGCTAAACATGCCCAGCTCCCTTAGCTGTTCCTCATAAGGCATCGTTTCCAGGCCTTTGACCATTTTGGTTGCCCTCCTCTGGACACGTTCCAGTTTGTCAGTGTCCTTCTTGAACTGTGGTGCCCAGAACTGGACACAGTACTCCAGGTGAGGTCTCACCAGAGCAGAATACAGTGGCACTATTACTTCCCTTGATCTAGATGCTATACTCCTATTGATGCAGCCCAGAATTGCATTGGCTTTTTTAGCTGCCGCGTCACACTGTTGGCTCATGTCAAGTTTGTGGTCAACCAAGACTCCTAGATCCTTTTCACATGTACTGCTCTCAAGCCAGGTGTCACCCATCTTGTATTTGTGCCTCTCATTTTTTTTGCCCAAGTGCAATACTTTACATTTCTCCCTGTTAAAATTCATCTTGTTTGTTTTGGCCCAGTTCTCTAGATAAATTTATTGTCATTGTCCGTATATACACAGTATACACAACAACGAAAATCAAACACCCCCCCAAAGACCGGGTTCACATACACATTTACACGTATCTCCAACACTCTCATCCTATTCAGACATAATCTATAAAACATAACATAATCCAGAATATAACATAACCTATTTAAAGGCATAACATAACCTAAAACCTATCTCATTCCTTCCTACTCCCTGCTTGCTATTTCTTGCAACTGGCCCTGAGATCATTATTTAGTGCAATCAGAGCTCTTGGATAGAAACTATTCAGAAAGCGTGTGGTTCGTGTTTTCATTGTCCTATATCTTCTGCCCGAAGGCAACAGTTCAAAGAAGTTGTGAGCAGGATGGGTGGGATCTCTCAGGATATTGTGTGACTTCTTCAAAGTGCGAGACGTGAAGATCTCATCCAGGGTTGGTAGTTGGAGCCCAATAACATTCTGGGCAATTTTAATTATTCTCTGTAAAGCTTTTTTATCCGTTTCGGAACTGCTCCCATACCACGATAATACACTATAGGTTAAGACACTCTCGATGGTACTGTGATAATAGGACAGAAGTAGGTGCTGAGATAGATTCAGTCCCCTGAGCATTCTCAGGAAATACAACCTCCCCTGCACCTTCCTCACAACCATATTAATATTTGCAGTCCATGAGAGGTCCTCAGAGATATAAATGCCCAGGTATTTAAAACTACCAACCCTCTCCACCTCCTCGCCATTTATGTACAATGGTAAAAATACACTTTTCTTTCTCCTAAAGTCAATTATGAGTTCTTTGGTTTTTTTGGTGTTAAGCATAAGATTGTTTTCTTTACACCATTGAATTAACCCCTGTACTTCTTTCCTATAAGCAGTCTCATTGTTCTCACTAATGAGCCCCACCACTGTTGTATCATCCGCAAATTTGATGATTAATCTGTCAAGGTCGTTTTGACAGAATTAATCTGACAGAATTAATCTGTCAAGGTCGTTTTGAAGTGTGATCCTGTCCTCCGGGGTGTTAGCCACCCCTCCCAGTTTGGTGTCATCTGCAAATTTGATCAGGATGCCCTTGAGTCCATCATCCAAGTCGTTGATAAAGATGTTGAATAAGACCGGGCCCAAGACAGAACCCTGTGGCACCCCACTAGTCACTCTTCTCCAGGATGAAGAGGAACCATTGATGAGCACCCTTTGGGTTCGGTCAGTCAGCCAGTTACAAATCCACTGAGTGGTAGCATAGTCAAGACCGCATTTAGACACAAGAGCTACCCACCCTGGAAGAGTGGCAGATGAAGCTGATAGACTATATGGAACTGGCGGAAATGACTGGCAGAATCCGAGACCTGGGAGAAGAGTTGGTGGAAGAAGACTGGAAGAAATTCAAAGACTATCTTCAGAAATACTATAAAATTAATGAGTGTTAAAATTGTGCTTGGATTGGTAATAAGTGGTAATTAGTGATAAAAGTTATTAAGATTATGCAAAAAAGGTATTGATAATTGGTTGAAAATATGGACATAATATATGTTATGGTATAAAGTTTAAACATTTGATAAAGGGTAAGAATTTGCTGAATTAAATATTTGAATGGGAATACAAAAAGGGGAAGGTGTGAGGAGGTCAAGAACATAAGCATATGAAATTGAGGTTATTGGAAAAATGGATTGGTTTTATTTTTTCTTTGTTTAAATTTAATTTTTCTTAATTAGTTGTGTTTTTCCTTCTGTATTTTTTTTTTTTTGTGTGTTTCTTTTTTCTGTAATCTATGGTTTTTATTCTGTGAATTTCTACTTTTCTTTTTTGTAAAACTTCAATAAAATCTTATGGAAAAAAAAAAAAAGACCGCATTTTACCAGCTTCTTTACAAGAATATCATGGGGCACCTTGTCAAATGCCTTGCTGAAATCAAGGTAGGCTACATCCACTGCATTCCTTTCATCCACCAGGCTTGTAATTCTGTCAAAAAATGAGATCAGGTTAGTCTGACATGACTTATTTTTCAGAAATCCATGCTGACTATTGGTGATTCACAACATTCCTTTCTAGGTGCTCACAGACTGTTTGCTTAATGATCTGCTCCAGAATCTTCCCTGGTATTGATGTCAGACTGACTGGGTGGTAATTATTTGGGTCCTCTCTTTTTCCTTTTTTGAAAATAGGGACAACATTTGCCCTCCTCCAGTCTGCTGGGACTTCGCCTGTTTTCCAGGAATTCTCAAAGATGACTGCCAGTGGTTCTGAGATCACATCTTCCAGTTCTTTTAATACTCTTGGATGCAGTTCATCTGGCCCTGGAGACCTGAATACATCTAAACTAGCCAAGTATTCTTGTACTATCTCCTTAGTTATTCTGGGCTGTGTTTCCTCTGCTGAATCATTTGCTCCAAATTCTTCAGGTCGGGCATTGTTTTCTTTATCGGAGAAGACTGAGGCAAAGAAGGCATTGAGGAGTTCAGCCCTTTCTGTGTCCCCTGTTTGCATTTCACCATCTTCTCCTCTGAGTGACCCCACTGTTTCTTTGTTCTTCCTTTTGC
The DNA here is from genome assembly GCF_964270895.1 of Podarcis filfolensis. NCBI lineage: Eukaryota > Metazoa > Chordata > Lepidosauria > Squamata > Lacertidae > Podarcis > Podarcis filfolensis. The sequence goes on from NC_139605.1 coordinate 124,752,444, forward strand.
TACGAACATACCCATAAAAGCCTTTTTTGTTGCTTTTAACCTCTCTAGCAAGCTTGAGTTCATTCTGTGCTTTTGCTTTTCTGACTTTGTGTCTACACGTGCTGGCTATTTGTTTTAATTCCTCTTTGGTGGTTTCCCCCCCCCTTTCCATTTTTTGTACACATCCACAGAATCACAGAATCATAGAGTTGGAAGAGACCACAAGGGCCATCTTGCTCTTACTGTCAGGAAGTTCTTCCTAATGTTTAGGTGGAATCTTCTTTCTTGTAGTTTGGATCCATTGCTCCGTGTCCGCTTCTCTGGAGCAGCAGAAAATGGCTATCATATCACCCCTTAACCTCCTCTTCTCCAGGCTAAACATGCCCAGCTCCCTTAGCCGTTCCTCATAAGGCATCGTTTCCAGGCCTTTGACCATTTTGGTTGCCCTCCTCTGGATCCTTTTTTAATCTTAACTCAGTTAAAAGTTCTTTAGATAGCCATACTGGCTTCTTTAGGCACCTTGCATGTTTCTGTCTCATTGGTATTGCCTGAAGTTGTGCTTTTACTATCTCCCTCTTAACAAACTCCCAGCCATCATGAACTCCCTTTCCTTTTAGTATTACTGTCCATGGGATCTCACCCAGCACTTCCCTAAGTTTTATGAAGTCGGCTTTCTTAAAGTCAAGAAATTGAGTCCTAGTATGCTTGGCTGCTCCTTTCCGCTGTATAGTAAACTTCAGAAGAGCATGATCACTCGCGCCTAATGATCCTTCCACTTCTACCCCACTAACCAGGTCATCAACATTGGTTAGGACCAGATCTAAAATGGCTGTTCCTCTTGTTGCTTCTCCCACTTTCTGGACAATGAAGTTGTCTGCAAGGCCAGTGAGGAATCTGTTTGACCTTATGCTCTTGGCTGAGTTTGACATCCAACAAATATCCGGGTAATTGAAGTCCCCCATTACTACTATCTCCCTTCCTTTTGCATGCTTGGCCATCTGTTCCAGGAAGGCATCATCTATGTCCTCCGTTTGGCTTGGGGATCTATAGTAAACTCCCACAATGAGGTCACTGTTATTCTTCTCTCCCTTAATTTTGACCCAAATGCTCTCACTTTGGCTTTGAGGTTCTAAATCTTGGATCTCTTCACAGGTATACACATCCCTGACATATAACGCCACTCCTCCTCCTTTCTTGTCTGGTCTGTTTCTCTGAAATAGATTGTATCCCTCCATTATTACATTCCAATCGCGGGACTTATCCCACCAGGTTTCAGTGATGCCTATTATGTCATATTTAGTTTGCTGTACCAAGAGCTCAAGCTCATCTTGTTTATTTCCCATGCTTTGCGCATTAGTGTACAGACATTGAAGTCCATTAATCATTCCCCTGTGTCTCTTATTTAAGGATTTTTTCCTCCCACCACTAGGTCTGCGTGCTGTTTGCTCCATTTGGTCTATGACATTTGGATGATCATCTTCATCAATTGATAGACTCCTACCTTCAGGAGCACTGTCTCCCTCCCCCACATTAGTCAGTTTAAAGCCCTCCTGATGAGGTTTCTGAGATTTTTGGCAAAAACATTCCTCCCAACCGTTGTGAGGTGCAGGCCATCGCTTGCCAGAAGTCCATCTTCAAGAAACTGCAGTCCGTGATCTAAGAATCCAAACCGTTCCTGTTTACACCATTTGCGAAGCCAGCTGTTCACTTCCACTATTTTTCCCTCTCTCCCTGGGCCACGTCGTTCAACTGGGAGGACAGATGAGATGACAATTTGTGCATTTAATTGCTTCAATTTCCTGCCCAGAGCCTCGTAGTCTCTTTTGATCTTCTGGAGGCTATTGCTTGCAGTGTCATTGGTTCCCACATGAACCAAGAGGAAGGGGTATTTGTCAGTGGGTTTTATGATTCCTTGCAGTCGTTCAGTTACATCTTGGATCTTAGCCCCGGGGAGACAGCACACTTCCCGAGACATCTTGTCAGGCCCACAGATCACTGCTTCTGTTCCCCTCAGTAGGGAATCCCCTATCACCACTACACGCCTCCTGCATGTTTTCAGTGCAAGGCACTCCTTCCATAAACTTAACAAGCCCCTAATCTGTTTCAGGGAAGTGGTAGACCTTGGGATCACAAATTTCAGTGGTGTCCTGTGCGATGCCAAAATTTGACATCTCTCTCTCACACACCCTTGCCTTCCTTTTTTTTAAAAAAAAAAATTTTTATTAACAAACCAATCAAATCACATTAATTCCAAATTACAGAGCCAAATTTTAAATTTTTGTTGGGGGTACCCATGTTTCAAGCTCTGAAAGGGATCCGGTCATCTTATTGCTGCTGCTTTGATGTTCACAATTCTGTCCAAATAATGTTCATAATTCTATCCATTCCTTCTTTGTTGTTTTGCTCATCTCTTCTTGTTGTTTTCGTATATTTTTCCTTTCTTTACTTTGTGACCTCTGATAATCTCCACAAGCGAGTTGAAAACAAGCATTTTTATAATCCTGTGTGGATTTTTCCATTCATCCAAGAGTCATATTCAGACAGCAGACGCATTTCATCACTTCCATAAAAACAGTCTTCACGTCTGCTCATTCATCTTCGCAGGCCTGTCACTCCCTTCTCGATCTTCTCAGGGGGTTCTGCCAGGAGTCCGATATAATAACAAAGCCAAGGCCTCCTCCCCCTCTTAATCGTCAATCCTGGAACAAAGCCTGCCAACATGGCGACTCTCTTTTTATAACTGCGCCATTCCAAAAGCCTTTGATTCTTTTCCAGATCTCCATAAACCATGCCTTTGGTTAGTAATTCATTTCCACACAGTTTCTTAATCATCCTGCTTATAGTCAATTGTGCAACGGTAACTTCTTGGGGAGGGATTGTTAGGTAATCACATAGAGAGAAAAAAGGAAAGTTCCCCCCCCCTTTCTGTCCCGTTCCGACATACCGACCCTTTGATGTATCTTCTTCTTGATATATTTTCCTGTTGAATCCAGCCCGTCGCTCAGCTTCACAGAGGTCACTTCAATTAGCAGTCTAAACTCCCATTCTTCACTCGAAACATGTGCATTTGCTGCTCTCTCTAATTGTTATTTTGAGCTCCTGCAACCAGGTCGCGCAATCAGAGACGGCGTCGGGAGAGCCATCCCACACGAGTGCTGTGCGCCTAGTGCCCTCACCCCCTTCTTCTTTCGAACTCGGGGGTGATTTATGGCAACCGCAGGTGAAGGCAGTGTTTCCCCCATTCCCTGGGGAAACAAGGAAGGCTACATACTCCCATATTAGCCTCTTAATTGCCTCGTGTGAGACGGAGAGATGGTATTGTCAGCCATCTTCCAATGCGCCCCTAGTGGCCCCCCGCACACCCTTGCCTTCCATGCTACATCATAGTTGTGGAGTCCCCTGCGGCACTCCAGAGGCTCCATGTCCAGTGCGACTGAACCAGCCACACTCTCCTAAATCCGCCTCCGTTCAGGGCTACTTTGAGGTCTGAAGGGACCATGGCAAGAACGGACCTCCTCCTCCTCTGGTGGATCCCTCGTGGTGATTTCACATTTCCTAGAAAGCCCGGCTGTGACACTGCACCAGATGCTCCAGGGCATTGTGGGAAAATGAACGTGGCAAATGCTTCCTCCTTCCAGCTGCTAGCTGCAGGGGCTCCAGTGCTGCTTGAGGGTGCTAGCTGCTGAGGCTGGCCCTTATTCCCTGAATGTTAATTCCATGTTCATGGCGATCCAGTTCTCACATTTCCTTTGTGGTGCAACAGTTCCTGAGATGCTGATTTGTGTGGGGTCAGGATTGCATGGGGAGCCAGTTGTGTGTGGCAGCTCCCTGTGGGGAGGGGGAAGCAATTTTCACCATCATTTTCATGCAGTTGTGCTGATGAAGTCATCTAAAACACACAGACTCCTGCTCTTACTCCATGATGGCACTTATGAGAGCCAGAGAAAAGTGGCATATGTAGGCATTGGTGAGAAGGGCATTTTACAGGCTTTGGGGATGTGGCTAATGAATGTAAATGGGGTGCGGGATCTTGGTGTAAACTTGCATCCCTGTCGAGATAACATGCTTTCACTTGCACACCTATCAGTAATAGGCTGAGGTGGGGGAAGGGTACCATAACAGTCCTATATGTGGCTGGTGTTTCAATGGCTGCCGCCCAACAATATTGTTATGTCCTAAGCTTGGATCCTAGAAAAATAGGCAAGTAGGGTCCTAGAATGCAACAACTGATTGGCTTGCAGCAGCAGCCCAATCAGACCCCAGGAGGAAGCTAATCAGACGGGACTCATTGTGTAAATAATGTATATAAAAGTCTGCGGTTTGGGGGGAAATTCAATCACTGTTTTACAAGCTGCAATAAAGAGCATGAAATCACTGCAGGACTCTGAGTATATTTCAAATATCAATATGAGAATTAGGCTGGAGAGGATTTAGAGGGGGAAGGAGCTGAAGGGTGTCTATTCCCAGCCCTGAAGAGAACTCCTGAGTCCCTACCCTTCTTAACCTGAAACTGTTCTTAACCTGAAGAACCACTTTAGCTAATGGGGCCTGCTGCTGCGCGATTTCTGTTCTCATCCTGAAGCAAAGTTCTTAACCTGAGCTACTATTTCTGGGTTAGCGGAGTCTGTAACCTGAAGCGTCTGTAACCTGAAGCGTCTATAACCCAAGGTACCACTGTAAAACAAAAAAACACACCAGAGGACAGTGTGGGCTGGCCTCCACTGACTTCTTTGGCGGCAATCCTCCCAAGTGAACAAGGGAGCAGGTGATCCATAGAGGGATTTTCTTAAAATCTTGATGTTGAGCTCCTTTACATGGGTTTCCCACCCACTCCCAGTTTCTGCCTCACTTCTTAATTTCAACAAGGAGCAAGTTCCCCTCCCCCAGTTCCACTAAGGTAAAGGTAAAGGTACCCCTGCCCGTACGGGCCAGTCTTGCCAGACTCTAGGGTTGTGCGCTCATCCCACTCTATAGGCCGGGAGCCAGCGCTGTCTGCAGACACCTCCGGGTCATGTGGCCAGCGTGACAAGCTGCATCTGGCGAGCCAGCGCAGCACACGGAAACGCCGTTTACCTTCCCGCTAGTAAGCGGTCCCTATTTATCTACTTGCAACCGGGGATGCTTTCGAACTGCTAGGTTGGCAGGCGCTGGGACCGAGCAACGGGAGCGCACCCCGCCGCGGGGATTCGAACCGCCGACCTGATGATCGGCAAGTCCTAGGCACTGAGGTTTTACCCACAGCGCCACCCGTGTCCCTTAGTTCCACTAAAAATAAGGCTAAATCTCCTACCTTATATGCATAATTACACACATTATCCTATGCATAATAGTAGATGCATATGCACTCCAGGTTTCTTAAACTGACCATATACCTAAAGGGATACATACAACAATGCATATGTATAACTATAAAAATGTGTACATATTAACATACTCATAACTGCAGAAATGTAGTACAGAAATACAACTCTTTTATGCATATTATATGAGTTGCCGAAATTGTAAGGGTATTAGTGGGTTGGGAAAGGAGAACACTGATATTAACAAGGGAGGGCAGCATGGGGCTTGGGATCACCACTGTTGAGGGACGAGGGAGGTATGGCGGTGGGGGCAAATATTATAAGTGAAGGGGTTTAAGATACAGATAACCTCAGATATGCAGATGACACAACCTTGATGGCAGAAAGTGAGGAGGAATTAAAGAACCTTCTATTGAGCGTGAAAGAGGAGAGCGCAAAATATGGTCTGAAGCTCAACATCAAAAAAACGAAGATCATGGCCACTGGTCCCATCACCTCCTGGCAAATAGAAGGGGAAGAAATGGAGGCAGTAAGAGATTTTACTTTCTTGGGCTCCATGATCACTGCAGATGGTGACAGCAGTCACGAAATTAAAAGACGCCTGCTTCTTGGGAGAAAATCAATGACAAACCTAGACAGCATCTTAAAAAGTAGAGACATCACCTTGCCAACAAAGGTCCGTATAGTTAAAGCTATGGTTTTCCCAGTAGTGATGTATGGAAGTGAGAGCTGGACCATAAAGAAGGCTGATCGCCGAAGAATTGATGCTTTTGAATTATGGTGCTGGAGGAGACTCTTGAGAGTCCCATGGACTGCAAGAAGATCAAACGTATCCATTTTGAAGGAAATCAGCCCTGAGTGCTCACTGGAAGGACAGATCGTGAAGCTGAGGCTCCAATACTTTGGCCACCTCATGAGAAGAGAAGACTCCCTGGAAAAGACCCTGATGTTGGGAAAGATGGAGGGCACAAGGAGAAGGGGACGACAGAGGATGAGATGGTTGGATGGTGTTCTTGAAGCTACCAGCATGAGTTTGATCAAACTGCGGGAGGCAGTGGAGGACAGAAGTGCCTGGCGTGCTCTGGTCCATGGGGTCACGAAGAGTCGGACACGACTAAACGACTAAACAACAACAAACAACAACATGCTTGAACCTCTTCCAATCTGCACCCCATCTCAAGGGATGAAGGTAGGCTGAGCAGGGATTTCCCACCTCCATCACTGGTGCTGTGCAATGCCAGGTCTATAGGGAATAAAACTGCCACCCTGCAAGACTTCTTAATCTCGCAGGGGGCTGATCTGGCTTGTGTGACGGAGACCTGGGTGTGCAAAGGCGAAACAGTCGTCTTGTGCGAGATGGCACGCCCAGGTTTCTCCATCCTCCACCAATTGCGGACTGGAGGGAGGGGGGAGGGGTGGTGCTGTTAATCTGGGATTGCCCTTTCAGGGCTCTGCCAGCGCCATCGATCTCCGGCATTGAATATGTTGGCCTGGTGTGGGGCACTGAGGAGAGCCTGGCTGTCTGGCTGCTGTACCGACCACCTAGTGCACTGGCAGCCACCCTGTCAGACCTACGGGAGGTAGCGGCAGGCTGGGCCCTGGAGTTCCCTAACCTATTAGTTTGGGGAGACTTCAACATCCAGGCAGATGCTGCCCCCTCCTCACAGGCTCTGGACCTGGTGTCTTCCATGGCATCACTAGGGCTCTCCCAGTTTGTTTCAGGCCCCACACATCAAGCAGGCCACACACTGGATTTGATCTTTGGCGTAGGTATAATTGTGAGCATGTCCTCCCCTGTGGTCTGATCACTACACTCTGAAAGCCATGGTCTGATCACTACACTCTGAAAGCCAGGATTGACTCCCCACCCCCACCCCCACTTGGCTGGCGAGCCTATTTGGCCCCGCCCATGGAGGCTGTTGGATCCTGATGGATTCCGTCAGGCCTTGCAGGACCCTGCCCCCCAGTGGCTCATTAGATGAGCTCATTGAGGGCTGGAATACCTGGCTCTTGGCGGCCATTAATGAGATCACACCCAGGCACCCTCTGTGACCCTGCCGAAACTGGGGCCCCTTGGTTTACCAAGGAGCTCCAGAAAATGAAGTGGAACCTGAGATGGCTAGAGCAAGTATGGCGGCGTGCTCATGACGGAGCCTCAAGAACATCTTATAGGACACTTATGAAAGCCTATGAGATGGCAGTGAAAGCTGCTAAGAAGTCCTACTTCTCAGCTTCCATTGCATCCGCTAGCTCGCGCCCGGCACAACTTTTTAGTATAATTAGATCCTTAATGTCCCTGGAGGGACAGCAAACTTACATACGAATTTGACTCAGCTGTGAGGCATTTGGATACAGTAACAGAACTGAAGGCCCCTCCACTGTCTTCAGGTCCAGTACTGGACCACTTCGATCAGATACTCCCAGCCGATGTGGACAAATTACTCTGAGCTGGAAGGCCCATCACTTGCCCCCTTGACCCGTGCCCGTCTTGGCTGATTAGAGCGTGCCCAGACGAGGTGTGGGTCCCTCTGGGTGACATCATCAATCTGTCTCTCAGTACGGGGACATTCCCAGGGGTAGTTGTGCGTCTGCTCTTAAAGAAAACACCATTAGATCCTTTAGATCTATCCAATTACCGCCTGGTTTCGAATCTTTCGTACCTGGGTAAGGTAATTGAAAAAGCTGCTGCTGAACAGCTTGGTATGTTTCTGGATGAAACATTGGCTTTGGATCCATTTCAGTCTGGCTGGTCATCCAAGAGCCCTGGTCGCTCTAACAGATTATCTCCGTAGGCAGCTGGACTGGGATGGGGCGGGATGGGGCGGGGCTGCTGATTCTTTTAGATCTGTCAGCATCCTTCAACATGGTCGATCACGAATTATTCGACCACTGCCTTGCCGACGTGGGGATTCAGGGCACGGTCCTACTATGGCTGTGCTCTTCCCTGTCAGGTCGGGGACAGAGGGTGGCGCTAGGGGAGGAGTTGTCATAGCAGATGCTCCCCGATGCTCTTTAACATCTTTATGTGCCCTCTTGCCCAGCTTGTTCGGAGCTTTGGGCTGGGCTGTCATCAGTACGCTGATGACACCCAACTTTATCTGTTGATGGATGGCTATCCTGACTCAGCCCCAGACACATTGACCAGATGTTTGGAAGCTGTGGCTGGATGGCTGTGTGGGAGCTGGTTGAAGTTAAATCCTTCGAAGACAGAGGTCCTCTGGCTGGGCTGGGGTGACATGGGGTTGGGGGCCAACTCCCATCTCTTATAGGGGCTCAATTAGTGCCAGCGCCTTCCGTCAAGAGTTTGGGTGTAACTTTCGACGCCTCCCTTTCTATGTAGGCACAGGTTGCAGCCACAGCAAAGGCAGAATTTTTCCACCTCCACTGTGCTAAGCAGCTGGTCCCTTACCTCTCCTGCCCTGATCTTGCCACTGTGATCCATACAACGGTCACCTCCAGGCTCAATTATTGTAATCCACTCTATGCGGGGCTGCCCTTGAAGCTGACCGAGAAATTCCAATGGGTGCAGAATGCTGTGGCGAGGCTCCTTAGAAGGTCCTCACCACAGGATCACATTCATCCAGTGCTACACCAGCTGCACTGGCTCCTGGTGGAGTACAGGATCAGGTTTAAGGTGCTGGTTTAAACCTTTAAAGCACTCGAACCTAGGGGACTACCTCTCCTGGCATGCCCTGCGGAGGACCTTACGGTCCACAAATAATAACACCTTGGACGTCCCAGGCCTCAAAGAGGTCTGACTGGCCTTGACCAGAGCCATGGCCTTTTCAGCCCTAGCCCCGACCTGGTGGAATGCCTTGTCACAAGAGACCAGGGCCCTGCGGTATCTGACATCTTTCCACAGGGCCTGCAAAACGGAGCTCTTCTGCCAGGCCTTTGGTCGGGGCCCAGTCTGACCTCTCCCTCTTTTTATAAGACCCTGCATGTACAGTAAGTGGCCTCCCTAACTCCTCCCACCGACTCATATAAGATCAGCACAAATAATTGGGCCTGGTGAGCACTTAATGTTCCAAACCCCTATAGTTATAATTCGTGGGTTGCTATCTGACTTTATTCTGATCTTAATTTGGTTTTAAGCTGTATTTTAATCGATTGGTTGACAATGTTTTTAATGTATTATACACTTTGATGTTAGCCGCCCTGAGCCTGGTCCTAGCCGGGGAGGGCGGGGTAATAATAATAATTATCATTATTATTATTATCATTATTATCATTATTTATATACTGTACATAATTATGTACCTAATTATGCTTTAAAACAAAAACAAAAAAAAACTAAACACCCAACAATGCATGAGTGGCTCACATATAAACAGGTTCTTGATACAAGAGGCAGTCTGATGCAAGCAAATGTTGACCAGGTTGAAATCACCAAATTCCTTGTTGAAATCAGTTTAAAAGAGATTCCCCCTCCATCCCTACATGTGATTTTTGCTTAAAAGGAGAACAGGAAAGAGGTTTAGGGAAACCCAAGTAACCCTGATGTAAGTATCAACCCAACACTTGATTGCAAACGAATTTAATCCAGGCGATCCCTAGCTGCCACCATCACATCTACAGTACAAAGAATCTGGCACCTTGTGTAACATGGTGAAAGAGTGAAGCCCTTCCATTCATTTGCATTTAGACAAGGCAGCAAGCCTTCTGGTGGTTGGAAGGGCTAAGAATCCAGTGACACAAAAGAATGCAACACTGGCATCTTGACTAAAATTAAGGTGAAGGAAATTGGCACCAGGTTTTACCAAGGGATGCGGGTAAAACCCGCTGTGGGTAAAACCTCAGCGCCTAGGACTTGCCGATCATATGGTCGGCGGTTCGAATCCCCGCGGCGGGGTGAGCTCCCGTCGCTCGGTCCCAGCTCCTGCCCACCTAGCAGTTCGAAAGCACCCTTAAGTGCAAGTAGATAAATAGGTACCGCTTTATAGCGGGAAGGTAAACGGCGTTTCCGTGTGCTGCTCTGGTGCCAGTTCGCCGGAGCAGCTTCATCACGCTGGCCACGTGACCCGGAAGTGTCTGCGGACAGCGCTGGCTCCCGGCCTCTAGAGTGAGATGAGTGCACAACCCTAGAGTCTGTCAAGACTGGCCCGTACGGGCAGGGGTACCTTTACCTTTACCAACTCTAATGCCAGGTTGGTGGTGCAGAATTAATTATTTTGTGAATTCCAATATGAACTGACTTGACGCACACCTCCTAGACCAATGTACAGATCAGGACATTTGACATTTGCAATGTAGTTCAGCTTAAAAACTTACCAAGATGCATATAAAAATTGTAGTAATGTGCATTTTGTGAGAAAATATGTTCAATATTATATATATATATATATATATATATATATATGCATGATTCTAAATTTGCATTTTCATGCAGATTTTTAAAAAATCACAGATTGATGCAGATACAGGACAGAACAAGCTTGTGAATGAACATAAATGAAACTGAAAAGGGAGTTACATCACAATAAATTAACTTGTTCTCCAGGATTTCACATTGGCTGATTTTGACCTGGTTGGATTTTAAAACCCTATACATCATGGGATGACCCCCAGAGACCTTTTGAAGGAGTCTCCTGATTGCACCCCTGCAATCAGCTGCATTTGTTCTCCCATTCTTTTGGTTTTGTGACCCTATTGGTCCACTTCTCTTACACTACTTTAGTTCACATCCTGAGAAAAATTATGATGCATCTTGACCCCAGCCCTGTTTTGACTACTCATCTGAAAGTTTGCAGAAATGCCTATGAGTAACTTTCCTCCCAGCTGTGTACATATATTCACATATTGTATCCGTGTTATTCAACATCAGCAATAAGTTCAATTAAATGCAGATTGGTCACATGTTTTGTCAGCCATTCTCTGTCATGGTGACAAGAAGAAAAGGCCACCCTTTTATATATAAATAATTTTTATTAATTTCCAATTATTAAAATCCAATATAAACCACATTTTATCAATGTCAAATTACAATTCAGATTCAAATATATATCAATTATAAAGCCAATTATACATTTTGTATGACTTCCCGCATGCTAGATTTCAAGGTGAGATGATTTTATTTCATCCTGCTTCCAAGTCTTAATTAATCCAATTACATTCATTCTTGATCTTAATCTTTCATCAGCAGCTACAGTTCTGTTTTTTAAAATATATATATATATATATTTATTAAAGATTTCTTGGTTTACAAAAGTATGTGCAATGTTTCTTTTTTCAAGTTACATTTTCTACAGATCAGTTTCATTTGTTGAGACATTAGTGTTACATTAGGAAGAAAAGGGGGAAAGAGGTGGAGTGAGTGGAGGTGAGTGGAGGTGGGGTCAGGCGGCAATGCTTCTGTATGTGTGGGGTTTTGTGTCAGCATCACTTGTGTGGGTTCTCTTTACTATTTGCTTGTATTTCTTTGGTGGTGAGAGAAGTTGGGGTTGGCCTATGGTGTGGTTGATTGCTTTTGATTGGCTGTGGTGAACTTTGTTTTTGTGTGTGAGTGGGATGTGTGATTGATTTGTATGCTGTTGGTGGATTCTTGTCATTGTCTTGTTGGGCTGCGTATGTGATAAAGGGGAACCATACGGGGGTGAAGGCATGTTCTTCTATTTGTCCCCGTGTCAGTTTCAGTTTGTTGGTTGGTGTTTCTAGTAAGGCTGTTTCCCATACTATTTGATACCTTTGGTCTATGCTTACTCCTGACAGGTCTCTCCAGTGTCTGGCTATAGTGCTTCTGGCTGCTGAGAGTAGGTGAATTATGAGCTCTTTGTGTTGTGAGTAGGCATTATTGTCTTGGAAGATGTTTAGGAGGGCCAGTTCTGGGGTGACTTCTAATACTTGCTTAGTTATTTTGCATATTTCTTGTATGATTGATGTCCAGAAGAGTTGGATTTTAGGGCATTCCCAACTGCCTGTGTAGCTGCATCCTCTAGCATTTTGGTGAGGTTCCTGGGCATATTAGCTTTAGTTTCCATGGTGTTAGGTAACACTTGTAAGTGTTTTTCAGAGTGAGTTCTTTTCTTTTTGCTGATATGGATTTAAAGGGAGGTTTAGACCACATTCTGGTCCATTGGGTGGGGTTAATCTCATAGCCTATGTCATCCTCCCATTGTTTTTTGATTACATCTAGGGGGTTTGTGGGATTTTGGAGTAGTATTTTGTATATTGTGGATACTATCCCTTTGCTGTGCCCCTTTGTTGTTAGGGGGAGGTTTTCGAAGGTTGTCAAGGGCCTAGTTGCTGCTGATTTTACTACTGGATTATTTAAAGGGGCATGTAATTGGTAATATAATGTTAGCCAGGGCACTTGGGTGTCCCCTAGTTTGTTTTGTATTTCTTGTGTTGATATGGCAAGCCTTTGGTTTGCCAGGTTTTTATCTGGAGGTTTTATGTTGCAATAATGGAATAGTGGGTTTTGTGCCAGGGGAATTAGTGGGGATGGGGTTGGGGACAGTTTACCTACTTCTTCGTTCCATGCTTTAAGCATGGTCTATGTGAACCTGTTTAGTGTTGTGAGAATTTTCCTTAGTTTATTTGGGAGGAATGGGTATGCTGTGGTGCGGGTATTTTCAATTGTGTTCCTCTCCAGGTGTAATCATTGTTTTATCTCATCTTCTAGTATATACAGGATTATGGCGTACTTGGCTGGCGATGGAATATGCTTCTATGTTGGGGATTCCCCATCCTCCCTCAGAGGAGGGGAGGTGCAGGTATTTGGGACTTATTCTTGGTTTTTTGTGTGGGAAGATAAGTGAGTGTAGTTTTCTTCTGCCACTTGTGAAGTTGGGCTGGGGGAATCCAGATTGGGAGGGTTTTGAATAGGTAGGTTAGTTTTGGGTGATCATTTTGATCATGGTTATTTTGTCTGAGAGAGTGAAGTTGGTGTTGTTCCATCTCTTCAGACCTTTGTTGATTTGTCACCACAAGGGGTTGTAGTTGTGGAGGTATGATTTATTGAGGTTTCTGGCTATTTGTACCCCTAGGTATCTGAACTTCGTGTGGCAAAGTTTTATCTTGGTGATATTGGTAAATTCTTTTTGGGTATGAGGGGGCGTGTTGAAGCACATAGCTTCAGATTTTGCAAAATTTACCCATATGCCCAACACCATTGCAAATGTGTTGAGTTCTCTGATTAGGGAGGTTGCTGTGTTTATGGTGTCTGGTGTTGTGACCATTAGGTCGTATGCAAAAAGCCCTAATTTATAGGTTCTGCCTTTTATTTCCACTCCCTTGATGTCTGTGGTTGCTCAAATTCGGATTGCTAGAGGTTCCAGAGCCAGGATGAATAGGAAGAGAGACAGTGAATATCCTTGTTTTGTGCCTCTTTGGATTACTATGGTATTAAGAGTCCATACTGTTAGTCCTGCATTTTGATGAGGCTCAGGAATATATTTCTTTTGGGAGTTTGTAAAAAGTTGGGACCAAATTTCATGTTAGTTAGTACTGTTAATAGGTATTTCCACTATAAGCAATCAAAAGCTTTCAGGATGTCTAGGGACATAATTGTCAGTGGGAGTTTAGTTGCCTTGCTGTGTTCAATCAGATTCAGTAGTTTCCTGATGGGGTCTGTTATATTGCGACCAGGGACGAAGCCAGTCTGGTCTGGGACTATTAACTTGTGTAGGAAAATTGTTAGGTGGTTGGCCAAGATTGATGTGAATATCTTGTAGTCTTGGTTTATTAATGAGATTGGGCGGTGTGATTCTACTTTGAGGCTGTCTTTCAGTAGTAATAATAATAATAATAATAATAATAATAATAATAATAATAATAATTTATTTATTTATACCCCGCCCATCTGGCAGTGGTTTTGGGATAGAGACTATCTTGAAGGAGGCCCAGGTTTTAGGAATGGGCCCCCCTTTTATGATGTCATTGAATAGGCAGGTCATGTAGGGCAGCAGGGGTTCTCTGAATTTCCTATAGAATTCTGCTGTAAAACCATCTGGGCCTTCTGTGTGGCTTCAGGTTTTTGAGGACCTTATCTATTTCCTCTGGGGTGATAGGACTGTCCATGAATTCCTGTTCCTCATTGGTTAAAGTAGGCATTGTCAGCCCTGCTTGGAATTTTCTGATTTCCTCTGCAGGCGGGTTATGGAAGGTACCGTATTTTTCGCACCATAGGACGCACTTTTTCCCTCCTAAAAAGCAAGGGAAAATGTGTGTGCGTCCTATGGAGCGAATGCAGGCTTTCACTGAAGCCTGGAGAGCGAGAGGGGTCGGTGCGCACCGACCCCTCTCGCTCTCCAGGCTTCAGGAAGCTATCCGCTAGCCATGGGAGACCCAGCTCTCCCACGGCTAGCGGAGTGCTGCATTAATCCGGAAGCTTGGGGCGTGCGGAGCTCAGCGCGCCCCAAGCTTCTGGGTGCCGGCAAGGTCTCCGCTAGCCGTCTAGCGGAGACCTTGCCGGCACCCAGAAGCTTGGGGCGCGCTGAGCTCCGCACGCCCCAAGCTTCCGGATTAGCGCAGCGCTCCACTAGCCGTGTCTAGGCTGCGGATGGTAGCCTGCTTCCCGGAGCGTTGGGCGCCCTGAAAGCAGAGCGCCCGGCGCTTCGGGAACACATCCGCAGCGTGGGGAGCCTTGCAGGAGTTCCCCACAGGGCTCCCCACCTGCGGATAGCAGCCTGCCGCCCGGCGGGTGGGGCGCCCTGAAGCAGAGCGCCCCTCCCGCCAGGCAGACATCTGCAGCGTGGGGAGCAATGCAGGAGTTCCCCGCAGGGCTCCCCACGCTGCAGATAGCAGCCTGCCGCCCGGCGCGAGGGGCGCCCTGAAGCAGAGCGCCCCTCGCGCCAGGCAGACATCCGCAGCATGCGGAGCCCTGCAGGAGTTCCCCGCAGGGCTCCCCACGCTGTGGATAGCAGCCTGCCGCCCGGCGGGTGGGGCGCCCTGAAGCAGAGCGCCCCTTGCGCCAGGCAGACATCCGCAGCATGCGGAGCCCTGCAGGAGTTCCCCGCAGGGCTCCCCACGCTGCGGATAGCAGCCTGCCGCCCGGCGGGTGGGGCGCCCTGAAGCAGAGCGCCCCTCCCGCCAGGCAGACATCTGCAGCGTGGGGAGCAATGCAGGAGTTCCCCGCAGGGCTCCCCACGCTGCGGATAGCAGCCTGCCGCCCGGCGCGAGGGGCGCCCTGAAGCAGAGCGCCCCTCGGGCCAGGCAGACATCCGCAGCATGCGGAGCCCTGCAGGAGTTCCCCGCAGGGCTCCCCACGCTGCGGATAGCAGCCTGCCGCCTGGCGGGTGGGGCCCGCTGAAGTAGAGCACCCCGCGCGCCAGGCAGACATCAGCCAGCCCCACAAGCTCGGGGGACAGCAGGGAGGGGCAGCGCCACCATCCCGCTGTTCCTCGACCTGGTTCGGTTTCCCTGACCTGCTTTTGGGGGGGAAATAAAGGGAAATTTTTTTTCCTTTATTTCCCCCCCAAAAAACTAGGTGCGTCCTATGGGACGGAGCGTCCTATGGTGCGAAAAATACGGTATATAGGTTGGAGTAAAAGGAGGAGGAGGAGGAGGAGGAATGGGGAAGGGAGGGGAAATTAGAGTAAAATATAAAGAAGAAATAAAGGAGATAGAAAGAAAAAGGGAGGGAAAAGAGAGAGGAAATAATAGTAATGATAAAAAATTGAAGTGGTGGTCCAAGTTATAGCATGAGGTAGGTGGCCACAAAAGGGGGGGGGTTACCATTGAAAATGGGTGGGTCTGTGATTTGTATTATTGTTATTATTATTATTTGTTGGGGAGAAGGAGAGGACAGAAAGGAGAGAGGAGGGAAGGGGATGGAGGGGGTAGGAGATTTAAGAGTTAACAAAGAAGGAAATTGAAAGCAAAAAACAAAGAGCAAAAAACAAAGAAAAAGAAAAAAGAAAGAAAAAGAAAAGAAAAATCTGAAGATGTTGAGATGGTGTGCTTAATAGTAGTCTGTGTGTGTGTGTGTGTGTGTGTGTGTGTGTGTGTGTGTATGAAATGAGAAAAGTAAAAAAAATATATGTAGAAAACCCTTTTGAGAGGGAAAAAATAAAATTGTGGGGGGGGGGGTATTCTCTTTAAAGAGAAAAAGGAAAAAATGCGGGATGAGGGAAGGAGAGAAGAAGAAAGGGGGAAAGGGGGAGGAAGGGGGAAATAACAATAGCAATAACAGCAATATGGAGAAAAAGTTTTGTTTTAAAAGAGGATGGTGATAGTACAGTGGTACCTCGGGTTACATAAGCTTCAGGTTACATACGCTTCAGGTTACAGACTCTGCTAACCCAGAAATAGTGCTTTAGGTTAAGAACTTTGCTTCAGGATGAGAACAGAAATTGTGCAGCAGCGGCGCGGCAGCAGTGGGAAGCCCCATTAGCTAAAGTGGTGCTTCAGGTTAAGAACAGTTTCAGGTTAAAAACGGACCTCCGGCATGAATTAAGTACTTAACCTGAGGTACTGTACCACTGTAATGGAATTGGCGGGGGGGGGAAGGACTCCTCTCCTAACAAACAGGGGATTTTTATGTTATTCTTTTTTTCTATTTAATTTTTAAAAATGAGAGATAAAAATAAGAAAAGTAAAAATTAAAGAACAAAAAAATTAAAAATAAATAAATAAAAAAGAACAGCAAGCCTGAGGCGAAGCGGCAATCCTAGGGAGTAGCCTGTGTTGGTTCAGGGCGTTCTTCTGGGTGCCGCCATTTTAATTCTTAAGAAGTAATTTTTTCGGGTGGGAGGAAAAACAACAACATATTATTAAGAAATATTTTTTTAAAAATTAAGGAGAGGGAATTAAGATTTGATAAATAAATAAATAAAAAATAAATAAAAGATGGTTGTAGTGGCAGTGCCCCCCCTCAAAAAAGGAAACGAAAAAAGAGAGAGGAGGTTTTGAATAATAATGAAAAATATTCTTCCCGTGGGGGAGGGGCCGTGCTGCGCTCTCTTTTCTTCCAGGGTGTCCTTCGTCACGTGGCCTCCCTCTGGGCCCCGGTCTGCTCCTGGAGTGTTAGCCACTGGGGAGGTAGACTCGGGTTGGGCCTGGGCTTGGCCGCACGATTCTTCGTGGCCTCCCTGGCCCTCCTGGTGCTCTTTTCTACCTTTGGCGCTGGCGGCAGTAAGCTGGGGAGGTTGGGGCTTCTTTTTTTTTCTTGTCCCCCCCCCCCCCAATGTTGGCTCTGGAGGCCTCCAGGCCCCAGAGCTCTGCTGGGCCGTTGGCCAGGTGTTCTTGGTTCCGGCTTGGCCAAAGTCGCTGGGGGGGTTCTTGGCAGCTCCCCTGGCTGACACACTGGGCGCCCCTGGTTCCTCTCTGGTGGCAGCATTGGTGGCAGCAGTCCTGGTGGCCTGGGAGCCAGCCAGGCAGCGCAGTTGATGCTGGCTGCCTTCAGGGGCTCCATGCCGCCATGGTGCTCGCCACTTTGCCTCGCTGGAAGTTAGGTACAGAGTTTTTGTCTTCCATTTGAATTAACACATTTAATTAAGAAAAACTCCTGCAAAAGGAGTTCTATATCCCAAATATTTCCTGTGTGTGATGTTTATCTTATCCATGTTGTTTCTTCATTCTTCCTGTTCTCTATCTGTCCTGCACAGCATCGCTACTTCTGTTCTTCCACTCTTCCCCCCCCCTTTGTTCCCAGAAAATGAGGCAGACACACGCCATCTTTTTTTGGGTTATTGTTTGAGTCTAGATAGAGAATGAACTGGTGTCCTGCCAACGCTTTAACAAGACTCCGGTTTCTCCTTCTTGGTCAACTCTCTCAATAACGATCTGGTTTCCCGCCAAAGCCTTGGCAAATCTTCAAAGTCCAGGTCCTCCCATAGCAGTACAGTGAAAGTTTGATGCTTTAAATCCATTTCCATTTTCTCAGTTATATTTTTCATTGTAATCCATAAATATAATCCGTTCTCTTTTATCTCTTCTAATAATAATAATAATAATAATAATAATAATTTATTATTTATACCCCGCCCATCTGGCTGGGCCTCCCCAGCCACTCTGGGCGGCTTCCATAAAAACCAAAAATACAATAAAATATCACACGTTAAAAACTTCCCTGAACAGGGCTGCCTTAAGATGTCTTCTGAATGTCAGGTAGTTGTTTATCGCTTTGACATCTGCTGGAAGGGCGTTCCACAGGGCGGGCGCCACTACCGAGAAGGCCCTCTGCCTGGTTCCCTGTAGCTTTGCTTCTCGCAATGAGGGAACCGCCAGAAGGCCCTCGGCGCTGGACCTCAGCGTCCGGGCAGAATGATGGGGGTGGAGACGCTCCTTCAGGTATACTGGACCGAGGCCGTTTAGGGCTTTAAAGGTCAGCACCAACACTTTGAATTGTGCTCGGAAACGTACTGGGAGCCAATGTAGGTCTTTCAAGACCGGTGTTATATGGTCTCGGCGGCCGCCCCCAGTCACCAGTCTAGCTGCCGCATTCTGGATTAGTTGTAGTTTCCGAGTCACCTTCAAAGGTAGCCCCACGTAGAGTGCATTGCAGTAGTCCAAGCGGGAGATAACCAGAGCATGCACCACTCTGGCGAGACAGTCCGCAGGCAGATAGGGTCTCAGCCTACGTACCAGATGGAGCTGGTAAACAGCTGCCCTGGACACAGATTTGACCTGTGCCTCCATGGACAGCTGTGAGTCCAAAATGACTCCCAGGCTGCGCACCTGGTCCTTCAGGGGCACAGTTACCCCATTCAGGACCAGGGAATCCTCCACACCTGCCCGCCTCCTGTCCCCCAAAAACAGTACTTCTGTCTTGTCAGGATTCAACCTCAATCTGTTAGCCACCATCCATCCTCCAACCGCTTCCAGACACTCACACAGGACCTTCACCGCCCTCACTGGTTCTGATTTAAAAGAGAGGTAGAGCTGGGTATCATCCGCATACTGATGAACACCCAGCCCAAACCTCCTGATGATCTCTCCCAGCGGCTGCATGTAAATGTTGAAAAGCATGGGGGAGAGGACAGAACCCTGAGGCACCCCACAAGTGAGAGCCCAGGGGTCTGAACACTCATCCCCCACCACCACTTTCTGAACACGGCCCAGGAGGAAGGAGCGGAACCGCTGTATGACAGTGCCTCCAGCTCCCAGCCCCTGAAGACGGTCCAGAAGGATGTTATGGTCGATGGTATCAAACGCCGCTGAGAGATCCAGCAGAACTAGGAAACAGCTCTCACCTTTGTCCCTAGCCCGCCGGAGATCATCAACCAGTGCGACCAAGGCAGTTTCAGTCCCATGATAAGGCCTGAATCCCGACTGGAAGGGATCCAAATGGTCCGCTTCTTCCAGGCGTGCCTGGAGTTGTTCGGCAACCGCTCGCTCAATCACCTTGCCCAAGAATGGAAGATTTGAGACTGGGCGATAGTTGGCCATCGTGGCCGCATCTAAAGATGGTTTTTTAAGAAGCGGTTTAATAACCGCCTCTTTCAGCGGGTCTGGGAAGGCTCCCTCACGGAGGGAAGCATTCACCACCCCACGAAGCCCATCGCCCAGTCCTTCCCGGCTAGCTTTTATAAGCCAGGATGGGCAAGGATCCAGGAGACAGGTGGTTGGTTTCACTCGTCCAAGCAGCCTGTCCACATCCTCGGAGGTAACAGATTGGAATTGATCCCACTCAACTTGACTAGACAGAACTCTAGCACTCTCCCGCCCCGGCCCTGCTCTCACGGTGGAGTCTACTTCTTCCCGAATCTGAGCGATTTTATCTGCAAAAAACTTTGCAAAATCATTGCAGGAGAACATGTGGCCCGTACTGGGCCCCGATGTTGCAGGTGGTTCCGCTAAATTGTGAACCACCTGAAAAAGTCTCCTGCTGCTGTTTTCTGCAGATGCAATAGAGGCGGCGAAGAAATTCTTCTTCGCCGTCGCTATCGCCACTTGGTAGGCTCGACGTTGAGCTCTAACCTGTGTCCGGTCAGATTCTTGCCTTTTATCAGTTTATTAGCATTCAAGGGATGGGTGGGTTGCCAAATCATTTATGTAGCAAACATGATATATATAAAGAAAGGGTAAAGGCTCCCCCCACATACCGTATTTTGCATCAAAGGAAGTCTTTTCAATTCAAGTCGTAACGGCTTTGTAGCTGTTCCAATTTAGCAGTTTGTGATTTTGTCCCATCTATTCCAGCATGTGTCTGTATATTAGTCCTAATTTCACTCCAATAAAGTGCCTTTGCTTCATTAATGGCTGAGTAGGGAGCTTACCGATGGGTGAAGTGCCCCGGGTCCTGTGGGGAGCTTGCAAGGACAATTACCCTCAAATAATCCTTGTTTATTCTTTGCTAATGGTCTCCGCCACTGTGGGAGCAGCATCCATTAAGGCAGACAGGAACCAGAAGGAAAGGTCTCCTAGACCTTCAATAAAAGATGGCACTGTGCTTAGAATGCAAAACTAGGATTGCAGGAGCCCCAGGTTCAAATTCCTGCTCCGCCACCCAGTTGACTGGGTGAATCTTGCCGCCTGCTGAGGCTGAAATAGGGTAGGGAACCATGAAGGGCCCCTGAAGGGTGTGGGAGAAATGCAGCACATAAATATATAACGGTAGTGTGGAAGAGGGAACTGTGGCAGACACCGCCTCTTATTACTGAGCCATGATATGTGATGCTTGCTAAATTTCCCCTCCTCTGGATAAATAAGGTATTCTTATATTCTATATGTCATTACCCCATCTTTTAAATTGTCTTTGGAAACATTGTTCAGGGTGGCTTGAAAGTACCTGGGGTTAGATACTCACCATTCACACAGGTGATGAGAGAGGCAATGGCTGGCTGAATGGCAGAACCATTCAAGGCTGGGTACTTGCTGAGAAATGATGAGGTGGCCTGGAGCAAGTCAGCCAGTCTAACCTCAATTGGGTCTGAGAGGGCATCGCCTGCAAACAAAATAACAGCAGATAAACGTGTATTATTATTTCTATCTCTGATTTTATTGGGTTGTCATAACATAACTTAATAAATAATAAACATTTAATTCATTTATTTTATTACATAAAATTTATATACCGCTTAATGGTAAAGAAAAAAGAAAAAACCTTCAAAGATAAATTTAAAAACATAATACTTTAAAATGTACTAAAGTTAAAATGCTAAAATATATTAAAATTCACATCAGCATTTCTAAGCATCAGGGTAGGCTTGCCAAAATGAATTCCTCCAGCAGGCACCCAAGAGAATGAAGTGCAGGTGTCTGTTTAATAGCAACAGGCAGGGAGTTCCACAATGGAGGAGCTGTCACACTAAATGAGTGAGTTCTTATCAAGGCAAAGAGGTTGTCTGCTGGCCAAGATAACATGAATGCAGTGGGACAATCGTTGGGGAAGGAACCAGAACGAAGGGGTCCTCAATCATTTCCAAACCCAGAGATTATGGGAGACAAAACAGCCTTGGGATATTTCCAAGAGAGAATAGTTGGGGAGGAGAAACTAGTCTCACAGCCTAATCATCGGAAATATGCCGCATTGTGGTCAATGGGTCTTACTTTCAGCTAGATGTGGATTGGATTATAGCCATAGAGATAATCCAACCAGGACACTGTGAAATGGCAAACCAAAGGCAGCTCAATGCAAAATAGGGGCTGCCCACAGATAGGCATGCAAATCATGGGATCTCCACAGCCATTTCCTCCTGGCCCCACATCTTCCTAGCAATAAATGGGGATCTTGGTCAGTGGTGCCACAGTCTTATGCAAAGTCAGAATGCAGCCCCATGTGCATTACACAAGGTTTGCAGCTACTATGTGTACAAAGTAGGAATGGGTGAGGTCAAAGGTCAGATATTGCTTAAGTTTGTGGTCAGGAGGACAGAATCTGAGCCTGCTATCTAGTCTTTAAACTAGAAATGCCAGCAACAACAAAAAACCTGGCTGTTTGGACTTCTGGACACATTAAGCAGAGGTTCTACTATTGAACTATGATCTTCCTTTGCAGATAAATATAAGAAGTGTGGATGTAATCCAGCCTCCACACTTTAAAGCTGTGCTCAACTTGGCTCTGGATGTTCAGCCCAACTTAACAGGATGCTGGTTGAAGAGGATGCAAATTTGGTTAGTCTGAAAACAGGGTTCGCTGTTGCTGAGCGCCATCTGGTGACTTTTCTCACAGGCTGCACAATGTGGCAAGCACCAGCCGCATTGGTCCTCACCAAAGGAGGCATTCGAGAATGCACTTCTCTTTCAAAGCAGAAATACATAAATTGTTGGATTATTAGTTCATCATGTCACGGAAATAGCTAGGGCCCTCCATGTCTATTTAGGGTATCAATGTACTATATCAAGCACCTACTGACTCACCCATGCCTGCCATTTGCATTGGGGCAGCAGCATGTGAGCTCCTGTTCAAAACCATATTGTCAGGAAAGCATTGTTCAATGTCTGGATAAGATACAAAGACTTATTGGAAAATAAAACCCCAAGGTGGCTGTCACCAATGGAAGCGAAGGCTCAGAAAAAGTTCAATATGGAGGCCAAATGGCCGAAATATTGGGAAATATTGGAACAAGGAGAGAAATTGAAATTGCAGAGTTTTGAGAAATTAAAAGATAAAATGCGAGACTGGCTTCATTATTATCAAATAAGAGAGGCCTATAATTTGGACAAAAAAATTGGCTTCCAGGTGGAAAAATCAAAATTGGAAACAGAACCGTTAGATCCCAAAACTAAGATACTTTCAAGAATGTATAACTTGCTGTTAAAATGGAACACGCAGGATGAAACGGTTAAATCTGCAATGATTAAATGGGCACAAGATATTGGTTATAACATTATGTTTGCTGACTGGGAACAGTTGTGGACCACCGGTATGAAATTTTTGGCATGTAATGCCTTAAGAGAGAATATTATGAAAATGATATATAGGTGGTACATGACACCAGTCAAGCTTGCAAAAATATATCATTTGCCTGATAACAAATGTTGGAAATGTAAAGAGAATGAAGGCACATTCTTTCACCTTTGGTGGACGTGCCCAAAGATTAAGGCTTTCTGGGAGATGATCTATAATGAAATGAAAAAGGTATTTAAATATACCTTCCTGAAGAAACCAGAGGCCTTTCTCCTGGGCATAGTCGGCCAATTGGTGCCAAAGAAGGACAGAACTTTTTTTATGTACGCAACAACAGCAGCAAGAATACTGATTGCAAAGTATTGGAAGACACAAGATTTACCCACCCTGGAAGAGTGGCAGATGAAGGTGATGGACTATATGGAACTGGCGGAAATGACTGGCAGAATCCGAGACCAGGGAGAAGAGTTGGTGGAAGAAGATTGGAAGAAATTTAAAGACTATCTACAGAAACACTGTAAAATTAATGAATGTTAAAATGATGATTGGATTGAATAGGGGATACTAGCAACAAAGTTAATAAGAATATGCAAAAATGGATTGATAATGGATGAAAATATAGAGTTATAATATGTTAAGATATAGAGTTAAGATAAATGAAAGAGGGTAAGGATTTGCTGATTTGATTATGTAAATGGGAATACAAAAAGGGGAGGTGTGAGGAGGTCAAGGAAACAAGCTAATGAGTTTAAAGATACAAAAAATGGATTTGTTTTTATTTTTTTCTTACTTATTCGCTTTTTGCATTTTGCATTTTTATTTTTTATTTTTTATGTATTTTTGTATGTTTTTTCTTATCTCTTTCTTCTTATATGTTTTCTTTTTATTCTGTAAACTTTTGTTTTTTGTAAAACCTCAATAAATATTTTATAAAAAAAAAAAGCAGGTGAGCTCCTGTTCACTCTCATGCACTCTGGATCAGAACTGCAGCAGGAGCAAAGGGCTGAAGCTCACACCAGAGTCCTGATTTGGATTGGGGTGGGAGGTGGGAATCATGCTTGCAATGCACTTTGAAAAAGTCATTCAGACAATTGCTGGTTGCGTGAATGGTGTCCTGTTTAGCCTGGCCCTCGTGCCGGTTGCTGCTGGTGTTCAGCTGCAGCTTAGTATAATGATGTTTGTTGCAAAGATTGCATTGTGACTAAAGCAGTTCCTGGTTGACTGTGGAGCTTCTGATGAGGCATAGAGGCAGCAACCTATGATAGCAGGCAGTGCTGTAGTTACAGGAGTGAGGAATAGCCAGAAGCTTTCAGAGGGGCGCCATTGAGGTCCCACGCTGTGTGTGTGTGTGCGCGCGCATGCAAATGTGCACGGGTGTGTGTACCAAACTGGGCCTATGATCTGAGTGAAATAAAGCCTAGTTTCACCCCTGCATATTTAGACAAGGCTTTTCTGTCTTATGACCATTTCCTGAGTGTTAATGATCTGAGGTTGCAATCACTTACTTAATTGCTTCTTACCTGGGAGAAAGTTCCATTACAGGACTTACTTCTGAGTAGACCTGCATAGGACTGCACTGTTAAAGTCTAGCGCTCAGGGAACATGATGTTTTGGATTTCTCCCAGCACAAAGATTATGACTCTGTGAAGAGGAGTTGGGGGGTGGGGGCGAGCAGCAAACTTGTGCCACAAGAACCACTTGTCTCTTGTACTGATTTGGGAATAATTCAACATGCCTTGAACAGTTCTGGCTGGGGTTCCCACCTGAATAAAATATGGGAGGGCGGGGCAGTAAGCCCTGCCCCACATAATTGATCACAAGATGTGGCGCACAAACACCATTTGAATGGCAATGCCCTTTGGGGGGAGGACTAGCCCCCTCAAATATTTTATTGGGGGACTGAAGGGACCTTGTCCTCTGGGAGTTGGCTAAATATACCTTCAGTAAGTGGTTGCCCTCATTAGAGTCCCACCATAAGCTCAACAATCAATCTGGAAACACTTTTGTAGTGATCTTTGCCAATACTGCCTTAATATATTTTGTTGCTTAAGGGGAAAGATTCAAATGACACCCTTGACCCATTAATTAACATGGGGCACAATCCCAAAGAAGGTTACTTTCCAACAAACTTAATTTAAATCAATGGGGTGTCAGTGGCCACAAGAGAGTAAAAATGACCAACAGTTGGCAGTACTAATTCCTGGAATTCCTAGGCTAGGATTCAGGCATTAGAAGATGGGAGTTATACAGCAGTTGACCGCAACCCAACGCTCAGTTAAGTGCATTTAAGCCTATAGATTTTCATTGACTTAACTGCACTTAAGTTTGCATTGGCTTGCAGTGTAATTAAATTTTTAGCTGTTTTAACTAGACTTTATTCAAGAGAATATCTTGAGAGTGTGTTCTAACAACTGGTTACCACCCTTCAGAAATAGGGCAGGACAGCCACTTTAATTAATCATTATTATACATTAATACAGATGATTCAGAAGTCTCACATCTTTTTGCATTCTGATAAATGTTCAGGGGTGTGAATAATTCTTGTGCTTGACTTTAAAAACAAACAAATTAGTATTAACTAGAGTCAGCATGCTGACCTTGGGTAGCTTGATTGTGAGGACCAAATATTAAAATCTTCAGGGTGTGCAACCTCATTCATTCCCATTGCCTTGTACTGCATCAGCCACTACCGGTTAAAATGCATTTTCTAAAAGTTTAAATTTATAAAAGATATGAGAGAAAGTACTCATTGAAGATATATTTCCTTATGTGTATTACCATGTGTATTACCCTAGAGTGGAAGGTTAATAGGTG
The DNA here is from genome assembly GCF_964270895.1 of Podarcis filfolensis. Taxonomy (NCBI): domain Eukaryota; kingdom Metazoa; phylum Chordata; class Lepidosauria; order Squamata; family Lacertidae; genus Podarcis; species Podarcis filfolensis. The sequence goes on from NC_139605.1 coordinate 124,778,268, forward strand.
ACTGACTAATCAATGTAAATACAAAAAAATGCATTTTGAGTGGGATTGCTGCATAGTTCAGTTTCTGGACCCAAATTTTGCACACTGTTTCCACCGTCACTTCTCAGGCACTGTCCCCAGACTCAGCCCTGGCACACCTGTCCCTGGAGCCTGGTGCCAACTCACCAATCCATCACACACAAATCTCTTGAGTTTATGCTTATTGCCGCAGTCAGAATGTCAGTGGCTTCCCATTGGAAATCGGACTCACCTCCTTCCTAAGAGTAGCTAGTGAATGGGACATTGCGCTGTCAGAACACCTGACACACAAGCAGAGAGTCCTAAGTGGTTCATCAAAAATAGACCACTTTTATGCAACTTAGCTTTTCTCCTATGTTAATTGATCCACACAGCCCACTAAACCCCCTGCTCCACAGATTACTATGTGGAGAGGCTTTATTGAGAACTAATTTGATTCACCTTTTTCTTCTTATATGTGATAATTGTATGTGGCATTGCATTCTCAGTTGTCTCCTGGTTTCCCCTTCCCCTCTGTATTTTCATTTCATTTTTCTATTTTTATTTTGGACATTCATTATTTTTACTGCATTTTGTATGTGCTTGTCGGTAACCATTCTATATGAAAAAATGACCATAATAATAATTAACAGATTGCCTCTACTAAACGTAACAGTTTTTAAAATAAAAAACCATATATTCCTCAAAAATTGTATTTTGAGATGAATGTTTGAAAACAAAGTCTGAAGATTCATTGCAGAAATGGAACAGAACCAGAAGTAAAAAAAACATGCAGAAAACGGCAGAGAAGGGAGGCAGATTCACCCCTCCCAAGCTTAGCTAATACCCTAGCCCTTCCAAGTTACTTGGAGGAAGTGTGAGATGACTCACAAATAAATAAAATGCTTCCAATACTTGCCATCTTGCTGGAAAAGTTCCCGGAAATGCTGGAACTGTTTGTCCATTTCTCTGAGATGCGTAGTGACCTGAAGCAGCTGGTTGGGGCAGAAAGTCACACATCCCATGCCTTCCCCAGAGGTGGATGTCTGCACAGAAGCCCAAACAGCACTCAGGAAACCTGAATCACTGGCTAAGAGCCCATTGCCCAGTGGTGACTGGCTGCCATTGCAAGGGTAGGTGGAATCATTGTGGTCCCTGGCCTTATTCATGTTCATCCCTCAGAGCTTGGACACAGATGACAAGTACCACAAGCACAACTGCCTTCGGTGCTAGAGATTCCCCTGTCATGTGCCTCCCTTGAACAGCCCACAGGCTTCAGCATTTGTTGTAAGACCCCCCAGCATTTGTTGTAAGACCCCCAACTATTTCCTAGGCATCCATGGTCTTCATCCGTGAATTGTCCTCAGATTCTGAAGGCACACGACTGCTCTTTTCCAAGGGCTCAGCGGTTCTCCCAGTGAGTCAGAGTTCTTCAAGTGGGGCTGTTGCGAAGATGTCATGACTGGGAGGGGAGTTCCAGAGGCATTGATTGGGAACAGTTAAGGCACAGGTGCCTTAGAATAGTCATGGAATCATGCCTTGGCATAGTCTTCAAATGAAAGGTCCAGTCTGACAGTTCTGTGGAACACACACGCAGCACCAGAGAAGGCCCTTCATTTCCCAGAGACAGATATTCATTCCTCTCTTGAAAATGGCAGGAGCGAAATGGTTTTCCTTTCTTTCTCCTTGGAGAGCTCTGTCAGATTCTAGAGCTAAGGTGTGCCCTAGATTGAGGAATGAGGTCAGGAGAAAGGATTCTCGTTCGCTGTTGGCCTCATCACACAAGAGGATGTACTAAAGTCATTGCCTGAAAGCTGTACCCCAGGAGAGTCTTATGCATCCAGCGGAAGTCTGCGTCTCCTTTTGTTTAAACCAGGTCCAAGGACGCCAGACTCAGAAGTGTTGGTACATGTCACGTGTCTGTGAGGAATCATGGATGAGCCATTTGGGTTACAGGGTGTCAGACAGGGCAGATTTTCCACATTCCATTTGTAGGAGTGATGACATTGGAGGCTTCCCGGAGTGTCTCTGCCCAACACAGGAGGAAGCAATCCTCCCACCTTTCTCTCTTTTATTAACCATTTCCTACCTGAAGGCCTTGTATATGTTTTCTAGGGAGTCTGATTCAAAGCCCCAAGAGGTGGAACACGAGCCTTCTCAACGAACGGAGGGTAATGGCATAGGGTTGCCTATTTCCACCCACCAGCCCTCAAGGCCCTATTCCTGTACCTTTAAAAGCAGCCTAGCAAGTAGAAATTTAATGTGGCAGAGAAAAAAGTGAAGTGCCTAGGACAAGATGGAAGTTGTGAATTAGGTAATCCCCTAGTTGAAATCAGCAATCTACCATATTGGTTTGCCACATATTTCATCCTTGCATAGCTGCTTTGGTTTTAACAGCCAGCATATGGAAAGGGGCCAAGTCAGATTAGAACCCTGGCAGGGGGTGAGCAGGGCTTTAGCACTTTGCTTCTGCTCAGATCCCATTTGGAATAGGAATACTCCCCACACTCCACCTGCTATTTGCTGAGGAATTAAAGCTCAGAAGCAAAACTAAACCACTAATCTTTCTCTTTTCATAAGCAGTATATGTTTGAAAATGTTCCCTTCTCCTTTTTATGCCTTCTTTGGTGATGCCGTATTTTGTTTGTGCACTTATCTATCATTTTTTATTTTTAAAGTTTATATACCACCCACTAAGCTTCAAAGTCATTTAGGAGAATCGTAATTTCAAACAGCACCACAATAAGACAAAAGCTACAAAATCAGCAGTCAACCAATGACACAGTAGAAAATAAAACCTGACAAAGCAATGCCTGTTGAAAGCCATGGTATGTTTTTTACAGATTGATAAGAAGAACCTGAAGTTTCTAGTATGAATGTGTTCCACAAGGAAAATGCTACCACACAGAAGGCCTTGCACCAAGTGAATGTTAATTTGGGTTTACAGTAGTTATTGTCTGAGCCTAAAGCAAGTTGTAACAGAATATTCCAGTGATGGAACAGGGAGAGCCATATGAAAGCAGACACTACTGTATATAGTAAGCAAAAAAAAAGCACATCTGCATGCATTTTTTTAAATTTATGCATTGATAACTTCTGTATTGGACTACTGTAATGCGCTCTGTGTAGTGCTGCCTTTGAATCATTAAAGTTTTATTATAATTAAGTGGTATATAAATGTTAGGAAATAAATAAAAGACAGTTCAGAAGCTGCAACACCTGTCCCCCAAATCCTGCACTGGTTGCCTATTTGCATCCAATACCAATTCAAGGTGCTTATGTTCATGTACAAAACCCTACATCATTTGGCTTCCCTGATAACTGAAGAAGCACCTGTAAGATCAACAGAGGAGGCTTTTCTGGTGGAGCTGGCACCCCTTAAAACTCTCAGGGCAGTGGCACATAGGAAGGCTTTCTCTGCGGTTCCCTGCCCATTTAGGGACTCCCTCCCCTTGGAGGTGCATCTGGCACCACCATTGTACTTCTTTTGCCGATGAGTCAAGATACACCTCTTTGCCCAGGCTTTTGGGAGCAATTGAGTCATTTTTGACTGAGTAGTTCTGCTGCTTCTACACAGTAGCACTGTAATCCCTATGTTGCTTTAATTATGGTTTTAAGTGATGTTTTACTGACATTTAATATGTTGCATTGAATGTATGCACATCCTGGCACGCTGCAGTCAAGGGAGGGTAGCAAATTCAAGCAAACAAATCCACATGGGCATCTTCTGCTATTCAAGTGGAAGGGGCAAATGCTAGACACAGTTCCCAGGAGCCACTGAAAATCTGCATGAACAACCCTCACCCACCAGACTCCCACATTCTATGCTTTCACAAGATACTGTCCACACACTTTCATGACTATCTTCACAGTCATAAAGGCTAGAATTTTTTTTTATAGAAAAGTAAAAGGCACTTAGATTTTCAGAAGCCTGAAATCTGTTCTCAGTAACAATTTCTGTGCTTGTAGGTAACAATCATTATCCTGCACACAGGCCATGGGTTGGGAAGAGTTAAGCTCACCTACAACAAAGCTACCATGGGAAGAAATGTCCTGTCAGGAGAACACTTCTTCTTCGTTGTCATCTTTGCTTCCCCTTCTGCTTTTGTTGCTTGCAAGCTTGTATTTGAGCCGGCGGATGGGATCCATGATGCTCCTCAGAGCCACGTTGTCAAAGTCCTGGGCCAGGAGGAAGTTCCTCTCCACCAGGTCAGCTGCCTCCTGCCAGTTCCTGAAGCAAGCAGGGCCCACCTGCTTAATCTCCTCCACTGCGTTTGTAGCAATGACTTCTCCGTTTGGTTTCAACACCACCACCACTGGGGGGTTTGTCACAGAAAATCTCAATTCCAGTTCCCTGGAAGTTAATACAGAAAGAGAGATGAAGCTCCAAGGTTTTGAATAAAAGTTTGAAGTCTGGAAAACAATGAGTTTTGCTTGTTAGTTAGTTAGTTAGTTAGTTTCAAAACCGAATTGCTTGCATGATGATTGCTCATTTCCTTTGCCCAGCTACTAACTCTGAGCATATCTGCACATTATATATCATGGGGATGCCACCAAAAACCTCTGTGTCAAGTTCTTTTCCCCTGCAACATATAGGATCACTTACTCAGTATTGTGACATCATCACGTTATGCATTTTCCCACCTTCAGTAGTGGGAGCAGTGATCTCCTCTTGGGAAAGTGGACTGGCGGTGGCCCTGGTGACTCTGAAGGTGAAGCCAAGTCAGGAGGCAAGGGTGGAGCTTCAGGGAGACAGAACAGGGTGCAGAAAGGCACCCCATTGGGATGCTCCCTGGGGAGGACCCTCCTCCCCTGAGGACTTTTGGTATTCCAGGACTCTGACGTGGTTGGTCCTATTCTGCTGCGTCCCGCCCAGCGGTTGTCCTTGAGCAACTCCCCCCCCCACCTCGTCCTGATCTGCACAGCCTATCCACACCTCCCGAAAACTCAGTCCAAGGCATGAAGGAGAAGCTACCCCTTGCAATTCAACAGTTCACCACATGGGTGTGCTGCACAACTATGCAGCAGCTCCTGGCAAAGGTCATAGAATCATAGAATCTTAGAGTTGGAAGGTACCCAAGGGTCATCTAGCCCAACCCCTGGCAATGCATAAACTATGCAAATATGCCTCTGGTGACTCACTTTGAATTTGGCCATTGTCTAAGCTGTCTAAGCACTGGAATCCCTACCTCCTGAATTCATCCTGGAAGGGCAAAAACAACCATCTCTTGGGCATGGTCTTCAGAAACTTGTCTTGCTTCTCCTCAGTCTCATCCAGTGAGACAAAGACCAGGACCAGCTGGGATGCTCTCTCCACGTAAAATTCATCTGTGAGCCTCACAAAAAAATCTTTCAGGATGGGTGCAAACTCTTGGCATCGAAGACATTCACCAGAGCCAAAATACAGAAGCATAATCTTGTTCTCCAATGCTCGGGTTAGCTCACGTTCCAGCTCCAACTTATCCTTGTCCTTGTTGTTCACAATCAGGGTCTTGTTGGTAAAAATGGCAGCCATGGCTTTAGACTGATTGTTGTGCTAATGGTGCCATACACCAATTTTAAGACTGAAAAGGAACAAGAAGGCAGTATCAGGGAAATTATTCTTTTTTTAGCTTCATCATGCATTCATAGAATTTATTTTTATTGAATTATTGATTCAAGTATGCAGGGTGGGGTGAGGGAGTGTTAGAACGGACTGTACTACTTCAGACTACAGGTGGGGAAGGCATAAAAAATATAGGTGGTGTAAAAAACGAGAGATCTGCACATAATAAAAACAAAATGCAACAAATTATTTGGTTCCCCACATTCTACCACTGCCCAGCTCTGCCATTATTTGTGAGGCCCCAAAATTAAGCACAATGAACAGAATGTTGGACAGACTTGACAAAAGGCCAGCTTCAAATCCCTGCTCAGCTATGAAGCAAAATGGGAGACTTAGGGTCACTTTCTGTCTAACCTACCTCTGATGGCAGCTAGCGAGGTTAGCCAAGGAGCAATAAATGGCTATTGCCCTTACCAAAAACCATTTCATGGCAAGCAATAGATATCAGTGTGACTTGGAAAGCACTACACAGACCTCCTCTGGCAAATCATTCCATTTGGAACTAGGTTTTCCCACAAAGATCTTGAGAAATAAGGCATTTCTGTTCAGGCTGGGACTTTGCCAAGACTCCAGCAGTGACAACAACTACAAGAACAAAAAACCATTATTAAAGGTCTAGAGGGGTCTTAAGAAAGTCTTGGGAATGCAATCTAGTCTGTACATGTTAATGATACAGTCAGACTGTTGTACCTTCCAGGTGTCACGTAGTGTCCTCCCAAGGATGGGGACTCCAGTCTTCTTCTAAGCAAATAATACATCAATGTGGAGGGGAATCTTGGACATAAAAATCACACAGAAACACTGTTTTGAGCTATCTCGCTTGCCAGAAGAACTCAGAGGCTGTGGAAAATAACAAGGATTAACATCAGAATGACTTATGTGAACTATCGGGAAAGATTATGAAAAGCAGTAGAAGTATGAGATGATCAGATCCACCCCCCGACCTCGGAGCATGGTGAAGTCCCCCTGAAAAATTATAATTTGGCATAATATTTGGACTGTTTGATTATTAAATAATATGTATAATTCGGAATATATGATGAGGTTGATTGGATTGTTGAAATGGAAATATATATATATATTTATATATATATATATGTATACATCAATGTGATACAGTTCCATTTTTCTCACCTTGAAGACATCTCCATGCCCAGAATAAGAAGCCAGAGTTCTTACATTGTTCAGTGTTTTGTATCATTAGAAACCTCCTTCTGTCATTCCTTGTGCAGCTGAGATCCTCCTCTTCACATTTCAGTGTGACACTAGCCTTGCCTTGCTGCTAGTTTGGATCACTGACATGCATGACCTTTTATGCTGGATTTCACCTCCCTCCCTATTAATAGAATCCACAGCCAGTACCTTAATCTTCTTAAAGCAGACCTTTGGAGATAATATGACCCATGCACTGCTTGCCAGAAATCTGTTCGTTGTACTGATAGCTTCCTGGGCAGGTGATAATCCTGATGAAATAAAAGAAAAAGAGTTACTTGGTTGTGCTCTCTGTGTCATCCTATAATATTGTTTTTTCACAAGTGTGCACAGCTATGGTGACTTGTTGGCAAACAAATACATGTAGTAATTAAATTATTTCTACTCCACATTTCCATAAGATGTCCAAGGCAGCCTAAAACCCTTAAAGCTAATAAAATTAGAATACAAAAAAACTGAGATAAAAGATGATATGGCAGGTAAAATTCAAGACTGAACAACAAAAAATTGAAACACCCTGTGTGTGTCAAACAAAACATACAATCAGGGAAAAAAATAAAAGCAGATTACCACAGCCCAAACATCTTTCTAAAGTAGAAAGGTTTTCACATGGCAGTGGAAGGTCACCAGGGGAGTGAGAAACATGGGCCTTCCAAAGCAAAGAGCTTCACAGACTGAATGCAGACAAAGAGAAAGAAGGCTCTCTACCTAATACCAAAGCCCCACTTTAGATGTTGGTGGGAACATAAAGGATGACCTCCATTGTTGCTCTAAAATAAGTCTCAAAACAAAAAACATATTCTCCTACATTGTGTAAGAAGCATGTAAAAAAAATTAGCCCCCTGCGCAGCTCAAAACACCTAAATTATCCATAAAAATAATAAATAGCAAACCAAACACCAAAATATAAGGGCAGAGTAAAATATCTCATAGCAAAACATAGAAGGGAATAGAAGACTGCACTGAGCTCTGCAACAATCCCTCTGGTTTGGTTCATACATTGTTTTAAACCAAATCATACCTGTAATGGTTCTAGGGGTTGCTCGTGCGTAAGCCGGTGCCAACACCTGGCTGGGTTGCCTGAGTGAACATTTTCTGTCCGGACAGTCAGTCACCCGTGGCTGTCTCAATCGCTGGCGGAATCCGTCAGTGGGCGTTTCTTAAACTTCTTCCAGCAAATAAGCTCTTTGACACCTAGTCTCCTCCTACTCTTCCTGCGCGGAAGCCTTCTGCGCAAGGAGGGCGTAGGCAGCGGAGGACCCTTACTCTCCCCGCTGGGAAGACTCCCTCGGCATCTCCGGAATGCGGTTGTCATGGAAACGTTCCGCCCTTATCTCCCGCTTCTCCTGAGCCCGCGCTTCCTGGCGTACACCGATCGCAAGCGCAGTCTTTGTGAGTTCATCCATCGACCGCGGGCGGGGCGCTCGGGACAACTCGTCTTTCACTTCAGGGGACAAACCCGCTTCAAACAACATTTGCATTGGTTCAGAGTCCAGATCCCACCCGAGCTTGTGGACTAACATCGCAAAACGCGACCAGTAGTTTCTGACGGACAGGCCCCCCTGCTTGCACCCCATCAGCTCCCACCGTGTCACGCTTTGCTCAACCTCGCTGGAGAACATCGCGTCCATTCCCTGGTAGAATTTCTTAAGATCCTTCAATGCATCATTCTGCGTCGCCATCAGGGGCCTGATCCATTCGCGCGCCCCATCCTGCAGATGTCCCACAATGTAAGCCACCCTCTCCCCGTCATCCGCAAAGTCATTTTTCTGCAATTCCAAAGTGTACTGAATTTCCATTCGGAAAGCATTGTAGTCTTGGGGCTTTCCACCAAACTTGTGTACCAGCCCCGGGACCTTCCTCCCTATCAGGGTGACCCTGACCTGTGCATCCTGAGCCCGTCTCTCCTCCAGCCGCACAGACAGGGTAGCTACTTGCGCCTCCAGGTCTCGGTTCCTCTCGACCAGACCTCGCACCATGGCTTCTTGCTCTGTCTCTCCGGCCAGCCCTGTTTGGCTCATTGTGCTGCCTCTCCGGGGCTGCGCACAAGCAATGTCAGGAACTGACGGATTGCTGTAATGGTTCTAGGGGTTGCTCGTACGTAAGCCGGTGCCAACACCTGGCTGGGTTGCCTGAGTGAACATTTTCTGTCCGGACAGTCAGTCACCCGTGGCTGTCTCAATCGCTGGCGGAATCCGTCAGTGGGCGTTTCTTAAACTTCTTCCAGCAAATAAGCTCTTTGACGCCTAGTCTCCTCCTACTCTCCCTGCGCGGAAGCCTTCTGCGCAAGGAGGGCGTAGGCAGCGGAGGACCCTTACTCTCCCCGCTGGTCCCGGCAAGGAGTCATGGGACCGCCTCGCCGATTCCCTCATCTGCCCCCCTTCTCCACTGGTGCTACGCTGATTCTCTTCCCCAGAAGATGGGCTGCCCCTCCCCATCCCAGGACGCTCTCTGGAATCCCTCTGGAGCTTGCTCTCTCCCTCCGGCACTGATGGCAGTTCCCTGACAATACCTAAGCACGAAAGTGCATGTAGCATTTACAGCAAAAATTGCATTTGCTTTGGGGGCCCTGCAAGCCATGGTTTGACTTATCATTATGTCTAAACTCAGGCTCATGGTTTGCTGTGCTCTAGAAGCCTGTTGGAGTTTGGTGTACATATCAGTAAAGTGATATATGTGCTGTGAACAGACCTGAGATCTTCAGATGAAGAGCAGTTGTTGTTTAGTTGTGTCCGACTCTTTGTGACCCCATGGACAAGAGCACGCCAGGCACTCCTGTCTTCCACTGCCTCCCGCAGTTTGGTCAAACTCATATTAGTAGCTTCGAGAACGCTGTCCAACCATCTCGTCCTCTGTCGTCCCCTTCTCCTTGTGCCCTCCATCTTTCCCACATCAGAGTTTTTTTCTAGGGAGTCTTCTCTTCTCATGAGGTGGCCAAAGTATTGGAGCCTACGCTTCAGGATCTGTCCTCCCAGTGAGCACTCAGGGCTGATTTCCTTCAGAATGGATAGGTTTGATCTTCTTGGAGTCCATGGGACTCTCAAGAGTCTCCTCCAGCACCATAATTCAAAAGCATCAGTATATTAATAATAATGATAATAATAATAATAATTTTATTATTTATACCCTGCCCATTCAACTGGGTTGCCCCAGTCACCCTGATAATAAAAAAGTACAGAAGTAAATAGTTTGGTAAAACTGCTGGTTGAAAGAATAAAAAAACCTGAAGTTTTTTTTCCTGGCAAACAAAACCATTATTAATACAAGCTTACATGTGGATGAGGTTAGCAAAGGAAGGTCCGATACCAACTGACTGAAGATGGAGGAAAGTAAAGCCTAGGGAAACACACTTTAATGACAGCAAGTCATTACTCAAGAAGGAATCAGTGAGAGAAGAATAGGTTGCCTTCCTGTCTATTGCTGCCACTGCCCCCCCCTCCAGGTCAGGTAACTTATCACATGCATTGTTGCCTTACTCCCACATAATCAAGGTGTGTACTTCGGTTACCACTTGTGGTTTGTCCGGGGGGCGGGCAAACAACCCATGAGCCCTGGATTGGATATACAGTAACCCTAAGTCAAACACTGCTTAGCTCCAAGTAGCACAGCAACAGCAGCAGGACCTGGGTAGAAAGAAAGTGGATGGATTATTATTTTTGGTGAATATCCACATGCTCACTTGTTCATCCACACTTAGCCATGAATTGGGAAACTGAGTCACACAATGGTTCAAAATCTGGGAATTTCTTAATATGCCAGATAATTGGGAATTTGCTTGGCATACAACAATGTGTGTTATCCTCAGAACCAAATTCAAGAATAGCTGGAAAGGATGTTTTTACTATTAGTGTTATCTTTATTATTATTATTTTATTACTATATCACTGTATTTTCTTCTTGTACATTATTCTTGTAAATCACTTTGTAACATTATATTATGGTAAGTGATTTGTATTCAAGAAACTAAATAACCTGTTAGTGTCTTGTAATATGACTCTCTCTCTGTCTGTGTAGCTCTTGACTCACTTGATACTACAGGAAACCCTCCCCCAGCGAACAGTTCATGTGAGTTCTCTAACAATAGGGTTCAGACAATACTATCAGATTCAGGAGTAATTCTGCTGATCTGGAAGTAGAGGAAAGGTCACTGGAACATCATGTACACAACAATTTCCATCATGATAGAAAGAGAAATTGAACATAATGTCCTATCAAGGTTTTGCAGCTGAACAATTTGTACTGATTAATTTATGAGAGAAAATATGTCTCTCAAATAAATCTACATTGCCCACTGGTTTTGGAAACAAATGCTTCTTCAAAAAATAATACTAACCAGAGGCGCTTCATTTTGAATAGCTGTTACATCTTCTAGAACATTGTGACTTTTAACACACAACGAATATTCCTCTTCTTTACATATGCCACAGTTCTATTTGTAATAATAAAAGGAAGTAACTTCAAGCAACACTACTTAATAGTGTTTCCTGCTTGTGAAATGTTTAAATGTTATGGTTATGAAAATGTCTTGGGCTTTCTTCTCCTCACTTATTTTTTATTCCCCCAAATAATAAGCATTTTTGTTTTGTTTTGCTTTTTTAAAAATAATTTTTATTAAGCACAAATTAGAAAACATACCTATTTACAACAAAATAAAATACAAAAGAAAAAGAAAATACATATAATAAGTGTTTTTGGAGTCTCAGTGCCTTGCCACTAGAACAGAGTTTCTTTAAAATTAGAGTATTTCACAAGAAAGCTAATAGTTCTGTTATAAGAATTTTAAGGTCATATATAAAAAAATTAAATGTTCATAACTGTACAGTGGTACCTTGGGTTACATACGCTTCAGGTTACAGACTCTGCTAACCCAGAAATAGTACCTCGGGTTAAGAACTTTGCTTCAGGATGAGAACAGAAATTGGGCGGCAGCGGTGCAGTGGCAGCAGGAGGCCCCATTAGCTAAAGTGGTGCTTCATGTTAAGAACAGTTTCAGGTTAAGAATGGACCTCCGGAACGAATTAAGTACGTAACCAGAGGTACCACTGTATATATAAACCACATGTCTGAAACCCCACAGATTAGGTCCTGAACAAATTGACCTCAAATAATTCTCTGCAAGGTCAAAGTGGGAAACCTCCCCATTGTCTCTTTCCTCACAAATCCTGTCTTAAGGGCACATTCAAGATATGAACATGGTGTGAGCCTGTGACCTGTGACCTAGATTCAGGAATTAAGTAGTTATAATAACAAAAGAGTAGCCAAAATCCAGATAATGCAATCAGGTAACTTGCCAGACAGGAGATAAACAACGCACTCAGATTTCTGTTGTAGACCACCTTTTCTGTGATGTATGCATGATGTTTCTGGGGGTGGTCTTGGACTCCAGGGCGGGCAATTTAAAATGTCTATATAAGGGTGGGCACACCTTTGTTCTGGGTCCTCCTCCTCTCTCCTGCGTGTGGGGGAGCACCCTGTTGCAACAGTTAATAAAGATCAGGCTTACTAGCTGCTTTTCTTCTCAATATTCTCTGGTTGGTCTCTGTTATTTTCTCCTACCGATAGAGAACCTACAAAAGGACTCTATATGGGCTCTTGGGTACCCCATAAGGGAAAAGGAGCAGTTTTTTTACTTATATCAGTTCTTTACCTGTATTAGAAATAATTTGGACAATAAATCTCCTATTGAAGTACTATGCCCATCTATTTTCATGAAAACAAATCAGTTGCAGATATCAGTGAGGAAGACAGCATAATCAGTTTGCCTCCAATAATAGTCTACATTAGCAATTAGCATAGAAGTCATGGCATTTAAGTAACCTATGTGCAGTATTACAGGCACCAAAAAGCTACCTTTATTTTGGCAAATTATGGACAGACCAGCCATTCACTATGGGGCAAAATGATGAATTTGACTGATCTGATCCATGGTTTTTATTGCACTGTGAGCCATGACAGTTATACATACCCGCCAACGTTTCTCCAATGAAAATAAGGATGCCCTATTCAACAACAATATACTCCACTCATCTGACTGGGTTGCCCACTGTGGGTGACTTCCAACATACATAAAAACACAATAAACCATTTTTAAAAACTTTGCTGTACAGGTCTGCCCTCAGATGTATTTTAAAGGTTGTATAGTTACTTATCTCCTTGGCTCAGGAGTCACTGCATACCCCCCCCCCCCAAATTCTGGGGTCAAATCAGAAACTGTGATGGCTTCTGTAAATCCAGGACTGTGCCTGGAAAATTGAGACACTTGGAGGGTCTAAGTTATTTGGATCATGGATTATGCTGTTTTCAAGTCGCATTTTAATCAATGTTTTATATATATGTTTATATATATGCTGTTAGCTGCCCTGAGCCCGGTTTTTAAATCAAAATCAAAATTTATTATTATTATTATCCAGCAGTAATATCATTTTCTCTTAACTATTAAGTAAATTAATGCTTTGTTAAAGTCAGAATTGGAAAATGGACACGACTGCCAATCTATACCGGGATGAGTTGGGTTTATATATCTGCTCGGTGCTGAAGAGCACAGGATGACCTTGGACAAATTATTTGTTTAACATTTCTCAGTTATTGAGGATAAAATGAGACATCCCATATGCATTCACTTGTGTTTGCTAGGAGGGAAGAATTTATCCACACATGGGATCCCATTATGATCCTATCAGCTGCACTGGGTTCTTCGCTCCCTCATCATCTAGCAGCAGCCATTTGATTGTCTGTGCTGGAAGATCAGTTCCCAGCAGACTCCTCTGGTCCCTGGACTATGTAAACCACTCTGGGGGCCTCTTTGATTATGGAGCAGAGTTAAAATCCTGTAAATATGTAATACAGTGGTACCTCGGGTTACATATGCTTCAGGTTACATACTCCGCTAACCCAGAAATAGTGCTTCAGGTTATGAACTTTGCTTCAGGATGAGAACAGAAATCATGCTCTGGCGGCGCAGCGGCAGCGGGAGGCCCCATTAGCTAAAGTGGTGCTTCAGGTTAATAACAATTTCAGGTTAAGTACGGACCTCCGCAACGAATTAAATACTTAACCCGAGGTACCACTGTACACAGAAATTTGTTTTTCTTAACTGTGGATTATCAACAAATTGCATTACTTCTCTATGAGAGAAGTAACCCTTACTTGCTCCTGTATTTTGAATGCATACTCTGTTTACTTTTTACTACTTAGAAAAGCTGCCTTCCCCTGTATATGCAGCAGGGACTGGTGCTTGCTCAAACAATTTCTAATCATCTCCTGAAATATGAATTCTCCATTAAAAGTACCATCAGGCGGCAATGTTATGACCAACTATGATCTTTCTATAGGCCTGCATTAGATGTTTAATAGCCTGGAGTCTGGCTTATGAACTTTGCTTTCATAGACTTGAATCGGATAAGGCGGCCTACTGAAGTTAATTAAAGTCATGTTCAAATACAGTACCTATGTCCAAAATGTAAGCAATATAACTTGAAACGGATTTCTCTTGTCGTAAGCAAATTTATGTAAGCGTTGACATGAAATTCTTTAGATTAGTAGCTTTAAGCCTTTTCAGACCTGCCATAAATGCCCAGGGAGGCCTTTCTTATCCCCCCCCCCCGATATTTAAGAGGTGCTGCTGCAGCCCAGCTTAGATGGGGCTATAGCCCAGCGGCTGACTGCAGCCCTCCAGTTGAAGAGAGGGCTTCAGACGAGAGCAGACGTAAGAGAAAAGCAAGAGTCGCATTCTGTGTAGAGAACTGTCGAGTTGGAAGGGATCCCAACGGTCATCTAGTCCAACCCCCTGCAACTCACTGGGAGTCTTGAGTGCAACCCTGACAACATTTCTGGAGCAAGCCTGCAGAGGCCAGGGCGGGAAGCGGGCCGTTTTCTGAAGAGAGCCCTTTCTGTCAGTTCGGGGGGGGGGGTGTCTGTCGAGTTGCTGCCAACGGACAACAACCAAAACCACCCAGTCAGTTATCGAAAGAGTTGCGTTTGTGTGAGAGACAGACGGACGAGGAAGGCTGCACAACATTCCCGAGCTGTCCGTCCCATTGCCAAAGCTGAGCAGGAACCCCGCCCCCTCTTTCCGTTCCGCCGCCTTCCCAGCATCCTCGCCTTCCGCCCTCCCCCGTTTTCTCTAGGCCTCCCGGGCTCGATGTCTCGGGGCGGGGCTTTTGCCTCCAGGCCCCGCCCCCCGGGCCCGCCGGTGGAGTCGAGGGGCGGCGCTTCCTCTAAAGCGGCCGTCGGAGAGACGGACGGACGGGCGGAAGGTGGAGGAAGCCTCGCGAGCGAGCGGTGGGCGGTGGCGGCGCGAGGTACGGGAGCTGGTGCGTTGCCTTGACGACGGGGGCGCTGCCCTCGCCACGGTTCCTGAGGGGGCGGGGGGCGCCGTGCCATTGCCTGGCAACGGAGGGGGAGAGCGGCTGGGAGGGGGGCGCGAGAGATGGGGCTCGGAGGGTCGCGGGAGGAAGCCTGGCGAGAAGCCCCCCCCCCGGACCCGCGGGCTGGGTAGGGTGCCATCCCGGTGCCCCATAGGGATGTCATTTTACTGTATTGTAAAACTGCCTGTATAAATGAACCCTGGCACACGATGCATCCATGGCCACTGAAAAGACTAGCCAAACGGACAGAAGACGAGACAGGATGGCAAGAGGGAGCTAGCCAGCCAACATTTTGAGAGGTCCTGTGCTAGGAGAATGTCAGGAAATGCCATTGCATGCATATAATATGCCAGAAGAATCCGTCTGACCACTGCGGGAATCAGAATGCTGGACCAAATAGACATTTGATTCAATCCAGGAAGGCTCATCTTCCATACTTGCAGAAAAAAGATGAAAAATATTTCTAAAATCACCTGTTCCAGGTCTGATCAACCAAGAATCAAGCTGATGCTCATATTTCTACGCAGGCACGTTTTTACCAGAAGGTAATATTTACAACAGAACCAAACTGGTGCTGGTTATGACTCAGATGTATCATAACTGCTTTTAGTCACCACACTTTAAAAGGGGGAGAGGAGGAGAAAAACAAATCCAGAGAGCATGTTGGATAGCAACGCATACAACTAGATACAACAAAGAGTCCAGAATTTATGACATAAGGAAAAGTTGGTGGAACTGTGCTTGTTTAGCTTAGAGAAATGAAGATTAAAGCACTACATGATATCAGTTGGCAAATATCTAGACTGCAATAAAGATCACATGGAGCTGTTCACCTGAGTCACAAGGGAAGGGCAAGAATCAAGTTGAGACACAGCAGATTTAGGCAGGATAACAGAAAAAGCTTTTGAAACTTAAGCACAGTTAGGTGATGTAGGGAATTTGGAGAGTCATACCCACCCACCCAAAATGTTTTTTGACAAGAGATGAGCAGACAGAGGAATCCCTGCAAATTCAGTAGACAATCTGCAAGGCACTGAAGGCCAGTCTTCAAATCCCTTCAGGTGATGTGGTTACCTCAGTCCTAAATTCACAGTTCATCACATAAAAAGAGCGTGGGGAGAAAGCTCACCATGCTTATATTGTCACACATTGTGCTAAAGCAGCCATAAGTTATGTTAAATCAGTACACACAGTTAAGTCTCATGGCAACCCTCGGTGCCATCAACCTAGGAAGATACCTGACCAGACTTTCCAAAACTTAAAACAGTTTGACTAAGCTGGCAGTTGGCAAAGGAATCTCAACATGTCAAAACATTTTCTTACCCTAAGGTTACTGCCTTCCACAGATAACATGCCACCAAACACTGTCTCCTGAAGCTCTATTCCCAAGACACTCTTTTTGAGGGATTCCCAAAGCCGACAGTAAACCTGGCAAGATCTTTAAGTCCTCTTCCTAATGTTGCCAACTGTCCAGAAAAAAGAGTGGGGGCGGGCTTATTTCTAGCCTTCTCTTGTGAATAAATGAAATGGGGAAGCCACTTTCCTTGCTCAGTCGAGAGAGCATGAGACTCTTAAGAGATTCTTAACCCCATAGTCACATTGTGTGAAAGATTCTTGCACTGCAGGAGGTTGGATTTAGATGAGCCTTCTGGTCCCTTCCAGTTCTACTATTCTATGAAATAAACTTCTATCTAGAAATGAAGTGGCCCTATGGGGGAAAGGGACAGCCCAGCTGAAACAGGCATTGTTATTGGTGTTTGCTTTCATGCCACCCTCTTCTGTGCATTACGTGAAGAAGTATATCTGAACCTATTACCAATTAATCTCTCTTTGCACAGAATTGTTAATTTTCTGACAGGGCACTTAAAATTTAGTTTCTAAAGTTGAAGTTTTTGTACATGGAATTAAATATTTTATTCCAGTCTCTGTGGGAGACTGATTATTAACTTTGAATACAGAAGCCAGTGTGGTCAGACTCTAATATAATAAAGATCAAACATGGATTGCCAAATTGAGGAATAGGAAATAATACATGGATTTACCAACCCAGATGAATAGGACATGTGTGATTATTGACAGCAATAGGCCTGTGTGTTATATTTTTATCCTGCCCCTTCTATAAAGAGCTCAGCGTGGTGTGTATAGGGGTTATCTTATTTTATCCTTGTAACAGCCCTATGACATAAACCGGGTCAAGAGTTTGTGACTGGCCCTGTATCACTCATAGCTTCATGACTACAGAGGAGTATGATCTTGGGTTTTCCCTGCCTGTGTCCAATTATCTGGCTGCTGCATTACATTGACTTCTTGACTAGTGACTGTACAAAGCACAACCTTATTAACTCTGTGTAGGGCTGTATGTACAGTATACACCCCCCCCAAAAAAAATGTGCCAAGAAAAATTCTGCTTGTAGAATGAATTGTAGGGATCAAATATATGAAACATTGAACTTCTTTGTAGAGTTGTTTTACTCCCTTAAACCCCCAACCCTAATGTAAGGGTGGTTGGAGGGACCTCAGTGCACCCTGATTTCACTGAGTGGGTCAAGAAGATCCTTAGCAGAGCTATAAGAGCTGAGGTGGACTGAGGTGTGCCAGAGGCTGCTGCCAGAAGTGCCTGGACAGCCGTTTAAATGAAGCCATGAAGTCTCTTCCTCACACTCTTCTAGTCCTACTTCATACATGCCTTAGGGCATCATCCCCTTCAAGACTCTCAAAGAAAAAGCCTGGATTGTGAGTAGGGGCATGCTTCTGAAAACTTGGTTTGGGAGTTAACATACCACAGATGTGAAAAGAAGGGAAAGGCAGTTCTTGAATCCCAAGAGCTGGCAAACTGGCTTGCAGGATGTCATCCTGGTGATGATAGAGCTCCCATCATCCACAATCCAGGAGGAGGAAAGGCTTAATGATCTGATGATCTTTTGTGTAAGGATAACACAGACATTTTAGTCCTTACTTTGGACAGAGAGGATGGCAAATGGTCCAAGGTAGGGCTTTTTACATCTTAACTATAGGTGTAGCTGTTTTAGAAGTAGTTCAAGGGGCTGGTTCTGTTCCTCAGAAAGACTTTGATCTTAGAGTAGTTCAGGAGATTCTCCCCAAATCCAGGGGGCAAAACCAAGTTACACCTTTCCTTGTGGCACTCAGCAATACTCTCATTGTGGAATTGGAAACAAGGGGGAGAAAAATATATGAATGAATAAGGAGACTTACAACAGAAAATGTTACGCGTTACCTGCTTCAAGATGCCATTCATTAATTCACTGGTTGCTGCTGAACTTCGAGCATGGTGGTGACAGTTCTCTGTGGGATCAGGGCAACAAGAAAGCAGATACCTACTGCCTCATGCAACCTGTACAAGGCATTTGGGCATCACACACAACTTTTATAGTTGCAGAATGAATTGCATTTCCTGAATACTGTAAATTGGTGTAGTGAGTTTTTGCTTCTAAGACTGGAATTTTAAAAGAATTTGGCAAGAAGTGGAATTCCAGAGAAGAAAGGGAATATTATATTTTATTGTTGATGCAAGAAGGAATAGCAACTATGCGAGAAAACACTGGGAACCCTTTGGGGATAGTAAAACCTTGTTTCCTAACCATTGGAAGACTGCCTTGTGCCCTTGAGTTTTAAGAGTCTTGCATGTAACTATTCTGCATATAGTGCCCACTGCAGTTTTGACGGGAGCAGCCGGTGTGGTGGGAGGGTGCTACTGAGTTGTCCTCTTGACACTGACTGGTGTAGCTGCAGCTTACCAGGAGGGTGGGGCAGGGCAGAGGTGAGGTGAGGTCAGTGCTTATGGGTGCAATGACAAGAGTGCAAGATTGGCCCTGCCCGTGCATTCCTGCAGCCCTTTCCTTGTTCCTGCCTGACCCTGTCCTTGTAAGCTGCAGTGGCGCTCCACAGCAGTGTTTCACCACCCCACCTTTCAAGACTAGAAACATCTTTTTAAAAATGTACAGTGGAAGCTAAGGTTTAAGGGATGGTATTCCGTGTCCAAGTTATCAGTACAGTGGTACCTCAGGATGCGAACGGGATCTGTTCCGGAGCCCCGTTCGCATCCTGAACAGAACGTAAGATGCGGCGGCATGTCTGCGCGTGCATGGGTCGTGTTTTGCCGCTTCCGCGCATGCGCGTGATGTCATTTTGAGCATTTGCACATGCGCGAGTGGTGAAACCCGGAAGTAACGTGCTCCATTACTTCCGGGTTGCCGCGGAGCGCAACCCGAAAGCACTCAACCTGAAGCACATTCAACCCGAGGTATGACTGTATCTTGGGGCAGAAGTTTCTGGCCCTACTTAGCAGAATGAGCAGAAGGACCTTGAAACAGCAGGAGTAGCTTTATCACTTTTTGAAGTAAACAAAGCACATAATACACACTACCATCTAAAAAGGCTGGACATGATATTGGAAGACAGTCAAGTCCAGAGTCTAAAATTACCCAACTACCCTTCTGTTTGAACTAAAGTACACCCTGATTGTTATATAAGCAGCGATGAAAATTCATCAGGTAAATTTTGCACTTGCCTATCGGCCACCTGCAATCAAGTGAAGATGCCTGGGCACCAGGAGGGTGCCTGACATCTCCACCATCTGGAGGTGCATGCCTGGGAATCCTTGGGTCTTGACTGTTTTCACACACTAGCAACATGTCCTGTAGAATTGTATTAGTTCTTCTGCACAATCAAAATGAATTTCAGGAACCAGGAAAAGGTGGTCCCAGCATATGGCTGGTGGGCGTGAATCAGTTTGCTTCCCCATTGCTTGGATTGCTCTGCCAAATTAAAATCAGTCTAAACAGTAGAAAATATCAAAATACCCACCAATCTCAATGAACATGTGTTTGTGAGCTGTAATCATGCTCTCACCATAGACACTGATGATATCAGAGCCCATGGCAGAGGCAATCCTTCAAGTACGCAGGAGCTGAAATCTGGTTAGGGCTTTAAATGTCAAACAGATGCTTTGATCAGAGTTGGATTTGTTAGAAGATCCAGTCTCTGTCTTTGAAATTCTCTATATGGCATTAGTCATCCTCTCTGTAAGTAGTGCTGCTATTTCATCTACCCTAAAATGCTAGGGAGTTGCATTTTATTTTGAAGCTGAAATGGGATGAATGATTGATGTTGTTTTTTGAAGCCAGATTTTTATTATTATTATTATTATTATTGCTATTTAGTTAATGTAAGATTGTTTTAAAAGAAAAGAAAAAAAGTGAAATCTGAATTTAATAGAAACAGGCTAAAACAAGGACTACAACTGTTATCTTTTTAAACTGAATCCATGACTGTATCAAACACAGGATCCTAGTATAAAACACATTGAGGAAGCTGTACTTAAAGAAGGAACCCTAGGAAGATTATATTTTCAGGTACAGATTATAAATGTGCACAACTGACACGCAGTATATTTATTATTAGGTTGAAAATTGTAACTAACGACAAGCAAGTAAGTGTCCTCACAGGCCTTGGGATCTAGCTCCTGACTTTAGGAGATACAATCTTTTATCTTCTCTAAATAATGTTCCTTGCCTATCATGGTGACTTTGTTTTTACTTTTTATGTCATTTAACTAGGTAAATAATGCAGTTTTCTTGGTGCATAAGCAGCATTTGCACCCTGCACCCTGACAGACTGTTGCTAACTATGTTATGATGGGATTGTATTTGAGTCTAGTCAAAGGAGTGTGTGTTGCAAGACAGTGTGCAAGACAGAAAATCAGCTAAATGAAAGTGTTGGAGTGTGCAGCTTTGTAGCAAAAACAACACTGATTCTCCTTTGTTCCCTTTTGCCACTCCTGTCTTTGTACCCTTCTAGCATGCCGTTCCCTACTTCTGGAACAAGTTGCTCCTTTCTATTCGCCAAGTAACTTACTTGCTCATCCTGTTTCAAATCCTTCATTAAGCTTTCATTCACTCGTTCATAAAATGTGTTCTTTCTCCAAGCTTGAAGACTCAGGACTAAAAATGGATTTAAGTATATTCAGTGTGAAAGTTCTCACCTTGGCTACCTTAGCCTTCACCAAGTAAAAAAATGAAATGAGTATTTGTAACTTTTTGGAATGATACTCAGGCTTGTGCTTCAGTTAACGGACAGCCTTTCTGTTCATTACTTGCATCAGAACATAGTGTGTGGATGGCATTGTTAAATACCCATTTGTTGATCTTGGCGTTCACAAGAGAAGAAGGCAATCTCCCTTGTCTTCAAGGTTTCTCAGTCAAGCCCAGCACCTTGAATTGTACCTAGGAAACATTATAGTCTTTTGAGAGGTGCTACATACGGGATCAGAGAAAGTTTCCAGGCAGTGTTCAGTGGCAATCTAAAAAAAAAAAATGGTTTGATATACTCATAATTGAATATAATGCATAATTTTACATACTTTTAATCTTTTTCTTGCTAGGTCTTATTTCCTTACATGTCAGCATTTAAAGTTTCTGACCGATTTTTTTTTAGATTGATTTCATGATATAGCATAGCCAATTTTCATAGTTTTAAATACCCCAAAACTGAAAACAAGTCTGCACTTTTGCAAAAACAACAACAACCCTGTAATCACCAATATTATTTTAGATTTTAAGATGAACTTTGTTTCATTATTTTTTTCTTTTACAGCTATGGATTGTAGGAAAGTTGTACCCAGCAGCCATTCCCCCCCCCCACGATGTCCCAAAAACGTAAGGTTTTGTTACAAGACATAAGAGAACCATAAATTTTATTCTTTGTTGAGAAAGAGCATGACTTTGCAATAATTTTCGCCATCAAAAACTTTTGATTGCATCGTGCCCTAACGCTGAAAATTTAGGTTTCCTAAACCTGGTTTTTCCACCAGAAAAGCTACATTTATACATTTTTTAAAGGCATTTATAAGATCTTTTGAGTGCTGGTATATTTTTTCCTGAAATCCTCATCATGTTATTGATCTCTGTGTAAAAATTCAAAGAGATCTGATCATTGGTTATGGAGAAAAACAATAAAATGCACACAAGGCCGAGGATCTCAAGAGGGACAGAAACACAGATTTCACGAAATTTTGAAGTGCTATAAAATTAAAACCGTTTGAGATGGGGGGGAATTAAGGGGGTTTCTTTCAACCATAAGGGAAGGGTGTACACCAAGTTTCATCAAAATCCGAGAAAGTGGGTGGCATGACCATGTTGAACCGACGTGGAATGACCCCCGGCTAATCCTGGTTTAAGGAGCCATTTGGCGTCTAGCTTATATATCTTGAGTTTCTAACACTGCTCAACTGCATACTTAATAAAATGTTGATGCAAAACAAATGAACTTAGTGGTTAACACTGCAGCCTATCTCTTTCTCTAGAATGCGTATGATTGGCGTTTGCACTGCCTCACTTGGTTCTCTTGGCCTGATGCGTTTTTTTGGCTTGGCCTGGTCATGGAGTATTGCAGTTGCTCTGGGGATTTACATTGGCACTGGTGGCTGGACATTTCTCCGGATCATCTTTAAAACAGCCTTGAGAGATCTCCTGTAAGTACAACTTCCTCTTGCATCGTAATGTGCTCGTTTGTTGTTTACATCAATCAGGGGTGGCCAACTTGTGGCACAGATCTGGCCCCTCATGCCGTGAGAAATGGCTCACCAGCCCTCTGATCAGGAAATTAAACAAAAGTGCACATAGAGGGTTTTTCTTTCTGATCTTTGCACTGAGCACCATAGAACAAAGATTGGAGCCTGATCTTTAAGAGTATAAAACACAACATTTCCAGACACTCTCATCCCAGCACTGGGGTGGTGAGGGTTGGCAATGCTGCGTGTGCACATGAGTGTGGAGAATGAGAGAAAAGGATGAGTGTACTTTGTGGTTACATGTCTGGTGAAAAAACTGTGTGTTGTGAATGTGCTTGTGTAGCGAGTGCATGTGTGCTGCCTGTGTTGTGTTGTGCTGGATGCAGTCACAGGAAGCTCTGCACAGGGCATTAGATTAGCTGTGTTGCTGAGCCAAAAACCATGTTGAGTTCCATGCTGCCTTGTCTTTTCCTCTCTCTCCCTTTTGGTATCAGCAGTGACACACGATGTTGGAGAGGTGGAAGAGCAATGCAGCCTCAGCCATGCTAGCTACTACTGGCTGTATTTGTAGTGAGCCTGTACGCACACATATCCTTTGTCCATGCCCAATGCTGCTTGGACAGGTGGCTGACGCTCAGTGTGGCCCTCAGGCTGAAAAGGGTTTGCCACTTGTGCCATAAATAATAAAGGTGTTCTCACACCCGATAGACCTGTATATGGCTCAGTGTGCTAAGGACTTTAGTGGAAGTGGAACTTGTGCTAAATTGGATTTATTGCTGCTGATAAATCCAAAGATGATCAAGGTACAACATTCTAAATCTTCTGTTTATTCAGTCTTGTGTACTGTACTTATGAGGAAAGCGACCCAAGGTTAGTTTATCTGGGGACAAAGCTACGTTGAACGGGTCACCCACATGAATGGAAATACTCTTACTGTGAAATGAAACAGTGTGTGAAGCATTTGCTAGATTGCTTCAGAAGCAAAGTACCATACCATTCGTATACAGTGTTACCTCGGGTTAAGAACTTGGTTTGTTCCGGAGGTCTGTTCTTAACCTGAAACTGTTCTTAACCTGAAGCACCACTTTAGCTAATGGGGTCTCCTGCTGCTGCCGCGCGATTTCTGTTCTCATCCTGAAGCAAAGTTCTTAACCCGAGGTACTATTTCTGGGTTATTGGAGTCTGTAACCTGAAGCGTATGTAACCCGAGGTACCACTGTACATCTGAAAGAGACAGCTCTCACTTCCTAAGACTCTAAGCTGTTGATATGGAAATAAACAGTTAAAAGCAGATAAAATATTATTGATAAAATTCCATTCCTCAGCTGTTGTAACTGGGTGGTTAGAGGTAGATTTGGGGCTGAACTAAACATTGTGAAAATCATTTTTCTGATTCCATTTTGAAAGGAAATGCTCCACAGGAGGCTGCGACCTTGAAGGGAGAACTAATTTGTGGTGGGTAGCAGGTGGGAGAGAAGGTTGCTTAAAGTTTTGTTACCTATTTGTCTGCTCAAAACCATAAATGGTGTTAATGTGAAGAATTCTGAAACTACACATAATGAGAAATGTTGAGAAATTCTACTCACCCATGAAGCTTGGGGCCCGGTCATCGGCGTAGCCAGGATCTTTGTTGGGGCGCAGGACTTTTGAAAGGGGGGCAGAGCCAATGTGATTGATCAGTAAGTTAAGTATTTATATTGCTTTACTTGATCTGGGGAGGGGGGCAGCTCCCCCTTGGCTACATCCATGGGCCAGGTACTAATTCTTGGTCCAATGTACATCATGCTATTGTTGTGATAATAAAAGGAGATAAATCTCATTTGTATGCTTCAGAATCCAAATTAGATAAATTAAAAGTTTGAAAGGGGAAATAATTTTAAAGCCAAATTCAAATTCCTACTTGGAAATAACTTACACCTAGAAATTAACATGAATTCTGTGTGGAGTTTATGTGTATATATGGGTTTATTGATCTTTGTTTTATTATTATTCAAAATATTTTCAATCTGCTCGCCACTGCAGGGTGGGGTACTATAATATAAATGAAAAACCACCAATGCAACCATATAAAAGAACAAATACAGTTGTACCTCGGGTTAAGAACTTAATTCGTTCTGGAGGTCAGTTCTTAACCTGAAACTGTTCTTAACCTGAGGTACCACTTTGGCTACTGGGGCCTCCTGCTGCTGCCGCGCCACTGCTGTGCGATTTCTGTTCTCATCCTGAAGTAAAGTTCTTAACCCGAGGTACTATTTCTGGGTTAGCGGAGTCTGTAACCTGAAGCGTCTGTAACCCGAGGTACCACTGTACAAAAGAATCACAAGAGTGGCAGAAACAAGAAGAATCATGTAAACAACCATAGATGAGCTTCCTTGGTTGAAGATATAAACTGTGTGTTAGATCCATACTGCTCTCCTGTGTGCCTTGCTCTGTAATTGAAATTGACATCTATTTTCTTCAAGATTATATATCCTTGAGATTCCTGTGTTGTCAATGGATTTAGGGCTGCTGCATTCTCAAAGATTGCTTCACTTCTTACAGGGGTTTTCAGTGTCCTCTGGATCTCTGCTTCCTCTCATTGCATGGCAAGTGAGAAATAACAGGAGAGAATAAAGCCCCCTTAAGAATGTGGAAAGTGCAGCTAAAGCTTGCAAAGACTCTTCTGTTTCTTTCCTGGCAGAGCTGAGGGCAGGGTCATTGTGACAGGCAAGCCTCGTTTGGTGAAATGCCAACAGCCTATTACTAAACCAGTCTCTCTTCTCCCCAGTCCCTCAAGGCTCCTGCTTCACTCAGGAGGGATGTGTAGGATTTTTTTTTTAATGCTATTGATTTGTATTGGCGGTCTAATCCTCTGGGCAGTCTTCCTTAGATCAACAGCAAATGACATTTTGGGTACAGAATGTGTTTAGTGCAGCCCTGTTAGTCATGTCTTGATGCTGTGGCACTTTTTATTAACTTCCTGATGAGTCTAAAAGGAATTCCTACTTCAAAATTGATCATAATTGTCCATTGCAGTGGTACCTTGGTTCTCAAACGGCTTAGTTGTTGAACAAATCGGCTCCCAAAGACCGCAAACCCGGAAGTAAGTGTTCCAGTTTGCGAACGTTTTTTGGATACTGGATGTCCGATGCAGCTTCCTCTTGAGTGCAGGAAGCTCCTGCAGCCAATTGGAAGCCGCACCTTAGTTTTCAGACTATTTCGGGAGTCGAACAGACTCCTGAAGCGGATTAAGTTCGAGAACCAAGGTACCACTGTACAATGGAAGATGTTTTAAATTATCCAAAAAACCAGAAAGATCAGTTACCCACACCAAAAAGTTGCTTTCAGTGTCTGGTATAGACTAAAAGTCAGGATAGCAGATAATTAACACAGCAGTCCTGAGTACAATTATGAAGCAGTGAGCTTCATTGAATTTGGAGGGGTTACCTTCTGATTAAGCATGCATTGTGCAGCAGTCTTAAAATACAATCCTATTCATACTTACTTTTAAACTCTGTTGGTTTACTCCTAAGCAAATATCCCTAAGGTTGTGCTGCTAGTGGTGGTGTTCATCTTTTATCCAATTTTTGTCAATATAATTCTTAATGTCTCATAACCTTGACTGGATGGGGTGTATGCAATATAATTTGCTTTGAGTCATCTTTAAGAGCCCTTCTACAAACGAGTTAATTTTGCTTGCTCCTTGTTGCTTTCAGACACAAATTGAACCTGAAAATACAGCATTTAAATTGCAAAGTGTTCCTCCTTTCTTCACTCCCTTTTGTTCCCTTTCTGATTCACCTTGCCCATTCATCAAAATGGGCACAAACTACAGGAAAACTTTCTGTAATAAAGTAAATGAAAATTAGTAGTGATTTTTTTCTGTGAAATGCTGTAGTTCCAGCATATGTTACAATTTTTAATCAAATGTTTTGAATACAGCACTTGATTTTTAAAATGAAGTATTGGGGTCTGTTTGGGTGCTCTACCATGTCCACTGCAAGGAGACATTTTTACTTTAGTTGCACTAGTTGACTGACATGTTTTAATACATTATGAAGCTGTTTTATACTCTAACTTGTTGCAGCTCCCTGATTTCTTGGGCAGAGGTAATGCTTTTGATCAAGGAATTGAACCTGCACCTTCTGAGTGCACATCGTGTATTCTGCTGGCTGGGGTGTATCCCGTCTCCATGCTTGGTTGGGAATGAAGGGCATTCTGTAAATGATTTCCTCTGTTGTATATTATTTCATATATACTATTTACGAATTGGGACAAAGCCACAGAAGGGAGGGTTTGGTGCCAAGTGGACCTTGTTAAAAGATGCTGGAAGTGTTGTCAGGCTGTAATACTAAGACCAACAGCATCTACAGTCCCCCTTCCACCTAATGCACCAATGGAGGCTTGCAATGACATGCACAACTTAATTCTGTGCATGGCAGCTGCACGTTGCAGGCCAGAAACCAATGGGTACCTTGTTTCAAGGGGCTACTATGAGCCTAATTCTTGTGCCCTAAGATTATAAGAGAATCTAATGAAAAATTTGCAAGTGTTAAAATCTCAGTTTTCAAGCTTTCAGATGCAGAGAAGTTTTTTTTTAAATATACAGGCCCAGTGTTTAGGGGTTGGAATTTTGTGCTCTTTTGCTTCTTTTATAGCCTCTTGCCCTATTCCTATCTCCCCTCCTCTTCTGCCACTTGTTTAGTCATTTTCCTCTTTCTGTCACAGCACATGTCTAAAGACATTCCAGACTGCAAATCTGAAAACATTAGACTCGGAATGAAGTGGCAGTTTCATGCAAAATACGAACATTTGTATGCAGTTTCTTTTTCACAGGATTGTAGCCAGTGTTAGTTCTACTCAAAGTGGATCCATTGAAATTAATGAACAGGACCAACTTAAGCCTACTCTAGGTGGATACAACCCATGTTTCCCCCCCCTGAAACCCCCCCCCCCCCGGTTCTATATGTAAACAACTCTAAGATGTAGGCATAGAGAAGCGAAGGACTGGCCTGACCATGGAGTAATGTGTGGATTTACGAATGACTGTTCTATCCTGTTCTGTCCTGACGTCACATATGACATTGTGAGGAGCCAGGGGGCAGAGCCAAATGCCCTCTGAAAATGGAGGAGGCCCAGCCCCCTCAAAAATACATTCAGGGGGCCAAAACTGTCTCGGCCCCTATGGTTTTATCTCCATCCTTGGTTCTGCAGAGAGCTATATGGACCGAGAGATCTAGGGAATCATACATGTCTGCTTGTATATATTCTGCACTAATCTGATGGGTGAGAAATTCCCGTGTCAATTAGGAGTTTAGTTTCCTTTGGATGAGAGAGAACCAGACACTTAGTGTCCTTTTGTAACCACTTGCTTCATTTACACATATACAAGCAGACCATGATAGAGGCAGGAACATTCCTAGAAGCAGACAGCACAGCTGAAATAGGAACTGTTTCAGCCAGATCCAAGGCTTGGCTCTTGTTAATTTTAACGCCAACTACAGTTCACCTAGAAGCCAGCTCCCAGGGACCGAGGACTCTTTAGCCCTCCCTAAAATATTTAAGGCAGCCAGGCCCACCCAAAGTTGATGGGCATTGCCATTCAAATGGTGTGGGTGCACTGCGTCTTGTGATCAAATATATGGGGCAGGGCATACTTGGCCCCCCTCCCCAATGTTTTATGCAAGTTGACACTCCTGACAGCTCAAAATATTTTTTTTTCAAATTCAAAACTACATATTGGCTCCAAATGCTCTCTGTTCCTTCCCATTAGCTGGAGATTGTTACCTTCTGAACTCTTATGGTGTATAACCATTCGAAGGTATAAAAAACATTCCCAGCTATCACAGAACTAGAAGTCTTTTGTTTTAAACCCCTAACCTCCAAATGCAACACTTCATTAAAACAATTCACAGTAAGATAACCAAACTTGAAACAATTTATCTGGAAGATGTTGTTGTAGAATTTTTTTCCTGAGTTTCCCAAATCTCCCACGTAACACTTGGCATTAAATAGGCAGGGTGGGATACCATAGACCATTGCTTCTTAGTACTCCAAAATGTGAGTTAAACAGGAAGCAGCAAAGAGGCAGCTATACATTATCTCACAGTGAATGAAAAAACAAACAAAGCAACTTTATTTGTATGTACTTGTGTAAGAAATACTTAACATTCAGTATGTCTTTTTGGTTTGTAGAGTGCCCCTCCTCAACTTTGGCTAGAACCAGATTTTAATTTCAATACAGGGACGTCCAACTCCCAAGAGACTGCGATCTACTCCCAGAATAAAAAACTGGCAGTGATCTACCCATGGGGGGGGGGGGGGAGAGACCCAAAGTTGGTGAGCTTTTTTTAGGCGGGAAACCAAAATCTCTTCTGTTTTTGTGGGGGGGGGGGCATGCCATAAATCACTAACCAAACAATAAACCGGCCAGCAAAAACTCCGTCTTCTGTTTTTGCAATTGTGCGCAAATGAAGGACAGAGAGAGGGGGCGGGGCTGGATGTTCTTTTTCCCCCGCGGAGGAAATTGAGCCGGCGATCGACTGCTATCAACTGGAGATCGACCTGTCGATTGCGGTCAACCATTTGGGCATCCCTGCAATAGACAAATGCCTTTCTGCATTGACAACAGACTCTGTTTCATGCAGAGAATTTTGAACCATTGGTGCTTATAAGCTAAGATACCAGGAGCTATAATATCTAAGGGTTCAGCCTTTGAAAATCTTGAGTGTTGGGAATTGTTAATTGAGGGTAGATTGTGGCACAAGTTCCTAGTACAGTAGTTTAAATTGTTGCTTCCTTTGAAGCATCAAGTGCCAGTAGCTGTCAAGACATAAATATACTTGGTTAGATGAACTGAGGATATTTATGTCTGTATGCTGCAGCTGAAGGCAGA
The DNA here is from genome assembly GCF_964270895.1 of Podarcis filfolensis. Taxonomy (NCBI): domain Eukaryota; kingdom Metazoa; phylum Chordata; class Lepidosauria; order Squamata; family Lacertidae; genus Podarcis; species Podarcis filfolensis. The sequence goes on from NC_139605.1 coordinate 124,807,850, forward strand.
ACAAGTCCAGAACGTGATATTGGACATAAAAGTCAGCTTCCTCAAAAATACTGGCTTTTTAAAAACAAAAACAAATTTCTAGCCCTTATGACTGGAGATGTGATTGAAGATGCGTGGATGACACTTGATGAAATCTCAAGAAGCCAGAGAGGTGTGTGACTACACTGGTTGGGAAAGTTTGTATGCTCTGACTAGCTCTTCGCCTCTCCCTCTCCACAGGCCTATTAAAGTCTAAAATGTGCAAAATAGTGAAAACAAACTTGTATTATTAAGTTCTCAAAGTAAGGAGGGTGAATGCATACTTAGCTGGGTGTAGAATTTAGATTGCTTAGATGCAGAAATGTTATTTATTTATTTATTTTGTATGAAGTAATTTCGGCATGGAATTGACTGTGGGTCAGGCACAATATAAGTAGCTCCTTAAATGAAGTTAATATCAGTGAAGTCTGTATCTTGAAGAATGAGTATCTGGACAAGACGATACTCTGGTATATTGCTGCCTTTCCCTCTGAGCAGGGAGCATTGTGTTAAGTGCTATTGTAACTAGATTTTCCTTGTTGCAGGGGGCTGTCGGTGCTCATACAGGTTAAATATAAATTGTACTGGCACCGGAAAGCCAAGAGCAATGTCCCCAAGATATTCCAGGATGTGGTCCGCCGACATCCAGAAAAAGTGGCCTTTATCTATGAAGCTACTGATGAGAAATGGACTTTCCGGCACCTGGATGAATATTCTAATGCTGTGGCCAACTTCTTCTACCAGCAAGGCTTTCGAGTTGGTGATGTCATTGCCATCTTTATGGAGAGTCGACCTGAGTTTGTAGGCTTCTGGCTAGGGATGGCCAAAGTGGGCATCGAGGCAGCCCTCATCAACTTCAACTTGCGTCTTGATTCTCTGACTTACTGTGTGAAAACATCAGGGGCAAAAGCCATCATCTTTGGCGGAGAGCTGTCAACAGGTGGGATTCCATTTGGTTTGCTGCTCCTTAAGCACTTCTTGTTTTACTCAGAGGAACTACACTTTTGTTTTGTGAGGAGGGAGAGAAGATTGATTTCTCTGGAGGAAATACTTGAAAGCTGCTCACTTCCTCCGGTGTCCAACTGAAGATCTTCAATTGCACAGTGGTAATTTGGCTCTTAGTAATATTTGCCAAGGTTGAATTGGTTGATCTGTTACGGAATGGGTCATGTCAAGGCAGTGCTAACATGTCCATCATTTCCTTGGTGCCAGAAGTGGGAGCAGGTTTCTCTTGCTCTCTCCTCTGTGTGTACTGTGCAGAAGCCAGTGTGGTCTGGAAGTAGAGGCAGAACGGTAGATTGGTGTCAAGGGGCTTCTCAGACCCTAATCCTCCACTTCATACCCATCACCCACCTGGCCCCCAAAATGGACATTTAGCTTCAGTCTTCTGCTAGGAGGAGCACAACTATATTCATTAATATTTTAATTATGTTGACATTTTCTATGCACCATTCATTAAAACACACAGGGCAGTGTACAACCAGAACAGTACATATATAGAAACACTATTAGAATAAAATGGCTTATATAAAGGATACCTCAAAAACTTTCCACACAAGCCTGTTTAGGTTTTAAGATCCTCACCAGAAGAATCCCTACTGTTGTCCCTACATCATATGAGGCAATATGCCTGTAAAAAGGCATTTTTGGTTGTGGTTCCTTGTCTTTGGATTTCACCCCTCAGGGAATCTCACCTAGTCCCATCTCTGATATCTTTCCAATCTTTTTACAGGTTGTTTAGTTTGACTGATGCATTTATTGGGCTCTTAAAATGCTCTTCTGTTGTATTGTATCAATCTTTATTGATGCTATATTGTTTATGAATGCTGCAAATTGTTTTGGGAGGTTTTACACTTTAAAAGCTGCAGAAAGTAGCAATTTTAAAAGACCCCCCCATCAGCATTAGTAGAAAGATCTCTAGTGCAAATGGCAGGATACAAATACTTTAGTATATCTTCTGTATATCTGCAGCAGGTGGGTTTGTGTGCCTGTGGCCTTTGTTGCAGGGAGTAGGTGTGTGTGTGTGTGTGTGTGTGTGTGTGTGTGTGTGTGTGTACCATTCCTAGATAATGGTAGCAAGAACATGCTAGGTGTGGTTCCAAGGAATTGCTGTTGGGAAGGCAAGCCTGCATCTTTTCTTGCATGCAATTAGCATAATTTGAATATCATTATTGTAAGCATGGCATGAAAATTTACATTTGGGTTTATTGTTCTTTTGACATAAACAGAATTCCCACAAGCTGTAGTTTGGCATCTTCTCAAAATTAGATTCTGAAAACTCTTTGCCCTTGGGTACCTACTGTTTTGAGCTTCTTGTAAGGCTGACTATGTTTTGCAGCAATATCTGAAGTGAATGGGACATTGGGGAAAAATATGGTCAAGTTCTGCTCTGGAGACTTCAAAACTGAATTGGTTCCTCCAGGCACCAAACACCTGGACCCTCTTCTGGCTAAGGCATCAACATCTCCTACAGCTCAGGTTCCAGCCAAAGGATTAGATGGTATGTTTCCATACAACCACACGCCTTTCCCTAATGAATCAGGTTATCCTGCATAGTCCAGCAGGAGCGTCTGACAGACACTGATTCACGGGACCTTTCATCATGTTACTAGATGTCTCAGCCAGCACCTGTCCTAGTTTCAGGAAGGCATGGAAATTGAAAGCTTATAACCTCAGGGCTGTTTGCTGGGTCAAAAGAGCATAACTGCATCTTGCAAACTGGGCTGTGGGCCACCACAGGTCACTTTTACTGGCACAGAAGCCCTTCTGCTTATTGTTCTGTTCTGTTTTTTTCAGAACAGCTGTCTCGGAGACAAGTAGTTTGCCAAGGTAGATGATAATGATGATGATGATGATAATTTATTATTTATACCCTGCCCATCTGGCTGAGTTTCCCCAGCCACTTGGGGCGGCTCCCAGTCGAGTGTTAAAAACAGTACAGCATCAGACATTAAAAACTTCCCTAAAGAGGGCTGCCTTCAGTTGTCTTTTAAAAGTAAAATAGTTGTTTATTGCTTTGACATATGCTGGGAGGGCGTTCCACAGGGCATGCGCCACTACCGAGAAGGCCCTCTGCCTGGTTCCCTGTAACCTTACTTCTTGCAATGAGGGAACCGCCAGAAGGCCCTCGGCGCTGGATCTCAGTGTCTGGGCTGAACGATGGGGGTGGAGATGCTCCTTCAGGAATACAGGACCGAGGCCGTTTAGGGCTTTAAAGGTCAGCACCAACACTTTGAATTGTGCTCGGAAACGTACTGGGAGCCAATGAAGATCTCTCAGGACCGGTGTTATGTGGTCCAGGCAGCCACTCCCAGTCACCAGTCTAGCTGCCGCATTCTGGATTAATTGCAGTTTCCGGGTCACCTTCAAAGGTAGCCCCACGTAAAGCACATTGCAGTAGTCCAAGGAGATAACTAGAGCATGCACCACTCTGGCGAGACAGTCCGCGGGCAGGAAGGGTCTCAGCCTGCGTACCAGGTGGAGCTGGTAGACAGCTGCCCTGGGCACAGAATTAACCTGCGCCTCCATGGGCAGCTGTGAGTTCAAAACGACTCCCAGGCTGCGCACCTGGTCCATCAGGGGCACAGTTACCCCATTCAGGACCAGGGAGTCCCACACACCTGCCCGCCCCCCTATCCCCCCAAAACAGAACTTCTGTCTTGTCAGGATTCAACCTCATTCTGTTAGCCGCCATCCATCCTCCAGCCACCTCCAGGCACTCACACAGGATATTCACTGCCTTCACTGGTTCTGATTTAAAAGAGAGGTAGAGCTGGGTGTCATCTGCATACTGAAAAACACCCAGCCCAAACCCCCTGATGATCTCTCCCAGCGGCTTCATATAGATATTAAAAAGCATGGGGGAGGGGACGGAACCCTGAGGCACCCCTCAAGTGAGAGCCCAGGGGTCTGAACATTCATCCCCCAACACCACTTTCTGGACACGGCCCAGGAGAAAGGAGCGGAACCAATGTATAACAGTGCCCCCAGCTCCCAGCCCCTCTAGACGGTCCAGAAGGATGTTATGGTTGATGGTGTCAAAGGCTGCTGAGAGATCCAGCAGAACTAGGAAACAGCTCTCACCTTTGTCCCTAACCCACCGGAGATCATCCCTTGGTGAGGCCTGAATCCCGATTGGAAGGGATCCAAATGGTCTGCATCCTCCAGGCATGCTTGGAGTTGTTCAGCAACCACCCGCTCAATCACCTTGCCCAGGAATGGTAGATTTGAGACTGGGCAATAGTTGGCCATACTGGCCAGGTCTAAAGATGTTTTTTTAAGAAGCGGTTTAATGACCGCCTCTTTCAGCAGGTCTGGGAAGGCTGCCTCGCAGAGGGAAGCATTCACCACACCGTAGTGCCCATCACCCAGCCCTTCCTGGCTCACTTTTATTAGCCAGGATGGGCAAGGATCAAGGAGACAAAAGCTGAATGTCTCACTCATGCTCCACTTCTGTATTTTCTTCCTAGATCGGCTGTTCTACATCTACACCTCTGGCACAACTGGAATGCCCAAGGCTGCCATTGTGGTGCATAGCAGGTGAGGAGCATCAACGTGACTGTGAACTTAGTCTGCCAATGTTCAGTATAGTTTTTAATTTGTGATTATTATTTTTTAATATGTACACAAATATCCAAGAAGCACTACTGGACAGTAGGTTGCCAGACACTTGTCTTTACAGCTGTCTTCTTGGAAGAAGGCATAACATTTCCTTCCTGTCTTTGAATAATTGAGAGGAGGCAGCAGGAGCAATGAAATGCAGCTTGTGCAGCTTTCTGATATTGTTGGGCCCATTGCACCAGATGTGTGTTGCATCTCCTCCCCACTTCCCATTGTATACATAGTCACCCTTAGGATAGTGACTCTGTGCCTAATCACATATACAAATGTAGGAAGCTATGTTATATCAAGCCAGGCCATTGGTTTGATTATGGACTGCAGTTCCTTCACAGAGAAAAAGTAAGAAACGCTGAGGGCCAGGTGGAAATGAATTCCATAATAATATAAAACACTGAGAGTGTTATCTATGGAAACAGGGCTACCTGAGAGAATTTGATTTCTCCTCTTGTAGTGTGTGGGTATGGGGGGGGCTATTTTGGATCTTATGGATAGAAATCATGCAGGAGCCTTCATCATGGGGTTAGTACCTTCTGCAACTTTTTCCTTAGATGTACCTGTGAACAAGAAATAGGATCCTGAAAATAGTCTCCTTTGTTACATTGCCTGCATGTTCTTGTGTTGTTGCTTTAGAAAGTCTGCTTATGTGAGCTGAAATTGTCCTTTTTATCAAATACTTACTTTCTTCTTGCTACTGCTAGATAGTATTAAGTGACCTAAATTCATACATGCTTTTTGTTTCCTTGCAGATATTACCGAATAGCAGCTTTTGGTTATTATGCCTACAGAATGACCCCCAATGACATAATCTATAACTGTCTACCACTGTATCACTCAGCAGGTAGGCCATAGTTCCTGCTGCTTGCTTTAGTTATGGAGGCTTGCTCTGGCATTGCTGGGGGCACTCTGTTGTTTAAAGATGATGCTGTCCTCCAGGTTCATGGCAAACCCGCCATGCTGACAACCTTTCTCTCTTTCTCTTAGGGAATATCATGGGTGCTGGCCAGTGTGTGATCCATGGCCTGACTGTAGTGATTAGGAAGAAATTTTCTGCCAGTCGCTTCTGGGATGACTGTGTGAAATACAAGTGCACAGTAAGGAGAGCCCCAAACTCTGCTTGTAGGCACCAGAGTTTGTAGGAGGTGGGAGCAAATGCATTTGTGGGGAGGGTCTGCTTGGAAAGAAAACTCCAGCTCAAAAAGATCAAGAAGACCCTTTAACAGGAATGAAATCAGAAATTACCTTGAGGTAAATGGGGTACTCCAAATGATATGTGTGCACTAGTTCCTTGCAAATCCCTGTTTCAGCTGGATTTATAAGATCCCAAAGCTGTTTCAGTCACTGAAGGGCAATTGGTATTGACACATTAAACATTGTGGATGTTCCTGTGATCCAGAGTACTTGGGTTCTCCTGAGCAGAAATAATTAGGAAGGGTTCTCATCCAAATATTGTGATCTGTACCCACCCTAAACCTTTGCAGGTGCCTGTTGGATAGCTAAAGCTAGTTTTTCTTGACAAGAGACGCCCATGGACAGGCAGGGGTCATTCAAACCCTGGTGGTTTGTGGGTGCTAAAGTGAATTAGTTACACACCCAAGTCATGATGAGGCTGTGGTGGAAAGTCCAACTATCATCCTTCCTGCATCTCAGTGGATTATGTCCTGTGGTTCAGAACTCTCTGTCTCACTCTACCACTCCTAATGGCACTTGGGGATCTGCTACCTGAGGCAGCCACTTCACTTTGCCTCATGAATAGCCACCTCTGAATAGAGATGGACAGTCTCTTGTCCCTTTATTGGAGGTGTGGCAATGAATTAAGTCAAATACATAGCTGCTGGCCCTTGTCTTCCAGAACTGCATTTGACGCCAGTGCCTGGCTAGCAGCTTCATGTGCTTCTTGCTTTCAGAATTTCCTTGCAAAGGAAGATTCCAGCAGGGAATCCCTTGACCGTTTGCCCTCCCATTCCAGATACAGTGGTACCTCCAGTTGCTGACGGGATCCATTCCAGATGTCCGGCCGGATCCTGAGGTTTTTGCAACCGGAGAGACTGCTTCCGCGCATGCACGCTCGGCAAAAACCCGGAAATATACTTCTGGGTTTGCCGCTTACGTATCCCGAAGTTTACGTAACCGGAAGGATACGTAAGCGGAGGTACGACTGTGTAGCTATATTGGGTAACACGGAGAGGCTTACATAGTGAGAAAGCTAATCCCAGTTCTAACACTCTTGCTGCTGCCAGTGTCTTGTGTGACACTCATCAAGGAAAGTGCTGGATTGATTTTTCCTCTCCCCTGTTGCATTGATCAAGAACTGATTCTTTAAGCTGACCTCATCCCCTAGCATTTCCTTGTAGTGCTAGGCTTCACTTATTCTTTGAAGTGCTGTGCATATTTATTGATTTATAAAAAGTATTTGTAGACTGCCCCACCGTATAGAATTCCAAGGTCACCACCAGGCATAACACTGGACCGGGTGAAATGTCTGACTTCCTTGTAGTACTGTGTCAGAATTGTGTCTGAGCAATAGGTAACTTTTGTGGCTATTTCCAAGACAATCTTGCATTATATGGTTGCATTACTATGGATTTGGTTTGAATGTGCCCTTGCATGTGAACATGTAGCAACACTTATGCTTCCTCCTCTGATTCTCTTAGTTTTACTGTAGGCCAAGTGGTTAGAATAACTTTACTAAATCTTACTAGTCGATCGCATTTTCATTAATAGATTTTATATTCATATGAATTAAAATATTGCTCTGAAGACAAAAGCATTCCTTCATCTTATGATACATGGACGTATTGCAGCAGGACCTGTCTCAGAAGAGTCATTTGTTCATGTGTGAGAGAAGAAGGGGAATGCCTTGTATTCTTAGAAAGAGCAGCAGCTCATGGTTTGTAAATGCCATGGCACCTTTCTAAATAATAAAAATAGAATAAAATACAGGGTCAAAATAAGTAAAAACAACAACAGCAAAACAATACTCCCACAGATACTAATCAGCAAAAAGCCTGGTTGAAGAAGAGTGTTTTTCCTGGCACTTAAAAATATATAATGAAGGGGCCAGGCAAACCTCCCTGGGGAGAGTATTTCACAAATGGGGAGCCACTTCATCGGAGACCTGTTCTTGTGTTGCCACCTCTGGACCTCTCGTAGAGGAGGCGCATGAAGAGGGCCTCAGATGATGAACACAGAGTCTGGGGTGGTTTATATGAAAGCTAATCAATTAAAGCTTTCAGTCATTCAACCATGCAGTATTTTCTGGACGAATGGACTCGTAATACATTCCCCCCCCCATACTTAAAGTAGTAAAAATATTTTTTATATACAGAAAAAACTTATGCCCATTTTCTCCTGAAAATAATCAGAAAAACAGATATCCTTCCTCCGTCTCTTCAAAAGTTCTGGAAATGTTGCATTTTGACCTAATTTTCTAAAGGGTTTAGTAATCTTTCAAATCTAGTCTGTCTTGTTCTTCTTAGATTATCCAGTATATTGGGGAGATCTGCAGGTATCTGCTGAACCAACCGGTGCGGGAGGCAGAGAAACACCACCAAGTGCGACTGGCAATAGGAAATGGTTTGAGGCCTACCATATGGGAAGACTTCACCCAACGCTTCCAAATTAAACAGATTGGGGAATTTTATGGGGCTACAGAGTGTAACTGTAGCATTGCTAATTTGGATGGAAAGGTATGTTAAAGGGCTGCCATGGCAATATATATTTGGGAGGCGTCTGTAATTTATTCTTTATTTTGAAATAGTTTTAGGCTGCTTTTTTGGGCTATTCCTGACCAGACTGGCTTACAGTCATAAAACAACAACAAAGAAATGGTAATATAATATTGGGGGGGGGACCAATCTCCTCAAAAGAATAACTAGGTCAGGATAACATAATTCTATGTAGCCACAGTCTAATTAAAGTGACTCCTAGAAAGCCATTTGAAAGAGAGATTTTCAAGGCCTTCTGAGATCCCTGCAGGAAGCAGACTCAGTGAGGCATATATGTGTGATATATATTGGTTTGTGTTAATCAGCCTGAACAACAATTCTTACTCATGCAGGATGGGAGTGGGCAACATGGCCTGATGTCAAGTGGGGGTCGGGGTGGAGTGCCTGGAGGGAGAGAAGGAAGCTGTGAATAGAAAAATGGAGGGCGGGGAACGCAAGATGGAGGAAGTGGTGGAAGGAGGGGCAGGGAAGGCATGTGATTAATTCAGATCTCTGGCAAGTGTAATCCATCCCTCTCCTTCCATCCATCCCTCTCCCTCTCCATTGGGAGGAAAGGAAGGAGGAGGGGAAGAGAGGGGGAGGGCCTCCCCTGGCCTCGGCCTCAGGCACTGACAGCATGTGGTCCCTGACAATGACCCTCAAGGGAAGGTGGCCCTTGACAGAAAAAAGATCCTGCCCCCTTACGTTGGGGCTGGATAGTGCCTAGCCCACTTGTGGCATAGGCTCACAGAGCCTAATCTCTGCAGACCCTTCCATGTGCAAGCTCCATTTCTGAAGAGTGTTAATTGGAAGCAACTCTCTTCCCCACCCAATACACAAACAGCTGCAACTTTTTATGTAGCTCCAACCATCTGCCAGAAGAAATGCAGCCCCATTTTAGCACAGGGCTACATGCAAAGTCATATCAAGTTGCTGTGAACCATGCAGCAAGATGAATATGCAGTGGTTTAAGTAACCCAAGAAGTGACTGGATTAGTGGGGAAATCCCTTCACACAGCAGGTCATTGCTAGATGTGACAGCAGTTTGTAGACTGACGTCAGAAAGGACAATTTTACTGATATGCTCTGCTTACCACTGTCAGGACTGGTCGTTGTCCTCTTCAGATCACCACACAAATGCTTCTTGTTCTTTTATAACTTTTTATTGTGTATTAACAAACAAACTTTTAAATGCTCCTTATCTTTAACTATTCTTCCTCAGAGTCACTTATTTCAGATACCTTCTGAGCTCTGCTTCTTGGTGACCAACCACTCTCAAAATGGCGAAGGTGCCCTTTCCTTCGCTTTCCCGCTCTTTTTCCTACCCTCCTGGCTAGAGCTGGCTTGTATCTCCCCTCCTCCGAATCTGAGCTAGAACTGAACCCAGGCTTTTCCTGGGAACAGCCGGTCCCTCCCTGTTGTTCCTCTTGCTCTCTTCTATTAGATTCACTGCTCTCCTCCCCCCCTTGGGGAAAACATTCTCCCTCTGGGAAACTGGAAACTTCTAACTCTAACTCTTCCCTGACAACCACCAGGTCCAGATTAACAACTTCACTCTATTAAATCCTCATTGATGTACACTATTACCAGTTTTCAGTTTTCATTTATAGATTGTGGGTGGCGCTGTGGTCTAAACCACTGAGCCTCTTGGGCTTGTTGATCAGAATCCCCGCAACGGGGTGAGCGCCCGTTGCTCGGTCTCAGGTCCTGCCAACCTAGCAGTTCAAAAGCACGCCAAAAAGTGCAAGTAGATAAATAGGTAAACGGCGCTTCCATGCACTGCTCTGGTTTCACCAGAAGCGGCTTAGTCATGCTGGCCAAATGACCCGGAAAAACTGTCTGTGGACAAATGTCAGCTCCCTCTGCCAGTAAAGCGAGATGAGCGCCGCAACCCCAGAGTTGTCTGCGACTGGACTTAACTGTCAGGGGTCCTTGACCTTGACCTTTTTAATGTCGCGGTGCATCCCAATTTCCTAAGAGGACTGTTCCTCCTTGGGGTTCCTGCCAGCCTAGAACAGGAACCTTAGACTGTTCTATGGAGGGGGCTGGGTGAAGTAGAAGCTTCAGGACTGGGGGAAGGACATTTTGTGAGGCACTAAGGATATTGCTTGAACCTGAACATTTTATTACCGTATGTAAAGTGTGTATTATAGCAGTGGAGGTCCTGGAAAGGGGAAAAGGGAAAGAGACAATTTTCTTCCTGAAACATTCCTGTATAAGGCAAGGAGACTATCAATTTAAAAGCAAACAAACCGGTGGGACATATCTCTCTCTTCCCCACATCCCTAGCAATACCACACTCCAGGATACTTGCTATAGTATAGGGGGGTTGAGCAGGTCCTCCTCCCCTGTTTCCTTTTGTTTGTTTCTGTTCTCCTCAGCTGATCGTTCTTCAGGGATCTGTATACACTGGAAGCTCTCTGGCTGTTCCTTGCTGGTTAATCATGGCAAATGACTCAGGGTAGCCTCCATCGTCTTTTAAACTTTTCTTTATCTTTTGTCAGGTTGGTGCCTGTGGCTTCAACAGCCGGATTTTGCCAAATGTGTATCCTATTCGCTTGGTAAAAGTAAATGAGGATACCATGGAATTGATAAGGAAAGAGAATGGACTATGCATCACCTGCCGCCCAGGTAAATGTCACTGTGATTGCCATATGATATTGCTGTGTGTTAGGAGCATCCCTAGCCATCTTCTGACCTGAATGGTGTTACCTCCCAGGGCTGATTGTGGGGAGGATCGTGGACAGACACTTCTAGGGCAGAGTTGTTCTTTGCTTCACCAGGGAGAGCAAGATGGCCAGAAGCAGAGTAGACATCAAGTGTCAGGTGAAGGAGTCCATGGTCTTGTGAAGGGCTTCACTGCTGCTAATCTAAACATGCTTGTAAGACACACTGAATACCTAAAAGGTGGAAGGGTGGGATATAAATTAGTTGAATAAATAAATATGCAGAGCAAGGGAAGGGAGGGAGGAGCATAGAACCCTGGAACAGAGCAATGGGCTGAAAAGTTAACTGGTGGTAATTGGAAGGGGAAGAAGAAGTTGAAGAGAAACGTAGGAGGATGAAGAGAGAGAAAGAAGAGGGTAGATAAAAAGATAGCCATACAAGAAAGGTAAGCACAGACACACAGTGGGGTAGCGGAACCTGGGACTCTCCAGAAGTTGCTGGCCTACAGCTTTAATCATCCCTAGCCATGCTAGGTGGGGATGATGGGAGTTGGAGTGCAACAACATCTGGAGGGCCATAGCTTAGCTACTCCTGATATAAAGCAGCAGAGTTGATAGATTCAAATGAATCTTTTAGGACAAGGATTGGCAGCCATCCCAAAAAGTGACAGCCAACTGATGATTGTTTCCATGTACATAACCAACGGTGGTTTGAGGCTGAATTATTTATGGGTGTACTTCTGTTTGTTGTAATTGGTTAACTGGTCTTAATTTATACTGTGAAATATTGATCTGGTTTGGGTGATCAGTTTGTGGCTTAATAAGCCATGATATGCACAAGCTCTGTACACCTGATGCAACTCCTTTGCAGCTAATTTGTTCTTCCCAGGTTGCTGAACAAATCAAGAAGACAGGGTGAACCGCAGCTCCCTGTTTCATCTGAACTGGCAAAATATGGTCACTAGCTTCCAGAAAGCCAGAATCTGGAAGTCAACTAGCTTCAGATCCTGTTTGGAAGCTCTTACATTTGGGTCCCTGGCACTTGTATATATCCCGGCTTCTTAAGTGACAATTAAAAAAAATAAATCTTTATTAATTTCCCACATAGACATATATACATAAATAACAAATCATACAAAGCAAAAGTGTCAGTTACAGATAGGTAGCCATGTTGGTCTGCCATAGTCAAAACAAAACAAAAAATTTTTTCCTTCCAGTAGCACCTTAAAGACCAACTAAGTTAGTTCTAGGTATGAGCTTTCGTGTGCATGCACACTTCTTCAGATACACTGAAACAGAGGTTGCCAGATCCTTCTATATAGTGAGAAGGTGGGGAGGGGTATTACTCAGAAGGGTGGTGGGAATGGGTGATTGGCAGATAGCTGTGATGAGCCTGTTGACGACTCTTAACGACTGCAGTAGGTCTTACAGGAAAAAGCAAGGGATGAGAAGGTGAAAAATGGCTGTGTCATGTATAATGCGATAAGAATCCAATGTCTTTGTTCAGACCAGGTCTCTCCATGGTTTTAAGTTTGGTAATGAGTTGCAATTCAGCAGCTTCTCTTTCCAGTCTATTTCTGAAATTCCTTTGTAGTAAAACAGCTACTTTGAGATCTTGTATAGAATGTCCTGGGAGATTGAAGTGTTCTCCTACTGGTTTCTCTGTCTTGTGATTCTTGATGTCCGATTTATGTCCGTTTATTCTTTGGCGTAAGGTTTGGCCTGTTTGTCCAATATAGAGAGCTGAGGGACACTGTTGGCATTTGATGGCATATACAATGTTAGACGATGAGCAATTAAATAGTCCCGAGATGGTATGTGTGATGTTGTTGGGGCCAGTAATGGTGTTGTCCGGGTGTATGTGGCAGCAAAGTTGGCATCTGGGTTTATTGCAGGCTCTGGTGCCAGTGTCCGTGTTACGTCTGGTTGTAGTATTATTGTGGGTTAGGAGTTGTTTAAGATTGGGTGGCTGTCTGTAGGCAATGAAAGGTCTTCCTCCCAGAGCTTGAGAAAGAGAACTGTCATTGTCCAGGAGAGGTTGTAGATCTCTGATGATGCGTTGTACTGTTTTAACTTGGGAGCTGTATGTGATGACTAGAGGTGTTCTGTTATTTTCTTTTTTGGGTCTGTCTTGCAGCAAGTTCTCTCTGGGTATCAGTCTGGCTCTGTTGATCTGTTGTCTAACTTCATCTGCTGGGTATTTTAGTTCTAAAAAGGTTTGCTGTAGATCTCTTAGGTGAGAGTCTCTGTCTGTAGAATTGGAACAGATACGGCTGTAACGTAGTGCCTGGCTATATACAATGGACTGTTTGGTATGTTTGGGATGGTAGCTAGAGGCATGTAGATATGTTTGTCGGTCAGTTGGTTTACGGTATAAGGTGGTGTCTATGTGCCCATCCTGTATTTTTATAGTAGTGTCCAAAAAATGTATTTCTTGCATAGATTGATTCATTGTTAGGTTGATTGTGGGGTGAAAATCATTGAATTTCTGGTGGAAGGTGTCCAGGGTCTGTTGACCATGTGTCCAGATGATAAAAATATCGTCAGTGTATCGCAGGTACAAGAGAGGTTTGAGTGGGTAGGAGTTTAGGAAACGTTCTAAATCTGCCATGAAGATGTTGGCATACTGTGGGGCCATGCGGGTGCCCATTGCTGTGACGCTGATCTGAAGGAACAGGTCATCACCGAATTTGAAGCAAAAGTGTGTGAGTGTCTGGAGGCGGTTGGAGGATGGATGGCGGCTAATGGATTGAGGTTGAATCCTGACAAGACAGAAGTACTGTTTTTGGGGGACAGGGGGCGGGTGGGTGTGTGGGACTCCCTGGTCCTGAATGGGGTAACTGTGCCCCTGAATGACCAGGTGCGCAGTCTGGGAGTCATTTTGAACTCACAGCTGTCCATGGAGGCGCAGGTTAATTCTGTGTCCAGGGCGGCTGTCTACCAGCTCCATCTGGTATGCAGGATGAGACCCTCCCTGCCCGCAGACTGTCTCGCAAAAGTGGTGCATGCTCTAGTTATCTCCTGCTTGGACTACTGCAATGCGCCCTATGTGGGGCTACCTTTGAAGGTGACTCGGAAACTGCAATTAATCCAGAATGCGGCAGCTAGACTGGTGACTGGAAGTGGCCGCCGTGACCATGTAACATTGGTCCTGAGAGATCTTCATTGGCTCCCAGTACGTTTCCGAGCACAATTCAAAGTGTTGGTGCTGACCTTTAAAGCCCTAAACGGCCTCGGTCCAGTATACCTGAAGGAGCGTCTCCACTCCCATCGTTCTGCCCGGACACTGAGGTCCAGCGCCGAGGGCCTTCTAGCGGTTCCCTCATTGCGAGAAGTAAGGTTACAGGGAACCAGGCAGAGGCCTTCTCGGTGGTGGCGCCTGCCCTGTGGAACGCCCTCCCAGCAGATGTCAAGGCAATAAACAACTATTTTACTTTTAAAAGACAAGTGTGTCAGGGAAGAGTTAGAGGTAGAAGTTTCCAGTTTCCCAGAGGGAGAAAGCATTCCCCAAGGGGGGGAGGAGCAGAAGAGAGCAACAGGAACAGGGAGGGACCGGCTGTTCCCAGGAAAGGCCAGGGTTCAGTTCTAGCTCAGATTGGGAGGAGGGGAGATACAAGCCAGCTCTAGCCAGGAGGGTAGGAAAAAGAGCGGGAAAGCGAAGGAAAGGGCACCTTCGCCATTTTGAAGGTGGCTGTTCACGGAGAAGCAGAGCTCAGAAGGTATCTGAAATAAGTGACTCTGAGGAAGAATAGTTAAAAGATAAGGATCGTTTAAAAGTTTGTTTGTTAATAAACAGTAAAAAGTTATAAAAGAACAATAAGCGTTTGTGTGGTGATCTGAAGAGGACAACGACCAGTACTGACACCCTGTTTAGGGAAGTTTTTAATGTCTGATGCTGTATTGTTTTTAATATTCAGTTGGAAGCCGCCCAAAGTGGCTGGAGAAACCCAACCAGATGGGCGGGGTATAAATAATTTATTATTATTATTATTATTAAAAAGCAATACAAGTAAAGAAAAAAATAGAAGAAAAGGGGGGAAGAAAAGAAAAAATACACTATATTACAATGAAATAACAGGTTAAAATGTAAAACTTCCAATAATTCTTATTATACTGCTTATACTGTCTGTATTTTCTTGCACAGATTTGTTATTTCATTATACACACACACACACACATATTCCAGTATAATATCTAATACACTTTTTGCTTACAAGTATCAATCTAGTTCAGCAAGTATCTTATTGTTTGTACAATGCAATTTTAGATATTCTTTGAATATTTTCCATTCTCTGTATACTTTCTGGTTTGACACTCCTCTGATTCTTCCCATCAGTTTTGCTAGTTGCAGGTATTCTATCATAAGAGTCTGCTACTCTGTAATCGTTGGTGGGATTTCATTCCAGTTTCTTGCCACTATTATTCTGGCTGCCGTGATTGCATACATAGACTGGTCTTATATTTTTTTAAAATTCTATTGGTAGTATACCTAATAGGAAGTTTTCTGGTCTTTTTTAAAATGTAAATTTGAATAGTTTTTAAAGTTCACTACAGTGGTACCTCGGGTTAAGAACTTAATTCGTTCTGGAGGTCCTTTCTTAACCTGAAACTGTTCTTAACCTGAAGCACCACTTTAGCTAATGGGGCTTCCCGCTGCTGCCGCGCCACTGCTGCGCAATTTCTGTTCTCATCCTGAAGCAAAGTTCTTAACTCAAGGTACTATTTCTGGGTTAGCGGAGTCTGTAACCTGAAGCGTCTGTAACCTGAGGTACCACTGTATAGATGTTATTCCAAAATTCATGAATAACCACAGTTCCACCACATATGAAAATATGACCCTGTCCTTTTTGCATTTCTAGCATGTTGGCGACCTGTCTTTATACATTTTAGGGGTGTGGTGCCATCTGTATTGCATCGTCATAGTGTTTTCCCTAAGGTTGTAGCATGCCGTGAATTTAATATCTGGCCTCCATAATCTTTCCCATTGTTCCATGTAGATATTGTATCCAAGATCCTGCACCCACCTTACCATTACTACTTTAATTTGTTCCTCTTTTACTTCCCATTCTAATAAATAGTCGTAAATTCGTCGTAAATTCGTGATATGTTTTTTCCTTTATTGTGGGTTATCTCTTTTTCAAATTTGAATGTTTCTTTTGCAAGACCTTCTTTCTTATCTATATACAGTCTTTGATTTAACTGAAAATATTGGAGCCAGTCTGACAAGTGGTTTTTGATTTCATCATATTTCTTCAAAGTTGGCTCATCTTTATCCACATCTAGTAATAATTGGGACGTGGGCCACTCTCCTTTCATATTCCTCCTTTTAACTGCTATGGCTTCTGCGGGTGAGGTCTTAAGGGACAAATTGGCTGTCCCAATAGGGCCATTGTTCCTAATCATTAGATCTGAGTCCTTGCTAATTTGCTTTTGCTCTTTGTCATAGTCAAACCTGCAGTTAGTATGACTTCAAGAGCAGATTGGAGATTTTGTGGCACCTTAGATAACTAGGGCCCATGTACTGATTGTGTAGTGATCTGAAACCACGTATACATTAGATGGAAGCTAGGCAAATGCAGGCTTCCTCAAGGGAACTGAATTGCTACCTCATGAACATATAAACTGGGCCTCTCTGTCTGACTGCATTGCTACTGTCCCATGTACTACTAACCCATTTTAACTAAATGTGAATTAAAGACATATTTTGCCAGCAGCATCTGTGTGAGGAACATGTGCTGTCCTGAACTGATGTAGATTAACAGGACAACTCAATGTATGGTCCTATATTTGAAGCTAACCATGGAGCTGAACCACATGTGATTGTCACTTATGAAGAACGATTGTCTTTTTTCCCTTTTCTTGGCCATCCTCCCTTCCCCAGTTGTTCACTCCCTTGCACCAAAGTTGATGTATGCAGCTAGGTGAGCCGGTTCTCTCTCTTTCTTGTGCTTCTCTTTAATGGTATCATAATGTTGCATGATGGTATCACTCTGCAGCATGCATGAATTTTGTCAGGCAAAAATACTGTGAGATGAAAATGCACAAAATGGTGTAATGGTTAGAGTGTTAGACTATGACCTGGGAGACCAGGGTTTAAATCCCAACTCACTGGGTGCCCTTGGGCCAGTCACCATCTCTTAGCCTAACACACCTCACAGAGTTGTTGTGAGGATGAACTAGGGAAGAGGAGAACCATGTACGTCCCCTTGAGCTCCTTGGAGGAAAAGGTGGCATATAAATGTAATAAATAAATAAATAATAAAATAGTTGGAATATCTGTAGAACAGACCTCCACAGGCTGCAGTCTTTTACACACCTAACCTGGGAGTAGAGACCCACTAACTTCATACATGAGTAAGACTGGGCTACATGTCTCATTTGATGTCTGGTTTTATAGGGCTGTGAACAAATCAGTCTACTTTTCTTGGGATGTTGTGGCAGAAACATGGAAACTTCAGATGCAAACAAATTCTATCCAGCTGCATTTCTAGTGATTACTTTGGAATAATCTTTGCAGAAGTATCTTGATTTCTATTTTTTCCATCTGGAATTATTATTTTCAGGAGAACCAGGACTACTTGTGGGTCGAATAAACCAGGAGGATCCTTTGCGTAGGTTTGATGGCTATGTCAATGAGAATGCGACCAACAAGAAGATTGCTTACAATGTCTTCCAGAAAGGGGACCAGGCTTACCTTTCAGGTACTCTTCAGGCCATCATCTTGTTCTTTGGTGGCTAGGGATATTTAGTTGTGGCCTAGAAGATTGATCTTGCTCAGGCTAAACACAGCAAACCCTGCCCTCAGTTACTCTACCTCTAAGGACAGGTTCAAATATTTGATATTTTTTTCCTTGGGAGCAGCCCTGTACTGGCAGTTGAGTGGAGGAAGGAACATCTGACTGAATTTCTATAGATAAAAATGCCATGGGTTCCCAGTAGTGACTCATGCAAGTGAGTGCCACTGCTCTCATGTGACTTGGCTTTAGGAAGCAGCACTTCCTAAGCATGGATGTGCGAAGTCAGACTGCTCTGTATATCACATTTATCTAAAAGATGTGTACCCTGCCTTTCTGTTAACCAGAATTGAGAAGACGGCTTAACTATAGTATAACCTGGAAGTACAATATAAGCTTAGACAAAAAAAGAAAAAAAGACTTACAGTATTTTTCGCCCTATAGGACGCACCGGCCCATAGGACGCATCTAGATTTGGGGGGGGGGGGGATAAAGGGGAAAAAATTATTTCCCCCCCCAGGCGCGGGGCTGGGGCGGGGGAGGCCCGAGCTTCCCCCTCCCCCAGCCCCCAGAACGGGACCCAGAGCGATGCCGAAGCTGTGTGCAGCTTTGGCATCGCTCTGGGAGCTTGCGGGGCTGGAGGAGGGGGAAGCCCTCCGCCAGCCTTCTAACCAAGTCGGAGGACAGCGGGAAAGGCGCGCTGCGCCTCTCCCGCTGTCCCCCGAGTTTGCGGGGCTGGCGACGGGGAGGAGCAGGCTTCTCCCCCCCGCCAGCCTTCTAACCAAGTCGGGGGACAGCGGGAAAGGCGCGCTGCGCCTCTCCCGCTGTCCCCCGAGTTTGCGGGGCTGGCGACGGGGAGGAGCAGGCTTCTCCCCCCCGCCAGCCTTCTAACCAAGTCGGGGGACAGCGGGAAAGGCGCGCTGCGCCTCTCCCGCTGTCCCCCGAGTTTGCGGGGCTGGCGACAGGGAGGAGCAGGCTTCTCCCCCCTGCCAGCCTTCTAACCAAGTCGGGGGACAGCGGGAAAGGCGCGCTGCGCCTCTCCCGTTGTCCCCCGAGTTTGCAGGGCTGGCGACGGGGAGGAGCAGGCTTCTCCCCCCCGCCAGCCTTCTAACCAAGTCGGGGGACAGCGGGAAAGGCGCGTTGCGCCTCTCCCGTTGTCCCCCGAGTTTGCGGGGCTGGCGACGGGGAGGAGCAGGCTTCTCCCCCCCGCCAGCCTTCTAACCAAGTCGGGGGACAGCGGGAAAGGCGCGCTGTGCCTCTCCCGCTGTCCCCCGAGTTTGCGGGGCTGGCGATGGGGAGGAGCAGGCTTCTCCCCCCCTGCCAGCCTTCTAACCAAGTCGGGGGACAGCGGGAGGCGCAGCGGTGGGGCTCTCCTGAAGCCTGGAGAGCAAGAGGGGTCGGTGCGCACCGACCCCTCTCGCTCTCCAGGCTTCAGCGAAAGCCTGCATTCGCTCCATAGGACGCACACACATTTCCCCTTCATTTTTGGAGGGGGAAAAGTGCGTCCTATAGGGCGAAAAATACAGTAAATAATCAGGGGGTGGGCGCCTATGTGTTGCCTTCATTGCCTTTTCTATGTCTTTTTTCAATAGAGCACTGCTCCATGTGCAGGGGATTTCAAGTGGTTATGGTTCTTGTCCTAAGCCTTCTTGTTTGATTTTGTTATCTATTGTGATGGAATAGTTTTACCATAGGGAATTATTCATTCTTGCCCAGCCTCTGAGCCTTTATCTGCTTGTTTGGCTCTTGAGTCATTCCATTAGCGGCTGGAGAGCAACAACGTCACTTTATTTTGGTCTTCTGTTACTGGATCCCCAATTGTAGAGGCAGAGACAACTACGTTCACCAATAATTAGCCAATCGCAATTATTTTTAGCCTGTCTTGCAGGATACAAATCCTTCCAAGGCAATTTACCAGTAAAATAATTATTTAAAACTACAATTAAGAAAGTCAACATAGAAAAGCATCAGGATCGTTCTCACAGTGGTAGGCCAGGTCTGCATTGATGAGAAATGTGTCCTCCAGATGTTGGGATCCCAACTCCCATCAGTCTGGCCAGCTTGGCCAGTTGTCAAGAAGGATGGGAGCTGCAGTCCAACAATAACTGAAAGGCTGCATATTTCTCATCCCTGCTGCAGAGGAAGGGAACAGCCACCTGGAACAGGGGCAGGCATGTGATGTTCTTGCCTCCTTCCCTTGCTGTTGTGGGATCCTTCCTCCAGGGCAGTAGGTAGTAGATACCCAGTGATCCCCAAAACCAGGCAATTCTGCTGTTTGTTTGGGTATTGAGTGTCGTTTCTTTAATTCCAGGAGATGTACTAGTGATGGATGAACTTGGCTACATGTATTTCAAAGACCGGAGTGGGGACACGTTCCGTTGGCGTGGGGAGAATGTCTCTACCACAGAGGTTGAAGGAATCCTGAGCCACATCCTCAGCAAGACAGATGTTGCTGTTTATGGAGTTGAAGTGCCAGGTAAATGGAACAATGCAATTGCAGGGAATGCAATTTGGACCAGCGAGTAGGCATAATAATAATAATAATAATAATAATAATAATAATAATAATTTTATTTATACCCCGCCCATCTGGCTGTTTAGTTTCCCAGAATAGTTAGAAATCAGTATTTGCTTTTGGGATTGGGGTCCTGCAAGCAAGCTGATGAGAAAGGAGAGTAAATCATACAGAAATAGGATTCACCTAGCAGAGGTACATTCACCACTAGAGAGGAAGTAAATACAAATGAACAATCAGAGTGTAATCCTCTAAAAACATCATCAGAATGTCTTTAGTGCAGTGGTTTTCAACCAGTCTGCCGTGGCATCCTGGGGTGCCTTGAATGGTGGTCAGGGGTGCCTTGGGCAACACTGGCCTCTGTCCCTCTTTCCTTCCCTCCATCCTCTGATACCCTCTTGCATTTCTGGCTCCCAAAGGCTTGCACAGCTGTTTGTTGCAGCAGCCCTGGATACAAGCTCTGCAGGCAAATGATGCCTCTGGGGCTGGTCAGGGAGTGCTGGTTGCCAGAAGCTGAGGTGGCATTGGAGTAAGCAAGCAAGTGGGTGAGGGAGCCCAGCCAGCCAGCCAGCCAGCCCTTGCTGTTGGGAATGGAGAGACAAGTCCCAGGCCCCTGTGGGGCAGTGTGAGGAGACTTTTGAAACTGACAACAGAGATATCTGCCTGAACAGAGGTAAAGCAGATAATCTACAGTGACCATTAAAATAATGTGATGACAAAGGTCTTCCTCTAGTTAAAGGAGAGGAAGACTTATAGACTGGGCTTATTTCCTTCTGCCAAAGCACTCCTCTTGGTCACTGTTAGTGGCATAGCCCAGATTTCTGGCATGGATTGTTGGAGCAGAACAAAACATCCTTTATGCGGAGTCACTGAATAATAGCTGGTGACTGAAATGAAAGGAGCAGAGTGAAGAGTTAATGTGAGCAAGAGGGCAGAAATTGTCTTTTGATTCAGAAAGTCTACTGACCTTTCAGTTATCTACACTAGTAGCCAATATTGTGGAAACGTTTTGGAGAAAGTGTATTTCCGAGGTTTATTGGCTCTAACACTACTTGTTTTTGTAGTAATAGAAAGATAATTTAATGAAGAATGGAATGCCACAACGTGTGTTCAGTTATCTGTATTCTATCAAAGGTTATGGCCAAATAACAAGAAAAAGGAGGGCCAATTAGGTGTTACCTTGGCTCATAACACCACTTTTTCTTTGAGTAAAACCATAAAATTATATATCAATGGAAAGATAATTTAATGAAGAATGGAATGCAATAACTTTTATGAAGGATTATTTATTACAACATAAATAAGGAGGACATTTGTCAGTGTGTTATGTGATTGCTATCAAGTTGGTTGGGTTTTTTTTTTTGTTCTTTCATTTAGTGAGCTTGCAAAACGTAAAAAAATTAAAGAAATGGTGCAAAGTTGACTGATCACCCAGGAAGTGATGTAAAATAGTATCATTAAGTGAACAAGGTTACAGTTATGAAGAAATTAGAAGAAAAATTGGTAGAAACTTAACCAAAAGTGGCATTTCTAAATTTTTGAAGAGGTATAAGAAGGCTCAGTCACTACAAAATCAAACTGGTAAAGGCAGGAAAAGGTGCACAACAGCAAGTGATGGTGGAAGAATTGAGAGACTGTGCCTAAATGACAGAAGAAAATAATCTGGGTGTATACAAGATGACATGGCGCAATATAATGTGAAGTTGAGTGCAAGGACTGTTGGCGCAGACTGCAGGAATATGGTCTATATGCTAGAATTCCAAGGAAAAAGCCATTGTTATCTCTCAAACAAAGGTTGAAAAGATTAAACTGGGCTAAAACCCATGTTAACTGGACAGCGGAACAAGGGCTATCTCCTTGCTTGATAGTGATGGCATGAAATACGTGAAGAGGAAAATCGGAGAAGATTTACATCCCACTTGTATTACACCTACCGTGAAACACCCAGTTAGTGTTACGATCTGGGGTTGTATGACAGCAAAACGTGTGGGCAGAATTTGCATCATTAATGGGAATGTAAATGCCCAAAAATGCATAGCCCAGACCAAAACCCAATCAAAAATCTATGGAGAAAGTTGTTAGTCAGAAGCAACCCAGCAATAAAACCCAAATAAAAGAGGCAATAATTCAATCTTGGTTTCACATTACTATAGCTGCAGAACTAAAAAACTTGGTTCACTCCATGGGAAGGCTAAAGGTTGCCCAACTAAGTATTAACTGACATGGGGAGGATTTTTGTATATTAATTTTTTTCTATGTGTTTCATGTTCTTTTCTTTATGACTGCTGTTGTAATAAATAATCCTTCATAAAAGTTATTGCATTCCATTCTTCATTAGATTATCTTTCCATTAATATATAATTTTATGGTACAGTGGTACCTCAGGTTAAGAACTTAATTTGTTCCGGAGGTTTGTTCTTAACCTGAAACTATTCTTAACCTGAGGTACCACTTTAGCTAATTGGGCCTCCCGCTGCTGTGCAATTTCTGTTCTCATCCTGAAGCAAAGTTCTTAACCCGAGGTACTATTTCTGGGTTAGCGGAGTCTGTAACCTGAAGCGTCTGTAATCTGAAGTGTCTGTAACCCAAGGTACCACTGTATTACTAAAAAAAATGGTGTTATGAGCCATCATTGCCAAAACAAGATGACACATGATTGGCCCTCTAAACACTCCTTTTTCTGGTTATTTGCCCATAACTTTTGATAGAATACAGATAACTGAACAAACTTTGTTGCATTACATTCTTCATTAAATTATCTTTCCATTGATATATAATTTTGTGGTATTACTCCAAAAACAAGTGGTGTTATGAGCCATCAAACCTTGGAAATACACTTTCTCCAAAAGGTTTCCACAATTTTGGCCACTAGTGTAGTTTATTATATTGTTTCCTCCACTGACTCCAAAATGGCTCGCAGCAATTAAAATTCACTATACAATGTTGATGCAAGGCAGAAAGCTGTACATAATTAAAAATGAGATATGAGCCCTACCTTTGGATCTTCAAACTAAAAAACTAGAGGTTAAATGAGGGAAGGGGGGAAGATGCGATTGACGCTGCCGGAACAAATTGGTGAGTTGGAATTGGCATTTTCCTCTGGTGTTCCTTTTGTTCATAGGGAGGGGAGCAACTAGCAACAACTCCCTCTCCAGAGACAGAGGCTAGAGTAGGCATGGCCAAACTTGGCCCCCCAGCTGTTTTGGGACTACAACTCCCATCATCCCTAGCTAACAGGACCAGTGGTCACGGATGATGGGAATTGTAGTCCCAAAACAGCTGGAGGGCCAAGTCTGGCCATGCCTCGCTAGAATGACATTCCTGGTGCAGTCACAGGGCAAGTAACAGTTCTTTCCTATGGGAAGGCAGCAGGCAACCTCTCTGGCTAGGCTGTTTTTTATCCTTTGCTGTGAAGTTATTTGTGGGAGGGAGGAGTGAAACCTGATTTGAATTCCAGCTGTGGATTTTGCTAGGTTGGGTCTAATTGCTCCTTTGCGGTGTAAGATTGTGTCCCTTCCTGTGTTTTTTGTTTTGATTTCAGGAGTAGAAGGCAAGGCAGGAATGGCAGCCATTGCTGATCCTGAAGCCAAGTTAAACCCTAACGTGCTGTACCTAGAGATGCAGAAAGTACTGCCCCCTTATGCACGACCCATCTTCCTCCGGCTCTTGCCCCAGGTTGACACTACAGGTAATGGCACATTTGCAGCAAGATCCTCTCTTGGCACCCGGCCCAGGTTGCCTGTTTGCTGTCAGACTCTATACTGGAATATTTGGTCTCGGTATATCAACCCAGTCACTTGATCCTTACTTCCATTTCTCTGAGTAGGGTGAAGCAAAGTGGGAATTGCTTCTTCTCTAAAGGTTCTGGAAGCAGATTGATTTGTTTTATAAGAACATCCTGGCGGTAAATTAACTCACTATGGGCATTCTCTCTCTCCTACCATTAGCCCTGTGTGGTTTGTACAGCTGCTTGAGATTGCTGAACTCCTGACCATCAAGCATGGTAACTGTTGATGCTGATATCTTCCAAAAAGTGGAGAATGGTTGTGGAAATTGACCCACAAGCACATAAAACTCACTCACATTCTCTTCATGAAGCAGCTGAGCTAACCCCAGAGAATTCTCTCTTTTTTTGGAGAGCAACAGGATGTGTTCTAAGCAGGTTTCTTCAAACAGCTCAGATTAACAAGTAGGCTGTTGGTCGAGTTTGTTGCTAAAGAATTCATTGTCTGCACCCACAAAGAAACTGCCTGTTTGCTTCAGCATCTTGGCATTCTTGCTTACACTCCCTTATGTTGGAATTAAGAGCCTTTTTACGATTGGCACAGGCTTTAAAATATCCTGTTTTTGCTTTGAAGAAGTGAGAAACTCTGCCTCTTCTAGCAAACTGAGCTGCGGCCAGATTTAAATAACAGGAACAAAACCAGCATTTGATGCCGATTGCGTAATGGAGAACTAAATGTATCAAGTGGTAACTATCATTATGTGAAAGAGTTTCTGCTTGATCTTTCACAACTAAATAGTAACTATTAACTGGGCATAGCAGGCTGGAAGATTTGTGGCTTTTTGTTTGAAATATTTAAGACTGACCTCATTAACTTACATTTACACCAGATTTCACCCATGGACTTCTGCTCCGCTGCCTTTGCTTCAATATACTCATAGAATCATAGAATCATAGAGTTGGAAGAGACCACAAGGGCCATCGAGTCCAACCCCCTGCCAAGCAGGAAACACCATCTGAGCACTCCTGACATATGGTTGTCCGGCTCCGGAGGGTGGCGCAGAGCTGCCTGCATTCCAAAGCCTGGTGCGTGCTGAAGAGCGCGTCTGGGCTTCGCGCACCTCTCCGCAAGCCTGGGGAGACTGGCGCGGCTCCCTAGGCTTGCGGATAGCAGGCTGTTCTGGGGGCTGGGGTCGGGGGAAGCTCGGGCTTCCCCTGCACCTGCCCCGTGCCTGGGGGGGGATAATTTTTTTTCTTTATTCCCCCCCCCCAAAAAAAAATTAGGTGCGTCCTATGGGGTGAAAAATACGGTAACAATACCAACAACTTGCCTCACAGAAATAACCAGTCTTCCTCCTGAATCTAGCTGAAGTTTGAGCTGTGTTCACATCTGACCATGACATGCTTGCTTTGAAGAAGAGAGCAGGGCAATTCCTTCAGCCAATCGTCTCCCTTCAATCTGCAGTATAGCTGTTTCTTGCCACTGCCCTTGTCCTCCTCCCACCATTATTCTGACTTCTTTTCTTCCAACAGGCACTTTCAAAATTCAGAAAACACGTTTGCAAAGGGAAAGCTACAACCCACACCAGACATCTGATCGATTATATTTCTTGGATGTAAAACTTGGCAAGTACCTACCTGTGGATGAGTGTGTATTTGAGAGGATCCAGGCTGGAAAAGTGTCTCTGTGATTTCATCAGCAAAAGCCACTAGTGAAGAGTTTGCCACTGGAGGGTTTTGCTTGGCTAGAGAAACAAACTTGGCTAAACAAGTGAAGCAAGGTTTCCATTCAGAACATCTGCAGTAGGGACAAAAACTAGCAAGGCACAGGGAGTAAAGTTGCCATCATCTTTTTAAAAAGCACATTAACTGTTTCCTGAGCAAAGGTGGTGGCCCCTTTCTACTGTTCAGTCTTTAGAATGGTTTTTCTTCCCCTTCCTCTATGTAACCATTGCATTTTAAGACACTGTGTGAAGCAAGACAGATTTATGGTCCCCATTATTACATTGTTAAAGCCCTCAATACGTTGGTGTGACTGAGCCTGCAATAGCACTGGTGGACTTGCCTTCTGCCATGTGTCTCAGCTGGATTTTCCTTACTTAAGGCAATAGCACAATTGCTGTGGAGCGTCTTCAGTTGTTTTGGGATTTCCAGCTTCCTAATCTACACATTTATAGTCCCTCCAGTTCTCATCACTCTGAAATGTACCCATGTTTAGGTAGAACTTTAATGGACTGACTTTCAAAATGCAATATCATTTTATATGCAGAGACTTTGATCTTAAAAATAAAATGACTAATTTGATGAAGTAACAACAAAGTTGGTATTAAAAATGTTATATTAAAGCAAAAACAAATTTGGGCTGAAAAATGCACAGGAAACACCCTTCTAATCCATTGTGGTGCTTGAAAGCTTCCACACAATGACAGAAGATTAATAAAATACTTTGTATCCTTGTAGGGGAAGCCATTGTGCTTTGGTTTACATGTCCACTTTTGAACATTGCAACATTTCAGATTACTTGACGTTGATCCAGAATCTTGGAAAACAGGGTGATAATCCTGAGAACAAAGTCTGGTAACGTTTGTTTTCGTTTCTCTGATCCACACTGCTCTCTGTAGGAGGTGTGGCAGCTGCTCAAAGCAAGTTGCAACATAATCCTAACATTCACCTTCCATCAGTACACAACTGTGGGTATTACTAACTCTACCGTTTTTTCTAGTGCAATTTCTGTAGATGGCACAAAGCATTTTATTTAAAACAAGGAAGACAGAAGGGATACTGAGACTTGTGAGTGACCATACCTTCAAAGTTGCTGTGATTCCTTCTTGTGATTATGTTGCTGTGGAAGACCTGTACCACTAATGCAGCTATTCCAAGGATATCCTAGTTAACTTCTATGGAATTGATTATTTTACTGGGATGTTCCCGTACTCTTCTTTCTGTGCCCTTTTCCCTTTAATAACCCTTCTTCTCTTTCATAAAAATGTAACTTTGCACAAAACCATTTTACAAAGACTTCTGTGCAGTGTTAGGTTGTATAATAGAGCACCATACAGTACTAGTAGGGCCATTGTAAAGTAATGGTTCTGAAACCAGTGGAATGTGTGCTTTCCCTTTTTTATTAGACCCAGAATGTGCCTTTCATCAGAGCCAGACAGAGCAGGTTAACATTTGTAATAAATTTAGCTTTGTTATTAATCCTCAGAAAAAGGCACCTACAGCTAACTGAGCCCTGTTGTTTGGAGAAAAGCACATAGGTTTTTTTAAGGCTATATAGTTCATGGTTTGAACAGAAATCATGCACTAACAGTTACATTTTCAGATGGAGTCACTATTGTCAAAGTATAACTTTGTTTTGAAAATAAAAAACGAAGAAAGCTTAAGAGTTTGTCTTGCTCTTTTTTGTCTCTGTCTCTCTTTGATGTATGCAGCTGCATGTCATTTCAGTCAAATGCAGAGACCAGTTTCACTCTTTGTTGCCCTCAATTCTGTTCTGTCAGGCTTTATTAAACCAATGGATGTAGCTAGTCAAGCAAAAAGACTTTTGTGGGTGGAGACCACTTAGCATTGGATCATCTCTTGTGTCTCTTCATCATATCTGCATAAGCCGTTATCACAAGCAAGTCTGATTTGGATTAGTAACTAGGGTTGCCTGTATGCATATTGGAGGGGGCAGGCACGCAGTATGTATTCTGTAAATTATGTTAATAGGTTCCCTTTGTTCTAAGAATACAACCCATATAAAGGATGTACTTAAGACAAACACCTGATCCATGGTCATGCCTCACTTTTTATTATATCAGAAGTTTTCAGAAGGAAAACCCAAAAAGGATCCTAAGTATCCTTCAGTCCTTGAAATTTAACTTCATTGGAACCAATGAACTTTACTTCCAAATCAAACTCTTACCTCATCCTTTTGTGAGACGAGGCACGTCTCGCAAGTTGGACTTTCTACTCTTCTTGTGTCTTCCCTCAAGGCAGTGCCTTTTGTTGTAATAATGCATTTTCTGAGCATCTAAAGTGTCCCCTGGTAGGGCATGTGCTGATAGTTTCTTCCATGCTGTTTTGTGGTCATATACTTCCCTCCCCTACAAGAAATTGCTCCTGTTGTAGACGCTCGACCTCATTGGCTATAGCAGGATAGAAGACCATTATTTATGGGCCCTCTGCACACATTAACATTCATTCCTGCAGGTGTCTCTTGAACCAGAACCTCAGGACATCTAATACAGCTAATCATTGGAAGATTCAGGGAAGATAAAAATAGCTACTTTATGCCATGCATTATTTTTAGTGGAGGACTGGATATGAACTCCTGTGCAGGAGACATGCAGCAAAGTAGGAAGACAGTCTCTACATTAAAAGGGGCGGGGGATTATTCCAAAGGGTTGGAGAATAGCATAGGCAGCTAGGCATGCATGCTCAAGAAACAAAATTTCAAGATGCCTCTAGCTAAAAAGGTGGAGGTTTCATTTCATGTTAATTTGAGCCTGTATCTTCAGTAAATAGCCCTGTCCCTGAGATTTAGAATCTAACTAATGAGAGATGTGTGGCTGCCACCAATCTACATTTCAGGACCACTTTTGGGGGGAAATACAAGACAGTATAGAAATAGGACACTAATTTCTTCACCTGCTGCGTTTTGGTCTGTTAAAGGCAGAGGAGGAGGAGGCCTCCTAAGGAGCAGGCTTTACCTGTGCCTTAGCCACCTACTTGTGGGACTCCCATCACACGGTCTTCCCCTGTGCCTGATGGGACAGAGGCAGCCAACACAACGCCCTCCAGACTTTGCTGAGGAGGAAGGCACTCAAAAAGCAGGAGCAAAGGCCAAAGCTGCTCTTGCAGCGGGACTCTTGCTGGACGTGGGAAACGTGGCTTCGTTGATCGCTTCTAGTTCCTGACTTCCAGCTTGCCCCCCGGCTGAGTCTGAAGGCCAGTTGCCGAGGCGGGCAGCCAGAGATACGCCTCCGGCCGCGGGACGGCGCTGCGGGGCCGTCCGGAGCAGCGAGGACTTCCGAGGTCGCCACCGGACTTCCGGTGCCTCCTGGGCGGGGTCTGGCTGCGCTGAGCTGCGCTGCGCTTCCTTCCGGCGCCTCTTCCGCCCGTGCTCCCTCGGCTACCTCCCGGTCTTCCGCCCGGCCGCGCTCGCTGCCGCCATGGGTCCCCCCGGCTCCCTCGCCGCGCGGCCTTTCCGTTCCGCCCGCCGGCTCCCTCTCTGCCTCGCCCGCCATGCCCGGCTCCTCGTCGTCCCGGCGCGGCCCGGCGGCCTCGGCGCCGCACGTCTCGGTGTTCCCTTCCCCGCAGGAGCTGGGCTCGGCGCTGGCGCAGCTGGTGGCGCAGCGCGAGGCGCAGTGCGGGCCGGCCGGCCGCTTCTCGCTGGGCCTGGCCGGAGGCAGCCTGGTGCGCGTCCTGGCCCAGGAGCTGCCCGCCGCCGCCGCCTGCCCGGCCCGCTGGCTCCTGGCCTTCGCCGACGAGCGCCGCGTCCCGCTCAGCGACCCCGAGAGCAACTACGGCGCCTACCAGGTGGCCCTCCGAGGGGGAGGCTCTTTCGGGGGGCGGCGGGGTCCCGGGGGCAGCGGACCCCGCCTTGTGGGGTTCGCCGCACCGGCCCAAACAGATCGGGCTGGCCCTCCGGGATATAGAAATGAAATAGTCATCTTGTTTTTACTAATTATATAGTGCCGTTGATGTACTTTACAGAATAATATATATAAGCTAAAAAGAAACCAGCCCCTGCCCCGAGGGGCTTACAATCTAAATTTCAACAAGGGAGGAAAAAGAGGCAATTTATATGATGCTTTCATCACCTAGTACAAAAGTTGGAAAGAACCACCATAGATGGTTTTGTTGTTATGTGACCTGTGGTTACCTATTTCAGACGTACCTCCTTTCTAAAATTGCTGTACCTGAGGACCAAATTGTTGTTATCAACCCTTCGCTACCAGTGGAAGAGGCCGCTGCAGATTATGCAGCAAAACTGAAAGAGGTACAGTTGTGTGTTTTTTTCAGACAAGGTCCCATGTTGGGACAAAAAATCCTTGTGTGTTGAGAGTTAATTTACCATTCATTGCTTAACTTAGCTTATTTACCATTCATTGCTTAACTCAACATCCTAAATTTTGAGTTCCTGGCTAGAGCTCTTCCTAGTCTGCTCTGCTGCTCTGCATTAAATGGGCTGAGGGTCTTCTCAGTGGTGGCGCCCCAGTTTTGGAATGCTCTCCCCAAAGAGCCATGCCTAGTGCCTATGTTAGGATTTTTTTGGTGCTAGGTGAAAACCTTATTTTTCTCACTTTTCAAATTCAATTCTTTTTAGTTCTTAGAACTATTTTGCTTTCTTCTTATTGGTTTATAATTCTGTTTTTATTATGTGTGTGAGAGTTTTTTATGCAGTTGAATGGGTTTTTTATCCTTTTTGTTCATTTTGACCTGGTCCAACTTTTATATATGGATTAATATTTTGATTGAATTTGTAGTTTACTGATTTCAGTTTTTGAATTGTGCCCAGAAGACACAGTTTGTTGGGTCATCTGGAAACGCTAAATTAAAACAACCAAATAAAGTCACAGACCACCTAGTGGAATTTTTGATGAGCCAGTAACATTGATTGTGATTAATTGGGTGGTGTGCGGAGCCTGGTGATCAACTTGTTCGCTTCAAGTTTCTCCTTGGCCCTATTTCAAAGCCACACTCTTTTTCTAAGAAATCTTGGGGTGGCAGGAAAGTGACGCTTCATGCAACACTGAGGTCAGTCAACAAGATGCAGAAGATGACCTCAAAAGGGAGGCTAGTGCTGCAGTACAATTTAAGCAAAACCGAAGGTTGCAAGGGCTGTGTGTGTTGGCCAAGGGAGTTATTTGTTTCTCCCATGCTCGAATCAAGCCTAGAGGGATCTTCTAGTAATAGTCAGAAATATGCATCTCTCCTTGCTAAATGAATTGGGTCTTCCCCCCCCCTCCCTTGGCCCCCCTGACAGCTTGACAGCTTGAAGACTGAAAGCACTTTGGAAAATTGCTGGTGGGAGGCAAGGTCTTCCCTCTAATGCATTTGAAGGTCGGCTGTCCCTGACTTGGACACACCAAGGAATTGGCTGCCTGGCACTAAGGTATTTTGGTGCCAGTCAAATACCTTTTCCCAGGCTTATTATCATCTTCTGATGATATTATCATGGCTTCTTCTTTTTTCCTGCCATTAGGATTGAGATGCTGTTCCATTGCATTTTTACTTTTATTTTAAGCTCTGTAAAGCACAGTGATAATTGTATATTGAAGGGCAGTACTGAAAATGTGGTTGATAAATTTGTGTTCTTCCATTCTGTGTAGGCCTTCCAAGGCGAGGATATGCCTGTGTTTGACCTCTTGATCTTGGGAGTGGGACCAGATGGGCACACTTGCTCACTCTTTCCGGATCATTCTCTCTTGCAGGTGAGCCAGGGTGTGGAGCTGCAGTGAACTTTGATTGTGTAGAACATGGGTTGGCAAACTAAGGCCCGGGGGCCGGATCAAGCCCAGCAGGCTCATAAATCTGGCCTGCGGACTCTGCTGCCCGCTCAGTCAGTCTCCGTGTGCTGATCTAAGCCAGTGCGGTGCAGCATTTCCTTCAGAAGAAGCCATGGACGCCTCGCCGCGCGGGGACTGACTTCTGCGATGCTGGCATGGCTTTGGATTGGCTGCAGGAAGCTCCTGCAGCCAATCCGAAGCCACGGACACCTCTGCGCAATGCCCATTCTTTCCCGCTGAGGCAGCCGCGTATGGCCAAGAGCCGAGCGGAAGGAAGCGGCAGCGGCAGGGAGGCTGCCTCCGCCACCCAGGCCAGTGGCATGGGCTCTGCACCCCTGGCTGAGGCAGAGGACGAAACAGCGACGCTGCCAAAGACGAAGCAGCGGTGGCTGTGACGAGCGAGATGGACTCACAGAGCTCATTGGGCAGCCGTCGCGGCAGCTCCAATGGCAAGCGCTGTGTTGACAAGTTCGGCTTCCTCATCTCCAACAGCAGAGACGGAGCAGAGCAGGAGGCGTGGGTGTTGCGCACTGGGCTCGCTTGCAATGGGCAGGGGCACTCTTGCCAGTTTCGTGAGAGGGTGGGTATAGGCTCACCTCGAGCCCGGGATTGGCTGGCCAGAATCAGGAGGCAAGTGGTATCGGTCCCCACCCCCACCCCACTTTGTAGTAGCCTCAAGTGCTGCAGAGGTGCTCTCGCCATGCACAGGGGCACTGTTGCCATTCTGGGGATTGGCCTGTCTCTGTTCTCGGCATAGGTTCCTTTATCGCCACCAAGCCGCCCCCAAAAAATTTTGAGGGAGCCACCCCCCCAAAAAAGTTGATGGACGTTGCCTTTTGGTGTGCACAATGCGATCAATTATACAGGGTGGGGCTTACTTGCCTCTCCCAATATTTTATTCAAGGTGGCACCCATATTCTTGGGGAGGGGGGTAGGTGGAAGTTTCTGTCACACACACACACACACACACACACACACACACACACACACAGCAGGGCACTCTTCCCATGGTCAGGAGGCACACTCTGTGCCAAGAATGATGAGCTGTGGTAGGAAAACCCCATGGAAGGGAAACTGTTTGTGGTGTGGAGGCACTCTTTCTGTGGGCAGGGGTACCCTTCCCTGTTTGGGAGCTGGCTTGTGTCACTTTTTTTTTGGGGGGGGGGGTAGGTGGTTGAGGGTGAATAGCTGGTGGCTAAGTTTCTGTAACACAAAAAACACATATACACCCCCCCATGGAAAACGGACGGAGAGCGGGATTAAAATCGTTCTTCATTTTAAATATTGTATTGTTTTTCCTATTTTTGTGCACTACAAATACAATATGTGCAGCGTGCATAGGAATTTGTTTCCCCCCCCCCCTCAAAATATAGTCCGGCCCCCACAAGGCCTGAGGGACAGTGGACCAGCCCCCTGTTGAAAAAGTTTGCTGACCCCTGTCATAGAATCACAGAAGTGGGGGGGGGGGACCCCAAGGGTCCTGCAATGCAAGAATCTCAGCACGTGGTCCCTCACCCAGTTTGAAACCAAATGTGCCTGCAGGTTTATTGCTGCACTGCTCCTCTCTTGTCTGGGGAGCCTCAGGCTCAGGACCCAATGCAGCCCCCCCAGGTCTCTCTGTCTGCCCTTGGAACTCTCTCCAGGCTGCTCCCCTCACTGGCCCTGCTTTGCCCCCTCCTTGAGTTTATGTTTGTGTCCTTGAACAGGATCCTGCCTCTTGCTTGCCTGGGTGCAGGATAGAGGGGTGTGCATGACTGAGTGAGTAGTGCAGAAGCTAGACTCCTCTTCCAAAGCAGCATTCACATTTGTTGAGTCACACTCAGCCTGAAAAGGGTTCTCCACCCCTGTGTGATCCATGTTCCTTTCAGAGGTCATGCCTCACAGCGTCTGAATAAGGAGGAGGAAGTAGAAGGGGCTGCTGTCTATCTAGCTGGCTATTTTAAACTGCTGAGGGGAATCGGATTAAGGCTTACTGGTGTCTTGCTTTGTCCTGAAGGCAGTCTGCCTGACACATTTAAATTGGATTTTGTTCTGGCAGTGCCAAGTGGGAATTCACTGGGCAGCTGGAACTTTGAGAGTGATGCTCTCCCACACTAGGAGCTAGCTAACCACTGAGCTTCTAGGTCAGGTGTGGGGATACTTTTTGAGCCCAAGGACTACATTCCCTTCTGAGAAACTTTACAATGCTTGGCAGGGCCAGAAGCAAAAGGGGGCTGAGTAATAAATGTGCATGCTACTTTTGTGCAGTAAGCACTTTGGGCCAAATTTAGTTAACCAATCTCGCTAGCAGAAGTCTGCACAAGGACTTTCCCCACTTCTCCTCTCCCACTCCCCAGTTGGTTAAGGGGGGGTAGGCAGGAGAACCTCCAGAACAGCACACAAGGGGAGGAGAGGGGAGATAGTTCCATTAGACAAGCAGAAAGGCTTGCTCTCATAGAGTTGAAGTCCTCTTTCTGTGTCCTCCATCCAGGAACACAAGACACATGATGAGGGTTAAAGTAGGCATTCTAGCCGGGCAAAAGCACCCAAAGAGGGTGCAGAGCTGGGCTGGTGAGGGGTGTGACTTGACACCTAGTCCCTCGGTTCCCCATTCCTGCTCTGTGTTAACCTCCAGATGTTGTTGGAGGACTCCAGCTCCCGTCAGCTCCAGCGGTTGTGGCCAATGGAGATGGGAGCTGAGAGAGGTGGTCCCGCAACCCCTGTAGGTTCCCCACCACCACCACTGTAGGCACCACTTGCCTAGCAGAGATAGAAGTACCAGAGCTGTTAGGTTCCAGCCTTGCATGTCCCTGAAATAATGTCTGACGAGGTGTCAGCATTACACTTCCAGGGGCCGGGCTTGCATCTCCCCCATTTAGGGCATGTTGATATTACTGCTTACAGCACTGCTGCTTCAGGCAAGTAAAGCTGATGTGAGTAAAGGGTGAGAAATCTCTTATCTCTAATTGGGTTTTATACTGTTCCCTATCCCTGAGAGGCTTAGGAGTCAAACAGGATTGCTTGTATGTAACAGTTAAATGCTTGAGTAACTCCTTTTCCAATTGGAGTACAGTGGTGCCTCGCAAGATGAAATTAATCCATTCCGCGAGTCTCTTCGTCTTGCGGTTTTTTCGTCTTGCGAAGCACGGCTATTAGCGTCTAGTAGCGGCTTAGCGGCTTTAAGAAAAAGGAAACAAACTCGTGAAGCAAGCCCATAGGGAAATTCGTCTTGCGGAACAACTCAAAAAACGGAAAACTCTTTCGTCTTGCGCATTTTTCGTCTTGCGAGGCATTCGTCTTGCGAGGTACCACTGTATTTCAGAAGCTTCTGCAACAAGAACGACTCAAAAATATGCAGAAACATTTCACCAAATTCAATATTAAACAAACCCCTAGCTGTTTAAACCATCTTGCTCATCCCAGGGCACTTCCTTGCAGATTTCTTGGGGGGGGGGGATTATGGATGCACTCATTTAGTTTATCAAGCCTGCAAGCCACTCCCCATCTAAGCCTGTTCTGCAGATGTGCCACACACACACACACCCAGTGTTTGTTGCAGCACTTCCCCTCTTTTGGCTGTCCTCTCCCTTTGTTCCTGTGCCCATTTCTGTCTGTTCAGACAGCATGTATTTGGAGAAGCAAGAAAGTATCAAACGTAGCTGGAATCAGTATCAATCTTTTAGGTGCCAGCCCCCCTTTCCCAAGTTGACAAATATTCCCAATTCCTAGCTGCAATTGTTGCTCCATCTAAGTGCATGGGCAACCAGATTCCAGGGCATTCTCAAGTCTGGAGTGCTCCCAGGATTTCCATTTGCTGTTAAGTGCTTATGGCTACATATATAGTCATGTCAAATTTCCTCTTTTGCACTTATGTTTAAATCTCACTCAACCTTTCTGTGTACCCGGCCACCTTGCTTCATTTCTGGGTGAAGATATGAATTTGCATGCTGTCAGGGAATCAGGAGCAGGAGCACTGGGGAGAGAGGAAATGGAGAGCGAAGGGGAAGAATCCGAGGGGAGCGTAGGGGAGTATGACAGTGGCCCGAGAGATTCCATGAGCTTCTCCAGCGAATCAGAAGATTCCCAGAAGGGGGCGCCGATGGTCAGGGCAAGGGGGGTCCCAGGGGGGGACGCACCAGAAACAAGGAGCCAGAGGGGAACCCCAAAGCAGCAGTGGAGGATCGGGACCAGTTTCCCCACCAGAGCGTAGTGGGGGGGAAGAGTCACATGTGTCAGGGGCAGTGTCTCCTCCAGAGAGGGAGTCAGGGCTGACCACGCCTCCATCGGAGAGGGGGAACGGAAGGGAGGTCAGTTGCAGCTAGCCCCCCCGAAGGGGGAAGCAGTGACAGCAGCAGTGAAACGGTCAGGAGGAAAGCTGCTGGCTGGGCGCGCGCGCCAAGTTCAAATGTGCAGACGCGCGGAACAGCAGGAGACCCGGATGGGGAACCAGCTCCTAAAGCCCGCCGGAGGGAGGGAGAAGGCTCAGGGGAATCAGCGGGAGAAGAGGCTAGAAAGGGCGGAACCCCGGCAGGCAGGCGGACCCAGAGGAGGAAGGAGCAGCGGAGAAGGTGGAGCAAGGCTAGAATCTTAAATTGGTGTCAAGGGGGAGGAGACTCAGACGGAGCACCAGCGGTCTGACAGTTGAGACGTAGAGCTGCGCGCTGCGGCTCTGGAAGTGAAACTGTACTTCAATAAAGTCTTTTATACTTAACAACGAAGCAGCGTTGGTCCTTTGTGAGCTGGGACCTAGGGTAGCTCTGACACATGCATTCTTCACATTCTTTAAAGATGACTGGCCGGCTGGCTCTCAAGACTGGTCGCTCTGCATGGATGCTATGGAGGCTTGAATACCAGTGTCTGCCCAGTTAAAATATCTAGGCTTGCTCTTCAGAACAGGTGCTTGGCTGATGCCACAGATTGCCAGTAATGTGCCTGAGAATAGCTTTGTGGAGATCCTTTTCAATTATGGGCTTGGCACAATATGGTGTAGGCAGGGCTGTGACAGAACACCCCTAATCTCCCCTCCCTCCCTCTTTCCTGTGGCAGGAGCGGGAGAAAATAGTGGCTGCCATTAGCGATTCTCCAAAGCCACCTCCGGAGCGCATTACGCTGACACTCCCAGTGTTGAACGCGGCTCGCAGCGTGGTGTTTGTGGCCACTGGGGACAGCAAGGCTGCCGTGATTAAGGTAACATGCATCCTGTGGCTTCTTTCTCACAGGTTTGGAGGTGCGCTGGATTCCACCCTGGGAAAGAAGAGAATGGATTTGTTGTGGGGGGTGAGTCAGGAATACCAAGAGCTAGGAAACTTAGTACTGGTAGGTTTTTACCTGGGGTGGGGTACCTGTGGTCCTGAGTCCATTTTTGGATCACAGATTCTAGCATCCCTGGACATTGGCCATTCCAGCTGGAGTTGATGGGATTTGGAGTCCCAACAAGGTCTGGAGAGCTTCAGCTTCTCCTGCCCTGGTTTATCTGTGGAGGAGTTAAACAGAAGTGTTTCAGAGTTAAATCAGATTTTTGACTGAATCAAACATTAACCTCCTAAAGATGCAACATGTTGAGTGTTTTAGAATTTACCTGTCTTAGAATTCCCCAGGAAAAGAATACACATCATCCTTGACAGAGCAATTGCATGAGGATGGTGAGGCTGTTGGGAACACACCTCTCGGCTTTTTCTGGGTTCCTAGAGAAGCAGCAGTGGAGCCACATGGCAGCAGCCTCTTCTTAAAGCAACACTGGCTTGTTTCTTCCAGCGTTAGCTGCTTTTATCTGGGAGAGGAGAACAGCTTCAACCTCATTAAATGCTTGAAAGAGGTGTTCTAAGCCAGCCTGGCATGTGGCCTGACAGGAGTAATCAAGTTAGTATTGTCCACACCTGCAGCAGGGAACTGGCGGCCCTCCCGGCATTGCTGGACTGTCTCCCACCATCCCTGACCCTTAGCCAGGCTGCCTGGGACTGGTGGCACTTGAGAGGCCAGTAACATCTGGATGGGTGCAGGATTCCCACCCTTAGCATACAGCGGCTGCAGCAGTTCTCCAGGGATTTGGACGAGGAGATGCCAGGAATGGAAGGAGGGGCTTTTCTGCATGTAAAGCACGTGCTTCATTATTGAGCTATGGCTCTCTATTTTATAATGGTTTTTTTAAAAAAGTAAATCTCTTTAAGATGTTTTCATGGGAAATGATTCACAAAATAATAAATAATACTTCGCCCCGCAATTTCATGTTCTCTCTCCCCACTCTGATTATTCAAATTCATCAACTTCTGCAGGCTGGATTCATTTTGTGTAATTCTGTTTCTGTTAGTTTTGGGGCCGAGGGAGCTTATGGAGAGAACCGGAGGTCCAGCCCTCGCCACTGGGTGTCTATCTTTCCAGAAGCATTTAGTGTTTAAAAACACCCCTTTTGTTCAAACTGCTGCCTCTGCTACCCCTACCAACCTACCTGGTTTCCAAAGGCATGTCTGATTCAGTAGATATCAAGGCTGCTAATCATGCAGTTTTGGGTTTGAATTCCGATTCTTATCTTTTGTTGGAGATGTGGTGAGGGAAATCTCTGTAACATCTACATTTTGAGTACTGTGCTAATCATTAAGTTCCAAGTGATTAGCTTCTAACATCCTGTTTTTTGGGACAGCGTATTTTGGAAGGTGATGAAGAGAACCCACTGCCGGCTGCCCTGGTCCAACCCCACACTGGGAAGCTGTATTGGTTTCTGGATGAGCCAGCTGCAAAGGAGTTGACAATTCCCTTTGAGAAGCACTCCATCTTGTAGAAGCTCATGTTTCAGGTTGGGGAGAGCCAATCAAATGCAGGTTGTGGGGTAGAGCCCAGCCTGCCAACATTCCAGGTCACGGTCTCCACATCTGGTCGTAGCGCTCAGGAGTGGCACTAAACTAACACTGTTTCCCCCCCCCTTCTTTCCTCCTCTTAAAAAAATTAATGAAGTGATACATTTGTGGAGCACTGTGTAACCAATATAATTATTTCTTTAGCCAGGACAAAGTGTGAAATGGGGGTGGGGGGACGCTTGGGTCCAGCTACTAGTTGTAAACAGAGTTGCAGGGAACAGCGTTACAGTCTTTTATCATGTGAACAGTCTAATGTGGTGTAAAGTGAGTGCACAATTAAAGATGTAAAGTACAGCCACTCCATGTTGGCACTGTGTGTTCCTCTCTTCCTTGTGAGATTCTTCTTTAATATGGGGACAAGAGTGAAGTCTCTTCTGCATTGGCACTCATTATATATGGATGCTGGGTCAGTACACATTTAACATACAGGGTACTAGCAGAATTTATATGGCCCTTGGTCGCAGTGTATTTGCAGGGCAGTTGGGGTCAACTTTGGCTGGCAAGACTCAGTTGAAAAGATGTAGAAGGGAGAGGTAGAGAGGACGTGAAATGCAATGGAGCCAACTCACCAAAGCTTTGCAGTGACATCTAAAGTCTACAAGCTTCTAAACGGAGATAAAGAATGTACAGGAGCATCTTGAGAGGTTAACAGAAAAGCACAGCCAGATGACTGCAAGCCATGTCCACGTTTGGCTGGCACTGCTGCTTACAGCTATCAAAGGAAAAGATGTTCCATAGCCCTTTCCTGTGGGAGGAGGCTGAGCAACCCAATGGCCTGCACAAGAGGGGAAGGAGGTAAATTCTGAAGCACAGGAGCTCATCATGTTAGCCTCCCAGTGACACCCCCAGGGAAAGAAAAAGCAAAAAAAAAAAAAAAAAGGCAGGCAGCTTTGTTGCTCCATTATTTACATCTCCCAGAGAACAGCAGTCTTTGTAGTGTCAGTCATAGAATAGTGAAACAGGTGGAATAGCAGGTAAGTACATTGCTTGGAAGTCCTGGGTTCACATCCCTGATCAGCCATGAAGTTCCTCTGGGCCAGTCACTGTTTGAACATTTGACAAGGTGCCCCATGATATTCTTGTAAAGAAGCTGGTAAAATGCGGTTTTGACTATGCTACCACTCAGTGGATTTGTAACTGGCTGACTGACCGAACCCAAAGGGTGCTCATCAATGGTTCCTCTTCATCCTGGAGAAGAGTGACTAGTGGGGTGCCACAGGGTTCTGTCTTGGGCCCGGTCTTATTCAACATCTTTATCAACGACTTGGATGATGGACTCAAGGGCATCCTGATCAAATTTGCAGATGACACCAAACTGGGAGGGGTGGCTAACATCCCAGAGGACAGGATCACACTTCAAAACGACCTTGACAGATTAGAGAACTGGGCCAAAACAAACAAGATGAATTTTAACAGGGAGAAATGTAAAGTATTGCACTTGGGCAAAAAAAATGAGAGGCACAAATACAAGATGGGTGACACCTGGCTTGAGAGCAGTACATGTGAAAAGGATCTAGGAGTCTTGGTTGACCACAAACTTGACATGAGCCAACAGTGTGACGCGGCAGCTAAAAAAGCCAATGCAATTCTGGGCTGCATCAATAGGAGTATAGCATCTAGATCAAGGGAAGTAATAGTGCCACTGTATTCTGCTCTGGTCAGACCTCACCTGGAGTACTGTGTCCAGTTCTGGGCACCACAGTTCAAGAAGGACACTGACAAACTGGAACGTGTCCAGAGGAGGGCAACCAAAATGGTCAAAGGCCTGGAAACGATGCCTTATGAGGAACGGCTAAGGGAGCTGGGCATGTTTAGCCTGGAGAAGAGGAGGTTAAGGGGTGATATGATAGCCATGTTCAAATATATAAAAGGGTGTCACATAGAGGAGGGAGAAAGGTTGTTTTCTGCTGCTCCAGAGAAGCGGACACGGACCAATGGATCCAAACTACAAGAAAGAAGATTCCACCTAAAGATTAGGAAGAACTTCCTGACCGTAAGAGCTGTTCGACAGTGGAATTTGCTGCCAAGGAGTGTGGTGGAGTCTCCTTCTTTGGAGGTCTTTAAGCAGAGGCTTGACAACCATATGTCAGGAGTGCTCTGATGGTGTTTCCTGCTTGGCAGGGGGTTGGACTCGATGGCCCTTGTGGTCTCTTCCAACTCTATGATTCTATGATTCTATGAACCTAGCCTAACTAAGCTCGCAGCTGCACCTTGCTTTTACAGCAGCATTATACTACTTTAACCGTCATGGCTTTCCCTAAAGAATTCTTGGAACTGTAGTTTAATCTCCTGAGTCCTTATGTCTAGTGCTTTCCAGCCTTATAGGGTTTTTTGCGGGGGGGGGGGGATGAGTGAGTGAGAGAGAGAATCCTAAGAATCCAGACTTTTATACAAAAGAAAAAGGCCCACTTCACAGTTAAAGGGAAGTCCTGGTCCCACTCTATTCTAACTGGTCAGACCACACCTGGAGACCTGGGTCCAGTTCTGGACCCCACAATTTAAGATTTGTGCAGAGAAGGGTGACCAAGATTATCAGGCATCTGCAATCCAAGCCTTATGAGAAATAGTTGAAGAAGCTGGTGTGTTTAGTCTGGAAAAGAGGAGGCTGAGAGGAGATATGAGAGCCATCTTCAAATTTTTGCAGGGAAATCTGTCCCATAGAAGAGGCAGCAAGCTTGTTTGCTCCTGCTGGAGGGTAGGACTCGAACCCATGGCTTCAAATTGCCAGAAAGGAGATTCCAGCTAACTTTCTGACAGTAAGAGCTGTTTGACAGAGGAACGGTCTCCCTTGGGAGGTTGTGGACTCTCCTTTCTTGGAGGTTTTTAAGCAGAGGTTGATAGGTGTGGGGTGCTCTTGGATTTTTTCATAGAGTACGGATGCAATGTGTGCAAATGCAATTCTCCCCTTATTTACTCAGAAGGGGGTAGGGAAATCCACTGTTGAATGTGGCTTTCATTATTATTATTATTCCCTGCCCATCTGACTGGGTTTCCCAAGCCACTATGGGCGGGTTACAGCATATATAAAAGCATAATAAACATTACACATTAAAAGGCTTCCCTCTACAGGGCTGCCTTCAGATGTCTTCTAAAA
This sequence comes from Podarcis filfolensis, assembly GCF_964270895.1. Classification (NCBI taxonomy): domain Eukaryota; kingdom Metazoa; phylum Chordata; class Lepidosauria; order Squamata; family Lacertidae; genus Podarcis; species Podarcis filfolensis. The sequence goes on from NC_139605.1 coordinate 124,849,254, forward strand.
GTGTATCTCCTTGACATCTGATGGGATGGTGTTCCACAGGGAGGGTGCTACTGCCAAAAGGAAATTGCAAGTTCCATGCATCACACAAGTTCTAGATGGCCGTTTGCCATGGTTGCTTCAGTTGAGATTCCTGCATTGCAGGGGTTGGACCACATGACCCTCAGGGTCTCTTCCAACTCTACCATTCCGTGAGTCTATGATCCTATGAATCCTGGAGTTATGCAGTTAACTGAGATACAGTGTGCAAGACTTTCCCCCTGCTTTGCCCCCTTGACCTTTATCCTACTCTTCCTGCTCTGGCAAAGCTTTTCTCCATTGTTTTGCCACATTTAGCTTCAGCTGCTTCATTGTTGACCAGCTCAGCTGCTGCTGAATGCACAGGCATATCGACAGCAAAAAGAGAGAGAGAAGGCAGCTCTTGTAGGACATTCTAGTATATATTAGGTAAAGGGACCCCTGACCATTAGGTCCAGTCGTGGCTGACTCTGGGGTTGTGGTGCTCATCTCGCTTTATTGGCCAAGGGAGCCGGCGTACAGCTTCTGGGTCATGTGGCCAGCATGACTAAGCAGCTTCTGGCAAACCAGAGCAGCGCATGGAAACGCTGTTTACCTTCCCGCCGGAGTATTTATCTACTTGCAGTTTGACGTGCTTTCAAACTGCTAGGTTGGCAGGAGCAGGGACCGAGCAATGGGAGCTTACCCCGTTGCGGGGATTCGAACCACCGACCTTCTGATCGGCAAGCGCTAGGCTCTGTGGTTTAACCCACAGTGCCATCCACGTCCCTCCTAGTATATATTACTCATTTATTTTAAAAAAAATTATATGCTGCTATTCATAAAAAAGGGACGCAGGTGGCACTGTGGGTTAAACCACAGAGCCTAGGGCTTGCCGATCAGAAGGTCGTGGTTCGAATCCCCGCGATGGGGTGAGCGCCCGTTGCTTGGTTCCTAATAACCTATTCATAAAAAATATTAGAGCAGTTGTCAGGGGTTCGGGAGCAGGAGCACAGGGGAGAGAGGAAATGGAGAGCGAGGGGGAGGAATCCGAAGGCAGCGTAGGGGAGTATGACAGTGACCCGAGAGATTCCATGAGCTTCTCCAGCGAATCAGAAGATTCCCAGAAGGGGGCGCCTATGGTCAGGGCAAGGGGGGTCCCAGGGGGGACGCACCAGAAACAAGGAGCCAGCGGGGAACCCCAAAGCAGCAGCGGGGGATCAGGACCAGTTTCCCCACCAGAGCGTAGTGGGGGGGAAGAGTCACATGTGTCAGGACCAGCGTCTCCTCCAGCGGGGAGAGGAGATGAGTCAGGGCTGACCACGCCTCCATCGGAGAGTGGGGGAATGGAGGGGAGGTCAGTTGCAGCTAGCCCCCCCGAAGGGGGAAGCAGTGACAGCAGCAGTGAAACGGTCAGGAGGAAAGTTGCTGGCTGGGCGCGCGCGCCAAGTTCAAATGTGCAGGCGCGGGGGACAGCAGGAGACCCGGATGGGGAACCAGCTCCTAAAGCCCGCCGGAGGGAGGGAGAAGGCTCAGGGGAATCAGCGTCAGAAGAGTCTAGAAAGGGCGAGACCCCGGCGGGCAGGCGGACCCAGAGGAGGAAAGAGCAGAGGAAAAGGTGGAGTAAGGCGAGGGTCTTAAACTGGTGTATAGGGGGAGGAGATTCAGACGGAGCATCAGCGGTCTAAAGCCTGAGACGTAGGGCTGCGCGCTGCGGCTGTGGAAGTGAAACTGAACTTCAATAAAGACTTTTGTATTTAACAACGAAGCAGCGTTGGTCCTTTGTGAGCTGGGACCTAGGGCGGCTCTGACAGCAGTGTACAACAATTACATGTAAAATCACACAATAAAAACTATATAAAATGTTAAAATCAGAGACCAACAAGAAGTTTCCCCAGCCACTCTGGGCGGCTTACAGCATATATAAAAATACAACAAAACATCAAACATTAAAAAACAGAATATCCTGTACAGGCAACAAACAAACCAGTATATCAATAGAAACCAATAACAACAACAACAACAATAAGCAGTTTATTATACCCAACTTAAAATAACTGCCAACCCCAACAAAACATTTAATCAACCTCAACCTGTCAAAAACAAAACAGAAGAACCCAAATTAGAACCATTTAAAGCTTTGTAAAACATTTTAGCCATTTGCCCCAACCCAAGAGTTGTTCCAGCAATGTCCCAGCCTCTTTGAGCTGCTCAAGGTGAGTCTGGAAAGATGTGTTCCTAATTGGGCTACATATAAAGACCTCTTGGAAGAAGAAGATTACAAACCGAAAGTGAAAAAATACGAGGAAATAAAACATCACCTGATGGGTTGGCTACAATATTATCAATCAGTAGCCAACTATGGCCTATGCGGTCCCTTTATGGGGCGCTTTTGTAAACCTCATGCCTCTGGTGACATTGCAAAATCTTTTTCTCAGACGCCTTTTGAAACTACCCTCCTGTGTAAGCAACTCGGCTATTCGCCTAGAACTTAAGACCCCCTCCTTAGAGATCCTGATGTGGAGACATGCCTTTAATTACTGGCTGTCCCTTTGGCATAAATTGCCCAATTACCATCTTATTCAGTGCCTTTGGAGAGATGAATTCACCAGCCCATGGGCAACAAAAATCCATTCCAAAATGTTGTCTTATGGAATCTCTCCTTCCGATATACTAAAATTAGATCTAATTACTGCAAAAAAGGTCATCAAACAAAGATTGGAGGAGGTTGATCTGCAACAAAATCTTACTACAGGTGGAGGTACATGTTCCCCGATAAATCAGGGCATTACATTTATGTCCCAGATACCTCAATATCTGTCTACCTTATCGGTTGCGTCGCATAGATTCGCTTTTGTTAGAGCCAGATTTAATGTGTTCCCCTCAAATGTGCTGAGCAATAGATTTTCCAACGGTAAAACCTCTGTTTTATGCGCATGTGACAACAAATCAATAGAATCCCTTTATCATATCTTGTTTAATTGTCCTTTATATATTGTTCCTCGATCAAGGATTCTGAGTTCAATCATTTTGGAAACTGTTGCTAAACCACCTGAATTACATCTAGCCTACCTACTCCAAGACATTGTCTCTTATAGAACATTACAGGTTGCCAGATTCCTGAATTCAGTTCTTTCATATAAAAGACTTCATGGAATGCTGCATGACTATTAAAAATCTAGTAAACTTTATCCACCATCTTTATATTCAAGGCCACAATATGGTACATCTAGAGATTGTATGTAACGTGAAGGAGATTATGCGTTGAAATATTTTAGTTGATATTTTAGAATGTAAAATGCTATTTTATTTATTGATTGGTTTTACCTTGTGGGCTTATAGCCAAATAAAGTATTATCTATCTATCTATCTATCAATCAGCAGAGGTATTTAGGATAGATAACAAAAAAGGTTTTGCAGTGGAAGAATCAAAAATAGATAACGATCTAATACCAAACAAGAAAAGAATAATTTCCAGTATGTATAGACTCCTTTTAGAATGGGAGGTGAAAGATGAGGAGGTAAAAGAGATAATGATTAAGTGGGCGAAAGATATTGGTAGGAACATCCAATTATCAGCATGGGAAAGATTGTGGAACAAAACATGGAAATACACGGCCTGTTGTACACTAAAGGAAAATCTTTTGAAGATGTTCTACAGGTGGTATATAACTCCCAGCAAACTCCAAAAAGTATAAAATGAGATCGTAACACTTGCTGGAGGTGTGGTGGGATTGAAAGAGAAAAAAAAAGGATTTTTGGGATATTATATAAGAGGAGCTGAAGAATTTGTTTTGTTTTGTTTTAATAATTTTTCATTAAACTTCCAATTTATAACAAATCAAATCATAATCCAATACAAAATAATAACAAATTAAATAAAAATTAAAAAAACCAAATTACAATCCGAATTATTAAATTTCAAACGGACTTCCCATATTCTAGACCTCTGAAGAACTGTGAAGAATATGTTTAAGCAAACCTTTATATATATATAAAAACCCAGAAGCTTTCTTGTTGAGTATTTTGGACTCGGATATACCAAACGAAAAAAAGAGAATATTATTATATGCCACAACGGCAGGTAGAATATTAGTAGCTAGGCATTGGAAAAGTGAAAAAGTACCAACAAAAAAGGAATGGCAGGATAAGCTATTTGAATATCTCAAGTTGGCAACAATGACAGATGCGATTAGGAGACAACCTAACCAAAAATTCCAAAATGAATGGGGAATATATAGAGATTATGTGAAAAACCAGTGTCCCCAAGTAGAAACTTGGATTTGCTTTGATTAACTTTTGCAAACCACAGTATGAATTATTAGTATAGTATGTGGAAAACAGTAGAAATGAAGAAAGCATAATAGGAGCAGTTTAACAAATAGATAAAATAGACCTGTTTAGAGGAAGATGGAAGTCTATTTGAGAAGAAAAGGAATGAAGATTAAAGAATATGGTGACATAAGTCAATATGCAAGACTGATAGATTTATGGTTGCATGTATGTATTTGGTATGTTTTTTTCTTATTTTCTTTTCTCTCTTTTTGCTTTTTTATTTCTATATCTTCTTTTGTTTGTAGTCATTATTTTGGTGATTTTATTGTGTATGTTTGTAGTAAGTAATAAAATTAATAAAAAGCATTTTTTACAAAATGTCTTCCTAATCACCTGCATAAACCTGGCGGCACAGAAAACATTTCAGCATGGAAGCAGAGGGCAGCAGCTGCTGAATCTCTCTTGGCACAATATTCCACAATACTGGAATGTGATTTGTTTTGAGGTACAAAGCTTCTCCATCTTAGGATGGGCAAACAGGTCACAGAATTTCTTTTCCTGGCCCTTTTTCTGCCCTCCTCCTTTCCTTTCAGCAACACAAGTGAAGAGGGGGAAAGCCTTTTCCCTTTCCTTCTAGACCACCTTCTGAACTGAGCGAGAGGCAAATGTAGGGGAAGAAGAGGGCAGCCCAAGACCTCTGGGCACCTGAGGCAGACCCCAAGATGGCACCCTCTCCCTGCCTGGGGAGAAGGGCTGAGGGAAGATCTGCATCAGGAACAAGCGGGAAGGAAAGACTTGTCAGGATCTGCTTCCCCGGTGGATCCTGGCCCCTGAGGCAGCGCCCTCCCCTTGCCTCCTGCCCCTCACTGAAGTCTTATCTTTGTCCAGGGGGCAAACTTCTCCACTGTCCTCCATCCAGGCAAGGCGGAGGCCTGACCCAGCTGGGCCAAAGCCCTCAGGGAGGTGTTGATGCACTGGAGAACCTTTATCTGTTGATGCTGCCATGCAAACAAACAACATTGCTTCTTGTACTATTAAAGTCTTAACATAAAAATAGTCCGTGCTTTTTTCCTGGTGGAATGCACCGGAACCCAGTTCTGGGATGGTTTTTTGGTCAATCTACTCACCTTCTCTATCTCCCCAAGCTGTCACACTGCAGGATTTGAAGTCCAGCAGATCTGAAGGGCCACAGGTGCTGCACCCCTGATCTACACCAGCAGACCTTCCACCTGGCTGCAGCCGTGGCACCATGGGAGTCACCTGTTGGACTGGGGAGAGAACTCTGAACAAGAGACCTACCTTTGCTGCCAGTGCTGTTGAGAAAGAGCAGAACCAAGAGCCAAGGAGGTTGGCTTAAAGAAGAGGCAACGCTGTGCACTTATCTTGGAGCAGTCTGTGGGACTGCTGAATGGGTTTGCATAGGATTGGGCTGCACAGCAGCACTCCTATGCAGACTTACTTGGGAGTAAGCCCCACTGAATTCTTATTCTTAATGGGTTTAATATTAAATCCAGTGATCACCTTTTAAGGCAATGTACAAACATCATCTGAAATCAAACCACACAAACTATACCATCAAACCAACAATGGCAATAATGTTTAAACTATCACTAGTGATAGAACAGTGACATCACCCTCAAAAGCTACTTAAAACTGAGTAGCACTTCTAAGTAAACACACAAAGGCAAGCCCCCTGCCTTTCCACACTATTTAGAGGGACAAACAGCACCCACTATTTGCTGGGACAAACAGTAGCAAACTTTCCAGCTGTTGGTAGTTGTGTGTGTTTAAACACACCTGGATCACCACTATGGGGACTGAATAAAGCAGGCTTTCAGTTGGGTTAAGCAAAGAGACTGTTGTGTTCAAACATCCCCCCGGGACAGAAGATGTGTGCTTGGATCACAGTCTTGTTCTGATGCAACTCCAGATGTTCTAATGCAGCTGGCTGTGACTATTTCCTACAGAACATACTATGTGCAGATGCATTTGCAGCATCCCTGGCTGCAAGGAGTGTGTGTGGGGGGGGGGCTGCTGGTGGGGAGGTTATCTTGGGACACAGAGCTGCAGCTGCACTTCCTGCCACTCCACTAAATAATTCCAAGAAACAAACCTGGATCTTGTGAGTGTCCAGCTGGCAAATCTGGACAGGCCAGATGCTGGAAGACGCCCAAAATGGCTGATAGGAGGACGCTGTGTCAACATTTTTTCATAGTGTTGGTGGGAGCCTTGCAGGTAATCTCATCAACCCAGAGCTAGAGAGAGACACCTGACCCCCCTCTAGGTTGATTGTCCAGTTGCTCCTTTCTCCCAATGATCAACTGAAATACTGTATACTCCTGTCACCTCAGCCCATGAGATCCAGTCCTGCCCTCTGGGACAGCAGAGAACATGTCTTTGCCTTGAACTGTGTGGTGGTGTAGTGTGGGAGGGACCACAGGGCGGCTGCCCCAGGCGCAAAATTGTTGGGGGCGCAAAGTTTCAATGCTTGGTGCTGTCTCAATACAGCTTTGCGCTTCTGTCACAGGGATCCATTGAAAATGGTGTCTCCATGTGAACCAAGAAGTCACCTCTCCTGACAATGCAACAATTCTTCTTATCTCTGCACCTGCGGATCTTTTGGATGATGCTCTTAGTTGAATGTGCATACACACTCCATCCGTTTCCCTCCCTCCACGTAGCCCTGGGCACTGGCAACCCACACTATGTCACTGGTTCTGTGTGGCCATCCTGCAGAGAGTTGAAGAGCATTATCGCATCCCCAACGCCAGTCCTTTGATCCTTTTCTCATGGGACTTTCTCACCTTATCCCTGTCTATCTTTACTGCTCTCAGCTTCCTTGTATGCTGTACTTAATATGTAGCACCCAGAAGTGCCGTACTGATTTCATCTGCGTTTTAATTAATTTTAAGTGTATTCATTCCTTTGTGGGATTTTTTTTTGGGGGGGGTGTCTTTAAGTTGTTTTTATTTACATTTTAATTTTATGCACTGTTGTAGAGAGTTGCTTAAGTGGTTTATAAATCTGTCTCTATAAATATACCGCCCCGCCCCCGCTATGTAATCCGGATTTGCCCTTGCGGAGGAAGATCCAGTATTCAAAAAACCAAAAAGCCGTTGTCCCCAAAACGTCTCTGCCCGCCTAAGCAAAGCAGCTCCCTTCTGCGAAGCGCCTCTGCGGCCGGGGGATGCCTTCGCCGGCCACGTGGCTCGCTCGCTGCTGGGAGCGCGCAGCCCGGGCGCGTCCGTCCTGGAAGGAGCGAGGCGCGCCGCCGCCCCGCCGGCCTGGCGTTGGTGTCGGAGGGCCGCCTTCGGGGGCGGCTGCTTCCTGCCGGGAAGGCGGCGCTTGGTGCTCCGGGCGAGGCGATGGCGGCGGCGGCGGCGGCGGCGCGCCGGGGTGCGTGGCTGGCGCTGGCGGCGCTGCTGGCGTGGAGCGGCGGGCGGGCGCGCGGCTACTTCCCGGAGGAGCGCTGGGTGCCCGAGTCTCCGGCGCGGCCGCCGCGCGTCCTGCTGGCCCTGCTGGCGCGCAACGCGGCGCACTCGCTGCCCGCCGCGCTCGGCTGCCTGGAGAGGCTGCGCCATCCCAAGGACCGCCTGGCGCTTTGGTGAGTGAGCGAGGGGCCGGCCTTGCCGGGCGGCCCAGTCCCAGGAGCCGCTTCCCAAGCCGCTTCCCATCGCGCAGTTCCCGCGCAGCCTCGCTCGCCGCCGAAAGCCCAGCGCGCTCGCCGCGCAGCTTGCTCGCGAGGAGGCCGCTCCGAGCCGCGGCACCCGGATGATGGCTGTGCGGCTGCCACGCGCATGTTTCGCCCGGAATCCTAGCAGTGTAGAGGGGGGAGGGCACCGTGGGTCATCTAGTCCAACCCCCTGCCATGCAGGAAACTCAGCTCGAGCAAGCAGGGCAAATGGCCATCCGGAACTTGTGGAGCGGCGCGTCCACGCTCCACACCCCACTTTCAACAGAGTGAGACCCCCCTTTTAGGGTAAAGGTAAAGGGACCCCTGACCATTAGGTCCAGTCGTTACCAACTCTGGGGTTGCAGCGCTCATCTCGCTTTATTGGCCGAGGGAGCCGGTGTACAGCTTTCGGGTCATGTGGCCAGCATGACTAAGCCGCTTCTGGTGAACCAGAGCTGCGCACGGAAACGCCGTTTACCTTCCCGCAGGAGCAGTACCTATTTATCTACTTGCACTTTGACGTGCTTTTGAACTGCTAGGTTGGCAGGAGCTGGGACCGAGCAACTGTACATGAGTGGCTTGGACTGAAGTTGTTTTGCAGCCAATTCCATCCGCAGGCTGGAATTCAAAAGTGAATTTTCATTTTATTTTCTATATTTAGCAAAATACTGCATTTCTTTGGATTTAATAAGCAGCTTTAAAAAAATGTGAATTATATCAGCAGTAGTGGCTGATAATTGATCCCTCCCTTGATGGTGGTCTTGAATAAAATCCCTCTTCTGAAGCTGACAGTCACTTTGGCACCAAAATGCCCCCCACTCAAACAGATACTGTATCACAGTAAGGAAGGGCAGGGTTAATTTTCCCCTTCCTTGCCTGCTTTGATACTTTTAAAAGCAAGTAGATACGTTTAATATCATATATTAATTTTGTGTAGTTTTTGAGGCTGTGCCTAGTTTTTGGTTGATGTTCAGTGGACCCAAAATCGTCATTCACTGTGAAATTGGTTTGCAAGCCTTTGGGCACCAACATTGCTCTCCATAATGGCTGGCAGCCTAAGTCAGAATCCATTTCAAAAAGATGTAATATGATACCTCAGAACATGTGCAAAGTGCCCCCCCCCAAGGCAGCAACATTTCATTACTGGAACATCTTGCAGCTATGGAAAGTGTGGTAAAAGGAAACACTGGCCGCCTTCTGTCTCCCCCTCTCCTGTTCTGGCAGCTGGCCAGGAGGATCTGAGTGGCTTGACAGCCCCAAGAGGCCCTGATCTGATGGGGCGGCGGCTCATCCTAATGAAGAATGGAGGCAGAGTAATAGGTGGCAATTTGTCAGGTTTAGGGAGATGTAAGGATCATGATGCACATAAGAATAAGAAACATACTCATTGTAAGTAGCAAGGTTTGGGAGGAGGTTAGTTACAGTCAACAAATTAATCTGCAAGAAACGTGATCCTCAACATACATGGCCTGAAGAACTGTGAGGTCGGCTCACACAGATCTCCACACTGACTGGGGCTGACAGGAGTTTCTAAAATATCAGATGCTATGGGCTTAGGATGTCTCATCCTGGCTCGGAATGAGGAGTGCTGTCTGATCTTTTAAAAATATGGTGGGGTAATCATAGCTGGGGCACTCACGGGTGGTGGGTGGGAGCTGGAGCTGGGCAGGACATCCTTTGTTCTCTTGCCCCCCCCCCCCCCGGCCGCATGGAGCCAAGTGCAGTTATTGGGCCGCAGGATTCCCATTGCTTCTTTGGGCCTTCAGGACAGGGCTGTCCAAAGAGGCAGCAGATTTGCTGACCCACAGATAAAATCCACGTGGGAGAATGGATGCAGGGGGGAGGGAGAGGACCAGGCTCCACGGCGTGAGAGTGGCACAATGGGAGGGAGGCAGAGTCTTCTGGAGAAGGCGTGGGAACTCTAGAGCCATTTCTGGAAACTTGCCCTTGTGTGGGCCTTTTCTTCTCTGAAGGGAATTGCTTTCCTAAGCCAGGAAGGGCTCTTGATGGTGCTGCACATCCCTGCATGCTGTGACTCGAGCATCTGCTTTTGACGTTGCAGCACCAGTTCTCTGAGATCCTCCCCTGAGTGAAGCAGACCCCAACTTTGTTGTGTTTTTACATTTGTCAAAAGTGTTTCTCCCAAACTTTCCCAAGTTACGTCAGCTCTGTTCCTGCAGCTTGAGTTTTTCTTTCACTGTTTTATGTTCTGTTTCTTGTACTTCACTTTCTATGCTTGTTTTTTCTTTAGCTGAACTGTAATTTTGTACATTTTTTAAATCATCAACTGGGGCTGGTTTTTCTTGGAGACTGTAAGCTGTGCTCTGGAAGAAATTATTCAAAGTGTGGGGTATACATTTTCAAATGAAGTTTGTGCCCAGTTAGAAACCTGTGCAGATGCTAAAATACTGGTGTCCTACATTTTGGGTAACCTTGGCAAATGGCTGTTTGCAAGCCTGGAAGTGTGAGGTGGGGAGGAATGAAGCTTCCAAATCCATTGCCTTGCGTGTCTTTTAGGGTGGCAACTGATCACAACGTGGACAACACGACAGCTGTGCTTCGGGAATGGCTGATGAATGTACAGAACATGTATCACTCGGTGGAGTGGCGGCCCATGGAGCAACCCAGGTGAGCAAACCAGCATTGTGGGGAAGGGAGGAGAGAAAGGGGGCTCCAGTATTTGTGGGGAGAGGTGAAGAGAAGGGAAAAGAAAACAGAAACTTGATTTGAAGAGGGATCCAATTCCCAAGGAGAGAGTGAGAACACAGAGACTGCTCTGTGGTTGAGTTCCACAAACTTGTTTTTTTGCCTTATGTTTTGCAGACATAGACTTGTTGATGGGCAGCTTGTAGAAAACGGTGGGTGGATTGCATAAGCGAGTCAACTTGGGTAGCCCCACCCCCACCCCGTTCCCCTGGATGGCTCTGTTCAGCAAGGCAGGGCATGCACCTCGGACACTGCACCACAGGCACATCAAAACTGCACGTTGTGGCCACGGATGAATGGCCCAAACGAGGCTTCTGGCGAATGATACCCTGTGGCCAGGCTGTGTTTACTCTGCATTTAAAAATAAAATGAATTCAAATTCTGTGCAAGGAAAAGCAGCTTCTGCTTCTAGTATAAACTATGCAAATTGAACAGAGTTGTGTAGTTTCCTCTTGTTTTACACAATTCTGCAATTTGAACTAAATCTATTTTACTAGTTGGGAGGAAAGGCAAGATTCTTTGCAGTGCCAAGACACTGGAAACCTTTACACTGTAATCCAGTCTACGTCTACTCAGAAATAAGTCCTACCAGATTCCATGGCACTTGCTCACAGGTAAGTGTGTAAAGGACCTTAGTAGCCTCTTCTGCTTTCAGCACCTACTCTCCCTGTTTTTCAAGCTTATCTGTGTCATAAGGATAAGAGCCAACTGATGAAGGTCACAAAATCCCTTCGGGTAGCAAAATGCTTCCACTAGTGCAATGGCACTCCCCCCATCTGTTCTGGGGGGCTCTCTCAACCCTCCAGAGCAGATCTGGAGAGGGCATGGGGATGCATGGGAGAGGGAGACGTTCTGTAGAAAACCTTGTGCTGGCTGAAGCACTTTGTTGGGTAGCCCCCATCCGTTAGCATTTAGCGCATCTAGATTCCTCTGTTGGGGCAGGTAGGGTGGGGAAGAAGGTGATTTCTTTATGTGACCTCACCTTGAGCCTCGCTGTCCCTGGCAGGTCCTATCTGGATGAGGAAGGTCCCAAGCACTGGTCCAATTCCCGTTATGAACATGTCATGAAGCTTCGCCAGGCAGCGCTGCAGTCTGCCCGGGACATGTGGGCTGACTACATCCTGGTAAGGAGAGGCTTGGGAGGGAAGCCAGGGTGGGGGAGCTGCATTTCTAAGATCTGATGACTGACTTCCAGGGACCTTGATTTAGGGCATCACTGTATGCTGTGTGGCAGCCCAGCAGTCTGCACATCCAGGAGGGCTTTCAGCGCATGCTAGTGCCCTGCTCAGCCGCACAGCTGAGAGAGATAATCTGGAGACCAGTGTGGGCTGCGCAGTTTTAATTCCCATGGCTGGGAAACAAGCCTGACTTTTCTAGGGATACTTCAGTAAACAACTGTGTCATTTAATGGTTATAGTGTTTGGGCTGGGAATGCCTCCTTTCAAACCAGCCCCACTTTTTGCTTCTGTCAGATTGTGCAGCTGTTCCTTTCCCTGTGGTTCATTCCCTGCGTTAATTGTAGGATGTTTTTGGATTTTGGACTTCAGGTGACTTCATTATCACCTTTGCCGTGATAATCCCTCTTCACCCCACCCCAGGCAAAGCGGAAATCTGAGGATGATAATTCTGACTTAGCTTTATAGGGTTGTTGTAGGGATTACGGAGAATGATGTGAAGCTCTTTGAGAATAATTTGCCTAAGCGCTAAGGATTGTTTTTGTTACATCCCCTACCTCCCAAGGAAATTTGGGAGAAGTGAGCAGACTTGTTTCCAAGCTTTCAATACATTCTGAACCAGGGCCTCCCCTTTGACCTGGGAAGTAGCTTTGGCCAAGCCAAGGGCCTCTGACGTTGCACAGAGAAGGGAAGGATGCGTGTGCCACCAAGGGCCCTAGGGCAGAGGTTGCTAAGATGACGCCTGTGGGTGCAAAGGTGCCCTCACGGCATTTCCCCTGTTCCTACCAAGCCTCTGAGCCCCCCACCGTGGTCTTCCTCCTGAGTCATGAAGTGATGAGGTCACCCGTCTCTCCTCAGAAAAGTACATAGAACTGAAAGCGGAAGTTGGTGGAGCAACACTTTACTTCATTTCCTCTTTCAGCCCTGAGGGCCTCCCAAACCTCTGGATAATTCTGCTGGATCTGACTTTTAACCAGATCCCTTGGGAAAATGAAGCATGTATGTTTGCACTTTTCTCTCTTCCTTTCCCTGGGGGAAGGGAGAGAAGTGAAGTGCGGGGGGTGGGGGAACAGTTATTGTGACCACTGGTCGAAAAGCTTGGTGGTCCCTCCATTAGAGATCTCAAGTCACAGCCCTTGGACTCTCCATAGGGAAAGGCAGCCTTTCTGCCCCCTGCCCCAGCCCTGCAGTGGGGAAAGACCTCTTCTCAAAACCAAATGTGGTATTTGGTCAGAACCCTCAATTTCTTGTAATAAGATTTTGGTTGAGAACAAAAGTAACAGAAGAAGAGAGCTCACGGCTGGCCCTTCATTTCTGGGGTGAGACTGGCTTTGCCTCGGCAGTGCCTTGTCCATTGATCTTATCCAGCTCTTTTCTTCTGCCACTTTGCTGTTCTGCAAATACTGCCAAATCTGGCATTAAAAGGAAACTATCCAATGCAGATCACAGCAGGTGATGCCCTGCCTTGCCTCACCTGATTCTTCTAGTACAGAGTGGAATATCTTTGGGGGCGATGATGCCACTTCCCTGTCTCCAATGCCCCTTCGTGCCCCCTGACCTCCTCAGCCTCGCCTCGCTGGGGGCACAGCTGACATTCTTATGTGGGCTGCTCTTTCCCTTGGTGCTTTTCAGTCCTGGGCAAGCACAACTGGGGTGGGATTTTGGGATGGAGTGGTAGAAGTCCAGCTGTTCTCACTGGGAGCCAGCCCCCTTGGCTTGTCATGCCTTGTACTTCTGTTCTGGAATTAGGTGCTGGCCTGCAGCCCAGAATTGCTGGCAGGGAGTGATTTGTGTGTCTCTGTGCTTCTTGCTAGGGCTGGAGGGAGCTGCCCTGCTCATGAAAAGCAGAGGCACCTGTTTGTTTGTGGAGACGTCATCAAGTTTCTTTTAATCCTAGCAGTACCTTGGCTCTTAGGAGATAAGCCCACAATGGACCTCAGTTCCTGCACAGTTCCTCAAAGGATTTCTTATGGAAGGAGTGTCCTCGCATGCTTAAGCTGGCTTTTCTTGTAGTTGTCTGCCAAGCATACCTCCTTCTGTTTCACAGATGAAAAAAGGGACACACTCTGCCATTTGTTTTTACAGCAATCTGAGTGGCGTCCTCCTTGTGTTACATGTGCAGAAAAGGGCCTCCTCCACTTTCTGTATTTTAATGGCCTCACGATATACTGTCCTATGCTGTTTTAGAAGCTAAGATGGTGCTGGTGCTTTTAGTTAAAAGGAAAAGCAAACGGGTGCCTCGCACTGCAGACCAAAATAAATATTGCCAGCTGGAAAATGGCAGGCTGTGAACTCCACGGAGCCTTAGTGCTCTTGTGCTCACACATTCACGTCTCTGCCTCCTGCATAGGAATGACTAGTAGCTTGAATGTTCTAGCTTCTTGTGCTAGCTTATGTGGTTATCCCCAAAGCTGCCCTTGCAAGCAAAATACGGACAAGAATTTACCAGGAACAGGTACCAGAATATCAAAGCCTTGGTCCCTACTAAATAGTGACCATGAGAAGGTACATATAATGCCCCTTGGAAAAGCAGCTGCCATCCAAGTTTGGCGTCCTCTTCCTTCTGAGAAGGTATAGGGGGCAATAAGAAAGGTGGGGGGGGGCAATATGTCTTTCCTTTGCCAAGCAGATGGCTGACTCCTCACCATCCTTATTTTTCCCTTTCACTGACATCACAGCTGTCGCCTCTCATTTTCATACCTGTCCTTCCTTTCTGAAAAGTTATTTTTCTGGCAATTGGATCTCAAGGCTGCATCTGCTGGACCAAAATCTCCTGGGTCCAGATTTGGCCCAGCAGCTGCCAGTTTTAAAATGTTGGCGTATCATAAGCACAGGTTAGAAGTTGAGGTCCTAAGACAGGGGCACAGTAATTTGTTGGCTAAGGTTTCTTGCTCACCAGCAACCTTGGACCTTGGGGATTCACAACATTTAAACTGGAACAGCTGCTGTAGAACTGACTTTTCTCTTCTTTTTCTTGCTGCATAATTCTGCAGTTTGTGGATGCAGACAATCTCCTGACGAACCCTGACACTCTGGGCCTTTTGATAGCTGAGAACAAGACTGTGGTGGCTCCGATGCTGGACTCACGGGCAGCCTATTCAAACTTTTGGTGTGGGATGACCTCTCAGGTAGGTGGATCCCAGCCTCTGGTTTAACTCTGTTCTTGCCATGTGTGCTTGAGACCACAGCCAAAGACTATGATTGAGGCAGTAGGCATGAAGGACTTGGTATATCCATGGCTAAGCACATTGTCAGCTGACATGACCTCAACGATCTTCTGGTAGATATTCAACACAGAGAAATATCTACCAGGCATATTCTCTGCAACTTCCTTGCCTCCTAGCCAATACAGTTCTCACTTTTTCAGAATCTCTCTTTGTGTGTGGATCAAGGATGATGAGCATCTGCATTCATTCATTGAAAAAATGTTTATTTAAGAAAAGGTTATGTTCTTCAAATTAAGAATCAAGCACCTAGAGCCATAAAAAGATAACGAGGTATTTAAACACAAGTTAAAATCCATGCTTGCACATTTCCTTGAAATATTCTCTGCTATAGATATGCCAGATAATGAGGTTATGCATTTTGTTGCAACAGCTATGACATGAACCAAGAAAGCAAGTTCTGACTTTACCCTATTGGAAAAGTGTAAACATCAATTGATTTCAAAACATTGTGTGTCTATGGTGTGTTTTTGGAAACAGTGGCTTCTTTTTACAGTACATGGTAAAAGAGGACCAATATCTTCTGAATTAATTTTGCTATCTTTTTTCTTTAGATCTAATACAATGTGTTTTCTCTAAAATAATGAGTTAGTTTAACTATTGAGGCAAGTCTTTTAAAAACCGTGCAGCTAGAGCTCTTAAGTGCTGTCATCATGTATGAGACTGTTTTTTTATGCTCCTGCCTTAAAGGTAAAGGGACCCCTGACCGTTAAGTCCAGTTGCAGACAACTCTTGTCTTGTGGTGCTTATCTTGCTCTATAGGCCGAGGGAGCCGGCGTTTGTCTGCAGACAGCTTCTGGGTCATGTGGCCAGCATGACTAAGTCACTTCTGGCGAACCAGAGCAGCACACGGAAACGCCGTTTCTCCTGCCTTACTGTTCATATAATTCAGCACAAAGACTCATTTTGCACATGATGCTGAAGTGTTGCAAGTTTTCCTAGGCTGGGCTCTATTCCTGCTTCTCTTTGCAGGAAATCTCATGTGGAATTTCCATTCTGCTTCTCCTAGGGCTATTACAAGCGCACGCCTGCTTACATCCCCATCAGGAAGCGAGACCGCCAGGGCTGCTTTGCTGTTCCCATGGTGCACTCCACCTTTCTTATCAACCTGCAGAAAGAGGCCACTCGGAGCCTTGTCTTCTACCCACCCCATCCGGATTACACCTGGGCATTTGATGACATCATCGTCTTTGCCTTTGCCTGCAGGCAGGCAGGTGAGTCAAAGCCCTATCTTTGCTCACAGAGAAGGATGCCGTCTTGGTTTGTGTGTGTTGGCCTCGCAGAGGCATCTGTTTGTGAGGATCAACAAGATTAATTGAGATGGTTTTTCTTTGTTGAGCTGCCTTGCAGACAATTCTTCAGCATAGCTGCATACTTTCCCTTATTTTGCCTTGGAAAATAGGGATGCAGGAAGCTGCCATATGCCTAGTCATACTGTGATTTCATCATTGCAGGAGGTTGGAGCAGATGGTCCTTGTGGTCCCTCCCAACATTGCATCTCTATGATTCTATGAAACTATTCACCAGTCTAATTCAGCATTATCAATAGTGACTGGCTACAGCTCTCCGAGGTTTCAGGCAAAAGTCCCTCGTAGCCCTGCCTGGAAACACCCAGGATTGGACCTCAGGGTTTTTGCTTGCAAGACACGTCCTCCACCATTGAGCCACAGTATTTCTTCAGTCCCCAACTTGTTGCCTGCTAGAAACACTCCATTCTCATCACATACAACTGCTGCTCTTTGAAGCCAGGAGAAGATTGGATAGCCCCATGCTGCTCCCTGCTGTTAGGAAATAGCACCCTGTGGAAATTATTACTCCAGAGGTGGGGAACATCTGGCCAGAGGGTCAGTCTTACCTTCCCTGGGGATGCAGTTTGGCCCATGAGGCCATTTCCCCCCCAACCACACCCTCTGATCAATCAGCTGGCATCACTCGTGGCAAGGGACAAGAGTGTGGAGTTCAAGGGATGTCTCTCCCAGGCAGCTTCTGTTTCCAAAAGGCCCATTGCCTGCACGTGGGACTCAAAACAGGAGGGGTGGGGATTGTGCTGGACTCCAGTTCCCTTCATTCCGGACTGTTGGCTGTCATGATGGAATGGATGGGAATTGTACTCCCACAACATCTGGAGGACCACAGGTTCCCCATCTCCACTTTAAATATTGCTGCACCTAGGATAGTGTTGCCATGGAATGGGCAACCAGGTGGCAGCATGGGCAAGGAGAAGCAGATCTACTTTGCTACCTGCCTGCTTGCTTGGGGCCAGTTCAGTTCAGCTGAGGCAAGTGCCTTCTGAACAGAAACACAAATCCATGAATCCAAGGAGGCATTCCTGGGATTTCCAGGCACAACCAGTTCTACTTTGATCTTTGCTCCTCACCATAACTAATGCTATGTTTTCCTTGCTAGCAACAACAAAAAACAAAAAATAGATGTGGATTTCAGCAAGCTATATAAATGGTGCATCTTGAGGGGGAGGGGAAATCATAAATTGGTCTTATTTTGCATACTTTGTTCTTCTGTGTTTTAATATTTTGAATTTTTTGTTCTGGGTTTGTTGGTCATGGGAGAGGCAAGGGTGCTGAAGCTGTGCCCCAACCACAGAAAATTTCGTTCAGGCACCTCTTTTGCTATTGAGAATTAACATAAGGGCTAGAGGCTTTGAAAAAGAAGAAAAGCTTCCCGAGAGTCCTGGGAAGCTGACTTCAGCACCCCTTCCTACATTTTGAGCTCCTGTAGAATTGCATGTAGCCCAAATAGTGCAGATTCCTTGGGCTGGTTCTCCACCTAGTTTTAAATCTTTGAACAGGGTACTGGAGCATTTTGTGGGCTGCCAAGTGTACCATCAGAATTTATTTTAATCACCAATTAGCCCAACTTCATGCATATGGAGGTGAAACGTAACAATGGCCATGACTCCTTGACTTGGAAAGGATACAGAGAGGGGTCTGTCTTCTGCTGCCCAATGACATCTTGATTTTATGTGCTCCCTTTTGTGGCTCCTCCCTGCTTTGTTTAGAAGTTCAGATGTACGTGTGCAACAAAGAGGTGTATGGCTTCCTTCCCGTGCCTCTGCGATCCCACAGCACCCTCCGCGACGAGGTGGAGAGTTTCATGCACGTGCAGTTGGAGGTGATGGGTGAGTTCTATGTGACTCTTGGCCAAAAGTTAGCAAGGCCTTTGCAAGTTGTTTTAAACCAAAGAGATTAGAGAACTGGGCCAAAACAAACAAGATGAATTTTAACAGGGAGAAATGTAAAGTATTGCACTTGGGCAAAAAAAATGAGAGGCACAAATACAAGATGGGTGACACCTGGCTTGAGAGCAGTACATGTGAAAAGGATCTAGCAGTGTGACGCGGCAGCTAAAAAAGCCAACGCAATTCTGGGCTGCATCAATAGGAGTATAGCATCTAGATCAAGGGAAGTAATAGTGCCACTGTATTCTGCTCTGGTCAGACCTCACCTGGAGTACTGTGTCCAGTTCTGGGCACCACAGTTCAAGAAGGACACTGACAAACTGGAACGTGTCCAGAGGAGGGCAACCAAAATGGTCAAAGGCCTGGAAACGATGCCTTATGAGGAACGGCTAAGGGAGCTGGGCATGTTTAGCCTGGAGAAGAGGAGGTTAAGGGGTGATATGATAGCCATGTTCAAATATATAAAAGGATGTCACATAGAGGAGGGAGAAAGGTTGTTTTCTGCTGCTCCAGAGAAGCGGACACGGAGCAATGGATCCAAACTACAAGAAAGAAGATTCCACCTAAAGATTAGGAAGAACTTCCTTACCGTAAGAGCTGTTCGACAGTGGAATTTGCTGCCAAGGAGTGTGGTGGAGTCTCCTTCTTTGGAGGTCTTTAAGCAGAGGCTTGACAACCATATGTCAGGAGTGCTCTGATGGTGTTTCCTGCTTGGCAGGGGGTTGGACTCGATGGCCCTTGTGGTCTCTTCCAACTCTATGATTCTATGATTCTAGGAAATTTTTATAAACAGACACCAGATTTTACCTTGTGTAAGGGTTAGGAGGAGGGTTAGAAAACTACCCTGGGGGTGGGGGCTGTGCATATCATTGAATACATCATGATAAGAGTTTCAGCAAGGCACTGTGTTTCCTGCTTTGTTTGCTCTCTCCCTCCTCCCTCCTAAGCAGATCTAGGGTTACCATATTTCAAAAAACAAAGACCAGGACACCCCAAAAGTTTCTGAGCTTTTTTTTTTTTTTTTTTAGGAAATCACTGGAATTGTTGAGCTTAGGAACTCTATCGGCTTCACTGGAGTCTTTCCAATGACTCAGTGGCAAAATATACAAAGAATATAAATAAAGCACTGGAAAGCTCTTCTTTCTTCCTCACACTCACCCCCACCTGTGGAAAAAAAGAGGGGAAAGAGTTTTCGTTTTTATTTTCTGGGGGTGTTTATGTTGTTGGTTCCCCCTAAATAGCTTTCCACCATATTAAAAAGGAAGGGTTTTTTTGTTTTTAAGGAGACTATCTTTTTGCTTGTTTGCCCTCCCTCCCTGCCTTTGATAAAAAGAGAGAGAGATTGGTGGGATGAGGGCTTTTGGGGGGGCCTTCTGGGGGGGTGGAGGGGAGAAGATTTAGCTGGCTGCCTTATGCTGAAATGGGAGGTTGGGTACTATGTGAGCATGATGCTAAGGGTGTTTGTTGGTAAGCAGTGCAAGCAAATGTGTGTCTACTCACAAATAAGTCCTACTGAATTCAATGAGGCTTACTCCCAGGAAAGGAAAAGTAAGTTTAGTTGAATTCAGTGGGGCTTATGCATGCAAATATTCCACTTAGACCTCTGAGTGGGAAAGCAGATGCAACTTGACTAATAAATCACAAACTACTCTTTAAATTGGTTGAAAATATATTAAATATATTAAATGGAAGTTTATTTCATATTTTCATCTACTACTTCCTTGCATTTTAAGGCCTTCCACCGCTGCTGGGAACCTCAAGGCCCTCGGCGGCTGTGGGGGAAGTGAGGTGCACCCTCCACTGTTCCGGGGGCCCCCAGCAAGACCCTCTGCCGCCGCAGATATATTGAGATATTGTGATATTTAGCTGGTGATATATTGTGATGTTGAAAACCAGATATCACCCAGCCCTACTTAGGGGAGAGCGAGGATGGCTTACTTTTGGCAGAGCTTTTGACATCTTCACTGGTGGTTTGCTATAGGAAGGGCTCTGCATGCTTCTGGGCAATCAGTTAATCAATTAATTTTGGCACCTGGGCAATCCCTGGTTGTGGGCTGATAAAGGCAAAGTTATGTGACCCAGATACATGTATGCACTTTGAGCAAAGTGGCATGCTTTTTCCTGTTTTGCAATTCTGCCTTGGACAATCACGGAGAGACTGAAGGGCTGAACAGGACCCTCAGCTCCTAAGCCATGTGGCTATTTGGTTTGGTCATCTGATCTGTTGTGCACATTTCTAAGAGTAGAGGAAAGTTTATGTAGATGCATAATGAAACCTGGGGGTGATGTCATCCATTTGTGGGGAGTACAAAACCAACTTGCAGTTTAAGAGCCTGGCATAATAATAATAATAATAATAATAATAATAATAATAATAATAATAATAATAATAATTTATTATTTATACCCCGCCCATCTGGCTGAGTTTCCCCAGCCACTCTGGGCGGCTCCCAATCAAGTGTTAAAAACAGTACAGCATTACATATTAAAAACTTCCCTGAACAGGGCTGCCTTAAGATGTCTTCTGAATGTCAGGTAGTTGTTTATCTCTTTGACATCTGATGGGAGGGCGTTCCACAGGGTGGGTGCCACTACCTTTTCCTCCTTATGTCTGGTAGCTAAGCGGACCCTCCGGGTTCAGAGACAGAGACTGCTGGGGGAAGTGGGCACTGGCCGTGGGGCAGGGGCTTTCCAGAGGTGTCTGTCTGGCGATTGCTGGATGCAGGTCGCTGGGAGTCCTGGACTTGATGGGCCTCAGTGCCATACGCAAGAGCTCTTCTGAAGCTCTCTTCTGACGCAGAATCATTCTGCAGAATCACCTCAAAAAGGATGTTGTAGAGTTGGAAAAGATTCAGAAAAGAGCTGCCAACGTGATCCAGGGGATGGAGCGACTCCCCGAGGAAGAAAGGTTGCAGCATTGGGGATGTTTTAGAGCAGGGGTCCTCAAACTATGGTCCGAGGGCCAGATCTGGCCCCCCAGGGTCCTGAACTCAGCCTGCCTGGCAGGGGCAAACAAAGGGGGGAGGCGGCCTACAGCGAGCAGCAAAGCGGCGGCAAAGCGTTCTGACTGAACGCAATGAAAGCATTTGGCTACAACTCCGTGCTCGGCCTAATCATACTCTCTGGCTGCATTGCATGCTGGGATTCGTAGTTACCTGCTAAGGCAGAGGGGTGTCTCTCCCTCCCTCCCTCCTCCTGCATTTCAAGCGTTCTGCGGAACTTTGCTCCTGACCCCTCCGCCTTCCTATAGTTGCCCACTCCACGCTAAGGCAGAGGCGGCAGCCGGGGAATGGTACCGCGGACCCTCTGGCTCTGGACTCTCCATTTCGCAGGCGCAGCCACGCCGCTTAGTCCTCAGAGCCCCCTTGCAGAGAGGCGGGGGGCCGCATGGTGCCTGGGTCGCCATGGCAGCTTGAGAGCGCTCTCCTCCCCGCAGGGCAGGATTCCATGGGCTGGAGGCGGAGGCCCCAGGCGAAGCTGGAGCGAATGGGCAGCCTCTCCCAACAAGCAGCCAGCTCTTGCAACAGGAGGAGGAGGAGAAAGAGGCCTTATACCGAGCCAGAACATTGCTCAGTATTGCCTACCCTGGCTGACAGCAGCACTCTGGGGTTTCATGCAGGAGGCTCTCCCAACGCCATCTGGGGATGCCAGGGGTTGAATTTGGGACTACCACTGAGGTTTTATTTATTTATTTATTTATTTATTGACTTTATATACTGCCCTATACTCAGAGGTCTCAGGGAACATAATCTAAAACCACAATTATATATATAAGCAAAATAAAAACAACCCAATAACATCTCCCCCCCCAAAAAAGAACCACATTTAAAAAGGGCATAGGATGTCAATCAAATCAACCCAAAGCCTGGCTAAAATGAAATGTTTTTGCCTGGCGCCTAAAGGTGTATAATGAAGGCACCATTTTTTTCAAACTATAGTCCGGCCCCCAACAGAGTCTGAGGGACAGTGAACTGGCCCCCTGTTTAAAAAGTTTGAGGATGCCTATTTTAGAGAAAAGGTGAGTCTCCTATCATGGAGAAAGGAAAGTTGAAGCTGAATGTTGGAAGGTTTAGGGCAACTAAAAGAAAGTCCTTCTTCCCACAACACACTGTCAAACTTGCTACTCCCAGAGACAGCCATATCACCGACTTGGATGGCTTTGAAAGAGGATTAGGCCCATTCATGGAGGGGGGGGGGAGAGGGCTGTTGCTGGCTCCTGGCCAGGATGGCCATTCTGGAGGCAGCAAGACTTCCAAATAGCAGTTGAGCTCATGTTCTGCTTCCTGGTTTCCCTCAATGGGCATCTGGTTGGCTTGCTGTGAGACTAGGATGCTGGACTAGACATTGTTGGCCTGATCCAGCCGGCTCTCTGTACTTCCTGATGCTGCCTTGGGCAAAGCTTTGCTTCTCAGCCTGTGTTCACTGGCCGTCAAAGGGGAAATGTATTTGGCCTACCTTCCAGGGGTCGCTGTGAAGACAGCATATAAAGGTACAAAAGCAACTTAAGGTTAAGGTTCTATAGCTGGGAGTAAACCTCACTAAATCATCAATCTATTGTTGTTGTTGTTGTTGTTGTTGTTGTTGTTGTTGTGTATTGAGTCAAAGGATTTTATATCTGTATTATTATTGTCTGTAATTGCATTAGGGTAAAGTAACTGCCTTTTGGTTCCAGAGGGTACAGCTACTATTGGTTCATTTAAGCTGCTGTATTTGGATCCTCTGTCTTATTGGTTTCCTCCAAAAGGCAGGACTGTGATTGCCTGATATTGTTCCCTCCAAAATGTATCCTTTCTAGCTAGTTCCCTGTCCCTATAAATGTAGCTCTCCCCTCCTCAGTTCTCAGTCTTGTTTGCTTTAATAAAGAAGTGTTACTACAGAACTGTCTCCAGCATATTATGTCAAGAGAGCTGAAATCACAAACCCCACGTCACAACAACTGGCGACGAGGATGGGATCCGGAATGCTGAGGAGCGGTTAAACGCAGCCCTGCCTCAGAGTCCGGATTGTAGCTAAGAACAAGACTCACTGGCCGGCTGAGAAGACGACCCTGCCCACAGGACAATGGAGAGTCCAAGGGTATTGGAGCCCTTCCAGCCATCAGAGCCCCACACGTGGGAAGACTACGTCGAACGCTTTGAGTTCTTCGCAGTGGCTCAAGGGCCACATTCCTGAGCTACTGTGGGCCTGAGACCTTCAAGCTGGCCAAGGCATTGCTTGCTCCAGCGAAGCTAAGTGAGACACCTCTCAAAGATATTCTTGCCTGCCTGACAAGCCATTTGGCGCCTACTGAGACCAAGATGGCCCGGCGGTTGGAGTTTCATAAGAGGCAGCAGCGTGCTGGGGAGTCTGTATCTGCATTCCTAGCTGAACTGCGGAAGCTCGCTCAGCACTGCGACTTCCAAGATCTGGAAGAGACTCTCCTGGATCGGTTTATCGGTGGTCTGAGCAGCAAGAAAGCCAGAAGACGCATCGTGGCTAAAGAAGAGGTTACCCTTGCTTCAGCCTTGAAGGAGGCCACCGCCACGGAGAATTATGAAAGAGAGGAGCTTGATGCCAGTCGCAAGGCCCCTAAGCCACAGATAGAAGTTGCGCATGCCATGGACGAGCTAGAGGCTACTCCGAGCCAAAGCCCAGTCCGTGGGGTCGAGTCAGTGCGTCAGGCCTGCACAGTGCACAAAGATCACCGAGGCAGGTGCCCTGGTTGTGGCGGAAACCATGAGCGGAAGAGTTGTCATTTCCGGGATGCTATGTGCCGGACGTGCGGGAAGACAGGTCACATCGCCAGGGTCTGTAGATCGGCGGCGTTGGGAGCGACAGGAGCAACTAGACTGGAGCATCGCAGACCGTCCACGGCAAACCATGTTCTAAAGGACTGCCACTACGTAACGGAGATCAACGGGAGGGTCGTGCAGTTTCCAGCGCAAGGCAAGGCACACGTCAAGGTGAAGATTGAGGGTCAGCTGTGCGACATGGAGGTGGACTCCGGATCTGGATTCACTATCGTGTCGGACCAGACCGCGAGGACATTCTTCCCCAGGGGTAAGTTGCCCCCTCTGGAGCCCTTCCCGGCAACCTTGCAGTCATACTCAGCGGGCCGCATCCATGTCATGGGAATGTGTGCCGTGAGAGTACAGTTCCGGGACAAACAGGCGGTACTCAAACTGGTGATTGCGAAGGGCAGTCGCCCCAGTCTCCTGGGCACTGACTGGTTCCCCGCCCTGGGACTGAGTATATCAGGGCTTAATTCAATCCAAACCTGCCCTGAGATGAGCGAGGCATTATGCAAAGAATTTTCTGGTCTCTTTAATGGAAAACTGGGTTGTTATAAAGGGCCCCCAGTTGACTTCGAATTGGACCCTGGGGTGGCCCCAATCCGACTCAAACCAAGGCGAGTGCCATTTGCACTGCAACCCAAGATCGAAGCAGAGCTGGATAAATTGGTCAAGCAGGGAGTTCTCTCACCCGTGGACTCTGCTAAGTGGGAGACTCCAATCGTCACGCCCCTTAAAGCAAATGGGGAAGTCAGGATCTGTGCAGATTACAAATGTACTATCAATAAGGCACTCAGGGGAAACTCATACCCCATTCCAGTCGTATCACATCTGTTGGCCAAACTGGCTGGGGGCAAGGTGTTCGCCAAAATTGACCTGGCACAAGCTTACCAACAGCTGCCAGTAACCCCACAATCAGCGGAAGCACAGACTATTGTCACACATAAAGGGGCGTTCAGAGTTAACAGATTACAATTTGGAGTTTGTGTGGCCCCAGGGATTTTTCAAGGGCTCATGGAACGCCTGTTAAGAGGTCTGCCGGGGGTCTTGCCATTTTTTGATGACGTTTTGATTGCTGGAAAAGACCCACAGGAACTGGTTGCGCGTGTCCGTGCAGTGTTGCTCAAGTTCAAGGAGGTGGGGTTGCAACTGAAGAAGGAAAAATGCAGTTTTGGGGTGCCAACTGTGGATTTCTTGGGGTTTAAAATTGATGCATCAGGCATCCACCCCACAGATGCTAAGATTAAGGCCATCATCGAGGCACCACGACCACAGAACAAGACGCAGTTGCAGTCATTCCTGGGACTTATTAACTTTTATCATTCGTTCTTACCCCACAAAGCTTCGGTAGCTGAACCATTACATCGACTGTTGCAGAAAAAGAATGTGTGGCGATGGGGGCAGGGGCAGCAGAAGGCTTTTGACTCCTTGCGAGGAATGCTGAGTAGCAGGAGCGTCGAAGCCGCTGGTCCTGGCATGTGATGCCTCTCAATACGGCCTGGGGGCGGTGCTGAGTCATAGGGAACCGGATGGGTCGGAAAAGCCCATCTCTTTCTATTCCCGTACGTTGTCGCCTGCGGAGCGCAACTATGCTCAAATTGACAAAGAGGCACTTGCAATTGTGGCAGGAATCAAAAAGTTCCATGATTATGTGTATGGTCGCCATTTCTCCATTGAAACGGACCACAAACCACTGTTAGGGTTGTTCAACCCGAACAAACAAACGCCACAAATTCTCTCCCCCAGAATGTTGCGTTGGTCTATATTCCTGAACGGGTTCCAGTACACCTTGACCCATGTGCCGGGGAAACGGTTGTGCCACGCTGATGCGCTGAGTCGATTGCCTCTTCCTGGCGGGAGCAATGTGGATCCTGCTCCAGCGGAGCACATAATGATGCTGGAAACACTTCCGGGGGCTCCTGTAACGGCTACTGATATAGCTGAGAAAACGAGGAAAGATGCTGTTCTCTCCCGTGTGCTCACTTGGGTGGGGAGGGGGTGGCCAGGTGGTCCGCATGAAGACAAATTCAGGCCTTATGCGACAAGGCAGCACGAGTTGTCCATGCATAAGGGTTGTCTCCTGTGGGGAGATAGGGTGATCATCCCAGCACCACTGAGAAACGGGGTTCTTGAGACGCTTCACATGGGACACCCGGGAATGGTCAGGATGAAGTCGCTAGCCCGATGCTATGTGTGGTGGCCTGGAATGGACCAGAACATAGAACAATGGGTACGAACATGCAAGGCATGCCAAGAGGTGCGGCCAGAAGTGGCCAGAGCACCAGTTCACTGGTGGGAGCAGTCCAGATCTCCCTGGAGCCGGCTGCACTTAGATTTTGCTGGGCCATTCCAGGGGAAGGTCTTTTTGGTTATCGTCGATGCATATTCCAAATGGTTAGAAGTGGCGATGGTCCCTAGCATGGCATCAGCTGCCGTAATCAAGGTGTTGAGGCAGCTGTTTGCAACCCACGGGTTACCTGAGACCATTGTATCAGATAATGGGGCAGCTTTTGTATCCCAAGAATTCAGGGCATTCTTGGCTGATAACTTCATAAGAGGGGTCACATCTGCGCCCTTTCACCCATCCTCCAATGGACAGGCTGAGCGCATGGTAAGAACAGCCAAAGAATCCATTGCGCGCTTAATGGAGGGTAACTGGTCAGCTCGCATCGCGCGAATGTTATTTTTGCAGCATGCGACGCCGTGTACTGCGACGGGCAAGTCGCCAGCTGAGCTGCTCTTGGGTAGAAGACTGGTAATGGTGCTGGATTATGTCCACCCCGATAAAATGCCAAACCGTAATTCAAGAACAACCCCCCAGGCTGAGGCTGACACAACAAGGTATCTCGCCCCTGAAGATCTGGTCTGGGTGAGGAACTATTCACGAGGTCCGCGGTGGGTGGCTGGTGTGGTCACCCGGACTAGTGGACCAGTGTCCTACTATGTGACCTTGGAAAATGGGCAAGTTTGGAAGAGACATATAGATCAGCTGAGGCGCCGGGCGCTCAGCAGGGAGGGGTCAGATAATTCATCCCTGGCTAACGACGCAGAGCTGCAAGACCAGAGTGAAAATGGCCCAGAGGTGCAGTCACCAGGGGCTTCAGCAAATGAACCAGGGTCTGCTAGTCCTCAGAATGACGAGGTACAGGTAGGGGACCCTGCGATGTCTGGGACTCCATCTGTTCCTGACGAAACCCCTATAGCAACCCCCCTACCACAGGTAACATCCAATCCAGAACCGGCAACACCTGTTGTCAGGAGATCAAGTAGAAGTTGTAGGACCCCACAGTACCTGAGAGATTACGTCTGCAGTGCTCGCTAGGGGGGGGAGGGGTGTTGTGTATTGAGTCAAAGGATGTTATATCTGTATTATTATTGTCTGTATTTGCATTAGGGTAAAGTAACTGCCTTTTGGTTCCAGAGGGTACAGCTACTATTGGTTCATTTAAGCTGCTGTATTTAGATCCTCTGTCTTATTGGTTTCCTCCAAAAGGCAGGACTGTGATTGCCTGATATTGTTCCCTCCAAAATGTATCCTTTCTTGCTAGTTCCCTGTCCCTATAAATGTAGCTCTCCCCTCCTCAGTTCTCAGTCTTGTTTGCTTTAATAAAGAAGTGTTACTACAGAACTGTCTCCAGCATATTATGTCAAGAGAGCTGAAATCACAAACCCCACGTCACAACAGTTATAATTAATTAATTAAAGTTATATTCTGCCCTTCATCTGAGCATCACAGGGCAGTTTACAGTATAAAAACAGAAAAAAGTATAAAGCCCAAAGTTTGAAAGGCCACAAATTGTTTAATCTGCCTAAAACCTGGTTATAGATGAACAGTTTACTTGTTGCCTAAAGATATGCAACGAATGTGCCAGGCAAACCTCCCCGGGGCAGCCTTCTTCAAATGGGGAGCCACTGCAGAAAAGACCCTGTTCTTATGTGGCCAGCATCCTCTCGCAGAGGAGCACATGAAGAAGGGCCTCCAATGATAATCAACATGGCTTCCTTTTGCATAGGGATGCATAGGACCATGCTGCAGAAAGTGCCACTGAAATTGCAGGACATTGGACCAGAGCCTTTCTGCCCTGGCTCATGCTTTCTGCTTCTCCAGTTCAAGGCAGCCTGACCAGCCCCGCATGGCCTGTGTGAAGCCTCTCAGAGCAGCCTCTGCCATCAATGGTGCTTGTGTGTAGCAGTTGCCCCTCCTTTGGGTTCTGGAGGAGTTTGCTAGACTCCGTCCCTTGGGGATGATTCACAGTCGCTCTTTGTACAGGGCTGCAGCTACACAAAGGTCCTTTCACTAAATTTGACTGCCCTTAAAGGCAAAATGGTCACTCTTTGAGAAGGTGACTGAGGTGGAAGGTAGGAGAGTTCCGTGTGCACCCTCTTTTCATTAATAACTGCTTGTTTTTTGCTAACCGAAAGGGGCATTCTCTGTGCTGACCTTCCCTTGGGAGATTTCTTCGAAGGCAAAACTTCTGTAAGTAGCAGATGGCTTGTGGGCCCCAGGAGCCCATTCAAGGGTGCTGCTTTTGAGGTGGACTGTACCACCTCAGAATGTACATGGCTTGGCTGCCATGCCAAAAACCTTTCTGCATGTGGAAAGGTACTGTGTCGGGGAGAAAATGTTTAGTTTCTCAACATTTGCCTTTACCAGTGGAGTGGGATTTGTTTCAGGCATGTTTCTGCTGCTATGGACAACTGGTTTTGGTTCTTTAAAGTTGCATCCTCTTTGTGTTGAAACATGGGGGTTGATTTTTGTTTTTTGTTTGGTAAAACACAGCACTGGTCATTTCATGGGCAAAATAGCAGTGCCTGGTGTCTGAATATAGAAGCCTTCTAAAAACAAGACTTTGGAGGGTAAAGAGACATTCCTGCCCCCCAATTCCCACCCAGCTGCTCCTTCAGATCTTTTCCTTTGGCAGGGCAGGATCTCGTCTTCTGTGCTTCCATGAAATGCAAATGTGCAAAAGCACATTCATGTAAGAAGAAGAAGACCTTGCCTTTGCTGTCAGGCACACTTTCATCCTTGTGGAATGTATCTGTGAGGCGTGGGACAGTCAAGTCTGTTGAAAATAGTGGTTGAAAAAGGTTGTGTGGAGGAAGATTTTTCTTTTTTTTTTTTAAGGGAGAACTTGGAGTTAGAGGAAGATATGTCATCGAAACTTCTAGCCCACACTGAGAGCCAGCCTTGTGCCCAAACCCCCTCACCCGCCCTCCAGGAAACGGCCAAGGGCACATTTCAACTTAGCCTTGAATCTGACTAGAAGATATTTGGGGTAATCTTGAACCCAAGCTACAGTGATAAAATATTGGCCAGGGGATGAGAAAAGAAAACCATGAAACCTTAGAAATGTAAGGAAATAAATTTAAAAGGACTTTAGGGGCAGGGACTTTCTGAAATGTCCTTGCCTGGTTTCCTGGAGATCTATTTACAAAGTTAGTGTAAACTCAGAGGGAGTGAACTGTCTTCCTAGGGCTCTTGAGAAGTCAAAATTGCATTTTGATAAGGCTAGACTGGCCCTCCAGATGTTGCTGAACTACAATTCCCCTCAGCCCCTACCAGCACTGCCAGGGGTCAGGGATGAAGGGGGTTCTAGCCCGGCCACATCTGGAGGGCCACAAGATCCCCATCCTTGGGCTAAGAAGAAAATCCATTTTAAAAATCCACCTAGACACCTCTTAGTGGTTCTCAGAGGGTGTGGCAGAGAGGAAGGCAAGTGTGGCAGGAAGATTCGAGGACAAACAAAGAAAGAGTTAAACATTTCAGTATAGTATAGTATTAAAATATTTTTTATATCTATCCGTGCCTCTCTTCAAGAGTATAGCTGTTTTTCTACAGTTCTCCGCAACATATTGTTGTGAACAGGGATTGTCAGCTCTGACAAATATGAAAGATCAGAAAAGAGAAAGGCTTCTTTGTGCTGATGAGGAGATAAGAGTTAGTTTGTATCAAATAAGATCCAATATAAATAAATTTACCAGGCAAAAGCAAGTTCACACCTCTCTTTGAGTTTGTATCCATACTTATATTTTGGGAATGATTTGTGTTCTTATGTGGCTGCATTGTTTTATGCTTTCTAGATTCCGCCTGATCATATTATAAAGTAGTTGTGTTCTATGTTATAAGCAAGCCCTTTTTGTTTTCCAATGTATTTCTTATCAATAAAAAAATCAGTGTGGTGTGAGCAATTTCCCCCCTGAAAGTTTGGGAGACCCAGTGCTGCAGGACTACGTGGTGCACTGGGCATTCATGGGGAACAATTCATGTATGTGCCTCCACATCAAAATTTATGGTGCAGATTTATTAATGTGGCTTAGAAATGTCTTCACGGACCAGAGGCGGCTCTTGGGGGATTCAGACTGGGAGTCTTTTCCAGCCCTACTTGGAGATGGCAGGGACTGAACCTGGGATCTTCCGTGTGTCAGACAGAAGCTCTGCCGCCGAACAATGGCCCTTCCCAGCATCTGACACGAGGCCAAGAATCTGGGGGGAGCTTGTCATAAAATGCATCTCTGCTCTTCTTTTCCTTAAATGAAAACCTGGTGACAGGTCACGTGACCCACCGCATGACCTAGTTTTGTCTTTCCCTACAGTTAAAAACCCTCCAGTGGAATCTTCTCAATACCTATCTGTGCCTCCTAAAATCCCGGACAAGATGGGATTTGATGAGGTGAGGAAAAACAAGCAGACCTGTGTGAATGTGCTTGAATGGCATAATCTAAGTCACAAGATTTAAGCAGAGAACAGAATTTGACCGACCCTTGATTGTCATCATCTCCACCATCATGTACATCTGCTTCCATGGGGTCTGGGCGATTTCCTTTGGGTTTGCCTTAGTAGAGGGCAGTTTGAGGGACTTTTTCATTGGTGGGCTGTGATGCTGCTGCCTTCAGTCACCCTGCCTTCTGAAAGCCAAGTTGCAGACTTCCCTAGTTCTTTGACTTCTGGAGCCTTCTTTGTTCAGCTCTGCAGATAGATCTTAGAGTGTAGTGCCATAGGGGAAATGTCTAGACATGAGAGAGCTGGTGCCAGAATCCCAAGGGGATGAGAGTGGACTGTACCACTTCAGACTACAGGTGTGTGTTGCAAGTGTGGAGAGGAAGACCCCCTTTTATAATGCCCCCTGCATAAAAGAAAACTTCCTGCAAGCAAAAAAGGTTGCAGCCCAGCTTATTTCCTGCTTTGCTACTTGGCCATTTGCAGGGAGCTCAGCATCTTCTGCCTACAGTCTGAAGTAATGCAGAGTCCATTCTGACACTCTCCTCAAAGCTCCGCTATGTCCTTCGGTTGCCTGCATAGCTATGGCAAAGCCTGGGGCGCTGCTTTGCTCCCTCCTCTGCCTTTCTGCCACGGTGGGCCATCGCTCTGCATTCTTGACGCCGCAATGCTTCCTTTCCCAGGTCTTCATGATTAACCTGAAGCGTCGGACTGACCGCCGGGAGCGGATGCTGCGGGCGCTTTATGAGCAGGAGATAGACTGCAAAGTGGTTGAAGCTGTGGATGGCAAGTGAGTGCCCGCCTGGGACAAAGACAAAAAGGGCGAGTGTTCAGGGTGGAATAGGGTGCTTGACCTTAGCCATGCCAATATCCTGTGTACTTAGGGGCCCAATGGTGTTGTAGTGGAATGGGCTCACACTCACCATATCTAAAAGGAGGGGCTGTAGCTCGGGGTTGGAGCCCCTGATTTGCATCCTGCAGAAGGTCTTGGATCTGCAGTCAAAAAGGCTCTAGGGCAACAGGTTTGACATGAAGGGTCTTCTGCCTGGGACCCCCAAGATCTCCGGCCGGTCGTGGCCAAAGCAGAAACTAATCTGCCCAAAGACAACATCCTGTGCTCTTTATCTTCCTTGTTTAATCTTCGCTTGCACGGAGCAAAAGATGTTGCTGCCAAATTGCTCACAGAAAGTAAGAAATAATAGGGGAAGTGAAATCTTGTGTTGGAGAAACTTCAGCAGCTGTAGAAAGAAGTAGGCAAGCTTTTGAGTGGCACACAACCCTGCTTCTTGGGCTTGACTGCTTTTCTGTTCTGTTCAGTGAAGAACTCTGCGCTGGCTGGAAGCTTCTGCACCAACAGAAGTTGATCTAGGGAAAGAGAATTGTTTTCTTCTTTCTGCATTATTTTTCACCCTAGATCACACAGCCATATATCTTTGGCATGTATCTCTGCCGCTCTCTTCATGAATAGCTTGTGTTCTACTGACTGTCCTTTATTCTTTCATTCCATCTGTCCTCAGAGCAATGAACACCAGCCAGGTGGAAGCCTTGGGCATTAAGATGTTGCCAGGTTACAAGGACCCATACCATGGGCGTCCACTCACCAAGGGGGAATTGGGTTGCTTCCTCAGCCACTATAAGGTTTGGCAAGAGGTAAGTGATGCTCATCATGTCAAACAGCAGCCATTTTTTAATTATTTATTCAGGGGCGGTTCCAAGATGGCAACGGCTTAGCAAGCAGGCTTCGAAGCTCCACAGATAACAGGACTGTAATTAGCACTGGTTGCTACCCAGGGAAGTAATATTTCCTTTTTTCTTTTTTTTTTACTTCTCTACTTTTAAACTTACCAACCTATTGGGATTCTATCAGCACCCTCTTATCTATGCTATAAGAAAGACCTTGGGCAAGTTCTGTGAAGCATCCTGGGCAGGCCTGGAACTCCTGGCAGTCACCTCACAGAGAAGCTCTTAAATTGAACAAACTGAGCACTTTCTATTTTTTCTCTCTTCTTTGGTTAAGGAAACCTCTCCTTGTTTACTCCCCACCGCAACACTATGCCTGCTAGTAAACGCTACAGGGACCCAGAGGAAGCAGCTCTCTCACCAATCTAATTAGATTCCAAACAATCTAAATTGGAGGACTTTTTTTAACAAATCTGCTTTTACAGTTCCAACAAAAAAACGATTTTCTCTCCTTAAAGATGATTATGAATATGGGGAGAATACTGGATCCAACAATGGGGCAAGTTGACCCTGTGCCTCTAAGAGAGGAAGGAATAACAAGTAGGGAGAGCACCCAATTAACTCCAAATTCAAGAATGGTTGAGCATATCTTTCAACAAATTAGAGGTATTGCCTCTCAAATAATCCAATTATCCAAAGAGGTCCACAGTTTATCAGTTAATAACAAGCAGGCACTAACAGAACACCAAAGTACCAAAGTGAAATGGCGACAAGAAGTAAGCTCGACATAGAACGCGCAGAGGCTCTTAAAACAAACTCTTCTTATTTAATCTTCCAACCAAAAAAGATGTGCATGACAGTTTGTGGAAGGCCGGATCAAACTCCTAACTGGAAAGGTGCCTAGTGTTCTAAACGACATTTATGAGATCGACTTGGTTGGGACTGAACTCTTGAATACCACAAATCAAATCCAAAAATTATGTTTATGTCAAACAGCAAGGCATAGTCTGTCTTTTCAGGAGATTAGGTCATCTGTTCCCAACCATGAAACTTTCAAAACAGGTGTATATGTGTGGTTCTGCACAAGCAGTTAAGGACTGCAAGACACAGTACTTGGCACAGAATCCAGTTCCCAAATAATCTCCCCTTTCATTGGGGGAGTAGGCAAGCTTCCAATCCTCCTAGCTAGGCTTCAAAGTTTGTG
Organism: Podarcis filfolensis; assembly: GCF_964270895.1. Classification (NCBI taxonomy): domain Eukaryota; kingdom Metazoa; phylum Chordata; class Lepidosauria; order Squamata; family Lacertidae; genus Podarcis; species Podarcis filfolensis. The sequence goes on from NC_139605.1 coordinate 124,882,870, forward strand.
GCCCATGGCGTTGAGAGATCTCTCTGTAGGACAGGGATGAGGAACATGTGGCTCTGGGGTGATGATAGGCTACAAGTTCCATAATCCATTTCCTCATGTTGACTGGGACTGCTGGGAATCTGGAGGGCCACAGGTTTCCCATCCCCACTATAAGATTTCCAGAAAGTGTGTGGGGCTTGTGTACCATTCCATGCCTAATTTACATAATTCACACAGGTTGCAGAATTCAGCATTTTGTGTTGCAGAATGTGGGTTAATGTGGCACGGGATTTCAGTGAGTGGATGCTTTAAAATGGTAGTTGGTAAACACAGTGCTTTCTCTGGCCTTCTTGGATACTGAAGAGCTCACGTAAGTGGCTTCCTTCTGTGTGGAGCCTATTGAATGCTGCAGATTAGCTCTCTGGAAGTGACTAAGATCTGGAAACAGAAATGCCTTTCTACAGATGCAGATCTGCAACCTTCCATTGGTCTCCTCATCCTTTTTGAAATGGGTGAAAATGGTTCAGTTTAGGCAACAATTGTATTATTGTATTATTGGCCCAAGGTACAGATATAAAAGGAGATGAAGCAATATGCATTGGACCAATTTCCATCAGTGGAGAAACATGGGGGCTTTAGTGTTACACAGAATTGTGCTGGCACAAGTGGGATGCTGGCCTTATTTTGGCACAAGAGCCAGACTTGGGGTCTGCTGTGTGGCCTTGCTTGCTTGCAGTCTTCCAAAGCAGCAGGAAGGAATCCCTCAGAACCGGATTTCACTGCATTTTTAGTATGTGCTGCCACCTCTTGGACACATTGGATTATTACATCAGCTAGAATATGGAAAACATTCATGGTGTGATGATCTAGAAAGGAAAGGGACCTTTAGGGGATATTTGCCACTCAAAATCTGAATGCCAGTTTTGTTTCCCTGCTCTGGGAGGCAGAGCTACATACAATCTTACAGGGCTTTGTACATGCTGTGGTTCTGAAAGACTGCAGAAAAAGAGTGCCAAAGGTGGCATTGAGAATACCATCCGCCTTCTGAGAATACAAGCTTTCATTTTTAAAAATAAAAAAGCAAGTTTCTAGACCAGCTTCCCAATCCTTGTGTCTTCCAGGTGTTGTGCTGATGGGACTGATGAGAGTTGAAGTATCTGAAAGACAAAAGGCTGGGAAAGGCTGGTCCAGACCCAGCAGAGCTACCAGTTGCTGGGGGGGGGGTCTCATCAGTCCCCTGCATGACTTCTTGCTCCTCTCTGTGACCATCAAACTCAAGCCAAGCAGCCAAAAATAACTTGGTCCAAGAAAGAGCAGATTTAACCCCTTGAGCACCTTAGTGGAAAAACAGGATGGAAATATTTTCAATAAATAAATGAATCAATAAACAGTGACGTGTGCTGATTTTTGCTAGGTTGTTGAGAGAGGCCTGGAGAAGTCGGTGGTGTTTGAGGATGACCTGCGCTTCGAGATCTTTTTTAAGCGACGCATGATGAACCTCATCTACGACTTAGAAGAGGAGGGCCTGGACTGGGATTTGATGTAAGTACGGAAGTGCTGACTCAGGCAGCGGGAAGTCTTGGCAAAAGCATCCTTCAGTGGGGAATCTTGGATGGCAGAGTTGGGCAACATTTTTGCTTCTGGGGGATTCATGTGGGCAGGAGCGGGGAGTTAAGGGACCAGCATCCTCCCTGCTCCCTTTCACATTTACATGAGTTGGGTCATGGATGCTTAAGTTGAGGTTCCTGCATTGCAGGGGGTTGGTCCCTCAGGGTCCCCTCCAACTCTAAGATTCTATGATATCTGCCCTGCCATTCACACTCATAGGCACCTAGTTCCCCCCATGCCTTTCACTCGTGTTCACCTGCCTCACACACTCACACTTTAATCTCTGCAGCACTGTCTGCCAGGAACCCCATTAGCAGTGCAGGGACAGCAACCTTTTCCCTGCTGATGGCTGGTGGCTGAGCAGCCGGGGGTGTGTGTGCCCTGGGGCTTGGTGGGCTGCATGGAGAGCAGTGGAGGTCTGCCTGCAGGCTGCCCCCATGTGATTCAAAGGGAAGAAGTGTCATGATCTCAGTCTCTGCTTGCCTTTAGTTACATTGGCCGGAAGCGCATGCAAGTGGAGCATCCTGAGAAAGCCGTGCCCCACGTCCGTAATCTGGTGGAAGCGGACTATTCCTACTGGACCCTGGCCTACGTCATCTCCCTCCAGGGGGCCCAGAAGCTCCTGAACGCCCAGCCCCTCTCCAAGATGCTGCCTGTGGACGAGTTCCTACCTGTCATGTTTGACAAACACCCTGTGTAAGGTTGGGGCTGGGAGGGGAAGAGGGGCCTGTGGCCTTGGGCAGGAAGGAGCAGGGTGCTTTGATTATTAACACACCCTTGGCATATGAGATGTAGCTTCTTAAAAGAGGGAGATAGAGAGGAGTCCCTTGCTGTTTTCTGTTGGATAGAAGTTGTTGGCATTCATCTGTCTCAAGACAATGGAAGTCAAATGGCTAGGGCCTGCTCTAGCTGCAAACTCTTGTGACTTGTAACTGCTGCCTCCTGCATTGCTTTTGCTATATTAGCAGCACCGAAGTGACCTCCCTGGGACACACCTGGGCAGTGTGTATGAAGGACCTGGGATGCCCAGGCAACAAGACCTCTTGGCCTCGCTGATGTGGTCCAAAGTAAAGCAGATCAAGACGTTTGGCACCAGCTGGACTGCAGTAGTTGCTGGAAGGAGGCATACAAGGCGCCATCCAGTACACTCCACTCCAGATTTGTGTAGGGTTTACTCCTGAGCCTTTTCTTCTCCCAAATATGTATCACAAGGCAGCAGGTAATAGTTGTAGGCCCTCCTGATTTACAGAAGGATTTTAAGTGGCAGCCTGTTGGGCCAGAAGGATGGCCGTGTCTGAGCTTCCTTCCACAGTCCTGTCGCACACCTGTGGCATGGACACCTTTGCTTTTATCTCATCTGTAGGTTCTGTCCTGGCATGTATTTCTTGCTTGGAAAATGGTTTTTGCTCTCTTGCTCCCTTGCCTTGTTCCAAGTTGGTTTCTATCTTCTTTGGCCATGCCATCTATCTGAAGCCAAGAACACTGGACAGCTGAAGTGGATTTCCCTCAGTGTGGTTAGATCAGGGGTAGCCAGTTCAAGAGGTTGCTGGACTGCAACTTCCATCGTCCCTGACTGTTGGCCAGGCTGGCTGGGGCTGATGGGAGCCAGAGTCCAAGCATCTGAAGAGCAACTGCATTAGCAACTCCTGGGCTAGATGATTGTACTCTTTGAGAAGGTAGGAATCAATTCTCTGTGGAATCTTATGTAGCTTTTGCCTAGGTAGCCTTCACTCTAGGTAGGGTTCACTCTCTTTTCTAAACAATGTTCAAAACTCCCATTGTTCTAGGCACATTTTGAGATACAGAATTTCATCAGCACAAGCAGTTTTTGAGCTCTGGGCACAGTACTGCACCTAAGATTTCAGATTAGAACTGCAGAGTGGAAGGAAAGGAGGACCTTTTTCTGCCTCCCTCTTTCCAGCTACTCTCTGAACACTGGCGAAGAGACCCTCTTAAGAATATTGGGGGCGGGGGCGGGCAGGGGAAGGACTAGACCATGTGAAAAATGAACATAATATTTTAGTTGCAGTTCATTCATTTTCAGCTATGTATTCTTGTTATAAAAAAGCACACCTAGACATTCCGTTGTTGTGCTCATAACAGACCTTTAAGGTGCAATTTAGCTCTTAGCTTTCATATCACAGCTTCTAATATGTTTCTGCTGGAAGAATCTAGAGTGTTCTAGAGCATAACAGCTGCCCAAGGAGCTGATTCTCTCACAGGAAGACAAGAATGTGAAAAAATATCTAACACTGAGGAAACCTGGTCCAAATAAGCAAGATGAGTGGAGAAAGTTATATTAGCAGAAGATATTTGTACAGTAGACCCTTGTATACACCGAGAAGTGAAATTATGAAGTTTCATCTTTCTAGCTCGTCAGAAACCTAAGACAAACTTAGCTAGTGAGGAGAAGGCATTCCTTCTCTTCAAAGGGGGTTCATGGTTTGCCTCATGTAACTCCAGGAGTCATACTTTTGTGCAGTTAGTTGTTTGACGGATTTACACGTGTGGCAGAGATGTATCTCCAGAAGCAGCTCTTTTCATGTGATGTTTGTTCTCCTACAGTTCTGAGTATATGGAGCACTTTGAGAACCGGAACTTGCTGGCCTTCTCTGTAGAACCGCTGCTAGTCTTCCCAACGCACTACACAGGAGACGATGGTTACATCAGTGACACGGAAACCTCTGTGGTGTGGAACAATGAGAACATCAAAACTGACTGGGACCGGGCCAAGTCCCAGAAGATGAAGGAGCAGCAGGAGCTGAGCAGTGAAGCCAAGAACTCTAATGTGCTCCAGTCCCCTCTGGACAGCACAGCCCGTGATGAACTATGACCCTGCTGGGGCACAGATGAAGGGGGCTGAGCAGGAGGGCATGGTGTGGCATGAGGCGGGGAGGGCTTTTCCCTTTCTCAGGGTTTATGGGTTGCTTCCCTCGCTTTTCACTGTGGGGTCCACATCTTTCATCACACCTTGTGGCAAAGCAATAATGGCAAGCTCCACTCCCTCTGCCATGCAGAGCCTGCAACAGAAATCGTTTGGTTTACATAGCTGTGCCATCCCCCACCTCTCCCACCCTCTGTTTTGGAAGTGGTGTGGGTGAGATCTTTCCATACTCAGTTGTGTAAGAGAAGTTTTATTCTTTGAAGAATTGGTACTGGCTCCTACAGGGAGCCCTATATGTTCTGGAAGAAGCAAGAGTGGTTAGTCCTTGAAAAAATGCAGGCCAGACTTGCAGACTACAGCACAATGATTCTCTGTGTCAGACAAACCATTTATCTTGGTGTACGTTTCAGACCTTTCCAGTTATTTTTATATAATTTTTTTACTGGTGACAGTTTCAGATCTCATTTTTGTGGAATCCTGATTCCCCTCCCCTCCCCTTTCTTTGTGCCTTGTCTGTGCTGAGATTGCAATGCCCAGTTTCGATGTGGAAAGTCAGAAATGTCCTTGTTTCCCTTGGGCTGATGAATGTTTTTCCTACCATGTCTCTTGATTTGCTCTGTAGAGACACAAAGTGCCTTGGTAGGTTGTAGCTTTCACTCCCCAGTGGTCAGAGATGCATGGTGGGAGGTGCCATCCATCGTGGGAGGCATAGTTGGAACCACATTTCCCTTCATACATTGTGACAAGCAAATATAAAGCATTGCCCTTCAACTTGTGGGGCAGCATTTCAAGGCGGGTTGTGCCTGCAGCACTCCACCATTATTATTATTTTTGTTCGTTTTCAAAATAAAAAATGTGTGGCTGGGGAAGAGAGGGTAAGATATAGTTAATTAAAATGAGCCTCATGTTGCAGATCAGAGTTAAAAAGGTGGGCCCCAGATCTGCATGCTAAAGACTATTAGTCCAAGGGCTCCTGAAGTTTGGAGAACTCTGTGCTGAAACATTGGAACAGGTCAATGGGGTGAAGAAAGGGGAGAGGAGGGAGAGGCTTGCAAGGTAGTGTTAGCGATCCTGTAAGGAACATTGGAAGGTTCTAAAAGACACAGCTCAATGTCAGCCTTGTTGCAGTTTCACCCATCCTGGAAGGACATACCACCATGATGCCCCTTCTGGTGACAGCAGAGGTGCCTCAGAAAGCATGGTTGTGGCATGCTAGCAAGCATCATCCAACTCTGAAGCAGATGGTGTGTGATGCATCATGTCACCAGGTGAAGGGGTTGCAGCTGGATGGGATGGGAGATCCCCAGCAGAGCTCTTCCATCACATCAGGATGGCGAGACTGTGGAAGTTCTGCCCCCAGACCTCTGTGTATTCACTCACAAGATGCACAAAATCAAAACAATTCACAAAATCAAGTGCCTTGCTACTTCTTGCTACATGAGATTATACTACATGAGAATTTCCTGCACAGCCCTATAGTTAGCTGCATTTCTCTCACTGCACCCTCCACTTCTCAGCAGGCATTTTGCATCTGATACTCTCCTCTTTCAGAGGTGTATATTCTTCAGCACATGGTACTTGGAACAACCTTGAACTACACATTTCTTCTGCTGATTGGAGTTGGATTGGCAGAACTACACCTGTGTTGCAATTTGAGCAGCTTTATTTAATATCCATAGGCAGACTTGTGATTGGTGTGATGTTGTATATAGGGCACACATAATTTAGGATGTGGTGTGTAGCAAAATGCTACAGATGTTGCTTGGAGAGGAAGGCAGTGATGGAGTGGAGAAGAACCTCATACTGGTCTTTCCTCTTGAGTCATTTTGGATGGGGCAGTATGTGCTGACCTCACCCTTGTCCCTGTTGCACAGGGAGGCCAAAAAATGGAACCAGCCCAGAGGTAGAATGTGGCTTGTGGGGATCAAATGCAGTGAGAAAGCACATCCCCCCCTTCTGGATGCACAATTGGGTTGCAATCCACCAGCAAGTGGGCCATAAGCTTGTTTGAAGCTCCCATTAATTTCAGTAGGGCTTAAACAGAAGATTAGCAATACAGTAGATGGTACCCTTAAATAATAGTAATAAACCCTCAAAGATGCAAGTGACTATTATGTCTGTTAAGCAAAAGCAGAAATGAAGCTGGCCAAGCAGAGATTTGAACCCAGTTCCTACAGGTCCAAGAGCAGCACCAGCCCAGAGTGATCAATATTGTTGGTACCTGTTTAAGCCTTATTAGAATCAGCTTTCCTGGGTGAACTTCTGGGTGAATTTGCAAACCCACCTCAGCCAATGACGGCTGAGGTGGGTTTGCAAATTGGATTGTACCAACACACTTATGAGGGCAAAAAAATAGGCATAAGTAAAGAAATCATCGCTTCCATTTTGCTGTTCATCTTAATGACACCTGTAGACCAAAGCTTTTTTTCAAGTTCTCATGTTTGAGGTGCAGAACCTTGAAGCAAAAGAACTAACACATTAGGGTTTTATTTTTGTGACCATGAAATGATGCACAAGTTATATTAATACAACTAAAATAGAGCTGTATGTTATTTGTTTCATCTCCTTTGAGCAATCAGTACACTAAAATGATTTGGCTGTTGTGTAGTCCCTATCTGCCTTTTCTTCATTATATGTCTGTGATGGTGATGAGATTTTTTTTGGGGGGGGGGTCATTATATACTGTACTTATTTGAAAGTCAGTTTGTCCAGCATCATTGGTCTTCTCTAGCAGTCTGTTGCCACAGGAAAGTATTGGATATGTTTTAGGGTGCATGCTTAGTTCATGGCACCAGTGAGGTGCATCAGCATTGCTCAGCATGAATGAAGTGTTTGCCTAGAGCAGGGATGAGGACTAGTGGCCTTCTGGATGTTGCTGGACCACAGTGCCCATCCCTGACCATTGACCAGGCTGACTGTGGTGTCTGGAGGGCCATAGGTTCCCTGTCATTGGCTTAGTTTCGATTCACAAACAATGGAATTTGGAAAGAGTTAATTGAAGGTAAAAGGTTTGAAAATGCTGTATTAGATGCATACGTGCCATGACCTATGTTTTTCATTTTTGCCTTCGATGCTACATTTTTAGCTCCATTAGAAAGAAGAAGGGCCATACAGTGATCAGTGGCTTGAGCAGTCCCAGTTAACAGAGACTCTCCTAGGTTTCAGGCTGAGCTCTTTGCCAGCCCTGCTTCCTGAGATCCTTTTTGACAGATGCTGGAGATTGAACCTGGGTGATCTCTGCAGGCAAAAGCCCCACTTTCCCATATGTAGAGGCAAGGATTTCAATATTGTCACCTCTGCCTCCACCATGTGTTGAAGCCTTTCCCAATCTGGTGCAATCCAGATGTGGCTGGTATTCAGCTCCTATCATCCCTGATCACAGGCCATGCTGCCTGGGGCTGATGGAGAGTTTTAGTCCAAAGTATCTGGAAAGCACTAGATTATTGAAAGCTGGTCTGTTGCATGAGCTAAGCATATATCATAAAACAGAGCTTTCCAAACTCTGTGTTGCAACATGTTAGCGTGTTGGTTGCAGTGTGCAGGTGTGTTGTAAAAACACTCCTTGCACTCCTGGGACTGGAAAAGGGTTAGTTTACCTCCAGTTAGCTAGTAAAACTGAATTACTGTGTTGTGAAATGATGCATGTCTAAAAAGTGTGTCATCAACATGGAAAGTATGGAAAGCTCTTTCATAGAATCGTAGAGCGGGAAGGGACCCCAAGGGTCATCTAGTCCAACCCCCTGCAATGCAGGAGTCTCAACTAAAGCATCCATGAGAGATGGCCATCCAACCTCTGCTTAAAAACCTCCAACGAAGGAGAGTCCACCACCTTCTGAGGAAGTCCGTTCCACTGACATGCTGAGAGAGTCAAAAAAGAAAAGGAAGTGAAAAATAAGCCCACGTTTCAAAAACATCTGCAGATAGCCATCTTATGAGTCACTCCTGCTACGGATGGCGGAGGGTGTCTAAATTTATTACACAAATATAAATCCCTGCTGGTCTAGAGCAGAAATGTGTGTCACGAACTTTTCATAACGTGTTGGTGCAGAGCAGTTTATACATCCCTTTCCTGTTTTGCACGCTCCACCCCCTGAGGCTGCTTCTTTTTGGGTGCTGAGTCAGAACTTTTCTGCATTTTCAGCACAAATGGAGATAACAAACACGCTGGTGGCTGCTTGCCTTAGGAACAGCAACTGGGAGAGGGAAATTGGGAGCCAGGGTATATGCATGCTTGACCTGTTTCCTACCAGCTGCTTTTCTTGCCATCATATTTATTCTCATGGCTTCTCTTTTATGTCTCCCTAAAGCTCCATAAGCTCATATATGACTATTTCATCTACACACCAACTAATTTTGCAACATTGTTCCTTAATTCATAAATCTTGTGTCTTGCTATTTTGCCTCATAAAATGCCTAAAAGGTCCAGTCCCAAAGCAGATTTCAGAAGTGACAAGGGGCTGGCTGGTACTTCTTCCCCATTTGATACAGCCTGATTCATGTCCATTAATTCTTAGTTTTGTTTTGGTAATTGTCATTCAGAAAATCTGTATTAATTAAGCTTCCCCAAAGTTGAAGCTCTTAAGACAATCTAAAAGAAATTGCACCATCTAAAGCCTTTTTAGTGCTTCAGTGAGATTTGTGATGTTTTGTTTACAGGAGACTGAAAATTGTACAATATTAAATGTTTTTTGTTAGAGGGTGTAATTTGAGAACATATAAGCACCTTTTTGACACTCTGTTTTCTAATCTTAATTAATATTCTTTCTTCCAAGAAACTCATGGTGCTCTGCATGGTTTTTCCTCCCTTCCCCATAACATCCTTACAAGGCTGAGGTAGAGAGAGTTTGTGTTACTGAGCCACATCAGTGAAACTTATGGCTGTGTGTGATTTCAAAGCCATCTCCCCCTAGTCCTAGTCAAGCGCACACTAAGTTTACCCCTTCTTATAGTAAATTCTATCATTCTTAGTATTGTTGTTAAATGTAGTTAAATTTGTAAACATCATTCGGCTCCTCCATGATAACATGACAGCAACATTGCAGATAACAATAGCTCTCAAAGTGAACCATTCACAGTGGGATCAGGTGTTAAACAGGGTTGTGTTATTGCCCCAACTCTATTCATTATTTTCATTGCCATGATCCTACACTTTGTCAAAGGCAAACTCCCCATCGGAGTAGAAATCATATATCAAACAGATGGAAAGCTCTTCAATCTGAGTAGGCTGAAAGCAAAGAGTACGGTTACCGTAACTTCCGTCATAGAACTTCATAGAACACACAACGTAGTGTGTGCACGCTCAGAGGATGACCTCCAAACCATCCTAAATATCTTTGCAGAGGCTTACGAAAAGCTTGGCCTATCACTCAACATCCAAAAAACCAAAGTGCTGCACCAACAAGTACAAAATAACCCCTCTGCAGCACCACAAATCCAACTCAATGTTGTAACGTTGGAAAATGTCGATCACTTCTCCTACCTAGGCAGTTATCTTTCCACAAGGGCCAACTTTGATGCCGAAATCCAGCATCGCCTGAGCTGTGCGAGTGCAGCTTTCTCCCAATTGAAGTGCAGAGTGTTTGAGGGATTCACAGGGAAACCAAAATGCTTGTTTACAAAGCTATTGTACTGCCAACCTTACTATATGCTTGTGAAACGTGGACCACTTATAAATGCCATCTCCAACTCCTTGAAAGATTCCATCAACGGTGTCTCCGAAAAATTTTACACTTCACTTGGGAAGACAGATGAACTAATATCAGTGTACTGGAAGAAGCAAAGATCACCAGTGTTGAAGCAATGATTCTTCAACATCAACTTTGTTGGACTGGTCACGCCTGATGATCGTCTTCCAAAGCAACTACTCTATTCCGAACTTAAAAATGGAAAGCGTCATGCTGGTGGTCAACAAAAGAGGTTTAAAGACTGTCTCAAGGGAAATCTAAAAAAATCTAAAACTGACAACTGGGAAACACTGGCCTGCGAGCGCCCCAGTTGGAGAACAGCCTTTACCAAAGGTGTCATGACACTCAAACTTTGAAGACGCTCGAACTCAGGACACAAGTGGAAGGCTTGGCAAACCCTCACCCTGATCAACTCCCACCTGGTAACCAATGTCCCCACTGTGGAAGGACGTGTGGATCCAGAATTGGCCTCCACAGTCACTCACGGACTCACTGTTAAAACCGTGTTTATGGAAGACAATCTTATTCGGCTATGAGTGATCACCAAAGAAGAAAGAAGTTCTATCATTCTTAGTATTGTAGTTAAATGTTTATAATAATAATGGAGAAGGATTATAGAATGGTGAGAGGCAGATTTGTATTTATCCTTTCAAGGATTTTGCTATCAGTATTATGTGCCCAGATGCCAACAGCTCATTAGAGCCAGCGTGCTGTAGTGGTTAAGAGCGGTAGATTCGTAATCTGGTGAACCGGGTTCGCTTCCCCGCTCCTCCACATGCAGCTGCTGGGTGACCTTGGGCTAGTCACACTTCTCTGAAGTCTCTCAGCCTCACTTACCTCACAGAGAGTTTGTTGTGGGGGCGGAAGGGAAAGGAGAATGTTAGCTGCTTTGAGACTCCTTAGGGTAGTGATAAAGCAGGATATCAAATCCAAACTCTATTATCATGGTAGATGGTGGCAGAGGGGCAGGAGATGCTTGAGTTTCTCCTCCTTGGACACTGGAGCATAATTCCTCACTGCCCCACCATCCCTCCTGAATGAAGCGAGACAATAGAAGTAAAGGTAAAGGGACCCCTGACCATTAGGTCCAGTCGTGACCGACTCTGGGGTTGCGGCACTCATCTTGCTTTATTGGCCGAGGGAGCCAGTGTACAGCTTCCGGGTCATGTGGCCAGCATGACTAAGCCTCTTCTGGTGAACCAGAGCAGCGCACGGAAATGCCATTTACCTTCCCGCCAGAGCGATACCTATTTATCTACTTGCACTTTGGTGTGCTTCGAACTGCTAGGTTGGCAGGAGCTGGGACCGAGCAACGGGAGCTCACCCCGTTGCAGGGATTCGAACCGCCGACCTTCTGATCAGCAAGCCCTGGTCTCTGTGGTTTAACCAACAGTGCCACCCACACCCCATGATGTGTAATAGCCTTCTAGTATAGTCCTGGAGCAAGGGCTTCATTATGGGAGGCCAAGACTTGGCTCATTTATGATTAACTGTAAGACAAACAAAGGAGAAAGCATGATGGAAATGATAAAGAAACAGCTGTTTCATGACTAACAGTAGGAAGAAGGCAAGACAATAAGATTACCAGTGACTGCTGCTTCCTTTCCATCATGCTCCTCTCATGTCTTGCAATTAGACATACACCTACTAGGTAAAGGTAAAGGACCCCTGGGCAGTTAAGTCCTGTCAAAATCAACTAGGGAGTGCAGCACTCATCTTCACTTGCAGTCCAAGGGAGCTGGTGTTTGTCTGCAGAGCTTTTCTGGGTCATGTGGCCAGCTTGACTAAGCCACTTCTGGTACAACGGGACACCGTGACGAGTGCTAGAGTGCACGGAAATGCTGTTTACCTTCCTGCCACAGTGGTATGTTCATGCTCGGACTGTTCATGCTTCCAGATAGTCTCTCCTGCTCTTTTGCAGGATATTCCATCATATTTCCCCCCATCAGACAGCATTCCCTGCCCACTGAACATGCTGAGTCCTCATTGGGCTTTTTTTGAGTGATGAGGTGGTATTTTCTTTTTTTCTTTTGCTTCTTAGGACTTTCCCACCTTGGAGTTGCCCCTGAATCTGCTACCACCATCTTGTGCTTAGTACCTGGCACTCAGAGAATTGAGTTCACTATCTGATGATAAGCTAAATTCACAAAGGGCAGGTCTATAAGTGGCTACCAGACACATTATTGGCACTAAGCCACTGAATATCAGTTGTTGAGGAGCAGCAGGAGAGGGGCGTTGCCCTACAAGCCTTGCTTGCAGTCATCCTTGAACCATTTGGTTGCCCATGCTGAGAAAAAGAATGGTAAAATCTTACAGCTGGAGGGGATTTGGGAGGTCATCCTGAATGTAGGATTGGCAATGCAGGCTGCTTCTACAGCATCCATGAGCCTGCTGTTTCTACTCATTGTTTCTACTCATTGTTTCTAGCTCTGCTCTCGCATGGAACTATGTTCAATCCTTCATATATGTGAAGAAAGCTATCAAGTTTTTCCTTAAACTTTGCTCGGCTAAGCATATCTATCTCTTTGAACTGTTCATCATCACACGACTTGGTTTTAAGACCACTCACCTTCTTGGTCAACTTCCTCTGGATGTATTAAAAGTAGTAAATCTTCTCCTTAAAATATGGCACCCAGAACAGGACACAGGGGTGCTGACTTGGGCCCCAGATTATGGATGCCCAGTGGCACACAACCTAATATAACATCATGAAATCATGAAGTTGCACACGAGGCCCCACGAGGCCTTGGACATTTAGAAGACATCTGAAGGCAGCCCTGTTTAGAGAAGTTTTTAATGACTGATGTTTTAATGTATTTTTAACCTTCTGTTGGAAGCCGCCCAGAGTGGCTGGGGAAACCCAGCCAGATGGGCAGAGTAGAAAATAATAATAATAATAATAATAATAATAATAATAATAATAATAATAATTTATTTATTTAACACCATTTCTGAGGCCTTTAAAGCCTCAGATACCACCTCTGATGTCCCCATGAAGCCTCAGACATGACTTCTGGTGCCTCTAAGAAGCTGCCATTTAAGAGTGGAACGATGGGCCAATCTGGAGCTGGAATGGTTAGCATTGGTTCCATTATTTATATCAGATGGGAGGAACCTTTTTTCCAGCCCAAGGCCACATTCCCTTGTGGAGATCGGGGGCCTCATGCTGCTTTGGGTGGGCTGACTGCAATGGATGTGACTCTTATTGGTCTAAGTATTGATAAGCTCTGTCCCAGCCAGCAGTCTCCATTCTCCAATTTAACCTTTAACCTCCAGCACCAGGAAAGCAGTGATAATTAAGAGGCTGGCGAGGGTTTTGCCCTGGGGAAGAGATGTGGCACCAGAAGAGTCCAGAGGGCTGGATAGAGAACCCTAGAGGGCCACATTTGGCAACCCCCGACATGAGGTTCCTCCCTCTGGCTGTGGACCTCTGGCTATTTTCAGCTGTGGACCATTATTTATACAATTGATTGAATTAGAATTTCCTGAAAAATTCTATAACACCAAATGCTATTCTACATATTTTCTCAGGGATGTCTGTTTCCAGAGAATTTGCTATATATGGTTGTTCAATCCAGCAGAAGGAGGTAGAAGAACATGATTAAATGTGGCAGTGGGGTTTCTTAAAAAAAAATACAAATAAAATGAACTCTCTATGTGGAATGGGGAAGGGAATGAACCATTGGGATTGGCTTCCGATGAAAGAAATTAATTCCCAGTGTTTTCCAAATATATCAGCATTAGACTCCCTATTAAAATATATATATACTGGACCAAATAAAAGTTTACAGTTTAATAGAGTTAGTAGTAACCGGAGGTGGTTGCTCTTTGGGAACCTATTAACCTGCAGATCAGTGAAATTTGATACTTCAGATTGGGGTGCCAATTTGAGAACTGGTTTCATTTATTTGCAATTGCATTCTTGTCAATGCAAATGAGAGATCTTTGTTACTAAAAAGAAAAGTTTCTTGGATTGTGACTCTTCCAGCTCATTAAATTAGCCTCCTTTCTAGTGTCCTGTGGGGCTTGGCTGCCTATTTCCAAAACACATCTCTCTCCCGCGAGCTTCCGTTGCAGTAAGGGAGTCTACAAATAAGTTGGCAAATAGGTTCCTCCCTGTCCCCACTGCATTATAAACTTTTGCAGACTTTTAATAAGGCCCCTATATGCTGTTGTGCAAAGTATATTTTTTAAAGCAACTTGTCATTAGCAAACTTTGCAAACGGCAATACCCTAGATAGGCAATTATTTTTGTTATGAAGTGCAAGAAACTTCCACACACTACTGCTTTCTGATGGAGCTGGTTGGAGAGTTATGGCTGAATAAACCAAGAGCAGTCAATGTACTGCCCTCCAGCCGATGACCACAGTGGCTGGGGCAGATGGGAGTTGTGGTCCAAAACATCTGGAGAGCACCACATTGGCAGGAGTGGGGAACCTGTGGCCCTTCAGATGTTGCTGGACTACAACTCGCATCACCATGGGCCATTCTGGCTGGACCTGATGCGAGTTGTAAACCAACAACATCTGGTTCTCCATCCCTGCTCTAAAGCCACAGCTCCCTGATGTCTTTTACTAAGGGACACTTCACATAAAACCACCTCAGATAGTGGTGCCATGGGTGAGGAACTGGTAGGGTCAACATCAGGACTTAGTAGCATCTGGCACTTTAAAGGCCCATGGTCCAGCAGGGGGCTAACTGCACAGCCTCCTGGCCCTGCTCTTGCTCCTATTTGCTCTGGCTGCCTTTTCACCTGCCTTCTCCCTGGATAACGGTGCCATTCGGGTGTCAAGTGGGCAGAAAAGCAGAGTGACAGTGATGACATGGACATGGACGTGGGACTGCTTGGGGAGGCAGCCTCCAAGGGCCTCTTTCTCAGGAACGCACTAAAATCTGGAGCCTACCCATGGCTATTGGACACCAACATTGTTGCATGATTATTTGGCTTCACTGAAAACAGTTAGTGTGTTCACTCAAGGACCTGCTCTATAGGGAGCTGGCTTCAGGCACTAGGCCCATTGGCAGACCAACTCTGTCTTACAAAGATGTCTGCAAGTAAGACATGAAGAGAGAAACCTCAACCCTGCCATGTGGGAATCCCTTGCCGATGTCCACAGTTCCTAGAGACAGTCAGGTTGTATATTCACAACAGTGGAAGAATGACCACGGGGGGGGGGGGAGCACAGAGAGAAGAAACACCATGGGGCATCTGTAGCAGCAAAACCAGCTGCCTTCATCTGCCCCAGCTGCAACAAAATATGTTTCTCTCCCGTAATGGTCTCTACAGCCACAGCAGGCACTGTAACACTTCAAGGCTTGACTTCATTACCAAAGGCGCACTCCTCCATTGTCTCCCGAGGCACACATATGCCAACCTGTTCGCCCAATGAACAGGATGTTGCCAAGAATACATCCTACAAACTGCAATCATGGCACTGTGTGATGGTGGAAGGAAGTGTTAGATTAGAGAAGCTCAATCAATCAAGTGTTTACTAGGGTCAACGGACTATTAAACAGAGTACAAAGTATAAAGTAATTTAGAACCCCATCCTCAGTAGAACTGAATATGAATGATTAAATGTGGCATTAGGAACTCAGCATCATAGCAAGTCTGAGAGATACTGGGGATAATTCAATGCTGTGCAAAGTTGATTGTTCTGTCAGCCCTCTGCTCCCCCTGCAAGCTGTCTTCCCCCCCCCAGCCAATTTTGGGTGCAGAAGACACTTTGGGGAGGAGGGGGATAAAAAGACCTTGCGCGAGGACTCCACTGATGAATACCACCCATTACAGCATATAATGACAGCTGGTTGGTAATCAGTTTAGAAGACACCTCAAGGAAGATACTCAAAATGTTGCAGTGCATTGCTGGAGAAGATCTGTAATGGCTAATACCCACACCTAAGAACAGAACCTCTGTCTTTAGAGGCAACATATCTCTGCTTACCAAATGGTGTGGACCCACAACAGTAAAAAGACTCAGTAAAAGACTCTGGGAGCTGTCGGGTGAACTTTTAACCCCCCCTTCAAAGCTACTTAAATCAACTTTGAACTGCCTCCATTGAAAAGCCCATAAAGCTGTGGGCTGGATAAAATAGCCCTATTTATCTCCGAGTACAAAGATGGTACTTACAAGACAATGTTGCAAAGAACTGGGGATTTCACCTTTACAACCTGCAACAACTCCCCCAAAGAAAAAACAGGTCAAAATTTCAACCTACTTCCATCCCAAGGCTGATGAAGCAAATAATCCAGGAAATCTCCATTCTCATGAGTGGTCTATTGACCACACCTGGATTGGAAGGGAGGAAAAAACTAACGTCGGAGGTGAGGGAGTGGACCTGGCAACAGAACTAAAACAAGCTGAGCTAGCCAAAGAGGGACATGAAGCAAGTTTAGAACAGGAGCTATTCCTGGAAAACCCAGAAGCCATGTTAAACAAGCCTCCCCTCTCCTCCCTATCAGGAGAGAATTTAAGGTGCCCTTCCCTGACTGAACCGATTGAGACAGACAAATGGCCAAACAGCTTAAGGTTACAGTACCCGGACAACTTTATCTTCTACTTGTCAGGGATGTTTGAAGAGTTACTCAAAACTCATTTCACACAGATAAGCAAAGAACTTGAGCCAATTAAAAATTTCCTTTCGGAAAGCTTGAACCTGCTTACCACCCTAACTGAATTGATTAAGAACCATGAGGTCGCTTTCCCTCACATGACATCTGGGACTAGGACTAATGGAGGTGAAACCAAGCCAGGACTCGATTACAAAAAAACCCCAGAAACAATTCAGTGCAGGAGGGAGGGTCCCTTGCTCCCAAGAAACCAACCTTAAAGAGAAAATGCTCAACACAAAAAATGAAGAAGACCAAAAACATCAAATTGAGAGGCCAAAAAGGAGCGCCGACCTGCCAGACTAAAAAAATGAATTTCCAGAAGCTCTTTAAGGTGCTGGAGAATATAACAACAAAGAACTCTGCTTCTACAACCCAAAAGAAAATCACAAACTCATGCATACCAATAAAGCACTCTGAGGAAAAGCCCCACGCCCCAGCAGATCACACACCGCCCTCTAGTGGGGAAATAGGAAAACCAAAGGAAATTTCAGCTCCCAAGCAACCAACCCTTCTCTTGACATCACAAATAAATCCTGTGTACCCCAATATAACAAAAAAGGATCGAGATGAAACAACACAGACTTGTTGGAAGCTAACGCTAAACAAACACAAACTTGCCTTCACAATACTTCCCACAAACAGAGGTCATCCATCATATGCTCAAAGAAAAGTAAATATTCCCGAAAAAATCGGAATAGTCACCAGGGGCCTCGTGACAGCAGAAAATATCATCAAGGTAAAATTCGTCCCTCATGATACGGCCCAAAATAGGGCTATAGTGACTTTTAAGGACGGGCTCTCAACTAAGCAGACCCTTTCTAATAAAGACAATTTCCTGAGGGCTGGCTTGCTTGTGCACCGTTTCTTCGAAAACATCGAAGACCCTTTACCGCTTCTAGGAGCACATAGGCCAGCCAGACCAAAAACCAAAACCAGCACTGCAGAATCCAACAGTGCCGGAAATGGTAAGCTGCTCTACCCAGAGGCTGGCAATCTTAAACAATCTGGCAGGCTGTACAAAACCCGGCCCTCACCAAATAAGCTAGAAAAGGATTTCTCCTCAAAGGATGAACAACTCCTAACAACCTACCTCAAGCAGATTCTACTTTCCCAGGATGCACTAATTGAAAGACTATCGACCATAAGGAACTCCCTTCCACCTCTAGCCCTGCCTCCCCCCATGGAATTTAATTGTAAATCAAAGCCTTTAACCAACGAGGAATGGACAACTTGTCGATATCTGTCTCCAGAAGAAATGGGCCTTCCTACATCCTACAACAGCCCAGTCCAAATCGCAACAAGTCGAACTAGTAGTGCCAGCGCCAGGAATTGGCTCAATCTTCATGGACTGCCGGGGAATCCTAGAAGCTATTCATACAGAGGAATGAAATAAGGTCTTAGCGGGTGACTGCCTGGACAGACAAATTAATACCCCCAAATTAGTCTTTCCCTCAAAAGGCTCCCCCATTCCTCTGCATCGCAGCTCAATCAAGCCAAACTCAAAGGACCCGAGGAATCAGCGGCAGAAAACAGCTATGAGTGCCTGGAATCTAAAAACCCAAGAATCAACCACTGCCCTAAACATCATCTCCTGGAATGTTGCCGGCTGGTCCAGATGCCTCTCCCATTCTACAGACATTCCCTTCTACCGTCAAAACTTTAACATTATTGCTCTCCAGGAGACGTGGGCGGCTGAAAATCCATCACTGGAAGGATACTATACATATGCAGTGAGAGCAGTTGCAGGCAGAGGACCAAGGAGGCTCAGGCGAGGGTTATGCATCCTAATCTCACTCTGCCTAAACGCCACCTGTAAGGAACTGTCCCCCCTAGAGCATCTAGCAATGGGCCTACTCATATCCTGGGGAAACTGCAGTTTACTAATTATCAACACTTATATCCCCCCAACAAGCAAAATAATAATAATAATAATAAAAACGATATTGAGGGCATCTGGAATAGACTGGACTCTTATGTCAGGTTACTGCTAACAGACTATCTGGGAGCAAAGGTCCTGCTGGTGGGCGACCTAAACGCAAGGTTAGGTCCTGACGACCCCAGTTTAGAAACCAAATACAGGCCAAAAATAGGGTACCCTGGCGACTTTGGCACGGAGGCCTTGCAACTACCAAGGCAGTCAAAGGATCAACATTCAAATTTTGCTGGAGCCTGCCTCCTCAAATTCTCTAGGCAGCTAAGTCTTCATATCCTAAATGGTCGCACCAGGGGTGACATCCCCGGGGAATATACATTCATTCATGTATATACATCCAGCACAATTGATTATATGTTGGCGGACAGTGAATTGCTAACAAAAATAGTGAATTTAAAAGTGCTCCTATTCATAGAGGGGGACCATTTCCCTTTGCACCTCCAGGTGTCTTCGTTAAACGAGTCACCCTTCCTGAGAACAGTATACCCTGCAGAGATCACCGCATTAGAGCGACCTGGTTGCCGAGTCAAATGGACCCCTGCACTTGACCCCAAACTGAAGAAGATTCTAACCTCTGAAAAACTCCGTACAATTTTAACTGGCTTTGGGAATAATCCTAGGCCTGAGGACCCAGTTTCCAAGTATGAGAGCCTGCTCCAACAATTAAAACCCCATCTTTTTAATACCACAGAGAAAAGGCCAACTAAACCAATAACATCAAACAAACCCTGGTTTGATCACACCTGCTCTGAGGCAAAGAAAGCCCTGCAAAATACTTACAAAGCCACCCTGACAGCCGAAAATTCTGTCAGACACCAAGCCTATCTTGCCGTCCGTGCCCTAAAAAAAGAATATAAAGACCTAATACGCCACCAAAAGAATGCCTATACCAGAAAATGTTGGCTAGAATTAATTAGTGCGGCAAAAGCAAAAGATCAGACACTATTCTGGAAACTGGTAACTTCTGGCACCCATAAAGCTATTTCCCCCTTAACCTCACAAATTCTCCCTAGCCTATGGGTCTCATTCTTCCAATCTTTGTACGAGGACGCTGAACCTCCACTACGGAATTATAATATAGAACAACTGGCTAAATGGCCGCCTGTTTCAGTAACTGAAGTGAAAGCATATATAAACCAACTGAAAACGGCCAAAGCCCCAGGCTCAGACAGCATTACGCCAAAAATGATAAAAGCACAGGCGGATTGGTGGGCACCTTTCTTACCCACCCTCTGCACATACATAGATGACACCGGCCGCATCCCAAGGGAATGGGGAACAGCCATAATAGTCTCAATCAATGAAAAGGGCAACAGAGGGGACCCAATGAATTATAGGCCGATTAGCTTATTAAGTGTGATTAGTAAACTCTACTCAAAGCACCTCCTTAATAAGTTTACAGAATGGCTAGAGAATGAAGATATTCTGGCAATAGAACAAGCGGGCTTTAGACCCAGAAGGTCCACGACAGATCACTGCCTAACGCTACAACATCTCATTGACAAATACAAATCTAGAGGGCAGGCCTCACTATATGCTGCCTTTGTCGACCTAAAAGCAGCTTTTGATACGGTCTCCAGAACCAGACTCTGGGACAGACTACAGGGTTACCAATATAGATAGAAGGCTACTGCTCTTAATTCAGGTACTGCATGCAAACACGGCTCTTAGAGTCAGGTGCAGCTGCCTAGGACACCTAACGGACCCTATTAAAACCTTCAAAGGAGTCAGGCAAGGGTGCCTATTGGCCCCTCTACTATTTAATTTCTATCTAAATAACTTAGTATCTGCACTCAATGACTCAGATCTCCACCCGCCGAAGCTTACAAATCAGCATATTTCGGTCCTGCTATATGCTGATGATGCGGTAATTCTATCCAGAACCCCCATTGGACTCAAAAGAGCACTAAGAAAGCTTGCAACATACTGTGAATCTGAATGTCTCAAAATCAACTATCAAAAGACCAAGATACTTGCTTTTGGGGAAAAACCAAAGCTTAGAAGCTGGGAACTCCAAGGCCATAAATTAGAACAAGTCACAAACTACAAGTATCTAGGAATGGTGGTACAGGGCTCAGGAACCAACAAACTACAAATAAACTCCATCGGGAGTTCAGCGGAAAAAAACGCAAATTGTATCCTCAAATTCTTCAGAGCACAAGGGGGCTTCTTCGTCCCTGCAGCTCTAAAATTATACAAGGCCAAATCTTTGGCACAACTCCTCTATGGTTCCTTTTTGGGCCCGCCTTCCTCTGCTTTCTCCCCACTTGAGAGAGTTCAATCTAGATTTCTTAGAGCTCTTCTCCAAGTCCCCAGATGTGTCTCAAACGCATGGGTGAGATTGGAAACGGGGATGATGAGAGTGGAGGCTAGCATCTGCCTAACATCAATCAACAAATGGCTGACATTGAACCTGCTCCCCCGAGGGATAGCCCCATTGATCCTCTGTGACCAATTCCAGTTGGGCTGGCAGACTGCAGTCCTGAACACCCTCCAGAAACTAGGTTTTGCCCCTCAAGCCCTTCTAAGTCGGGGCTTGGGCCAGGCAAAAGCTACGGTCAGGCAAATAATATTAGACACCGAGAGTCAGCAGGACTGTGCAAGGTGCCTCGACTTTAGAATTGGAGAAATCGAGAGATATATAGCCGCACTGGCAGTATATCTCTTCTTTCTCGTATCTAGGGATGCAAGAAGGGCCTTTACACTCGCCAGAAGCTTGGCTCTTCCCTCACTGGTCCTGGATGGAGCTTTTAGAAGGGCCCCGTATGCTCAGAGACTTTGCACCTGCCCATTGGGAGAGATAGGAAGCCAAGAACACTTGTTCTTTAGATGTCCCTTTTATGAAGAGGCACGTAGTAAGATCTTGGATCCCCTACTGGTGAGGCTCGCCAACCTCCCACGAAAGCAAAAATTTGACCTTTTGCTCTTAGGCAAAGATCAGAAGATGACCTAGATGGTCGCCAGATTCTGTGTACAGATCTGTAGGCGCAGACCATCGCCCAACTCAAAATAGTCCGGCATGGAAAGCCCCAAACACGGATCCATGGGTGATTCTGAGTCAACTCCCTGGGACAGTTTATTGTTGTACATTGTTGCTAAATTTAGTGTTGTACATTGTTTTAATTGTCTGTTTTAACCACATCTGCACAGCAGTTTCTAATGTTCTGAGTGTCCTCTATTTCAGAGGCTTCTACTCTGCAGCCTCTTATAGTTGTTTTAACTGCGAGTCTTTTAGTTCTTATGCTCTTACAGTTGTTTTAACTGCGTGTCCTTGTTTGTTTTTTAGTTCTTATCTGTTTTAATTATCAGTTTTTTATCCATCCATTATCCGTGTTTAATCTTATTTTAACCATATGTTTTATCCTATGTCTGTTTCCTTGTCCTCATTTGCTCTAACAATTATCGGTTAAAAAAATCCTAACTGCTATTTTATCTATATGCTTTTTTAATCCTGGTCTGAGACGTTAATAAAGTTCATTCATTCATTCATTCATTCATTCATTCAATAGAATTATAGAGTTGGAAGGGACCCCAAGAGTCATCCAGTCCAACCTCCTGCAATGCAGGAATCTCAACTAGATAATACATGACAGATGACCATTCAACCTCTACTTAAAAACCTCCAAGGAAGGAGAGTCGATCACCTCTCATGGGAGTCAATCAAACAGCTCTTACTGTCAGAAAGTTCTTCCTGATGTTGAATCAAAATCTCCTTTCTTGTAACTTGAAGACATTGGTTTCAGTCTTACTCTTCAGAGCAGAAGATGGCTCTCATATCTCCTCTCAGTCTTCTCCAAGCTAAACATATCCAGCTCCCTCAACTGTTCCTCATAAGGTTTGGTTCCTAGACCCTTGATGATTCTGGTCGCCCTCCTCTGCACATGTTCCAGCTTGTCAAGGTTCTTCTTAATTTGTGGTGCCTAGAAGTGGACACGGTACTCCAGGTGTGGTCTGACCAAGGCAGAATAGAGTGGGACTATGATTTCCCTTGATCAGGAACAACAACAACAACCCCACCCATTGAACTGGGTTGCCCCAGGCACCCCCAGCCTTCCAACATAACATAAAAAACATAACGCATTAAAAACTTTCCAAAACTACCTTCATTTTTTTCCAAAAAGGCATGTATTTGGTTCTCTCTTTGACATGGGATGGGAGGGCATTCCACAGCTTCTGCTGATGTAGCCTAGAATAGCATTAGCTTTTTTTGCTACTGCATCACACTGTTGGCTCATGTTCAGCTTGTGGTCAATAAAATCCCTAAATCCTTTTCCAATGTACTACTGGCAAGTCATGTGTCCCACATCTTGTATTTATTTAGCTGGTTCTTCCTGCCTAAATGTAGAACCTTATATTTGCCCCATTGAGATTCATTTTGTTAGTTTGGGTCCAGTTCTCCAATCTGTTAAGGTCATCATGAATCCCAATTCTGTTTTCTGTGGCATTGACTACCCCTTCCAGTTTGGTGTCATCTGCAAATTTAATGAGCATCCCCTTAATATAATCATGCAAGCTTGATGTCATGTGTTATTGCTGCAAAGTGTGAGGCTCTTATGAATTACAATTGTGAATTACAATTGTTCTCAGGACGCTTGCTGCCCTGAGAAAGGCAAGGAGTACTTCCGGTTGAGCCACGGACCCGACGCAAGCGGGACTTTCTCGGGAGAGAGAAAGTCCGGGTTCTCGAGGGTAAATGGGGGTGCTACAGGGCATGGTAGCCCCCCAAAACCCCTCTGGAGGGAAACCAGAGGGTCAGGAGCCCAGCGGAGCCATCTGCAAATCGCCCGGCCGTCAGGTAACTCCGTAACAGGAGTGAAGAGAACGGCGGGCGGAGAAAGCAGGCACCGGGGAAGTCATTGTCTCACCCTCGAGAACGCAGCCCCAGGCTTGCAGGGCGAGTGATTGATTCTCAAAAATAAAGAATCAAAGCCAAATTTGGACTTTGGAAAATTGGAGCATACAAAAGGAAGGCTTTGGGAAAAGAAGGTGAAAAAAGAGGTCAGTTCTTATCTGAAATCGGAGAACGACGCAAGACTACGAGCGGAGCGTGGAGAGGAGGTTGGTAACGCAGCAAGCGGCTAGAACTTCCCCCTCTTAAAAAACTTGCTAAAAGTGATATAAACTGTTGCAAAAAGTAACAAAGAGTTGCAGAAGAAGGGAATAACTAAAAGAGGGAGCAGAGGGTAACTATTTTATGACTTTAAAAGGCTCTTGATATAACGAAGGGTCTGAAGGAAGTAAAAAGAAAGGATACTTCTCGGTACTTTCACTTTCAAAAAAACTGCGCAACAAAGTAGAACTTTTGTGCCTCCATTTTAACGGAAAGATAGAGTTACCCAGCTATAAGTAAAATTTGGAAAGTCAATATTAGGCAGCATAAATTACTGTCTCACTATTTTTTACCCCTGCTTTCAAACAAATTTAACTGTTTAAACACAACGGGAAAGGACTGTGTTTGAATGAAGGTTTTACCTTCGTAATTGGTTCCTTTTTATGTGTATCTGCGGAAGGAAATGAGAAAGAGCTGCTGTACGAAGGACTTTTTACTTGGAGTTAAGTGAACCAGGATTTGAACTAACAAACTACTCCCTGCTATTTTTACTCGTCATTTTTATTTTTATTTTGATAGGGGAACAGTCTGGACTATTAAAAAATTATTTTGTTCTCTTCTCTCCTCTACTTGTTTTGTACAGTTGAACTTAAATTTGCTATTTTTAAACAGGGAGCCCTTGGCAACTTTTGGATTTATTTTGGATAGATTCTTCTGGACATCTCCTCTTATTTCCTCTCTTTGGATATATTGGGTACTTTTGGATCCTCTTATCAATACCCTCAGTAATTTTGGCCATTTAATTGGATTATTTTTATTGGATTACAATATACAGCTATTGGATTTTATTGGATACAGATAATATACAGATATTGGATTACAATAATTTGGGCAACACTATAATTGGGAGATTTATTTGTTCATAACAAACCGATATGGATTTAGCCTAAGTGGTGGCAAGAAGAAGGAAGAAAGGAAGAAAAGCTTTGGTGTGGGAGTGGCCTCTTCAAAGTTTAAATTTATAGGTTAATAGGTGTTCCGCCATACAAGTAGAAATTATATTGGAAAAATTTACTCAGTAAAAATTTGCTTATATAAGTTAATTGATATATAAACTTAAGTGTATGAGAATCTGGGAGGGGGATCTTTTTATGTCTTTCTTTATCTTACATATCATTTATGGAAAAATGTCTTAATGATTGCATGTTTGGATTGAACACTTTATTATTATTGACTGCTGTCAGGGAACTGTCATCTGAGACGAAGGAGGTGAAAGGGCTCATGGAGGGTGAGAGAGACCACTCAGCGGAGGAGGGGACCAGCAGGGGGAGAAGTGGAGTTCCAAGGGAAAGTGAGTCGGAGGGAGGGCTCAGAGACACTTCAAGCGAGAACAGTGGGGAGGTTTCAGGACCTCCCGTAGGGACACCCACTCCTCGGCGGAAACTGTCACGCCGAGAGTCCAGAAGACGCGTTTCCGTTAAGGAGCTTTTATGCTGGAAGAAGTTCCGTAAACGCCCACTGTCCGATTCAACGAGCGATTGATGGAGCCATGCTTAAGGAGCTCCATCACAGACAGAGGTTTGGGGACTTAGCCAAACTCTGAGGGATCAGGATTTTACGCACAAGCAGCTCACCATCCCATCACAGCAATCGGACAGTCCCTGAAAGCAGCTTGTGCAGAGAGGCATCATGAGCAACCCAGCCGGAGCCGGAGGAGCAGCAGGAGCTGGAGAAAGTCCAAGTCTGGAAGAAAGGTACAGAATGTTGGAACTCCAGCTAGCAATGCAAACGGCGAGGCTAGAAGAAAGGAGGGCGCAGGATGCAGAAAAGGCAAAAGGCGCTACACTAGCAAGAAAGATGCCAGGAATGGTGCAGAAGTTTGGGGGGGACCCCAGGAACTACCAAGCCTTTAGGACAGAGATGCAGTATGCTCTCGAACTGCAGTTTAACGACTTTCCCGATGAGGCATCGCGAGTGGCGTTTGTGATTGGCCATCTCGAAGGGGGGGCGAGAGACTGGGTGAGGCCCCTGATGGCAGGGAATAGTGACATGCTGAAGGACGCGAGGAAGTTTTTTTGCGCCATGGATTTGATGTTTTCCAGCGAGATTGAACAGGGACTGGTGCGCAGACAATTGATGGCTTGCAAACAGGGGAGCCGATCTGTTCGTGAGTACTGGACTGAGTTTACAATGTTGATACATAAATTGGGGTGGGACTTATCGGCGGAACCCATTCAAATGCTCTTTGAAGAGGGGCTTTCTTCGGCGGTGAAAGACGAACTTTCCCGGGCGCCCAGGGCGGAGTCTATGGACCAGCTGACCAAATCAGCGCTGACCATTGGAGCGCGCCAGGAGGCAAGAGCCTTGGAGAAGCGGGAGGGGAAAGGAGAGCGTTGGAGGGATTTCCGCATTCCAGAGATTCCAGAACCAAGTTTCCCGCCCGGAGAGCCGATGGAAGTTGGAACAGCGCGCGCGCGCGCAGTTTCAAATCCCAGTGAAGGGAGGAAGAAGGAGGGAAAGAGCGCCAAGAAATGTTATCTCTGCCAGCAGCCAGGTCACTTTGCCAGAGTCTGCCCGCAAAGAAAGGAATGGCAAGGGATGGCGGGAGCTGTTGGGGGGAAGGAGGAGGAAGTCCAGGAGCCAGTAAAAGCCAACGCCTGTCTGCCACTGTCAGGGCACTGCAGACAGGCCAAGGAGCAGTAAAAGTGCCCACTCCGGAACCTCCAAGACCAGCCCTAGTAATAGAGGTGTTGCTAGAGCTGGCAAACGGATACCCACTAAAGACCAAAGCGCTGTTGGACTCAGGCAGCTCCTGTAATTTTATGAGCAAGGAGTTTGCAGCTGAACACCAGATACAGACACTCCCTTTAAGCAACCCCCTGCAGGTCACCACGATCGATGGGAGGGAGCTGTTGGGGGGAGAAGTTAGCCTACAGACCGTCCCAATGGTTATGAGGGTGGCAAGGCACACCGAAAGGATAGCGTTCAATGTAGCCACCCTGGGAGGGGCGCCAGTCATTTTGGGAATGAGCTGGCTAGCGTTGCATGACCCGCTAGTGGGCTGGCATCAGAGAGTGGTCTCCTTTGGGTCAGCACATTGCCTGGAACACTGCAAAGAGGGAAAGGTGCCAGAAGGGGCAAAAGCCTCCCTAGCAGGGACGGAAGTGGCGGACAAAGGGAAGGTGCCCAAACAATACGCTGACCTGAGCAAGGTCTTCAGCGAAAGGGAAGCAGATAAACTACCACCGCATAGAGACTTTGACTGCCAAATTAACCTGGTCCCTGGGGCCCAGCTCCCCGTGGGCAAGCTGTACGCCATGTCAGACAGGGAAATGCAGGAGTTGAGGGAGTTTATTGACAAAAACCTGAAGAGAGGTTTCATCAGAGAGTCCAGAGCGGTGGGGGGCAGCCCAGTGTTTTTTGTGGACAAAAAAAACACGGATAAACCGAGATTGGTCGTGGACTACCGGCGGCTGAATGCCGTGTCAGAACAAGTGACTTTCCCCATGCCCAGGATTGATGACATTTTGACCAGGGTGAGGAAGGGAAAGATATTCACGAAACTGGACCTGAGAGGAGCGTACAACCTGATACGAATAAAGAAGGGGGATGAATGGAAGACAACGATGTTCACCCCCCTAGGGGCTTTCGAATATCTTGTTATGCCCTTTGGATTACAAGCAGGCTCCGCCTGTTTTCAATCGCTCATGAACCATGTACTGGGACCTTTGCTCTACAAGAATTGCGTGGCCTTCCTCGATGACGTGCTGATATATTCAGAGAATGAGGAGCAGCATGTAAAGGATGTCAGGGAAGTGCTGAGCCAGCTGCAAGCAAACCAGTTGTGGGTGAAATTGGAGAAGTGTCAGTTCCACACCAAGGAGGTGGAATTCCTGGGGTACCGCCTATCAGACAAGGGATTAGCCATGGATCCAGGCAAGGTCCAGGCGGTGCTGGAATGGAAGACACCGAAAACGAAAAAAGATGTGCAAAGGTTCTTAGGGTTTGGGAACTTTTACCGTAAATTCATCAAGAACTTTGCCCACTTAACGGCTCCCATCACGGACTGTCTAAGCAGCAAGAAGAAATTCGTCTGGACGGCGGAGGCGGAGCACGCTTTTGAGGAATTGAAAAAGGCATTCGCTTCGGAAGAACAGCTCCTGCATGTGGATTTACAAAAACCCATGAGAGTGGAAACTGATGCCTCAGACCGGGCGGTGGGGGCGGTGCTGCTTCAGCCAGGGAGCAATGAGTCGGAATGGAGACCGTGTGCCTTCTTTTCGCGTAAGCTGAACAAATCCGAGAGGAACTACACGGTATATGACCGAGAACTACTCGCCATTCACGAAGCGTTCCGGAGATGGAGACACTTACTAATTGGCGCACAGCATAAGGTGCAAGTGTGTACGGACCACAAGAATTTGGAGTATTGGAGAACGGCACGAGTGCTCAACCAACGACAAGTGAGATGGGCCCAGGAGTTCTCCAAATTCCATTTTGAAATCTGCTATGTGCCAGGTCCAGAAAACATCAGAGCGGACGCTCTCTCTCGCAAACCTGAATATTTGGAGGGGGAGGGAGCGCCAGAAGAGAGACATATTATCCCAGAGGACCACTGGGTGTGTGGTGCGGCCTGGGTGGGGCAAAGAGAACTGGTAGAGGGAACGGTAAATGATGAGTACGCCCAGGATAAGCTCAGAGGTTTAAGGAGAGAGGGAGAAGACCCCGGAGGTTTTGAAGAAAGAAACGGGGCATTGTATTACAAAGGGGCGCTATATATACCCGAAGGGGAATTGAGGGGGAGAGTACTCAAACAGCTGCACGACAATCCCACAGCGGGGCATTTTGGGCAACACAAGACCATGTGCTTGGTGACCAGGGAGTTTTGGTGGCCCAAGGTGAGGGAGGATGTACGGGAGTATGTGAGAAGGTGTGACCAATGCCAGAGAGCCAAAGGAGAAAGGCGGGCACCAGCGGGGTTATTAGAACCGTTACCCACACCAGAACGACCGTGGGAGGCGGTGTCGATAGATTTTATGACTGATCTGCCCAAATCCCAGGGGAAAACCGCCATACTAGTCGTAGTAGACCAGTTAACTAAGATGGGTCACTTTGTAGCTTGCTCACATGCAGTCACGGCGGAAGAGACAGCGAAATTGTTTGTAGAACATATTTTTAGGCTGCATGGCGCCCCCTTGAGGGTGGTTTCCGACAGAGGGAAACAGTTCACGTCCAGATTCTGGAGGAAGCTTATGAGCTTGTTGCACGTAGAGGTCAACTTTTCGACTGCCAGGCACCCTGAGACCAATGGGCAGGCGGAGAGGGCAAACGGTATCCTTCAACAATACCTGAGGTGTTATGTCAATGACAGAGAAAACGATTGGGTCGAAAAGTTGGCACTAGCGGAATTTGCTTACAATAATGCAGAGAATGTGTCCACCGGGATGAGCCCCTTTTTGGCTAATTATGGGTGCCACCCCAGGGCGTTTCCAGGGGAAGGAGGAGAGAGATGGAGTGTTCCGGCCGCTGAACTTTTTGTAGAAGAAATGGAAGCGATCCATCGTCAACTCCAACACAACTTAGAAAGGGCCAAAGAAGAATATAAGAGGCAGGCAGACAAGAGCAGAAGGGAAGGTGAAACAATTAGGGTGGGGAGTTGGGTCTGGCTATCTACCCAAGGATTGCCGTTCAAGGGGGGTTGCAAGAAATTGAGACCCAAAAGATTGGGACCATTTGAGGTCATCCAACAGGTCAACCCAGTGGCTTTCAGACTCCGGTTACCGAACCACATGAAACTGCACCCAGTATTCCACAGGTCATTACTGTCACCATACAGGGGGGAAGGTGAAGGGGTATCCACACGGGGGCCAGCCATAGAAGAAAGGGAAAGCCGCAACTATGTGGCGGAAATCATCGACTCCAGGTGGAAGGGTAATCAGGTGGAGTATTTGGTCGCGTGGGAAGGGGAACCGGAGTCGGAAAACACCTGGGTGAAGGCAGAGGAGGTCCATGACGAGGTCTTGATCGAAACGTTCCACCAAAGGTTCCCCAGGAAACCTCAGCCAGTAGCGAGGTTCCGGAGGGAGTACTTTGGCACCACCGACGATGAGGAGGAACTGGAGGGATTCAGGGAATCGGAGTTGGAAGGAGGTACAGACTCCGAGGAGGAGGAGTACTTGGAAACCGGAAACAGCAAAAGGTGGAGGGAAGTGTTCGAAACTTCGGAAGATGAGGGAGGTTCCTTCAGGGGTTTTGCTCCCTCGCCTCCCGCAGAGGAGGGGAGGGAAGGGGGCGAAGGGGGCCCTGGAGGGGAGGTGGATGTCAGGGAACTGTCATCTGAGACGAAGGAGGTGAAAGGGCTCATGGAGGGTGAGAGAGACCACTCAGCGGAGGAGGGGACCAGCAGGGGGAGAAGTGGAGTTCCAAGGGAAAGTGAGTCGGAGGGAGGGCTCAGAGACACTTCAAGCAAGAACAGTGGGGAGGTTTCAGGACCTCCCGTAGGGACACCCACTCCTCGGCGGAAACTGTCATGCCGAGAGTCCAGAAGACGCGTTTCCGTTAAGGAGCTTTTATGCTGGAAGAAGTTCCGTAAACGCCCACTGTCCGATTCAACGAGCGATTGATGGAGCCATGCTTAAGGAGCTCCATCACAGACAGAGGTTTGGGGACTTAGCCAAACTCTGAGGGATCAGGATTTTACGCACAAGCAGCTCACCATCCCATCACAACTGCATATTAGGCGTTTGGATTTTGATTATAATGTCTCATACACAAAAGAAAGGGGGTGATGGGGGAACACCGGCAGAGAGGAGAGGTTCAAAACAAGAATCGGATCTCAAAGGAGAGATTATGAAAATGTTTGCAGAGGTTAACGTCAACATCAAGCAGAGCGAAAAGAATATAGAAGCGAAATTGGAACAAATGGATAAGAGAATGGGCCAAATGGACAAAAAAATTGATGTTACAGTTAATGAGCTGAAAGGGCAACTGAAGGACGTGAGCAAGAGAACACAGAACTTGGAAGAGGGAATGAAAAAGACAAGAGTGGAAATGAGGGAGATGAAGAAGGAAGAAGAGAGAATATGGGCGGGAATGTCAGAAATTAATAAAACTCAAGAGGAGGTCTGGGACGTGATTTCTATGAATGAACTCAGGCAAGGAGAAGTGAATTTAAGATTGAAACTTGTCCCAGAGGTGCAAGGAGAAAATATTAAAGAGAAATTAATAAAAGAAATTGCACAATGGATGGAGATGGATATAGAAGAGGTGACAAAATCTGTGCAAAGTGCATTCCGATTGAAGGGTCTTCCGGTAAGATGGCGTCGGAGATAGCAGCATAGTCAGGTTCGTCTGCCTTCAATTAAGATTTTAAGTAGGTTTTTTAGCCTTCCTGGACTCTAATTTTACAGTTTTAATGATTTATTGGCTGCCTTATCACCTCACCACTGCCCCTGTTTCTCCGAGTTAACGTTTTATTGTTTTATTGGCTTGTTGCTGTGCTACTGACCAAGCTGCCCCCCCCCATCAACAAATGCCTAAAGGAGCGGCTCCTGTGATTGATTGCCTGCTTTGATTCCTGGCTAAAAACTTGGACTAACATAGGGAGCAGCAGCCCCACGCTTTAGCTAACACCGACTTCGACTCCAGCCTGAGTGATTTATTACCTCCTTATCTTATTGGCATTTGGCTGCTGGAGGTTTGCCTACCACAACGAAACATCTTTCCAAGTGCAACTATAATAGAGGAGAGAGGAAGAGAGAGGAAGGGAGGAAGAGAGAGTACTGAGCTTTACTTACACTTCGGAACTTCACGCAGCTGGCGGGGCACAGCGGGGGCAGTAAATTAATGTTAACATCACTGGAGGGCTTTCAACGCCGTCAGGAAGTATCACTACATAGTCTCTTCGGCAAGTAAGATGGCGGTTCAAGCCAGATAGGATTTCATCGCCCTCCTCCCCTCAACGTTTCATCTACCACGGTCGTTGTAAGTAATGCCGCTGTAAAAATTTATTTCATCTATCCCCCTCTATCTCTGACCGCTAGATCGTGAACTGTTGGAAAGTCTGGCACGCAGTGGACCACAGCCACTTCTAATTAATTAACTAGACGTGGAGCTTCTGGGAGAGAGCGTTATTTAACGAGAGGAGTGCTAATTCCAGCTTGTCTAACTGGGACTAAGCAGTGCTATTTTCACATCCACATTTCCCACATAGCTCCACATACTCTACGGAGATGGTGCTCACCAGACAGAAATGTAAAGCTTTGGGGATCTCCCCAACGCAGAGAGTTGAATCACCACCAGTAACCTCACAGACGAAAATTTGGCATTATTTTAAGCCTAAAACAAAAATGCCCATATGCTCCGAGTCCCCACTTCGCCACGATTGGTCTATTGACCGAACATGGTATGGGAAGGAACCTGATATTGGTGAGGAGAGAGAGGGGATCAGTCTGGCAATGGAGATGGCTCAGATAGTCTCCCAATCTAGTGCCATCGACACTCTCGTAGAACATGAGCAAGAACGAAATTTGATACGTCTGGAAGTCACACTATATGGATCAGTCAATGCAGCCAGCCCCAGCGAAAAGGCTAGGATGGAACCCTCAAGTGCGACGAGAACAGAGGAAAATCCAAGTCAGCTAAAAGGAGCCTGCTGGGACACAGATAGCAATATCTATATCCTGATTGGGCTTTTCAATGAAATGATGAAAGAATGCCAAATGCACATAAGTAAAGAATTAGGACCAATTAGGAACTTTCTTACGGAATGTGTGGGTTTGCTAGTAAGCCTGACTGAGTTCATCAGGAAGGGAGCAATCTCACGCACCCCCACTCCAGCGGCTGAAATTCCAACAGAGCCCAGTAGCTCAGAGAAGGTCCCAAAGAGAGCCACTCCCATGTCTACCAACAGTCGAGTCACACACCCCTCACCTAAAAAGAAGCATCGCCACCAGAGAATACACCCACTTCACATGAAGAAGTCTAAAAACATAAAAGTGGGAAGGCAGACTAAGAGTCATACACGAATTAAGAAATTGAATTTTTCCAAGCTATTCAAGCTCCTGGAGAATCTCACAATAAAGGAATCAAATACAAAGAATACGAAACCCGTGACCCCAAAACACAGCATTATCCAGCAACCTAAAGTGACAAGCGCATCACAATCCCCTAACCCTCAATCAACGAAAGATCAGAACGAACAACTAGATAAAGACCGGCAAACCTCCTCCGCTACTGTGGAGACTATTACCCCCATTCGCAATAAGATAACCCAGAACAATCAAACGCTGATCCTCAACAGAAGCAGATTGGTTATTTGCCCTATGTACAACCGTACAGAATTACATTCACTGGACCAACAAAGAACGTATATATTTTAAAAAATTGACTTAGTACTCAGAGGCCTCCTACTACAAGGTAATGTTATCAATGTAGATTTTCTTCCAAATGACAATAAGTATAATCGAGTGATGCTGACATTTAAAGATGACTCGACCGCAAAACAAATATTAATTAACAAGGAGAAGCTGCAAAGGGTGGGCCTGACAGTGACTCGCCTATTCGAAGTGCCTGGCCCCCCCTCGCAACTCATCAAATTAAATAAGAAAGACATCTACTCAAAGGTGGTGGAAAACAATAAAGCTGAATATCAGAATAACCACCAGTCGCCTCACGAACTGGACACCCCCACACACAACTTCTCCTTTGAAGAAAATACCTTAATTAGTCAATTCTGGACATTCCCACCTTTAATACAAGCTGAAATCCTAGAAAGATTAGAAACGCTAAGAAATAAGCTGGCCGGGAGAGACTTATATAAGGAAACTAAGGTGGATGTCCAAAGAAAGAGCAAGAGCCCTCCCAAAACGATCATCTCACAAGAACCCGATTCAGCGGCTCGTCGACCACATAACCTTCAGATAAAGGCAGAGATTAATCTACCTGCAATTAAGAAAGTACAACTCACAAAGGAGAACAATGCATCGCTCCCTATAAGGAAAAACATGCCTAAGGAAACCTCACCAGGCTTCTGGTCCAAAATGAGATATTTAGATGAAGCGGAATTAGGCTACAACCAGGTAGAGTACCCCCAGGAGGAGGCCTTGTATAGCAAAGGCCCAGTCTCTACCAATGTGAGCACTCTATATTTACCATCTGACACCATAGAATACCTGGGCAGCTCTCCATGTAAGGATGATAGTCGGCTGCCATGTGGAATGGTAAACTCCAACAGTACCTTGGAAGATAATTGACAAGGAGTGGATCTTGGTAAAGCCAACCTTAGCTTTTTATCATGGAATATCGCAGGATGGCAAAAAAAGGCAGCTGATCCATCCTTTGCTAAATTTATCCAAGGCTACGACATAGTATTTTTACAGGAGACATGGCTATCTTCCCCCCCAAAGAGGCAAGCAGCTGATTAAAAACACCTGGCATGGGCTGGAAACATACATTGATGGTTTGATAACTCAAACCCCTGCAGCTTCAGTGCTAGTGGCTGGTGATCTTAATGCCAGAATTGGCCAGTCTGACGAAGCACTATATGCACACTTCCACGACTCGCCACCCATCGTGGAAGAAAACCATCTTATACCTACCAGACTCTCAAAAGATAAGGGTTGTAATTATGCAGGTCTGTGCCTATTGCATCTTTCTAACAAGCTGGACCTGGTCATACTAAATGGGCGCAAGAATGGGGAGACTTGTGGGGAATTTACTTTTATATCAAACGCAGGAGCTTCCACTATTGACTATGTTATGGTATCATTTAATCTCTTAAATAGAGCCCTTGAGTGCAAAGTAGAGGAGAGGGTTGATAGTGATCACTTACCGCTCTGCCTCCTCCTGGATGCAAGAAAAGATTTATTTTGCAATGATAAACTTGAAGCCCCCAGGTCCTCCAACATGGAGTTGAGATACTCACGTATTAGATGGTCCGAAAAGCTGAATGCCGAAAGATCTGAAAGGCTATACTCGGACATATTCCTCATGAGAAGAGATAATCTCTTAAACTCACCATGTTCTGATTCCAGAATAATCTTGTTCCAGGATCTGATCTCACTTTTGCAACCCCACCTGACCCAAAAAAAGACATCACGCCAACCTTTATTCCCCAACAAATCCAAACCCTGGTTTGATCAGGAATGTATTGCTACGAAGCGTTCTTTGCTGGATAAGTACAGGAATTACAAAGCAGCGAACCTACCCTTGCTTCCTGCGGAATGGTTCGAAGCCGAACGTAAATATAAAGATCTGATTAAAAAGAAAAAGCTTCAGGCCCAAAGGGGGGAGTGGCAACGTTTATTAGAGGCCTCTCGAAGGAAAGACTCAGCCACTTTTTGGAAAATAGTCGCGAAAAGTTGGCAAGACTCCCCGATTGAAATTGATTATACTATACCAGTTGGGATTTGGGAGGCTTACTTTCTATCCTTATATACATCAAATCAACATCTGCAGGCCATGCCCCCAGCTCCGAGTGATATTGGCGCCGAATGGCCCCCAGTAGCAACAGAAGAGATCTATATGCTCATCCAGTCCCTTAAACCTGGAAAAGCACCCGGCGTAGACAATATTACACCGGAACTCCTTAAGGCTAATGTTGAATGGTGGTCCCCTGTGCTAGCTGCCCTATTTACCAGCATAGATCAATTGGCCACTTTCCCTGAGGACTGGGGACTAGCAATCATCATCCCTTTATTCAAGAAAGGGAGCCGATCAGATCCGGCTAATTACAGGTCAATCAGCCTCCTAAGTATTATTAGCAAATTGTACGCTGCCCACCTATGCGACAAATTAGTGAACTGGTTGGAACAAGACCACATTCTTTCAGAAGCGCAGGCTGGTTTTAGGGCAAATCGGTCAACTTTAGACCAGGGCCTTGTTCTCCAACATCTTGTGGAGAAATATACATCAAGAAAAGGAGGTTCCCTATACGTGGCTTTTATAGATTTCAAATCTGCTTTTGATTTAATACCGAGGGACAGGCTTTGGGGAAAGCTAAGCGCCGCAAATATAAACAAACGTCTACTGTATCTCATCCGCAGTCTATATGAAAATACACGGATCCGGGTAAGGTGTGACCGACAGGGCCACCTATCCAAGGAAATCCAAATCCACCAGGGGGTCAGGCAAGGGTGTGTCCTTGCGCCTACTCTATTTAACTTCTATATCAACTCGCTAGTAGGAAATATGGAGAAATAAAATGCCCATCCCCCCAAATCGGCTGGTACGCCCCTCCCGGTCCTTTTATATGTGGATGACACAGTCTTAATGTCTTTTTCTTGTGTTGGATTAAGAAAACTTTTGAGATCTCTTACCAAATATTGCAGCATCGAACAACTAACAATTAACTACAACAAATCCAAAGTCATGGTGTTCTCTAAAAAAAGGAGGAGGCATAAATGGAGAATAGACAATCGCTCAATAGAACAGGTAGCAACCTTTAGATACCTGGGTGTAACCTTCCAGGAAAGGGGCTCCTGGCGCTTTCAGATTAATAATACTATTGCAAATGCAGAAAGATCTACCAAAGCGTTAATAAGATTCTTCTATGGGAAAGGGGGCCAACACATACCGGCAGCCTCCCAGGTCTTTGCTGCCAAAATACTATCACAATTGTTATATGGATC
The DNA here is from genome assembly GCF_964270895.1 of Podarcis filfolensis. Taxonomy (NCBI): domain Eukaryota; kingdom Metazoa; phylum Chordata; class Lepidosauria; order Squamata; family Lacertidae; genus Podarcis; species Podarcis filfolensis. Next base: position 124,919,250 of record NC_139605.1, read on the forward strand.
CCAGATCTGCAGCTTTAAAAACCTTACTCTCTTAGAGGCATTCCAAACTAAGTTTTTCCGCTGCCTGCTGGGGATCCCCTCTTGCGTATCCAACATAGCGGTCCGTTTGGAGGTTGGGCAAATTCCTATCAGTACTCGGATATGGATATTGAAGATCCATTATTGGCTAAAGCTTATTTTCTTCCCGGTTGGGCTGGCACCTTTAACCTTACTAGATACCTACCAATCCAAATGGAAAGCTACACTGCTGGAAAAGCTTAAAGGCTTGGGGATCCCACAGCAGACCCTGATAGCGACAGGCTTCGAGAAAGCTAGGACTACAATTCGCCAGCGTATCTGGGACGTAGAATTACAATGCCACATGAGCGAAATGATTAAACATCCAGCAATAAGGGACCATGGGAGAGGTTTCTCTCCAGCTAACTATCTGTCAGGTCTTCAGGTACCCAAATACAGACGGTCTTTTACCCTCGCCAGATTCAACGTTCTCCCTTCTGCCTTACTTCAGGGCAGATTTGAGGGTAAACCATACACAGCACGGGTCTGCCCTTGTGGCTCGTTGGAAGTTGAAACTGCTTCACATGTACTATTACGTTGTCGTTTTTATGAGGATATACGTTTGACTTTTATTACACCTGTTTTGCAAAAGTCCAGGAAAGAATCGGAACACCATAGTTTAAAACTTCTGCTAGAGGACAAGAATCCCAAGACTACATTAAATGTAGCTAAATTCTGTGCGTCTGCAATCAATCGCAGGAAGCAAGTGGTATTCCATAATGACTAAACCCCTAAATGTTAATTACAGGGGGCACGCTAATAATTAATTTTAATTTTTATATTTAAATCCTTGTTATATTCATATTGTCTTTTGTATTTCTGATATATATTTTATGATCTGTGATATTGTGTGTGTTGACGCTGGTCTGTGACCGTATTAATAAATTCATTCATTCATTCATTCATTCCGATTGAAGATAAGATCAGCTAAGGCAAGAAAGTTTCCAGGAGACTGCCTGATTACCTTTAAGGATAGGGAGATGAGAAACCAGATTCTCCAAAAGAATAGAGAGAAGAGACTGAATATCGAAGGAAATTATATAATTATTTTTAAAGACATTCCGATCAGGCTTCTTAAATGGAGAGACCCATATAAATACCCGGAAGGGATTTCCTTTGTCTACAAAAGTAAAAGACATAGACTCACGAGCCTGGAAGAATTAGGGAAATTCTTGAGAAAATACAAAGAGCTACGAAGTGAGGACGAAGAAGTAAGAGGAGTGGAACCAGGAATGGAGGCTGCAGGAGGAGTGGATCCGGAGGAGATAGAAAAAGAAAAAAAGGAAGAAGAAGAAGAGGAAGAAGAAAAAGAGGAAGAGGTAGACAGATTATAAAATTTATAACAAAGAATTCAAAATGGCTAAAATGGAACTGAATTTATGGACTTGGAACATCAATGGGATTAACGATAAAAAAATGGAATAAAATTGAACAACATTTAAAAAAGAAAAATTTGGATATTATCTGTCTACAAGATACTCATTTGGCGAGAAGGCATAAAAAATTCTAATCAATAAAAGACTGGGAAATGAATTTATATCTTCAGATAAGAGTAAAAAGAGAGGGGTAGTTTTGTATATCAGGAAAAATATTGAAGCTCAACAAATTTTTAAAGATGAAGAAGGCAGAGTTATGGCAGTTCAAATAAAGTGGCATGGAGAAAAAATTATAATTGTCGAGATCTATGCACCAAACGGAAATAAGACAGACTTTTACAAAAATTTAGAAGAAAAACTGTTCGAACATATGGATCAGAAAATCATAATAATGGGAGACCTGAATGGAGTGGTGTCAATGGAAATGGACAGATTGAAAACAACTGGGGTGAGTAAAGATGGAAAATTACCTAAGACTTTCTTTTCAATGATAAAGAACTGTAATCTGATTGATATTTGGAGACTTAGACACCCACTGGAGAAACAATTTACGTTCTACTCAGAACCAAACCAATCTCTGTCAAGAATAGACCAAATTTGGGTCTCCAATGAACTAACTCCAAGAATCTCGGAAGTTGAAATTCAACCAAGAGTGATTTCGGATCATAGTGCAATAAAATTCGAATTAAAGGGCTTTGAAGAAAGAACGTTTAGATGGAGAATGAACGACTACCTTTTGGACGATCAGAAAGTAGTAGAAAATGCTCAAAAGTATTTGTCAGAGTATTTTTTGAATAATTGCAATAAGGGAACAAAAATGAACATGGTATGGGACGCCAGCAAAGCAGTGATGAGAGGCTTTTTTATTCAGCAGAATGCTTTGAAAAATAAAAATAGAGAGAAGAATAAGAAGGAAATACTAAAACAGATAATGGAGAACGAACAAAAATTGATAAAGAAACCAAATAATGAGAAGATAAGACAGAGTATAAAGACCCTACAAACACAATTTGCAATGATAATAAATAAGGAAGTAGAAGGGAATATAAAAAGAATGAGACAAAGAAATTTTGAATTCGCGAATAAATCAGGAAAATGGCTGGCGTGGCAGATTAAGAAAAGAAAGGAACAGAATACAGTAAATAAAATCATCATTGACGGCACAGAAATAGAAAATCCAAAAGAAATCAGAAAAGGATTCTTGGATTTTTATAGACAATTGTACAAAAGCAAGGAAAAGAATAATATGAGAAAGATAGACAGATTCTTAAAGGAAAAAGAAGTGCAGAAGATCCCGACGGAGAAAAAATATTTTTTGAACGCCCCAATTGAAACTGAAGAAATAAAAGAGGTAATAAAGGAATTGAAAAAAGGAAAAGCTCCAGGACAAGATGGATTTACAGCTAGATATTATAAGGAAATGAGAAGCATCCTACTTGTACCATTGAAAGAAGTTATAAATAACATATTAAAGAATAGTGAAATCCCGGAAACATGGAAAGAAGCCTTTATCACATTTATCCCAAAACAAGACTCGGATTTGACGCAGGTCAAAAATTATAGGCCTATTTCGTTGTTGAATACTGATTATAAAATTTTTGCTACAACAGCAGCAAGAATACTTATTGCAAAGTATTGGAAGACACAAGATCTACCCACCCTGGAAGAATGGCAGATGAAGGTGATGGACTATATGGAACTGGCGGAAATGACTGGCAGAATCCGAGACCAGGGAGAAGAGTTGGTGGAAGAAGACTGGAAGAAATTTAAAGACTATTTACAGAAACACTGCAAAATTAATGAATGTTAGAATGATGTTGGAATGAATTTATGTGACTTTAGCAGAAATGTTATAAAGGTTTAGGAAAAAACAGACTGTTAATTGGTGAAAGGAGGGAAAGTAAATTTATATTAATATCAAGATAAATTTACAGGACAAAAATTTGAAAGGAGGGAAAGGATTTGCTGAAATGGAAAAGTGACCAAGAATACAAAAAAGGGAGGTGTGAGGAGGTCAAGGAAATAGGCTAATGATAGAAAACAAAGGGGAAGAGTTGCTGTATTCTTTTCCTTGACTTTTCCTTTTGTCTAATGGAGGTTAATTCTGTTTTTTTCTTTGTGATTTTTCTTTTTTCTTTTTTGTATTTCATCTTGTCTTGTTTAAAAGGATGTTTTTTATGTTTCTTTTTGTACTTAAAAAAAACTTTAATAAATATCTTATAAAAAAAAATTCGTGAGTATATTAGCAAAAAGAATGAAAAAAGTACTGCAAGAATTTATACATAAGGATCAAGCGGGTTTTCTTACTGGCAGACAGATGAAAGATAATATAAGAAACATAATAAATATATTGGAATATCTGAATGCCAGGAATGAAAAACAAGCTATCTTAATCTTTGTGGATGCTGAAAAGGCCTTTGACAATATATCATGGAACTTTATGTTAAGAAATTTAGAGTATATCAAAGCCAAAGAGAGAGCATTTGGGTCAAAATTAAGGGAGAGAAGAATAACAGTGACCTCATTGTGGGAGTTTACTATAGATCCCCAAGCCAAATGGAGGACATAGATGATGCCTTCCTGGAACAGATGGCCAAGCATGCAAAAGGAAGGGAGATAGTAGTAATGGGGGACTTCAGTTACCCGGATATTTGTTGGATGTCAAACTCAGCCAAGAGCATAAGGTCAAACAGATTCCTCACTGGCCTTGCAGACAACTTCATTGTCCAGAAAGTGGGAGAAGCAACAAGAGGAACAGCCATTTTAGATCTGGTCCTAACCAATGTTGATGACCTGGTTAGTGGGGTAGAAGTGGAAGGATCATTAGGCGCGAGTGATCATGCTCTTCTGAAGTTTACTATACAGCGGAAAGGAGCAGCTAAGCATACTAGGACTCAATTTCTTGACTTTAAGAAAGCCGACTTCATAAAACTTAGGGAAGTGCTGGGTGAGATCCCATGGACAGTAATACTAAAAGGAAAGGGAGTTCATGATGGCTGGGAGTTTGTTAAGAGGGAGATAGTAAAAGCACAACTTCAGGCAATACCAATGAGACGGAAACATGGAAGGTGCCTAAAGAAGCCAGGGTGGCTATCTAAAGAACTTTTTTTTTTAAATGAATATTTATTAGATTTTCCAATTTTATATAAACACAAAAAAAAGAAAAAGAAAAATATTAAAAACAATTCAGTTTCAATAACAGTTTTTCAATCACATATTTCTTTGACTTCCTCATACCTCCCCTTCTTGTTCTCTAGTTCACTTTATTAATTCAGCAAATCCTAATCTCTTGGCATTCCTTTTAAAATAAAACCTTATTTTCCATTCAGCTTTTTTTTAAAATTTAATAACATAAACCATTATAATCCCCATTATCTTTATCATAACAGCTAGTCCCCACCAAAGTTCAAACCAACATCTTTTCAAAATTCATTAATTTTATAATATTTCTGTAGATAATCCTTAAATTTCTTCCAATCTTCTTCTGCTGACTTTTCTCCCTGCTCGCGGATTCTGCCGGTCATTTCTGCCAATCCCATACAGTCTATCTAAAGAACTTTTAACTGAGTTAAGATGAAAAAAGGATGTGTACAAAAAATGGAAAAGGGGGGAAACCACCAAAGAGGAATTCAAACAAATAGCCAGCACGTGTAGACACAAAGTCAGAAAAGCTAAAGCACAGAATGAACTCAGGCTTGCTAGAGAGGTTAAAAGCAACAAAAAAGGCTTTTATGGGTATGTTCGTAGCAAAAGGAAGAACAAAGAAACAGTGGGGTCACTCAGAGGAGAAGATGGTGAAATGCAAACAGGGGACACAGAAAGGGCTGAACTCCTCAATGCCTTCTTTGCCTCAGTCTTCTCCGATAAAGAAAACAATGCCCGACCTGAAGAATTTGGAGCAAATGATTCAGCAGAGGAAACACAGCCCAGAATAACTAAGGAGATAGTACAAGAATACTTGGCTAGTTTAGATGTATTCAGGTCTCCAGGGCCAGATGAACTGCATCCAAGAGTATTAAAAGAACTGGAAGATGTGATCTCAGAACCACTGGCAGTCATCTTTGAGAATTCCTGGAGAACAGGCGAAGTCCCGGCAGACTGGAGGAGGGCAAATGTTGTCCCTATTTTCAAAAAGGGGGAAAGAGAGGACCCAAATAATTACCGCCCAGTCAGTCTGACATCAATACCAGGGAAGATTCTGGAGCAGATCATTAAGCAAACAGTCTGTGAGCACCTAGAAAGGAATGCTGTGATCACCAATAGTCAGCATGGATTTCTGAAAAATAAGTCATGTCAGACTAACCTGATCTCGTTTTTTGACAGAATTACAAGCCTGGTAGATGAAGGGAACGCAGTGGATGTAGCCTACCTTGATTTCAGCAAGGCATTTGACAAGGTGCCCCATGATATTCTTGTAAAGAAGCTGGTAAAATGTGGTCTTGACTATGCTACCACTCAGTGGATTTGTAACTGGCTGACTGACCGAACCCAAAGGGTGCTCATCAATGGTTCCTCTTCATCCTGGAGAAGAGTGACTAGTGGGGTGCCACAGGGTTCTGTCTTGGGCCCAGTCTTATTCAACATCTTTATCAACGACTTGGATGATGGACTCAAGGGCATCCTGATTAAATTTGCAGATGACACCAAACTGGGAGGGGTGGCTAACACCCCAGAGGACAGGATCACACTTCAAAACGACCTTGACAGATTAGAGAACTGGGCCAAAACAAACAAGATGAATTTTAACAGGGAGAAATGTAAAGTATTGCACTTGGGCAAAAAAAATGAGAGGCACAAATACAAGATGTGTGACACCTGGCTTGAGAGCAGTACAGGTGAAAAGGATCTAGGAGTCTTGGTTGACCACAAACTTGACATGAGCCAACAGTGTGACGCGGCAGCTAAAAAAGCCAATGCAATTCTGGGCTGCATCAATAGGAGTACAGCATCTAGATCAAGGGAAGTAATAGTGCCACTGTATTCTGCTCTGGTGAGACCTCACCTGGAGTACTGTGTCCAGTTCTGGGCACCACAGTTCAAGAAGGACACTGACAAACTGGAATGTGTCCAGAGGAGGGCAACCAAAATGGTCAAAGGCCTGGAAACGATGCCTTATGAGGAACGGCTAAGGGAGCTGGGCATGTTTAGCCTGGAGAAGAGGAGGTTAAGGGGTGATATGATAGCCATGTTCAAATATATAAAAGGATGTCACATAGAGGAGGGAGAAAGGTTGTTTTCTGCTGCTCCAGAGAAGCGGACACGGAGCAATGGATCCAAACTACAAGAAAGAAGATTCCACCTAAACATTAGGAAGAACTTCCTGACAGTAAGAGCTGTTCGACAGTGGAATTTGCTGCCAAGGAGTGTGGTGGAGTCTCCTTCTTTGGAGGTCTTTAAGCAGAGGCTTGACAACCATATGTCAGGAGTGCTCTGATGGTGTTTCCTGCTTGGCTGGGGGTTGGACTCGATGGCCCTTGTGGTCTCTTCCAACTCTATGATTCTAGGAAATTTTTATAAACAGACACCACATTTTACCTTGTGTAAGGGTTAGGAGGAGGGTTAGAAAACTACCCTGGGGGTGGGGGCTGTGCATATCATTGAATACATCATGATAAGAGTTTCAGCAAGGCACTGTGTTTCCTGCTTTGTTTGCTCTCTCCCTCCTCCCTCCTAAGCAGATCTAGGGTTACCATATTTCAAAAAACAAAGACCAGGACACCCCAAAAGTTTCTGAGCTTTTTTTTTTTTTTTTTTTAGGAAATCACTGGAATTGTTGAGCTTAGGAACTCTATCGGCTTCACTGGAGTCTTTCCAATGACTCAGTGGCAAAATATACAAAGAATATAAATAAAGCACTGGAAAGCTCTTCTTTCTTCCTCACACTCACCCCCACCTGTGGAAAAAAAGAGGGGAAAGAGTTTTCGTTTTTATTTTCTGGGGGTGTTTATGTTGTTGGTTCCCCCTAAATAGCTTTCCACCATATTAAAAAGGAAGGGTTTTTTTGTTTTTAAGGAGACTATCTTTTTGCTTGTTTGCCCTCCCTCCCTGCCTTTGATAAAAAGAGAGAGAGATTGGTGGGATGAGGGCTTTTGGGGGGGCCTTCTGGGGGGGTGGAGGGGAGAAGATTTAGCTGGCTGCCTTATGCTGAAATGGGAGGTTGGGTACTATGTGAGCATGATGCTAAGGGTGTTTGTTGGTAAGCAGTGCAAGCAAATGTGTGTCTACTCACAAATAAGTCCTACTGAATTCAATGAGGCTTACTCCCAGGAAAGGAAAAGTAAGTTTAGTTGAATTCAGTGGGGCTTATGCATGCAAATATTCCACTTAGACCTCTGAGTGGGAAAGCAGATGCAACTTGACTAATAAATCACAAACTACTCTTTAAATTGGTTGAAAATATATTAAATATATTAAATGGAAGTTTATTTCATATTTTCATCTACTACTTCCTTGCATTTTAAGGCCCTCCACCGCTGCTGGGAACCTCAAGGCCCTCGGCGGCTGTGGGGGAAGTGAGGTGCACCCTCCACTGTTCCGGGGCCCCCCAGCAAGGCCCTCTGCCGCCGCAGATATATTGAGATATTGTGATATTTAGCTGGTGATATATTGTGATGTTGAAAACCAGATATCACCCAGCCCTACTTAGGGGAGAGCGAGGATGGCTTACTTTTGGCAGAGCTTTTGACATCTTCACTGGTGGTTTGCTATAGGAAGGGCTCTGCATGCTTCTGGGCAATCAGTTAATCAATTAATTTTGGCACCTGGGCAATCCCTGGTTGTGGGCTGATAAAGGCAAAGTTATGTGACCCAGATACATGTATGCACTTTGAGCAAAGTGGCATGCTTTTTCCTGTTTTGCAATTCTGCCTTGGACAATCACGGAGAGACTGAAGGGCTGAACAGGACCCTCAGCTGATTCTATGATATGGAAGTGGGTAAGGAATTTTATAATGGGATAAAGGCAATATATACAGAACAGAAAGCGAAGTTGATAGTAAACAACTATACTACAGAAGACATTAAAATAACCAAGGGTACAAGGCAGGGATGCTCATTGTCGCCATTATTATTCATTATGGTGCTGGAAGTTTTGTTAAAATCATTAAGAAAAAATGAAGATATAAAAGGGGTGTCTATAAGGAAAAATGAATACAAAGTCAAAGCATTCGCGGAGGACCTGGTAATGACGGTAGAAGAACCAGTGGAAAGTGTCAAAAGAATCTTAGAAGAAATAAAGCAATTTGGTCGAGTCGCTGGATTCTATCTCAAAAAAAAAAAAAGACAAAAATTATTGCTAAAAACATGAATCAAGAATTAATTGAGGAAATACAACAAAGGACAGAGATAGAAGTGGTGAATAAAGTGAAGTATTTAGGAATATGGTTAACCCCCAAGAACATTGATTTGTTTCAAAACAACTATTTACCTGTGTGGAACCAAATAAAAAGGGATTTGGAGGTGTGGGGAAGACTGAAACTGTCCTTTTGGGGGAGAATATCTACGATAAAAATGAATGTGCTACCAAAGATGTTATTCCTTTTCCAATCATTGCCAATAATCAAGGGGGCATCAATCTTTAAAGAATGACAAAAAATGATTTCAAGATATATCTGGCAGGGCAAGAATCCAAGGATTCAGTTAAAGTTATTAACAGACGTGAAAGAAAGAGGTGGCTTCGCCCTGTCAGACTTGAAATTATATTACGAAGCATCATGCCTCTGTTGGATAAAGGAATGGATTAAATTAGAGAATGGAGAGTTGTTAGATTTAGAAGGATTTGATAACAAATTTGGTTGGCATGCATATCTATGGTATGAAAAGAAAAAAATTCACAAAGTTTTCGAAAACCACATCTTTCAAAGATCATTGATAGAGGTGTGGGAGAGGTATAAAAATTTGTTGGAACCTAGACTCCCTCACTGGATTTCACCATTAGAAGTGATGAGTGTGAAAAAAATCAATAGGGGGAGGTGGACAACATATGGAGAATTGGTAATAAGAGAGGGGGGGAAATGGAAAATGAAAACCTATGAAGAGGTGAAAGAATCTGTTTATGACATTACTATCAGTTTAATGAAATGTTTAAAAAAGATTGTAAAATGTGTGGGTATGAAGGTAAATAATCAAAATTTCAAGCGGAGGTATTGAATAATGAGTATAAAAATCTGTCCAAAATGTATAAAATGTTGCTGGAGTGGCATACAAAAGATGAAGAGGTGAAAGCAGTAATGATACATTGGGCAAGAGATTTTGGTTATAATATACAGTATGATGACTGGACGAAATTATGGAATGAAAGGCTAAAATTTACGGCATGTACTGCGTTGAAAGAAAATGTAATGAAAATGGTTTACAGATGGTATATAACGCCAGTTAAACTGGCTAAAATGTACAAAACATGTAATAAGTGTTGGAAATGTAAAGAAAAAGAAGGTACTTTCTATCATATGTGGTGGGAGTGTAAAAGGGTGAAAGGCTTCTGGGAAATGATATACAATGAATTGAAAAAGATGTCAAAAAGATGTTGAAAAAGATGTTTGTTAAAAAAACCAGAGGCCTTCCTATTAGGAATGGTAGGAAACAAAATTAATAAGAGAGACTGTAAACTGTTTCAATACACAGTGACTGCTGCAAGGATACTTCTGGCCCAAAGATGGAAGCAGGAAGAAATTCCAACAGTGGAAGAATGGAGAAGGAAATTGACTGAATATGCAGAATTGGATAAATTGACTGGGAAGATTCGATATCAGAAAGACCAAAAGTTTATCGAGGACTGGGGGAGATTTACAGAATATCTGAAAAACATATGTGATGTACAGACAACGCTTGTTGGTTTTGAAGAGACTCTGTGAGATAGTAAGAAATAGTGCAAAAAAGAGAGTAAGAGGAAAAGGAGTTCTAAAAGGCAATATTATGTTTAGAAATGCGTTAACAAATAGAAATTCTACGAAAGATTGGCAGTGAAACTGAGGGAAGTCAAAAACTGAAGAATGAGTGTTAAATTATCTGTTGACTGTATAAAATTGTTGGGAAAATGAATAAAAATTAATTTTTTTAAAAAAAGAGAAAGGCAAGGAGTAATGCTCAGCCGATTGCCAGACGACGTGCCAGTAACCACTGGCTAAAGCTATGTCAGAGCATCCAACTTGCTACTGACACTGGCAACACTCACAAAATGTACAAAGGCATGAAGAAAGCCTTTGGACCAACAGTCAGGCAAACAGCACCACTGAAAACCATTTTGGGAGAGATCATCGCAGACTGCAGTAAGCAGATGAAGCAAGCAATGGGCAGAGTGCTATCAAGAACTGTACTTGTGAGAAAACATGGTCTCTGACACAGCAATTGATGGTATCAAGACTCTGCCTTTCTTAAAAGACCTGGATGTCCCTCCCTCCCTTGATGAATTGAAGAATGCCTTCAGCTTGGTCCATCCAGCTCAATATGGTCTACTGAGGGGCAACGGCTGCCATGGGTTTCTGAGAGGAGTCTTTGCCAGCTGTACCTGGAGGTGCTGGGGGTTGAACCTGGGACCTTCTGCCCTTCCACTAAGTTATGCCTGATCCTCAAAGAAACATAGGCTTCGCATTAAGAATATAGTTGATGCAAAATGGCTCCTCAGGGCCAACCATGGGGTCCTAATGGAAGAGGCTTTAATTGAGCATCTATATACGGACTCCCTTTTGCTGGACAGCTGCATCCAAGGATGGGGGAGGTATTGGGCCTCTGGTTTTGCATTTTTATTTGTTTGCATGCATTCTCGCCTCGGTGATAAATTTTGCACATGCTTACATTAAAATGTATTTATTAAGTCAAGGAACATTGGCTGCTTTCCTCCCATCTCCTCCTCTGCAAGGTCTTTTTAAATCCATAGTTTATGTCTTGTTTTTCTGGCACCTACTTCTAACCTTGAGTGTGTGTGTCCATTGCAATGCACCCATGTCTGTGGTTTCATCCACAGATCCACCAGCCCTGACTCTACAGAGGATCAGAATGTGACCATAGTGAAAACATTCATCCTCCTGGGCTTTACTGAGAACCGTAAACTGGGCCCACTCTTCTCTGGTATCTTCCTTCTCTATGTGTTCACATGTTAGGCAATCACTGGATGGTCACCTTGATCGGAATGGAACAGTGTCTGCATACCCCACGTATTTCCTCCTCAGTAACCTCTCTCTTCTAGATCTTTACTATTCCTCAGTCATTGCACCCAAGGCCCTGGACGTCCAGCTGCAATGTGGCAGAGCTTCCATCTCCCTGTCAGCTTGCACTGCTCAGATGTTCTGCTTCTCCACACTGGTGACTGCAGAGTGTTTCCTCCTGGCAGCCATGGCGTACGACCAGTTCCTAGCCTGGGAGCTTTATGCATGCGGCCTAATGGGCTCCATCATCCAGACTAGCAGTGACTTCCAGCTCCTTTGGAATGTCCTCAGGGTCCATTCCAGCCAATGGCGACAAAAAGCCTTGTCTACTTGCACTTCCCACCTCACCACACTTGGTCTCTTCTACAGCACTGCCATATTCATGTATGCCCAGACCTGGACCAAGGATGGATCTCAAGACCAAGACAAATTGGTCTCCATGTTTTACACACTTGTCATCCCCATGCTCAATCCATTGATCTACATCTTGAGGAACAAGGATGTGAAGAAAGCCATGAAGCATCTGATGAGTAAGAGCAGGCTTAGCCATTTATTAGCTTTTAATTTAAGTTTGCAATGGTCATGTTCTGAAGGAAAGATAATGTAGAGACAACCCTTTAATTATACTCAGCCTAAATGTCTACTCAGTCTATACCCATCTCTATTTGTGCCTGGGCAAATGCAATCGTGTGACTTTTCTTTTAGGAATTGTAGGTGCCAAAATTCCAAGTGACCAGAAGAGACTTTTCATATATGCGACTACTGCTGCCCAGAAACTATTAGCTCAGAGATGGAAAGAAAGCACAGTCCCTACCAAAGAAGAATGGCAGATTAAATCAATGGACGATGCATAAATGACAAAACTGACCGGAAGAATTAGGAATCAGGAAGACCAAAATTTCAATAAAGAATTGGGAAAATATGTAATTTACCTAAAAAATCATTGTAAATAATAAAAATCATTACTAGGAATGGAATGCAGTTAAGCATTGGACTATGGTTTTATCAGAGATTTAATAAAACTGGATTAATATTATCACAGGTCCACCACATGTGATAAATGTCTCCATCTGCCTCTTTGCATTTAGGAGACTTCCGGTTGGCTCGCTTGATCATGGCGGACAGGAGCCCTTTCGCGGAAAGGGCGCTGGTGCTATGAAGGCAGGGGAGAACCGCTATAGCACTGCGGTACCCCAAAAAACCCTCCGATTGAGCATTCTGAGGACCTGGTGTTCCTGCAGGTGCCTGGAATGGCTCCCCCGCTCCCCGGTAAGCTCTAAAAAGAGCTCCGAGTGTGAGCGGGGTTGGAGACAGTGGCACTTGGGAATCGACTCGCTTCCTTCAATGCACAAAGCTCTGAGTACGGCAATCATGAGCGGCCAAAAGCTCCAAGGAAAATTTGATTCGAAACTCGTGAGTAAAAGGATACAAATTTGATTTGCGTGGCAAGTCCCCTCCCCCCCCATGTGAAATGAAAACACCGGACACATTATTTAAGGTTAATGGGTGTAAAAGGCCACAACTTTATTGATTATAGGAATTAGAAGGTATTGGCCTTAGGCCAATCGACTACCCGGCACCAGCCGTGGGAGTCCTGTTGAAGTACGCCAACTAGGATCCCATGGGTGTCACTGTTCGGGGGTGTGCCAGAGGCCCTCACCTCCCTAGCTTTCGGACAAGGCAACGCCCCCTGGAGTCCTTTACCGGACTACCCTTTTCCATTGGTGGAAGGTGATGGTGTTTCCTTCCCCCTTCATTTGCATAACAATTACCCCTGCCAATGCCTAACCGCCAATACCGAGGAAGTTGTGACGTTTGCTACGAGGTAGGCGAAAAAACCAAATGGCTGGAAGTGCGCCAAGTGGAAAAATTCCTACCAGGTCCCTTGCAGCAACCAACCGGAGTCCATAGCAAGGTCAAAGCTAGCTAATCCTAAAGGGTGGGTGGGATGGGAAAACCAGGCAGCTGGAACGGGGCAAAGAGGGCAGTCCCCGGGTGCATCTGGCCTTAAATGGGCTAGGCCACGCCTCCCCAGCCCGCCGATTGGCGGGCAGGGTCGCAGGCATGCCTGGGGATTCCCTCGTTCTCACGGGGGCTAAAGGCCAGCCACCGCGGGTGTGGGAGGGGGTGGGCCCGCAACCCCACCTCCTCACAAGCTCGGAAGTGGCTCTGTCAATTTGGAAGGAAAGGGATTAAAAAATGGAGGTCGATCCCTTCCGCTGAATGAAAAATGAAAGCAGCTAATGTAACCAAAAGCCGCAACCTTAAACTCTTTGCTTTTAGAAACTTTCAAGTAAACTTAGACCCCCCCTTCTAGTAGGGGGAAGGGGGTAAAAAGACTAAAAATGTTTGAACTGTTGTATCTTCTTTGTGGAAGCGGACCACCCGGTGGGGGAAGGCTAGACTCTATTGTGACATCATAAAGGAATCGGATACTTTCAACTTTCATTTTCCCCTTTTGGAAAAACAAAGTAATTCCAGCGGCCAGAACTCTAAAAATCATTATTAAATTATAACTTTAAAACTAAACTCTTGGGAACTTAGAGGAGTAAAAAGAAAGGATGAACAGAACAAAAGACTGAGAAAAGGAGAGACTGCTATTTTGTTGTGGGGACTTTCGGAGAGGCTGGGAAGTGAATTTGTTTGCTTCACTATCTCCCCCTTGTGACTGAGGTTGACCCTGGGAAACTAAAAAATAAAAAAGCATGGATGGGGGAGACAAAGGAGAAAAGGCAGAAAGACCAGAGAAAGCAAAAATTAAAGCAAGGAGGGACTCTAGGTCACCAACATTTGAGGAGTCTGTGATGCAACTTCTTCAGGAGATCAAAGCAGAAATAAGAGGTACCGTATTTTTCGCTCTATAACACGCACCAGACCATAACACGCACGTAGTTTTTAGAGGAGGAAAACAAGAAAAAAAATATTCTAAACGAAATAGTGATATATGATTTTTGTGGTTCATGCTGTGGCCACAGACATGTGATCTGACAGTGAGTTTGGAGTAGCCCAATGCAAAAATCCTGAGGATTCATGTGGATCCATGCTTTGTAACCACGGAGGAGGGAAGGAAGGGGAACCATGGATCCTCTGCTCACGACTGCAGCAGATCCCCCCCGCCACCCGCAGGCATTAGCTCCATAACACGCACAGACATTTCCCCTTACTTTCTAGGAGGAAAAAAGTGAGTGTTATGGTGCAAAAAATACGGTAATCAAAACTATTCAGGATTTTAAAAATGACTTTGTTGAATTAAAGCAAGATTTGAAAGTGGTTAAGACAGATGTAACTGCACATGAAGCAATACTGTCACAATTGGAAACTGTAAGAGTTCCGGACTTGGAAACAATTCAGCAGGAAGCTCAGAATTCAATCGCGTTTCTTCAAATGAAAGAGAGGGAGACCCATTTGAGATTGAGAGGAGCACCCCAGAAGGAGCAGGATAATTTAAAGGGCTGGCTTATTGATGAATTTGCAGCCTATTGGGATCTCTCAAAAGAAGAATTAAATTTGTGGGTTGACAAGGCATATAGATTTGGACCAAAAAAGGACTCCAAGATCACACATGACTGTATGGTGATCTTTAAAACAAAAGATCAAAGAGATATTATTTTAGGACATCACTATAAAAAAAAGCTTAAAGATAGATGGGAAGGGGGTAATTTTATTCAAAGAGGTCCCCAGATTTTTTGGCTTTGAGAAATAATTAAACAGATTTGGTGACTGCTTTAAGGGGGAAAAGGTATCTTTTTCAGGTGGGAGTTCCCAGAGGGTCTCTCTCTTAAATTTCAAGAGAGAAAACAAAGAATTAGAACTGTTGGAGATAAAGAGAAAAAACGCAAAGGAGCTTGGCTTGGAAAGTCCCTCTTCATTGGGGGCAGGGGCAGTAGGCCCCTAAAAAATCAGGATGTCCCTAAAAATTTACTCCTGGAACGTAAATGGCTTGAATTCTCAGAAAAAAGGAACCAAGTTTATCATATCTTAGCAAGACATAATTTGGATATAATTTGTTTACAAGAAACACATGTTATTAGATTTCATAGAAAAATTTTGCAGAACAAAAAACTTGGACAGGAATTTATTTCATCGGACAAGGTAAAAAAAAGAGGTGTGGTTTTTTATGTTAAAGAAAAATGGAATCCCAAGTTGTTGTTTAAGGACGAGGGAGATACATTGCTGTTAAAATTACAGCATAAGGCGACAAATTTCTTTTATTGGGAATTTATGCACCAAATGATGGAAAAGTGGATTTTTTTAAGAACTTGGATTTAAAACTTAATGACTATTTGGATTACAAATTAATTTTAATGAGGGACCTGAATGGAGTAGTTTCAATATTTATGGATAAGTCACAAGAACAAAAATTTCAGAATGTTGACAGACTTCCAAAGGTTTTTTTTGATATGACGGACAAATATGATCTGTCACACATATGGAGGCTACGGAACCCTATGGAAAGAGATTACACTTCTTTTCTCAAATTCGAGTCAAACATTTTCGAGAATCAACTATTTATGGATTACTAGAGATCTGGTCCCTAGGATGTGTAAAACTCAAATCTGCCCTAAGACTTGCTCTGACCATAATGCAGTGTTTTTGGAAATGAAATTGTGTCTGCAGGGTTCCTTCAGATGGAGGATGAATGATGGGTTGTTGAGGAATGAACAGGTGAAGGCCCAAAGGACTCTAAAAGATTATTTTGAATTAAACATAAATACAGAAGTAGAAACAAGAGTCATTTGGGATGCCAGTAAAGCTGTTATGAGAGGTTTCATCATACAACAGAATTCTATAAAGAAAAAGATACAAAATGAGAAAAAATAAAAAATTCTGTCTCAAATAAAAGAGAAAGAAAAGAGTATAAGATCAAAGCCAAAAAGCCAACAGATGCAAAAAGAAATTAAAGCCTTACAGATTCAATTGAATCTGCAAAAAGTGTGGAAAATTGTTGGCTTGGCAATTAAAAAAGAGACAGAAACAAAATACTATTACAAATATTGTATCTGATGGAAAATCTGTGGAAAACCCTGCAAACATAAGGAAATGTTTTCAGAAATATTTTATACAACTGTACAAAAAAGGTAAAGAAGATAAGGATAAAATTGAGCAATTTCTTAAGGTAAATGAATTGCAAAAAATTCCCGGAGACAAAAGATCCTTATTCAGTGATATGATTACAAGACAGGAAGTAGAGACAGCAATAAACCAGATGCAACTAGGCAAAGCCCCAGGACCATATGGTTTATCTGCCAAATATTATAAAACTTTGAAAGATTGGTTAATTCAACCATTGGCAGATGTGTACCTCGGGTTACATACACTTCAGGTTACATACTGTCAGAGCTGCCCGAGGTCCCAGCTCACAAAGGACCAACGCCGCTTCGTAGTTAAGTACAAAAGTCTTTATTGAAGTTCAGTTTCACTTCCACAGCCGCAGCGCGCAGCTCTACGTCTCAAACTCTAGACCGCTGAAGCTCCGTCTGAATCTCCTCCCCCCAGACACCAGTTTAAGAGTCTAGCCTTGCTCCACCTCTTCCTCTGCTCTTTCCTCCTCCGGTTCCGCCTGTCCGTCGGGGTCTCGCTCTTTCTAGACTCTTCTGACACTGAGTCCCCTGAGTTTTCCCCCTCCCTCCGGCGGGCTTTAGGAGCTGGTTCCCAATCCGGGTCTCCTGCTGTCCCGCGCGCCTGTACATTTGAACTTGGGGCGCGCGCCCAGCCGGCAACTTTCCTCCTGACCATTTCACTGCTGCTGTCACTGCTTCCCCCTTCGGGGAGGCTAGCTGCAGCTGACCTCCCCTCCGTTCCCCCACTCTCCGATGGAGGCGTGGTCAGCCCTGACTCATCTTCTCTCCCTGCTGGAGGAGACGCTGCTCCTGACACATGTGACTCTTCCCCCCCACTACGCTCTGGTGGGGAAACTGGTCCTGATCCCCCGCTGCTGCTTTGGGTGTCCCCACTGGCCCCTTGTTTCTGGTGCGTCCCCCCTGGGACCCCCCTTGCCCTGACCATCGGCGCCCCCTTCTGGGAATCTTCTGATTCACTGGAGAAGCTCATGGAATCTCTCGGGCCACTGTCATACACCCCTACGCTGCCCTCGGATTCTTCCCCTTCGCTCTCCATTTCCTCTCTCCCCTGTGCTTCTGCTCCTGAGCCCCTGACATCCATCCCCCCTCGAAGCCCCCCCTTCCCCTCTCCCCCTCTTTGGGTGTGGGTTCCGGGTGCTCCAGTGCTGTGGGTGTGAGTGCGGGATACCGTTCTTCCCCCCGGTGTGCAGCCTGCCAGCGGGATCCGGCCAGACCGCAATGGGCTCGTCGACGTCGATTTCCTCTGCTTCCATCTCTCTGCTGTTGTGCTCAAATCCAGGATCCTCCCCCAACACGTCCATGTCCTTCCCTCCCCCTGGTACCTCGGGTGAAGCTGCGTGTAAGGGTCCCCGCAGCAGTTCCCTGCTCCACCCCACCTCCGGTTGATTGTCCCACCAATAGGAGCGGTCTGTGGCAAACCCCGAGACTGACCCCTCCGGGGAGCTCGTTTCCGGCGTCGTCTTCTCAGCTGATGAAAAACCCTGGAACGTACTGGCTGAAAGTGTGGGTGTGAAAAGCCAGTCGTCGAAATACTCTGCCGGCATGGGTCTGTGTGGGAAGAGTGCATGGAACTCGTCTTTGAGGTAGTGCTCCTCCACGGCATAGCACGGTACCCACCTGTTGGCGCTGGCTGGGATACCTACCCTGGCGAGGAGATATTCCACTCCCTCTTCCCCCCACCTCGAGTCCAAAATCTCCGTGACCTCGTTGAGTGGCGTCGCCCTCCGTGATCCCTCCCCTGTTGGCGATTTGCTAAGTGGTTCTGGCGCGTTCCCTGGCGCCTGAAACCTGTGGGGTGCCGTGTAGGGTGTGAGCACTGACCTATGAAAGACTGGGTGCATTCTGGAGCCCTCCGGGAGTGTCAACCGGAAGGCCACTGGATTGATTTGTGCCGCGACCTGGTAAGGCCCCAGCTGCTTGTGTCTGAGCTTCTTCTTAGCTAACGTTCTGGCCGGCACTGCCTGGGCTGCTAACCAGACCCAGTCCCCCACCTGGATGTCCTCCCCGACCCTCCTGTGCTTGCCTGCCTGCATTTTGTAGGCGTGTTTTGCTAGTTCCAAGTGCCTTCGGAGTTGCTCGTGGACCTCCTGTAACTCTGCTGCTAAGTGCTCTGCTCCCCGTGGCTCCCCCTCCCCTTTCGTCTCTAACCCCGGGAAGGTTCTGGGATGCCGCCCATTGTTGGCGAAGAACGGTGTCACCCCTGTAGACCCGTGCTTCGTGTTGTTGTAGGCAAACTCGGCCAGCGGTAGGTAGTCCACCCAGGTCGAGGGTTGTTGATTGGCGTAGCATCGCAGGTACTGCTGCATGATGGCGTTGACCCTCTCCGCTTGTCCGTTGGTCTGCGGGTGTCGTGCCGACGCTAAGTTGATCTTGACGTTCAGGATGCCCAGCAGCTTCTGCCAGAAGCTCGAGATGAATTGGCGACCCCGGTCGGACAGGATGGACCGCGGCAAGCCGTGAGCTTTGAACACGTGGTCTATGAACAGCTTGGCGGTCTGTTCCGCTGTGGCCACCTTCGCGCAAGGAATAAAGTGCGCCATCTTGGTGAACATGTCTACGACCACGAGCACCGCTGTTTTGCCTCGCGAGCTGGGCAGATCTGTGACAAAGTCCAGGGCCACTTTCTCCCACGGTTCGAGCGGCGTCTGCAGCAGTTCCAGCAGACCCGCCGGCTTCCTGTGTACTGGCTTGGCCCTCTGGCAGGTGTCACACCTGGAGACGTAATCCTCGACTTCTTCCCTCATCTTGGGCCACCAAAAGTCTCTGGTTACTAATTCCGCCGTCTTGTCCTTGCCGAAGTACCCAGCGCTGGGCGCATCGTGTAACTGCTGCAGGACTTTCGCGCGGAGGTCGTCTCCCGGTACGTAGAGAGCCCCTTTGCAGATGAGCAGTCCGTCTCGTATCTGGAACTCGTCGTCCTTCACTGTGCCTCTTCGCACCTCCTCCATCTTGGATTGTGCGAACGAATCCGTCTGCAGCGCTCGACACACTGCGTCCAGGTCCACAGCGGCTGAAGCGCACGCCCACGCTTTCGGTGCGAAAATGTGTTTGGCCGCCACCGATGCTGCTTCCTCGAGATACTGCGGCTTCCTGGAGAGTGCATCCGCCATGACGTTGTTGTTTCCCGGGATGTATTCTATCCGGAAATCGAAATCCGCAAAGAACTCCGCCCAGCGGATGTGTCTTTGGTTCAGGAACCGCGCCGTGTGCCAGTACTCCAGGTTCTTATGGTCCGTGCGGACCTGCACTGTGTGTCTGGCTCCGACGAGGAAGTGCCACCACGCCTTGAAGGCTGCATGAATGGCCAGCAGCTCCCTGTCCCAGATGGTGTAGTTCTGTTCCGACTTGCTGAGTTTCCTGGAGTAGAATGCGCACGGCCTCCAGTCCCCTTGCGGATCTTGCTGCAACAGGACCACCCCCACCGCTCTGTCCGAGGCGTCCGTCTCAACCCTCATTGGTTTGCTGGGGTTTACGTGCAGCAGCTGTTCTTCGGACGCGAAGAGACGCTTGAGTCTCCGAAAGGACTGCTCCGCCTGGTCCGTCCAGGCGAACTTCTTCTTCTTGGAGCTGAGGGTGTCCGTGATGGCCGCCGTCTCCTTCGCGAACCCCTTGATGAACTTTCGATAAAAGTTGGCGAATCCGACGAACTTCTGGACCTCCTTCCGATTGCGCGGGCTCTTCCAGTCCAACACCGAGCGGACCTTGGTGCTGTCCATGGCGAGTCCCTTGTCGGACAGCTTGTAGCCCAGGAAATCCACCTCCGTCATGTCGAACTGGCACTTCTCTAGTTTGGCGTAAAGTCTGTGCTCCCGTAGCCTCTGCAGAACCTCCTTGACGTCCCCCTCGTGAGCCTCCTGCGATTCCAAGAAGATCAGGATGTCGTCCAGGAAGCAGACGCACTTCTTGTAGAGGAGTCCCGCTAACACGTGATGCAGGAAGGCTTGGAAACAATGGGAGCCATTTTGGAGACCAAACGGCATTACGCGATATTCATAGGTGCCTAAAGGTGTAAACATGGCCGTCTTCCACTCATCGCCCTCCCGCATGCGTATAAGGTTGTACGCCCCTCGTAGATCCAACTTGGTGAAGAGTCGTCCCTTCCTCACCGTTGCAAGCAGGTCGTCGATCTTGGGCAAGGGGAATGCCGTGGGCTTCGTCCTGGAATTGATGATTCTATAATCAACTACGAGCCTGCGTTGGGGCGTGTCTTTCTTCTTCACGAAAAACACGGGACTGCCCCCCACTGCTTTGGATTCTTGGATGAATCCCCGCTTCAAGTTGTGATCTATGAACTCCCTGAGTTCTTGCAGTTCGTCCTCAGACATGGAATACAGTTTTCCAGTTGGCAGCGTCGCCCCCGGCAGGAGGTCAATCTTGCAGTCGTAAGGCCTGTGGGGGGGGCAGCTTATCCGCTTCCTTCTCGCAGAAGACCTCCAAAAACTCCTTGTACTTGTTGGGTACCACTTGCACCATGCCTAGGTGTAGCTGCGGTTCATCCTCTTGCCCCTCTTCTTCCAGGCGGGTCCGGACGCAGTGTTCTGCGCAGTAGGAAGAGCAGAAGGTCAATTGCCGCTGGTACCATGCTAATGCCGGGCTGTGCCTATCCAACCAACTCATGCCCAACACTATGGGCGTGTCCGACAGGTGGGTGACGTTGAAGCTGATGACTTCGCGGTGGTTTCCAATTTGCATTACCATAGGCGGTGTTTGCTGTACCACCTCTCCTCCCAGTATCTTCCTGCCATCGACCGTGACGACGTTTAGGGGCATCGTGGCTGGTAGGAGTGCTATGCGATGTTGCTTGATGAAGTCCACTCCTACAAAGTCTGCATTACTACCAGAGTCAATGGTAATTGGGACTTCCAGGGTGAACACATTGGGCAGCTGGAGCGATGCGGTGAGTTGCACCACTGGTTTGGGTGGGAGGGGGTCTGTGGGTTGTAAAATCTCTGGGGACTGCTTCACTGACTTGCCTGGCTGGGCCCCAGTGCTTCCGTTTCCAACCAGGCTTCTTCGTTTCCCTGCAGCTGTTCCCCTTGCTGAACTGCTCCCTTTACTGTTGCTGAGGCTGCAGTGTGCTTCTGGATCCTCTGGGGACACTCTTTGGCCATGTGCTGTGCACTGTTGCAGATGTAACACTTCCTGGTCCCTCTAGGAGCCTTCGCCTTGACTGCTCCCGGTGTTTGGGCTCTGCTTGCTGTCTGAGCACTGGCACCACCTATCTCCATCGGCTCTTCTCCCCTCCCCAGTGGAGGCGTGGATAGCGCGCGCCCTGTCTCTCTGGGTAGGAAGGGAGTTGTTCTGGCTGGTGTGCTTGCCCTACATCCCTCCTCCCTGCTCCAAGGGCGGTCTTCCAGGCACACCCCTATCGCCAGCGCTCTTTGGACGACTTCTGTGGTGCTTTTAGGTCTTTCTCCCCTTGCCAGCTCATCTTTCACGGCCCCATTTAGTCCCTCCCAGAACAGATCCCTGACGGCAACGGAGTCCTTCTGCCAGCCCAGCACATTTACTAACGCAAAAAAGAGGGAGTGATATTGTCTCACCGTGGCTTTGCCCTGCTGCAGCCCATGCATTTCCCTCCTGGCCACATCCACATCTACCGTTGATTTAAAACAAGCGTCCATAGCTTTGATAAATGCGTTGGAATCTTGGAGGGCGGGATCATTTTCGCGCCATAAATTCCGCAGCCATGATTTTGCTTCCCCATGCAGATGAGTTATTATGAAGCCTACTTTCTCCTCCTCATCTCTAAAGTCTTTCCGAAGCAAATTGAGCGCGAAAACGATGTCGGCTCTGAAGTTAGGATACTGCTGCAGGTTCCCGTCGAAGTGGGCTACTATGCTGCCCCCCCTCTTCCCGAGGCCAACTCCCTCCGGCTTGGGTCCTGGCAGCCCCTCCTTGCCCGAATGTTCCCACCTGGTCTGCAGATCCCGGCAGAGCGCTACTGCTTCTTCTTCTCTTTTCCTGGATGCTGCTACTTCAGCGTAAAGCATCGTGACTGCTTTTTGCAGTTCTGTCACCTTCTCCTCTGTAGTCATCTTTGCCTATCTTCGTGAGCTCGCAAAACACCAAGTTTTGCCCCTCGCTGCGCCAACTCACGCTGCGAGGGTTAAATTCTTGAGACGGAGCTTACTGTCAGAGCTGCCCGAGGTCCCAGCTCACAAAGGACCAACGCCGCTTCGTAGTTAAGTACAAAAGTCTTTATTGAAACAAAAAAATTTTTTTCTTTCCAGTAGCACCTTAAAGACCAACTAAGTTAGTTCTTGGTATGAGCTTTCGTGTGCATGCACACTTCTTCAGATACACTGAAACAGAAGTTGCCAGATCCTTCTATATAGTGAGAAGGTGGGGAGGGGTATTACTCAGAAGGGTGGTGGGAATGGGTGGTGGGCAGATAGCTGTGATAAGCCTGTTGACGACTCTTAACGACTGCAATAGGTCTTACAGGAAAAAGCAAGGGGTGAGACAAAGCCATTTTTCACCTTCTCACCCCTTGCTTTTTCCTGTAAGACCTATTGCAGTCGTTAAGAGTCGTCAACAGGCTTATCACAGCTATCTGCCCACCACCCATTCCCACCACCCTTCTGAGTAATACCCCTCCCCACCTTCTCACTATATAGAAGGATCTGGCAACTTCTGTTTCAGTGTATCTGAAGAAGTGTGCATGCACACGAAAGCTCATACCAAGAACTAACTTAGTTGGTCTTTAAGGTGCTACTGGAAAGAAAAAAGTCTTTATTGAAGTTCAGTTTCACTTCTACAGCCGCAGCGCGCAGCTCTACGTCTCAAACTCTAGACCGCTGAAGCTCCGTCTGAATCTCCTCCCCCCAGACACCAGTTTAAGAGTCTAGCCTTGCTCCACCTCTTCCTCTGCTCTTTCCTCCTCCGGTTCCGCCTGTCCGTCGGGGTCTCGCTCTTTCTAGACTCTTCTGACGCTGAGTCCCCTGAGTTTTCCCCCTCCCTCCGGCGGGCTTTAGGAGCTGGTTCCCAATCCGGGTCTCCTGCTGTTCCGCGCGCCTGTACATTTGAACTTGGCGCGCGCGCCCAGCCGGCAACTTTCCTCCTGACCGTTTCACTGCTGCTGTCACTGCTTCCCCCTTCAGGGAGGCTAGCTGCAGCTGACCTCCCCTCCGTTCCCCCACTCTCCGATGGAGGCGTGGTCAGCCCTGACTCATCTTCTCTCCCTGCTGGAGGAGACGCTGGTCCTGACACGTGACTCTTCCCCCCCACTACGCTCTGGTGGGGAAACTGGTCCTGATCCCCCGCTGCTGCTTTGGGGGTCCCCGCTGGCCCCTTGTTTCTGGTGCGTCCCCCCTGGGACCCCCTTGCCCTGACCATCGGCGCCCCCTTCTGGGAATCTTCTGATTCGCTGGAGAAGCTCATGGAATCTCTCGGGCCACTGTCATACTCCCCTACGCTGCCCTCGGATTCTTCCCCTTCGCTCTCCATTTCCTCTCTCCCCTGTGCTTCTGCTCCTGAGCCCCTGACACATATGCTTCAGCTTACAGACTCTGCTAACCCAGAAATACTGCTTCAGGTTAAGAACTTTGCTTCAGGATGAGAACAGAAATCATGCTCCAGCGGCGCGGCAGCAGCAGCAGGCCCCATTAGCTAAAGTGGTGCTTCAGGTTAAGAACAGTTTCAGGTTAAGTACAGACCTCCAGAACGAATTAAGTACTTAACCCGAGGTACCACTGTAATAAGATTTTAAGAGGGGAGAAAGCACCTGAAACCTGGAAAGATGCATATATAACCCTGATACCGAAACCAGACCAAGATAGATAGGATGTTAAGAATGCTGGGACCGAGCAACGGGAGCGCACCCCGCCGCGGGGATTCGAACCGCCTACCATGCGATCGGCAAGTCCTAGGCGCTGAGGTTTTACCCACAGCGCCACCCGCGTCCCACATGACCCAGAAACCAGTGCATTAAAAGCACTGGAGATGATTCAGGAGTTTGGGCAGCTGGCAGGATTTAAATTAAATAAGAGCAAGACCTAAGTTTTGGATAAAAACGTAGACAAGGATGAAAGAAA
Organism: Podarcis filfolensis; assembly: GCF_964270895.1. Lineage (NCBI taxonomy): Eukaryota > Metazoa > Chordata > Lepidosauria > Squamata > Lacertidae > Podarcis > Podarcis filfolensis. The sequence goes on from NC_139605.1 coordinate 124,943,942, forward strand.
ATCCCTTATTGAAAAAACAGGCCTGGTCTTTACGAAAAAGGTTAAATATCTGGGTATGAATTTAACGGTGAAGAATTTGAATTTATATAAGGATAACTATGAAAAAGTATGGAATGAAATAAAAAGAGATTTAGAGAGATATGGTCAAATTTTCACTTATGAGCCGAATATCGGTGGTCAAGATGAATGTATTGCCGAAAATGTTGTTTTGTTCCAAACCCTAACTATCATTGACAATGTTAAATGTTTTAAAGAATGGCAGAAGGCGCGGTCTAAATTTATCTGGCAGGGGGAAAAACCTAGAATTAAATATAAACTACTTACGGATGTAAAAGAAAGAGGGGTTTTTTTCCCTGTCTGACTTGAAGATATATTTTGAAGCTGTGGCCTTCTGCTGGATTAAAGACTGGATTAAATTAGATAATGAAGATATTTTGGATTTGGAGGAACTGGACAATCGATTTGGTTGGCATGCACATTTATGGTATGACAAGATAAAGGCCCATAGTGGTTTTAAGAATCATATAATTAGAAAAGCGCTTTATAATGTATGGAACAGATATAAGGATCTCTTGGTACAAAAAACACCCAAATGGCTTTTGCCAATGGAAGCACAGGCCCCCAAAAAGCTAAATATGGAAAACAAGTGGCTGAGGTATTCAGATTTACTGTTAGAGGATTATGAAGGATTTAAATTAAAACCATTTGAACAAATTAAGGATAAAGTGAATTGGCTTCAATATTATCAAATTAATGAATTATTCAGGATTGATAAGAGAAATGGCTTTGCAACAGAAAAAACCAAATTGGAAACGGAGTTGTTAGATACCAATGTTAAGAATATGTCTAAAATGTATAATCTGTTATTAGAGTGGCATACAAAAGATGAACGAGTTAAATCGGTTATGACTGATTGGGCACAAGATGTGGGACATAACATAATGATGGAAGACTGGGAGAGGTTATGGAAGAAAGGGGTTAATTTTACTGCATGTATGATGTTAAAGGAAAATATTAGGAAAATGATGTATAGGTAGTACTTGACCCCTGTCAAACTAGCCAAGATTTACCATAATTATGATAATTTATGCTGGAAATGTAAAGAAAAGGAAGGTACTTTTTATCATATGTGGTGGACCTGTCCCAAGGTAAAAGACTTCTGGGAAAAGATTTATAATGAATCAAAAAAAAAATGATGAAATATACATTTATAAAGAAACCAGAGGCCTTTCTCCTTGGAATATTAGGTCCTGAACTGCCCAAGAAAGATGTAAAGGTATTTTTGTATGCCACAACTGCAGCACGAATATTAATAGCCCAAAAGTGGAAAAACACAAGAATTACCAACTGTGGAAGAATGGCAGATGAAGATGGATGGACTTTATGGAGCTGGCTGATCTCACTGGGAGAATCCGCGACCAGAAAGAAGAGGAATATCAAGAAGATTGGAAGAAATTTGAATATTATTTGATTAAATATTGTAATATTAAAGATTAGTAGTTACTTGAAAGTACTAAATAGGCCTAGGATTAAATTAGGATAAATTAAATAAATGAGATATAGAATGTTAAGAAAAGTTAAGAAATTTGATTATAATCGGAATATTGTTTTTTGAATATTGATATTGGAAAACTGCTACATTCAGTTACAAGGAAATTCAGATGGAAGAGATTAGAGGAAGTCAAGTAATATGTTTATGAAGTTGGAAGTTTAATTAGTTAATTTTTACTTTTTATCTGTTTGTGGTTATATTTTTGGTTATTATTTGCTATATTTCTTTTTTCTTTTTCTTTTCTTTTTGTTTCATTGGTTTTACAGTATATGTTGTATTTGTTTGAAACTTAATAAATATTATTGGGGGGGGGGAGTCTCCATCTGACTCTTTGCATTACCAGCATTTTTTGTCCTTCATCCTATACATTTTCATCAATTTTACTGGTGTTAAATGCCACCTATAAATCATCTTCATTAAATTTTCTTTTAAAGCCGTACATGCCGTAAATTTCATGTTTACATTCCACAATTCATACCATGAATCTAATTCAATATTATGCCCAAAATCTATAGCCCATTTTATCATTGCTTCTTTCACGTCTTCATCTTTTGTAAACCATTCTAATAACGAATCATACATTTTAGATAAAGTTTTACCTCTGCCTTCTATTAAATCTATTTGGAATCTTGATTTTTCATCTTCAAACCCGGCTTTCCTTTTATCATCGCTCAATATATCATTCACCTGATGGTATTGCAACCAACCTGTAAACATGCCTTCTAATTGGTCATATGACTTAAGTTTTAACCCTTGTTCGGTCCTCCTTCCCTCTCCATATACTCAACACTTCTATTGGTGATATCCACCATGGGGTTTTCCTTTCCAAGAAGTTTTTGTTTCTTTCCCACACCTCATAGATTGACCTTCTTATCACATGGTTTAAGAAAGCTTTATGGACCTTTACCTTATCATACCACAGGTACGAGTGCCACCCATACCTGTTATCATGGCCTTCTAGATCTAGAAGGTCAGTGTTTTCCAATGTTATCCATTCTCTTAGCCATACGAGACAGGACGCTTCATTATAGAGATTCATGTCTGGCAGGGCAAATCCGCCTCTTTCTTTTTTATCAATCAAAATTTTCATTTTAATCCTCGGCTTCTTTCCCTGCCAGACGAATATCGATAATATTTTTTGCCACTCTCTACATTGTCCTGTCCCCTTAATCACTGGAATTTTTTGGAACAAGAATAACATTCTAGGTAAAACATTCATCTTAATCGCCGATATTCTGCCTAGAAAGGAGAGTTTCAACCTGTTCCAGATTTCTAGATCTTTCTTGATCTCTCTCCATGTGGCTTCATAATTATCTTTGTACAAATTTATATTTTCCACTGTCAACCATATTCCAAGATATTTCACTCTCTAAGCCACCATGATTCCTGTCTTATGTTGCAATTCCTCTATCTCTTATTTGTTCATATTTTTTACTAACATTTTGGTCTTGTTTTTATTAAGTTTAAATCCCACAACTTTTCCAAATTCCTCTATTCTCTGCAAGGCTTCTTGTACACTATTCTTTGGGTCGTCTACTGTTAGTACTAAGTTGTCAGCAAACACTTTTATTTTAAACTCTTTTGCAACCACCTTATACTTTTGGGAGGGATGCGGGTGGCGCTGTGGGTAAAACCTCAGTGCCTAGGACTTGCTGACCGTAAGGTCGGTGGTTCGAATCCCCGCGGCGGGGTGCGCTCCCGTCGTTCGGTCCCAGCTCCTGCCCACCTAGCAGTTCGAAAGCACCCCTAAGTGCAAGTAGATAAATAGGTACCGCTTTATAGCGGGAAGGTAAACAGCGTTTCCGTGTGCGGCGCTGGTGCTGGCTTGCCAGCTGCAGCTTCGTCATGCTGGCCACGTGACCCAGAAGTGTCTTCGGACAGCGCCGGCTCCCGGCCTCTTGAGCGAGATGAGCGCGCAACCATAGAGTCGGACACGACTGGCCCGTACGGGCAGGGGTACCTTTACCTTTACCTATACTTTTGGGAGTTAATTTACAATGAACTTAAGAAAATATTTAAATATACCTTTCCCAAAAAACCAGAAGCCTTTTTGTTGGGTTTGATGGGGAAGGAAATTAAGAAAGCGGAACAAAGACTCTTTATGTATGCCACAGCAGCAGCAAGAAACATGCTCGCCCAAAATTGGAACCTGCAAGAAATTCCCACTATTGCGGAGTGGCAGATGAAAATGATGAGTTTTGCGGAGTTAGCCAAACTGACGGGAAGGATTTGGGACCAGGACGATCAGAGGTTCCAAGAAAGTTGGAGTAAATTTACTGTGTATTTAAAGGATAATTGTAAAACTTTAAAAACACTGGAAGGATTGAAATAGCTCTTACAATGCATGACAGATATGAGGTTAAAAATCAGAATATGCGATAAAAGAAAATAAGGGATACCTGCTGAAGGGAAGGAGGGAAGTTGCAAGCTCAACAGAGCTAAAAGTATATATGTGATTTAATGTATTGTATTTGTATTGTAAAAGAATGTATAAAGAATAAAAATTTATCGGGGGGAAAAATAAAATAAAACTGGATTAACAGAGAAGATGCATAAGGACCCACAAAGTGTCCAAGGGAATTTATGGAAATTGTTTTATTTGCTTGCTTGATGATCGTTTGTAAATTTGTAAATTTAAATAAATTTAAATATTAAAAGACTTAGACCAGAGATGTGAAATTGTGTGTCTCCAGGTTTATTTGATAACTCCTGTGTCCTTGACCCCTGGCCATGCTGGATGGCACTGATGGGAGTTGTAATCCCACATCACCTGTATGGCTGCAGAGGTTTTTGTTTATTTCAGGTGCTCGCAATCTGCCCTTTATCCAAAGGTCCCAGGGCAGAGAACACACACGCAGAAGATCACTTGTAACAACAACTTTAAAAGGTTTTTTTTCTATTTAATAAATTTTATTCAAAATTATAACAAAACATATTTTCCAAAAACATATCCTTATTCCCCCCCATTTTTCCTCCCTCCCCCTCCCCCCATAAAACCCATCCCCCCACCCCACCCCACTACTTCCCTCAGTTCCAGTCTTTGGTTTCTCCAATAATTCTATTTTCTGCATGTTACAGAATTGTATAGATCCTCCAACTGTTTAGCTAATTATTATCAGTAAAAAAATTGTGAATGTTTATTCAAAACCTGCCAAGGAGTCCAGTTCACTTTGTTGCATCTTCAAATACTTTGTGAAAGGTTCCCATTCATCCTTAAAGTCACAGTTATCCTTATTTTGTAGTTTATATGTCAATTTTGCCAGTTCTGCATAGTCCATCAATTTTTCTTGCCATGATTCTTTAGTTGGGGTTTCTTCAGTCTTCCATCCTTGTGCTACCAGAACTCTCGCGGCCATTGTCACATACGTGAAGATGTTTTTCAGCTTTTTTGGCAGGTCTTTCCCTACAATCCCCAACAAAAATGCCTCGGGTTTTTTAACAAATGTTAAATGGAACATTTTCTTCAGTTCATTGTATATCATTTCCCAAATTTTTAAAATTACTTTACAATCCCACCACATATGATAAAATGTTCCCTCCTTTTCCTTACATTTCCAACATATATTTGAACTAGTTTTGTACATTTTCCCTAACTGCACTGGTGTTGTGTACCATATGTACATCATCTTCATGTAATTCTCATTCAATAGGGAACAATCCGTAAATTTTAAGTCAGTTTTCCATAATTTAACCCAATCTTCAATCATAATGTTGTGACCTACATTATGCCTCTTGCTTGTCCAATCTCATCCAGTCCCTGATCCATACCAAACAAGCAGATTCGTAATACAATTTAAGGTCTGGGAGGGCAAACCTGCCTCTTATCTTTTATGTCTGTAAGTATTTTATGTTTTATCCTTGGCCTTTTGCCCCCCCCCCCCCAAGATAGATTTTGAAACCTCCTGCCATTTTTTAAAACATTCATCTTTTTTATTGCATCAAGTATTTCTTGCATTGTTATCTGGGAGTTAAGGATGTTCCTTTGTTCTTCTTTTAAATATGGCATATTGCTTTTCCTGATGTACTCTTCTATCTTAAATGTTTTTTCTTTCCTTTGTCTATACAACTCAGAAAAATATTTAACAAACCCTTCTCGTATTTCCTTCCGCTTGTCTGTCATTCTGCCATTTATGTTAATTTTATTTATGGAGTTCCTTTGTTCGCTTTTATTCACCTGCCAGGCTAACAACTTCCCCGGTTTATTTGCATGCTCAAAATATTTTTGTTTTACTCTTTTTATTTTCCAGCTGATTTCCTCGTTTATAATCATTGAGTATTGGGTTTGTAATGTTTTGATTGCCTGTTTTATGCCTCTTTGTTTGCTTTGTTTGGCAGCTGTTTCTCCTTTTTCATAATTTCCTCTAATATTTCTTTTTTCTTCTTCTCTCTCAATTTCCTTTTAAATGAATTTTGTTGTATAAAGAGTCCTCTCATTACAGCCTTGCTTGCATCCCAGACTGTCTGTAACTTTGTTAGCCCTTGACTATTTATTTTAAAATAATCCCTCAAGGTCTTTTTTGCTTTTTCAACAAATTTGTGATCATCTAATAAATCAATTTTAAAAGGTTAAGTCCATTTGTAATTATTGCCTGAACAAATTGTACTTTGTTTATATCACACAAGATAATTCTATAGTAAATCAAGTAATATGCTATGTGTTTTATGTTATTAAGGTAACAAAGTAACCTGTCAGGGGAAAAGGTGGAATAAATAATATAACAACAACATAATATTTTGCATTTTCCACCCCCCACATTCTCACCCCCGGCTTCAAAAGTGCAATGCCAGGTCAATGATTCACAAGTTGGCTATCATCCACAACTTGATCTGGCATGTGTAACACAGACTTGGTTGAAGCAAATGGGCCTGTCCTTCCACTGCTTGTCCACCAGGTTTCTCTTACGCACAGCAACCCAGGTCATATGGTCAGGGGGTGGTTGCAGTGATTTTTACACCAGGCGTCCTATTGGGGAGACCCAGTTCTCTGAGTGCATGCTCTGGAAGTTGGACATTAGGGGCAGTACAGGATTCCTTATGGTGTACCGACCTCCCCACTGCACAAAGGATTCCCTGCCTGAGCTGCTTCAGGTCATGGTGGATGCTCTCCTGGGGTCATCTAGTTTGGTTGCCCTAGGGAATTTTAACATCCATGCCATCACAACCTTACAAAGGGCCACTCGGGACTTTGTGGAAAGCATGGCCTCCATGGGGCTGTCCCTGAATAAGTTTGGCCCAACTCAGTCGTGGACATGCCTTAGACCTGGTGTTCACATCTATGGATGTGGGTGACACCAAGTAAAAGTGAAACAAAAGAAGTGCCATGGTCGGATCACTTCCTGGTGCCACTGGACTTCTGCGCAACTCTTCCCCTCTGAAGGAGGTGGGACCAATTCGGATGGCCCATCCCTGCCACTTAATGGATACAAATAGTTTCCAGAGAGTGGTAGGAAATGTTTTATCCCATGAGATGGCCTTTCAGCTGATTCCATGGTGGCCCACTGGAATGCAGAGTTAACCAGGGCTATCGACTGTCTGGCTCCGAAGCACCCTCTCTGATTGCATGGAGCCCAGACAGCCTTGTGGTTTTCCCCAGAGCTGACAGTGATGAAAGAATTGCTGAGATTGCTAGAGCACCAGTGGCAGAAAACTCATTCTGAATCAGACCGGACACAGGTTAGAGCTCAACGTCAAGCCTACCAAGTGGCAATAGCAAAGGCGAAGAGGACCTTCTTCACTGCCTCTATTGCATCTGCAGAAAACAGCAGCAGAAGACTCTTTCGGGTGGTTCGCAATCCAACGGAACCACCTTTGCCAAGTGGCCTGGTAAGGACCCCAAGAACTCCTGCAATGATTTTGCTAAGTTTTTTTGCAGATAAAGTTGCTCAGACCCACTGAAAGAGGCTGTTATTAAACCTACTGCTCCCTAGATCTGCTCTGGAGGAACAGATTTAGGGATGCATGAGGGGAGGAGAGGGAGAGAACATTTCACTGTACAAGGTGAAGTCTTACTGCAAAACAAATAAATCCACGAAAATATCAGAAAGCTTCACTTAGTAGCATTCAGCCGAAGATAGACTTTTACTTGAAGCACCAGAGCTCAGCTATGGCTAATATACCAGGCAGATTCCTGTACAGGCCCCTCCTCCATAATCTGTAGGCCACTTCACACAAGGCTTTCTCTAAAAAGGTGTGTGCCAACATTTCCAAACCTGGTCCCCTCCAGGTGTCTTGGGACTTTCTCTTCATCATCCCTGAGAACTGGCCATACTGCCTGGGGCTGATGGGGACTCTAGTCCAAAACATGCACAGGAGACACAAGTTTGGTGAAGGCTGGTGTACCTCGTGCGAATGGAGATCATGTGAACATGTATTGTGCCCTCTTGGGAACTTGTAAGTGACTGCTGTAACACAGCTTTGAAGCACAGCAGAAAATTCCGGGGTGGTGGATAATATTTGAGTCCTGTTCATTATTACATTCCTCTTTTCAACCTGTGTAGAAAAAGCATCCCTTATTCATTTTCACTCATGAGAGTTGAATAACTCCATTTTTCCCTTGAGCCATAAGCAGAAATTCAACATAAAAAGAAATCACAATCTTCTTTGGTATAGGACTAGGAAGAGATTGCCAGGTTCCCAGCGCCAGCTCAGATTGTTACATGTCTGAAAGCTTGACAGCTCAGTCCTGCCAGGGTTGCTTCCTGTGTCACAGAAACGCCTAGAAGGGTATAATCTTTGGTCCAAATGATGGTGACAGAACCACTGTTTTCAGACATGGGTATCCCAATCACACATTTTATAGATACTGACAGGAGCAAACCAGTTATGGCTGGTTTTCAGCCACATTCCTAAAGAGGCAGTTAGCCCAGAAGGGATCTGATCAGTACCTTCAAAGCAGTAAGGAAACAAGCACTTGAGGGGATCTTATTTTAATGCAGGACAGGAAAAGAAGACTTGTACCAAGAACAGATCTCCCATAGATCAAGGCACAGAGGAGAGTGACCCCATAAGCAGCACCCTCCCTCCATAGATGTGCTTTACAATCTTTAGTGAGCATTGCACAGCAGTGAAAATCAAATATTTGTCCTTCTGGTAACCAGCAGTGCTACTCAAAATGGCTGCCATGGGAGGTGTGGCGGTTTGTCCCATTACCATGGAGACACAGAGGAATGGTTTCAAGTTAACAGGCAAGGCTCTACTGCTTGAGGGGCACCTTCTGGCGGAAAAGAAGAACAGGAAAGACTGGGTTTGGGGAATGATGACACCCTCTGCCACTAGGTCATCTAGGAAACAATACCCTCGCCCCTTATTTTGCCTGCCCAAGGGCATGTATATCTGCATTTTCCAGCACATAAACCTTCTGGCCCTCCTTTCCTGGCATCACCACATGATTCAGCATTGCCTGCGCCACAGTCACTGTTGGGACAGAAAGGGCTGTGGGGAAGACAAGGGCTACCACTCCTAGGAATTTCTGGGCCATCCACTCTGCCGGCCGAGACTCCTGGCGATCACACAGCAGCACTCTGTAGGAGACAGAAGGAGAAAACCACTTCCTTTCAGTTGTCTGATGTCACCAGGTATCACGGCTGCTCAGAATGGTGACTTCTGGAAGGCAACAGATAACACACTGGATACCTTTTAGAGTACAAGCAAGCAGGGAGGGGGAAGCTGCATCTATCACAGGCATTTCTGGAGACAGCAAAATCAGTGAATCATATAAAAGACCAAGTGTATTGGATTCAGGACAGTGAATACAGTAATTTTTCAAACAGGGCATATTAAGTATCTGCCTCAGGCCCCAACATGGAAGCTACAGTGGTTCCAGCATAGGGGGCCGTTCACTCCTGCTGAAACAGCAACCCAGTTTATACAGAGGTGGGAGCTACTGGTTTGGGGGTTATTATTTACTTATATTTATCTGTCACTTACTACAAAGAAATTGTCTCCAAGTGACTTGCTTTTATTAAAAAAAAGCAATATAAGATTAAACTTCAAATACTTCAGAAGATAAAACATTATCAACTAAAAGTGTTCATTCTGCAACAACATGAAAAGGCACATCCCACCTAATGAAATAATAACTCCAATTAAGAGAGAAATGCCTGAGTGAATAGGAATGTCTTCACCTGGTGCCTAAAGGTTAACAGTGAAGGCACTAGGTGCATCTCTCTGGGGAGAGAATTGCAGAGTCAGGGAGCCATCACTGAGAAGGCCTGATCTTGTGTTGCCACCCTCCACACCCCAGATAATGAATGCAGGGTCTAGGCAGGTTAATGAAGGGAAAGGGGCAGCCCCGCAGGTAAGTCAATGCACTGGCATAATCTAACCAGGAGGTAGACAATGGAAGCTAGGCTCTCTTTCTCCAGATGAAGTCACAGCTGGGCCACCAGCTGGAACTCATGGAAGGAACTCCATGCCACCAAGGTCACTTTGCCTCCAGTGATAGGAGTGGATCCAGAAGTAACCACGTTGTGCATCTGCTTCTATAGGGGGAGTGCAACCCCATCCATAACAGGTTGAACCCCACCTATTCAGTCCAAGGAACCTCCATTAACAGTGATTCCATCTTATCTGAATTAAACTTCAGTTTACTGGGTCTCATCCTGGTCTAGAACATCCACTTCTACACCTGCAGAAATAGAGTTGCAAATCACCTGCAAATTAATGGCAATATACTCCACATTCCCTTCCAGTGGTTTCATGCAGATTTTAAACAGCATGGAAGATGTGGCACCTCACATCTCCTGAGCACAACCCTCTGGAGATGGCCATACAAACAGGACTAGAACCACTGTCAAGTGCCACCACCTACTGCCAATTCAGCTGCTCCAGAAGACTGAGAGATGAAAGAGAACCAACCGAGTCACATTATCCTGCCTCTGTCCTGACAAAGATAATCAAACAGGATGACCAAGGCTGTTTCAGTCTAAACCAGGCCTAAACACAGGTGGAAATTGGTCTCATCCAAGAGAGCCTGGATCTGGTTAGTGACAACTCCCTCAAGAAGAGCTGGAACGCCCAACAGAATGTTGTCATAATACGCACTTAGCCACTGTTGGGAGTAAAATGATGCCAAGCAACCTGTTGCAAACAAGAGCCAGTGTTACGTGGGAGGACTGAACTTGGAACTGAGGCGATCAAGATTCAAATATCTGTTCAGTCATAAAACCCACTGGGGAGGCCTCTGGTAAGTCAGTATCTTGGATTCCAACTGGCTTCACAGGTTGAGCGGATTATGCCATAACCTCATACCTGTGATCCTGGGTTTCCTTTGAGATGGAAAGATAAATAGGATGGATTACATCAAGCCAAACTGCCCTTGGAAGGGTGGAGCCATAACCACTATTTTACCAACTTCTTTAATAATACCTATACCAAAGCGTGGTTAAAGGGTAACCTATCCAGGGCAACTGAACTGGCATTATATACCCCCTGAGACCAAACTGGAACAATCCTCTTCTACTACAAACTTCGGAAAGTTGTTTCGTTAGTTATGCATTTAGACACCTCTTAAGATACTGGAACCAAATTTTTCAAAATGGTTCCTGGGAACAAGGAACATCTTTTTAACTATGTGTGGCTACAATGGGGTACCATTCTGAATGAAGATGGCAGGCTGAACTTTTCAAAACTCAGCTGCTTTTGGCCACTGATTATTATTACCATATTTTTCGCTCCATAGGGCGCACCTGACCATAGGGCGCACCTAGTTTTCAGAGGGGGAAATCAAGGAAAAAAATATGACCCCCCCCCAGCTCTGGGAGCAGCGGACAGGCTGCAGGCAGCCTGTGCGCTTCTCCCAGACCTTCTCCCTGCTTTTGCGGGAGGTGGGGGAATTCCCCCATCTCCCGCAAAAGCCCACAGGAGCCACGCACGCTTTAAGGAGTGCATGGCTCCTGCGGGCTTTTCTATGAGGAGGGAGAAGGGACTGATGCGGCCAGTCAGTCCCTTGTCTCTCCTCGGGGAAAAGCCAGCAAGAGTGGCGCGCTCTTTAAAGGGTGTGCTGCTCCTGCGGGCTTTTCTACGAGGGTGGGAAATTCCCCCACCTCCTGCAGAAGCCATGCGCTCTTTAAAGGGGCTGTGCCGCTTCTGCTGGCTTTTCTAGGAGGTGGGGGAATTCCCCCACCTCCCGCAAAAGCCTGCAGAAGCCGCTTTAAAGGGTGCGTGGCTCCTGTGGGCTTTTCTATGAGGTGGGAGAAGGGACTGGTGCGGCCAGTCAGTCCCTTCTCCCTCCTGAGGAAAAGCCCGCAAGAGCCACACGGAGCTTGTGTGCGGCTCTTGAGGACATTTCCCGCCTGCTTCCCCCCTGCATTCGCTCCATAGGACACGCACACATTTCCCCTTGCTTTTTAGGAGGGAAAAGTGCGTATTTTTTGTTTCACTGGGTGCAGGGCTGCTCGTGTCTTATCCACAGGTTACGTTGGACTGAAGCCTCCTCACATCCACACACTGTGCTTTGGGACCTGCTCCCGAGTAGACAACAAGATGGGAGTTGACTAGTTCGTGCCTGTTGGGAGGAGAAGGTTTAAATACATAGATCTGCAGGGGTGGGTCGGTCAATGCACAGAAGTGTAACCTGCCCCCAAGCGCTACTGTGATGTGCCCATCAACCACTCATCATCCCCACAACGGCCGTCAATAGTTGAGTGCTTTTCCTTCTATCCCACCCACACATCCCCAATCTACACACAGACACACAAACAAACACACACTTTGCATTACTTACGCCGGTCTAAAAATGGAGCAACGGTCAAAGCCAACTGCTTGGACCCTGTCCTCTGCTTCACCCTGTAGGGGAAGAGGAAATGAAATATTAGATCTCTCACACACGTTCATTTATTTACATACAAAAGTTTTATCCTGCACTTTTAACATAGATTCATTTTTCTAGGGTAGTTAACACAGTAATAAGAAACAAGAGGTACAATTTAAAATATTACTGTTATTATACAATGAAACTAAGTCAGCAAATTAAAAACCATCTGAAACATCAACAGCCAATTTAAAGAGTGTAAAATCAAGTTGCTCCAAGTTTTAAAATATTTCACTTTTTAAGAGACTGGGAAAACAACTTCTTTGAATTTTTGTCTGGGACCTAAAATGTATTAGAACTTAGGGATTAAAACCAATATTTTGAATTGAACCTGAAAACTCACTGGGAGCCAGTAGAGTTGTTTCTATGCAGGCAAGATATGATCTTTTTGCCTGGTTCCTGTTCACAACCTAGCTGCAGTATTCCATACTGTCTTCAAAGGCAGCCCCATGAAAAGTGCACTGCAGCAATCCAGCTTCAAAATTACCAGGGCAGGGGCAGCTGATGAAGCAATCCTATACAGAAGCAAAACACCGTAAAGTACACCAGATCCAAACTCTGTTCAGGAGTGCAGCTTCTCCTGTCGGAGCTGGCCTAAGCCTGGCAGAAGAAAAGTGAGCCTTTAAAACAGGGTTTGAGTAACACTTCCCTTTTCATCAGTGTAACTTACACTGGATTACCAGGTCATGAAACTGAACTGCATGGGCTGATGATCCAACCCAAGCCCCCCCCTTGCCCCACCACATCCCTTTATTAGGGCTTACACTGGCTTCGCATCTACAGCACACCATATTATGGCAGGGATACTGATCTTGACCTCTTAATTTTGAACCACAAACACTGTGTTGCTTCTGGGTTGTTTGTGTGTGTGCGCACGCTCATGTGTGTAGTGCTGATAGTGTCAGGCCAAGACTGGGGAGACCCAGGTTCAAATTATTCCTCAGCTATGAAAGCTACGTGATGATCATGGACCAGTTACTAATCTCTCTCAGCTAACAAACCCCAGAGGGCTTTTGTGAAAGTTTAATGGTCTGGGGGAGGGAGAGAAAACCCTGTAAACCACCTTGGAGGAAAGGCAATAATAATTATTATTATTATTATTAATAATAGCTTCTGCTAATATCCAGAATAGCAGTAGTATGGTTAATAAAAATTATTTAAGTTAATAAAAATTATTTAAGTTAATAAAAATTATTTAAAAAAAAAACAGATTAGCAGTAGAATGAAGAGTAGAGCCTAGAGCCACAGCCATCTGTACATAAAATTAAAACCTAGAACTTGGCAGTTAAGGACAGAATTCAGAACAGCTCAGAAAACTGGTATCTCCTCCCATACATTGATTACTTTGTTTTGAAAGACAATTCAAGACCTGGGGAACCTGTGGCTCACCCAATGTTGCTGGACTGCAACTTGCAGCTGATGAGTACTGGAGTCTGGCAACATCTGGACGGCCAGAGGGCTTGCACCCCAGGACTAGGCTCTCTCCAACAAGACACACCTTAACCCGGAGGTAGAAGAAGCGGCTCGAGCTATTGGCCCCTTTGCCCGACTGCAGAACGAAGTGGTGACAGCCACCAGCTTTGGCGAGTGTCGCAGAGCGCTCAACGTAGTCACGGTCGACCCGCACAAATCCATCCTGCAGGCCAGAGAAAGTAACATTTATTTGGAAATCCTCTCTATTCCAAAGGGTAAGGGTGACTCAAGCCATATTTAAATACCAATAATTTTCACTCAGTAGGTTGAACTAGCAGGTGACAGCTAGTGCAGGGCAAAACTTGGACTGGAAAGACCTGTGTTCAAGTTGGGCAAGCTAGTCTTTCTCTCAGTCCAGTGTACCTCACAGGGTTGTTGTGAACAAAGAATTAGATAACCTCATGCAACTTGGAAGAAATGTTGTGCATATGTAATAAATGAACAACTCCTATTGCATCCTCTGCCAAGGTCCCAATGCTCCCATTTCACCCTCACAGCTCTCAGACACAAAGGAAAAGAAAGCAAACATTAGGCCACACCAAAGTGCTTGGGTGGCTGCTTCATGCAGCTCCCATTTCCTTTTACTCCGGAGACAGGGAGCCACTTTTCCTTTGAGAAACCTTCCAGGGATCACATTCCAGTGGCAAAAATGTGCGGAACAAGAGATGTGAATTTTACATTTGCATATTAGGCTAGTTTCTTCACAGGCCACTCTCCATCCTCCATGCAGGCAAGCAAGAAGCATCACCTGGAGATGTGGCTGAGGGAAGAGGGGGGCGGCAGCTGTGGAGGGTGTGTGGCGTGGGGAGATGGTCACGGAACCAATACAGGTGCTTGAATGGCTCCTGACCTGAGGCTCCCCATGGCTGTGTGGGCCTTGCCATCTTCCTCAGTTCCTCCCACCCACAAAATACTGCCCCGCACTCCTGCTGGCATTGGTTGCTCACCACTCCCGCTTTGGCCTTTGTTGTCCCCAGGCAGCAAAACCCAACATCATGGCCTTGGAAGGCAGCCGCCGATTCATCCAGTTTCTCAAAGTCAACAACTTCTTGTGACTGGGATGCAGAGCACGAGAGGAGCCAAAAGAAGGAGAAAACAACATGCAAATCTTCAAATTAAAAAAATGACCCACGTGGAGGAATGGAGCTTCAAACAAATAAGTAAACTCACTTCTATCTCCTGGTGTAGCTGTCATCACACTCCCTAGAAGCCTCCACACCTCCACACATGTGGAAGCCAAGCACAGACTACTAATGTGTGTATGGGGGGGGGAATACATATGTTAAGCGGTGTTGTAACCCCATCTCTCATCCGCTGGCTCTGCCATTCTTTCCTAGAGAGCAGAAATCTACAATTTCTCCAAGGATTGTTTGGCCAACCCACACCTCTCTGCTCCAGACCTCCTGCCAGCCAGTGTGGGGGATTCTTGCAGGGCAGAGCTGGGCAGCTTGTCTGCGGCCCCATACCACATTCTGTGTTGCCCCCAATGCTTCCTGAAGCATCCCATAAGAGTGTCTTCTTTGTTGTTCTTTTGGTTATAAGTTTTACCTATAATATTAATTAATTGATTCCACCTGTGTGTTTTGTGTAACATTCTGAATACTGTTGGTTCTATTCGGAGAGCAACTTTTATCAGCCAAGCCCACCGTCTTAAGAGATGTCTCTGTGGTTTCTGACAGAGAAATCCAGCAGCAACATCTTGGCGTGACAGCCGAGTTGTTAAAGAAACACAAAGGAGCATCTTGTTGTATGAAACAGTGTTAATTGGCTGGCACTGCTCAGAAACAGGAAAAATGGACTCAGTGCACCCTGAGGTTGTGTTTCCAGATGGGGAGAGAAGCCAGGCATGTTGCAGGCAGTGGGCTGCCCACCACAAGGAGGATCCAACACAGGTAGCCATCCTTTTGGGGTCTTCCCTTCTGGGGGTGAAGGACTGCACCCAAATGGAAGTAGCAGACCCTAGGTGAGAGGCAGGGAAGTGAAGATCTCCCAGGATGAGACAATGGGAGAGGAAAGGAAAGATCTCTGGCGAGAGCTCCATCCACCAAAGTAGGATGGCGCATGACTAGCCCAAGAGCATCATGAGCACAAATCCAACATGAATGAGCCCTAAATAGGATGCCTGGAGGAACCCTGGTGTGGTCTAGTGGTGGAAAAGTCAGACTAGGCTTGGAGGAGACCCAGGTTTGAATCCCCAGGAAGCTCAGGGGCTTACCTATCTCTTAGCTTAGTAAACAAAACTGTGCGCTCTGGCACTTGTCAAGGTGACCGATTGCACCAGAAGCAGTTTAGTCCTGCTGGCCACATGACCCAGAAAGCTGCCTGTGGACAAACACCAGCTTCCTTGGCCTGAAGCAAGATGAGCGCCACACCCCATAGTCGCCTTTGACTGGACAACCATCCAGGGGTCCTTTACCCTTACCTTACCATAGCTTACTCTACGTCACAGCGTTGGTGGGAGGACAAAACGGGGGTGAGGGAAAGAGAATCTGGATCTATGTTTAAACATCAACAATGACTTAAGGAACATTTGCTTTCATTACCACATTGCTGTAAAGTGATCCTTCCAACTTCCGGCGGCCAATGAGGGTAATCTTGGAGAAAAGCTGTCGCCTCAAGAGCTCAGCTAGGAGTTCCTTCCCAGTTTCACCAGAAGCACCCAAGATGAAACAGGTTTGGTTCTTCTCCTGGAAACTCTTCCAGAAGCTCTTCATTTCTTCTGTGCTGGGGACAGTCATGCTGTTGGCAGGTCAACAGAGGTGGCGGAGAGGGGACCACAATCCTATGTAAACTATACACTTACCTGGGGATAAGTCATAAGAGAGTCAGTATGGTATAGTGGTTAGAGGGTTGAGCTCAGACCTGAGAGGCCGGGGTTGAAATCCCTGCTCAGTCATGAAACTCACTGGGTGATCTTGGGTAACTCACAGTCTCTTAGCCGAACCTAATTCACAGGGTTGTTGTGAGGATTAAAGATGAACATACTTCAAGGGACACAGGTGGCGCTGTGGGTTAAACCACAGAGCCTAGGACTTGCTGATCAGAAGGTCGGCGGTTCGAATCCCCGTGACGGGGTGAGCTCCCATTGCTCGGTCCCTGCTCCTGCTAACCTAGCAGTTCGAAAGCACGTCAAAGTGCAAGTAGATAAATAGGTACCGCTCCGGCGGGAAGGTAAACGGTATTTCTGTGCGCTGCTCTGGTTCGCCAGAAGCAGCTTAGTCATGCTGGCCACATGACCCAGAAGCTGTACGCCAGCTCCCTCGGCCAATAAAGCGAGATGAGCACCGCAACCCCAGAGTCAGCCACAACTGGACCTAATGGTCAGGGGTCCCTTTACCTTTACTTCAAGGGAAGTCATAGCACTGCTCTATTCTGCCTTGGTCACACCAGGAGTCCTGTGTACCACAATTTAAGAAGGATATTGACAAACTGGAATGTGTACAGAGGAGGGCAACCAACATGGCCAAGGGTCTGGAAACCAAGCCTTATGACGAATGGTTGAAGGAGTTGGTAATGTTTAGCCTGGAAAGAGGAGACTGAGAGGAGATAGGAGAGCCCAGAAGGGCAGTGGCCCTGGGCAGGGATTTTTGAGGGTGCATGAATCAGATGCCCCCCACAAGTGCCCTTGGTGCAGCGCAGCCCGGTCAGAGGAACCAACGTTTGCGGAGAGGAACACTGGGCCACATGGGGGGCACCTGTGTGGGAGCGCCTGGTTCACATCCACAAGTGCAATGTCAGCTGGCTGTGTTCCCCGCTGTGCGGCAGGTAGGAGGCGCAGCGCAACCCTGCTTGGATCTGGGGCGGGGTCACTCTGGCAGGGTTGACGGCAAGGGCTGGGGTGCCATGGTGGGCTCCTTCGCCCTCCCCCCTGCCTTGCACACATGCCTCCAGCTCACATGTGTCTCCCCAGGCGCCATGAGCTCATGAAACGTCACGGTGATAGCCATCTTCAAATATCTAAAGAGCTGTCACAAGGAGCCAGCTTGTTTTCTCCTGGTCTGGAGGGCAGGACTCAAACCAAAGGCTTTAAGTTACAAGAAAGGAGATTCTGACTGAACATCAGGAAGAACTTTCTGACGGTAAAAGCTGTTACACAGTGGAAAGGACTTTCCTTCCTTGGAGGTTTTTGAGCAGCACTTGGATGGCCATCTGCCAAGGATGCTTTACTTGAGATTTCTGCAGGAGGGGTTGGACTAGATGACCCTTGGGATCCCTTCCATCTCTACCATTCTAAGAATTTAAGAGCCTGCTGGATGAGGTGAGAGGCTCATCTAGTCAGGCATCCTGCTCTCAGGTGGCTGTAGGAGGACCTTAATGCAACAGCCTTTATCTCCCCAATTGTCATCTCAGCAACTGGCAGTCAGAGGTTCACTTCCTTTGACAGTGGCAGGAGAACAAAGCCATTGTGTCTCCTATTCACTGACAGGCTCTAATCTCCCTGACTTTGCCTAATTCCATTTCAGAGCCACCCAAGTTGGTAGCTAGTGTGAAATTTTGTGGCAACTAATTCCATAGGTGAATTGTCTGTCTTGAATCTTCCCATATTCATTCCCACTGAAGTCAACAGGGATGAGTAAAAAAGGGGAAGATTGATTGCACTGTTAGGCAAGAGAACCACCATTTTTTTAAGCCTGTCAAGAAAACGGGACAGTCAATTGCAAGGTATTTCATTTTCTTTCTTTTTTTTTTTAAAAAAGAGCATTCTTTTGAAAGCCTCTATCAATATACTGCATGACTTTTGCATCTTGGGCAGGCAATCCTGTCATCCTATCCCAGCATCGAGGAAACTTTGCTCCTCCAGATGAAGGCTGAACTCCCACCGCCATTCCTGCCCACTGGGGCTGATGAGAGTGGGAGTCCCCCCTCACCTGCACTTCCCACCCCTTTGCTACCTTACCATGTACACCACCTGGAGCTCCTTGGAGGAAAAAGCTGCAATATAGATGCAACAAACAAGCAAGCAAACATGCAAGCAAACAATGACATCATTGGAAGCCCCACCTACTTCTAAGCGACTTAGATCCTGGTTTAAGAACAGACATGATTTCAAACCAGATACCAGTGCTGGTTCATAGAACTGCAGAGTTGGAAGGGATCCCTGAGAGTCATCTAGTCCAACCCCTCAGCTCCTAGATTCTAGAAGCTGTCAGCATGCGACAGTGGCCCCACCCCAGGAACAGCTAAACCAGGTGAAGGTAGCCAATGGGTCTCAGACCCTTGATGAGTTACGGAGTTCCCCTGCATGTGAAGACAGGCTCTGGGCGGAAGATATCAAGAGTGGGTCCAACCCTCAAGCCCCTGCATGTGCAGTTGAGGGAAGTGGGGGGTCTATGAGGCTCCTCAGCCTGGGAAGGTAGGAGATGGAAAACTCTGGTCCTAAACCTCTGCTGCCATGAGGGTTATCTTTGGAGGAAGGAAAGGTTTAGGAGTAAATCCTACACAAATCCTGAGGGGCGTCCCCAAGACGGTGCCTCCTGCCAGCAACTCCTGCGGGTGCCAAACACATGGCTCTGCTTCCCTTGGCACATCAGTTCGGCTGAGAGAGGCGTCTTGTTCTCCCGACAAGCCCAGGCCCTCCGCCCACACTGACGGGGACACGGCGCTGCTAACACAGCGCTTTGGCTTCACCCTCAGAGGCGCACTCCATTGCCCCCGCCCGCCCAGCTCCGCCCCCGCGTCGCCAGGTGCGGCCGCGCCTTGATCGCCCTTGGGGGCAAAGGGCACCGGGGATCGGGGCCCCGGGCAGCCCCGGCTCCTGCCCGCAAACCCCCCCAGGGGCGCCCCCTCTGGCTCCTCTCCGGGGGCAGCTTCGTTCCCCAAACCCCTTCCCGGGGCTGCGCAGCCGGAGAGCGGCGAACCGAGCGGTGCGCTGCCTCCCCGCGCCGCCCGCCTCCTCCCGCGCCGCCCGCCCAACCGCCCGCCACTCACCGGCCGAGAGCAGACAAACCGCCGCCGCTCTTCCCTTTCTCCGCCGGGACGAAGCGCTCGGGGACGCATGCGCACGTGCGCGCCTCGCGCTCTCCGCCTCCCGAGCGGGATTGGAGAGCGGCGAGGGACGCCCCGGGGCCATCTAGTCCACCCCCGCAAAGCCAGCAAAATGTTTCGCGGCGAAGATTCAGGATGAGCTGCGCATTTCCCCCCTGCTTCAACCGCCCCGTCGTGTTAATCTCGCGACGTCTTTGGGCTGTTGCGTGTTCGCTTTTATTTGGGGTTTATTCTTCCTTTATCGTTTGACTGGTCCCGGAAACGCATTTGCATCGGAGAATGAAATCTTAACAAAATGATCGCAAGCCTTTGCCCCCTCCCAAGGAATTTTTTTTGGGGGGGCAGGGCAGGGCGAGGCCAAAGGGGGGGGGCAGCAGGGCAGCTCCCCCCATCCACAAATATTGTTGAAGAGCATTGAAAGTACTCAATTATCTGAGGTTCTCTGCCCCCCCCAGCAGAAGCCTGCCCCCCCCGCAATATCCTTTTTGCGGGGTATTTATACTAAGGTTACCAGATTTTTTTCAAAGAATTCGGGACACTTGTTTTAAAAAAAAAAGAGAAAAAAGTTCGTTTGAAAAAATCATTTTTAAAGAAAATTAAGAAGTAATATCTTCTCTTCTGTGGTCTCCTCTGTCGCACAGCCTTCCTCTGGGCCTGATCTCTTGGAGCGCTATCAGCTGTGGAATAGGCTCCCGCTGGGCCTGGCCACATGTCCTTGCCCTCCCGGTGCTCTCCTACCTCTCTTCCGCGGTGGCAGAGCAGCAAGGTCAGGGCTCCCCTCTGTGTTCTTCCTTCTCTTTCTCCTCTCCTCCTTCTCCCTGTGTTGGCTCCAGGGTTTTTACTGGCCCTGGAGCGCCGCTGGGCAGTTGGCTGGGTGGCCAGGCGCTCTCACTCCTGGCTTGATTTGGCTCTGCGGTTCCCCCAGTTGGCGTTCCAGGTGTCCCTGGTTCCGCCTTGGCAGCGGCAACCTAGGCAGCTTGGAGCCAGCCTGGTAGTGCAGTTGGCTCTGGCTGGCTTCAGGAGCTGCTCGCTGCCATGGTGCCCACCATTCTGCCTCGCCAGAAGTCCCCATATGATGTGTCTTGTGCCGTTGAACCAATCACGCAACATTCATTTCCTACTAATAAATCTACAACACTTAAAATATAAATCTGGGGACATTAAATGAAATCCGGGGACATTCTGGGGACGGATTTTGTCCGGGGACTGTCCCTGGGAAATGGGGACATCTGGTAACCATAATTTATACCCAAGATTTCCCAAGGTGGGTAGATCTTGTGTCTTCCAATACTTTGCGATAAGAATTCTTGCTGCTGTTGTAGCGTACATAAAGAAAGTTCTATCCTTCTTTAACACCAATTGGCCGACCATGCCCAGGAGGAAGGCCTCAGGTTTCTTCAAGAAGGTATATTTAAATACCTTTTTCAATTCATTATAGATCATCTCCCAGAAGGCCTTAATCCTTGGGCACGTCCACCAAAGGTGAAAGAATGTACCTTCATTTTCTTTACATTTCCAACACTTATTATCGGGCAAATGATATACTTTTGCAAGCTTGACTGGTGTCATGTACCACCTGTATATCATTTTCATAATATTCTCTCTTAAGGCATTACATGCCATAAATTTCATACCTGTGGTCCACAACTGTTCCCAGTCAGCAAACATTATATTATGTCCAACATCTTGTGCCCATTTAATCATAGCAGATTTAACCGTTTCATCCTGAGTATTCCATTTCAACAGCAAGTTATACATTCTTGATAATATCTTAGTTTTGGGATCTAACAGTTCTGTTTCCAATTTTGATTTTTCCACCTGGAAACCAATTTTTTTGTCCAAATTGTAAGCCTCCCTTATTTGATAATAATGAAGCCAATCTCGCACTTTGTCTTTTAATTTCTCAAAACTCTGCAATTTCAGTTTGTCACCCTCCTGTTCCAAAATCTCTCAATATTTTGGCCATTTGGCCTCCATATTGAGCTTTTTCTGAGCCTTCGCCTCCATCGGTGATAGCCACCTTGGGGTTTTATTTTCAAGTAAGTCTTTATATCTTATCCAGACATTAAACAATGCTCTTCTGACAATATGGTTTTTAAATGCTTTATGTGCTTTAACCTTGTCATACCACAAATATGCATGCCACCCAAAAACGTTATTAAAACCTTCTAAATCCAAAATGTCTGTGTTCTCAAGAAGCAGCCATTCTTTCAACCAGCAAAATGCTGCTGATTCATAATAAAGTTTAAGGTCTGGCAGGGCAAATCCACCTCTGTCCTTTGCATCAGTTAATATTTTAAATTTTATTCTGGGCTTCTTGCCCTGCCAGACAAATCTAGAAATGTCTCTCTGCCACTTCTTGAAACAGTCCATTTTGTCCAAAATTTGCAATGATTGAAACAAAAATAACATTCTTGGCAATACATTCATTTTTATCACAGCAATTCGACCAAACAAGGAGAGCTTCAAGTTTGACCATATTTCAAGATCCTTTTTCACTTCTGACCAGCATTTCTCATAGTTATCTTTAAATAAATTCAAGTTCTTAGCAGTCATGTTAACCCCCAGGTATTTTACTTTCTTAACTAGTGTTAAACCCGTCTCCTTCTGAAACCTCTCTTTCTCAAACGGTGTTAAATTTTTCTCAAGAACCTTAGTCTTTAACTTGTTCAACTTAAATCCTGCCACTTGACCAAATTCCTCAATCAGTTCTAATACTCTTTTGGTACTAGATTCTGGCTCCTGTAATGTCAATACTAAATCATCTGCAAAAGCTTTAAGTTTGTACTGTTTAGCTCCGACCTGAATACCTTTGATCAGATGGTCCCTTCTAATCATATTTAGCAAAACCTCCAGGACCGAAATAAAAAGCAAAGGGGAAATTGGGCAGCCTTGTCGTGTCCCTTTCTCCATCTTAAATTCTTCTGTCACCACGTTGTTAACAATCAATTTGGCCTTTTGTTCTGAATAAATTGCACCTATACCATTTTCAAAACCTTGACCAACCCCCATCCCCTGAAGATTTTTCTTCATAAAATTCCAAGAAATATTATCAAAGGCTTTCTCCGCATCAGCAAATATCAAAACTGCTTTAGTATTAATGTTCACTTGCAGCTTCTCTAAAATGTTAATTATATTTCTCGTGTTGTCAGACAAGTGTCTGCCCAGGAGAAAGCCAGCTTGGTCTTTATGTATCTCCTCAACTAAAACTTTTTTCAATCTTTTAGCCAATATATCTGCAAAAATTTTGTAATCCACATTAAGCAGGGATATGGGGCGGTAGTTCTTAAGTTGGGTTTTTTTCAAACTCAGTTTTTGGTATAAGTGTAATGTAAGCTTCCTTCCACGTCTCTGGCGCTTTTTTCCCCTCCAAAATTTCATTGCAAACCTCCTTTAGTGGTTGAATTAACCAATCTTTCAAAGATCTATAGTATTTTGAGGTTAAACCGTCCGGCCCTGGAGATTTGCCCAACTGCATATTCTGGATGGCACCTTCAACCTCCTGTTCCGTTATTTTATAGTTCAGCATTAACTTATTTTCTTGAGAAATTTTTTGTAATCCATTTGTTCTTAAAAACTGGTCTATATCAGTCTCTTTCTGTGGCCCTTGTGTATATAGTTGTTTAAAATATCTCTGGAAGCACTTTCTAATCTCCAATGGATTCTGTATATTCTTTCCTTCCACTTCCAAATTTGTGATGGTGTTTAAATTTTGTCTTTTTTTCATCTGCCAGGCTAGCAGTTTCCCACATTTATTAGCCGATTCAAATGTCTTTTGTCTCATCTGTTTAATTTTCCATTCTATTTCCTGATTTATCATTTTCATATATTGTACTTGATATAACTTTATTTCTCTCAGAATCTCTTGCAACTTTGGTTTCGCTCTTAATTTTTTCTCTCCTTTTATTTTCTCCAGAATTTTATCTTTTTTCTCATTTTGAGTTCTCTTCTTTATTGCATTCTGTTGAATCAGAAACCCTCTCATGACCGCTTTGCTTGCGTCCCAGATTACTCTTTTTTCAACCGTGGTATTCAAATTTATCTCAAAATAGTCTCTCAATATTTTTTGGGCCTTCTTGGTAACCTCTACATCTCTAAACAAGGTGTCATTCATCCTCCATCTAAAGGAACCAATTGGTGTTAATTTCATCTCCATTCTCACAGCATTATGGTCGGAGCAGGTTTTAGGACAAATTTCTGCTTTTCGGATTTTAGGAGCCAATCCTCTAGTTATCCAAATTTGGTCAATTCTTGTCCATGTCATTTTGGCTTCAGAGAAGAAAGTTCCCTCTCTACCCAAGGGGTTCTTAGTTCTCCAAATGTCAATCAAATCTATGTTGTCAGTCATGTCAAAAAAGGTTTTTGGCAGTCTGCCGTCTTTCATGACTACCTGTCTTTGTGACTTATCCATATTTGTGGACACCACTCCATTCATATCTCTCATCATAATGATGTTATACTCCATGTAGTCCAACAATGTCTCATGCAACTTCTTAAAAAATTCAGATTTCCCCTCGTTTGGTGCATAAACTCCTACTATCAAGAATTTCTCTCCTTGAATTTGAATTTCAATTGCCACGAATCTTCCTTGGTCATCTTTAAAAATGAATTTCGGTGATAGGCTCTCTTTAGCATAAATTACAACTCCTCTCTTTTTAACCTTATCCGATGAAATAAACTCTTGGCCCAATCTTTTGTTAATCAATACTTTCCTGTGTAGCCTTATCACGTGAGTTTCCTGTAAACAAATCAAGTCCAATTGTTCCTTTTTCAACAAATGAAAAACTTTTTTCCTTTTCTCTGGGGAATTAAAACCGTGAATGTTCCAGCTTAATAGTTGCAGAGGCATGATGTCGTTATTTTGCTTCTCCTCCAACTGCGCCAAGTAATTGTTCTTGTTCTGTCGGTGGTGTCACTTTCTCTAGTTTGTCCAATCCCAAAGGTAGTGACACTAAGTCTAGTATTCCTGGTTTTAGTACTCTTGGCTCTTCTTCTTCAGCTTCCTTTTGTAGGTTTTCTCCGTGTTCTCTCAGAAATTTTTCTTTGTCTTCCACTGATCTTATTTTGATTTTTTTCCCTTTAAAGGTAAAAGAAAGGCCTTGGGGAAACTCCCACCTGAAAACAATTCTGTTTCCTCTCAGCAGGGCCACCAGCTCTCCGTAGTTAGCCCTAAGATCCAATAAATATTTCGGAATGTCCTTAAAAATCTCCACTCTTGATTCTTGTATCTCCAAAGTCTGCTGGAAATGCAGACTCAATATTTTATCTCTCTCTTCTTTTGTTTGGAGGGTAATCAAACAGTCTCTCACCCTGTTCTTTCTCCCTCCTCTTCCAAGTCTAAAAGCACTTACTATCTTGAAATCTTGCTTATCATCCAGATTCCAGAAGTCTGCAAATTCCTGTGTAAGAAAATCACTTAGGCTGTCTTTTTCAAGTTCAGGTACCACCCTGATCCTCAAATTAGTCTGTTTCTCCTTCAGTTCAATCATAGACAAAAGTGACCGGTGGTCCTCAAGCTGCTTACATATCGGTGTTATCTTTTCCTCTACAGCCGATGCTTTTTCCTTTGCTTCCTCAGCTGTCTTTCGATTCGAAGTAGATTCTTGCAGCAGTTTTTCAATAGATTCTGTGTTTGAGTTCACCTTCTGCCCCAAGTTGTTAATGCTAGTAGTATTTTGGTCAATTTTAGTTGTTGCTTCAGTAACTTGTTTACTTAATTTTTCCAAGGTTTCATAAATTTTACTTAATACTGAAGTAAATCCCTCTTCAGATGCCATTAATTTTGACCCAGCTTGTGCAGGATCTTCCCCTTGTGGTGCGGAAGGGCCGGATGCAGATGCTCTGCGCTGCTGCAATACTGCACTGGTCTGCTGCAGTCTAACCTTGCCCGATCTTGTTGTTTTTTCCTGAGGCAAGTTTGCCATAACACTTTATCTGAGGATCAAGGTCAGTCGCACGGCCAGAGCTTGTTTTGCAGTGGAAATTTCCCTGGCCAGTTAGAAGTGGAAAATTCCCCAACTAATTGTAGCAATTTCAGTGTTCCTCTAGGGGGACACAGTAACAGTCAATGGTATTACAATAAAGTTTCTTTTCCAACTTTCCAAAGTCCCCCTTCAACAAAATAAGCAACAGTTTCAAGCCCAAAGAAGCCCTTCAGAATAAAAGTATCTCACTTGCAGAGTTAACTGTCAAAAAGTTACATTGTCCATAAACAGTGCGACTCTCAATACAGCAATTCTATTGATCCTGGCAGTCTGTTCCCAAGGATTAAGTGGTGGTCTTTATTCCCCTTTCTCTCCTTTTTTTCTTTTTTTGCAGGCAAAAAATACTTTCCACTCTTCCCTCCCCTCTCCTGCAGTTCAGGGAGGGAGTTCTTTTGATTTGACGTTAGGATTTAAGTCCTTTTAACGCAACTCTCCAGGTCTTAGCTTAGACAGTCTTTGCTTTGATCTGTATACAGAAAACGGAAGGCGGACTTCCTGTTTACACCTTCCCGCTTCAGTGCCAAATTAATCCTTTTTTTTCTTAAATTCCTCGATCTTTAAACTTGACCTACTCACGGGTAATTGTTTAGTAGCCGAATTGTCACAGGAAAAAGGTCAGCGCTCCCGGCAACAGCTGTGCGGCTTCACTCCACGGAAGAAGCAGTTGACTCTCAGCACCGCGCCAGGCTCCCCGTTTCGCTCCGGAGCCCCTTACAGGGTTCCCTCGCAGATTGGGGGGTGCTAAAGGTGCCCGCTGAGTCCCACGGTCACAGGCTTTACCCGCCTGTGATTTCAAAGGGGTCCCCGCTTCGCCGTAGCGGCAAGACCCGATTTCCGCGGAGCTACTCCCTCAGAACTAGAGGGAATCTGCCATTGCTGATGGCGCCGCCTCTGGAAGTCCAAATCAAATATTTTTTAAACATTTCATTAATTTGGAAATAATGCAGCCAGTCATTAACATATTCCTTAACCTCTTCAAATGGTTTCATTTTCCATTTACCTTCTGTTTTCAGTATTAACCTCTGATATGTCACCCATCCCCCTTTCATATTAATTTTTTTCACACTCATCGCCTCCAATGGCGAAAGCCAATACGGAGTTTTTGGTTCCAACAAGTTTTTATACCTTTCCCAAACTTCAATCAGAGACCTTCTTATGGTGTGGTTTTCAAAACCTTTATGTACTCGTTTTTTGTCATACCACAAATATGCGTGCCACCCAAACCTATTATCAAACCCTTCCAGATCTAACAAATCAGTATTTTCTAATTTCATCCATTCCTTTAACCAACAGAGGCAGGATGCTTCATAATATAGTTTCAAGTCTGGCGGGGCGAAGCCTCCTCTTTCTTTCGCATCTGTCAATAATTTAAACTTTATTCTCGGCTTCTTACCCTGCCAGATAAACCTTGAAATCTCTTTTTGCCAATTTTTAAAGATTGCTGCCCCCTTGATTACTGGAATCGTTTGGCATAAGAATAACATCTTCGGTAGCACGTTCATTTTTATCGTTGCAATTCTTCCCCAAAATGACAATTTCATTCTCCCCCCACACCTCCAAGTCTCTTTTAATCTTATTCCAAGTTGGAGTGTAATTATTCTGAAATAAATCAATACTCCTGGGGGTTAACCATACTCCTAAATATTTAACTTTCTTTACCACTTCTATCTCTAATTGTTGCTGTATTTTATCTATTGTTTCCTGATCCATATTTTTGGTAATTATTTTTGTTTTTTTCTTATTCAGATTAAATCCCGCCAATTGACCAAACTGGTCTAATTCTTTCAAGACTTCTTTTACAGTATTTGTAGTATTTCCCAACGTTAATACTAAGTCATCAGCAAAGGCCTTAACTTTATATTCTTTACAACCAACTGTAACCCCTTTTATCTGATCATTACTTCTTCATGCCCTTAAAAAGACCTCCAGGACCGTGATGAATAACAATGGTGAAAGTGGACATCCTTGTCTTGTACCTTTAGTTATCTTTATGTTTGTACCTTTAGTTATCTTTATGTTTTCTGTAATCACATTATTAACTATTAGTTTTGCACTTTGGTCCTTATATATTGCTTTAATACCATTCAGAAACCCTTGTCCTATATCCATCATCTCAAAATTTTTTAACATAAATTCCCAAGAAATGTTATCAAAGGCCTTTTCCGTGTCCACAAATATCAACATAGCTTGTTTATCATTCCTGGCAGTTAGATATTCCATAATATTAATTACATTTCTAATATTATCTTTCATTTGTCTGCCTGGAAGAAAACCCGCTTGGTCTTTATGTATCAACCCCTTCAATACATTTTTCATCCTATTTGCTAATATGCTTGCAAACAGCTTATAATCATTATTCAAAAGCGAAATTGGCCTATAATTTTTAACTTGAGATAAAACAGAGTCTTGTTTGGGTATTAAAGTAATATATGCTTCTTTCCAAGTTTCTGGTATTTCTCTTTTTGTTAACATGTTGTTCATTACTTCTTTCAATGGTACAATTAGAATGTCTTTCATTTCTTTATAAAATCTTGCGCTAAATCCATCCGGTCCTGGTGTCTTTCCACTTTTTAATTCTTTGTTTGTTTGTTTTTAAATGAATATTTATTAAATTTTCCAATTTTAAATAAAGACAAAACGAAAAAGAAAAAGAAAAGAATTAAAAACAATTCAATATCAATAACAATTTTCAATCACATGTTTCTTTGACTTCCTCATACCTCCCCTTCTTGTTCTCTAGTTCAATTTGTTAGTTCAGCAAATCCTAATCTCTTAACATTCCTTTTAAAATATCACCTTATTTTCCAGTCAACTTTTTTAAATTTAGTAACAAAAACAATTATAATCCCCATTATCTTTATCTTAACAGCTGGAGACCACCAAAGTTCAAACCAACATCTTTTCAAAGTTCATTAGTTTTATAATATTTCTGTAGGTATTCCTTAAATTTCTTCCAATCTTCTTCTGCTGACTTTTCTCCCTGGTCGCGGATTCTGCCGGTCATTTCTGCTAATCCCATACAGTCAATCAACTTCATCTGCCATTCTTCCAGAGTGGGTAAATCTTGAGTCTTCCAGTGCTTTGCTATAAGTATTCTTGCTGCCGTTGTAGCATACATAAAAAAGATTCTATCCTTCTTTGGCACCAAATGGCCGACTATACCCAAGAGAAAAGCCTCTGGTTTTTTCAGGAAAGTATACTTGAATATCTTTTTCATTTCATTATAAATCATTTCCCAAAAGGCCTTAATCTTTGGGCACGTCCATCATAGGTGAAAAAATGTACCTTCCACTTCCTTACATTTCCAGCATTTATTATCGGGCAAATGATATATTTTTGCGAGCTTGACTGGGGTTATGTACCACCTGTATATCATTTTCATAATATTCTCTCTTAAGGCATTACATGCCGTAAATTTCATACCTGTGGTCCATAACTGTTCCCAATCAGCAAACATAATGTTATGTCCAAGATCTTGTGCCCATTTAATCATAGCTGACTTAACCGTTTCATCCTGTGTATTCCATTTCAGCAGCAAGTTATACATTTTTGACATGATTTTAGTTTTAGGTTCTAGCACTTCTGTTTCTAATTTAGATTTTTCCACCTGGAAGCCAATTTTCCTGTCCAAATTGTATGCCTCCCTTATCTGAAAGTAATGTAACCAGTCTCGGACTTTGTTTTTTAATTTATCAAAACTCTGCAATTTCAGTCTATCTCCTTCTTGCTCCAAAATTTCCCAACTTTTTAATTCTTTGATTGCATTTCTTATTTCTTCTATTTCTATCATCTCGCTTAATTTATTTTTCTCTTTCGTCGGAATCGTCTGCACCCCTTTTTCTTTTAAGTAGTCTTCTATTTTTTCCCCATTCCCTTTCTCTTTCCTTTTATATAATCGTCTATAAAAGTCCACAATTCCTTTTCTTATTCCTTTCAGATCTTCAATCTCTTTATCTTCAACAACTATTTTGTGTATAGTGTTTTGCTCTTTCCTTTTTTTAATCTGCCAAGCCAATAGTTTCCCGGATTTATTAGCAAACTCGAAGTTCCTTTGCCTCATCCTTTTGATATTCCATTCTACTTCTTTATTTATTATCATAGAAAATTGCGCTTGTAATGTTTTTATATTCATCTTCAATTTTTTATCATCAGGTCTGGCAACAAGTTTCTTCTCATTCTCCATTATTTGTTTTAAGATTTCTTTCCCCCCTTTTTCTCTATATTTATTTTTAATTGTGTTCTGTTGAATAAAGAAACCTCTCATTACTGCTTTGCCAGCATCCCAGACTATACTTGTTTTTGTTCCTTGATTCATATTGTTTATAAAATAATCCTTCAAGCATTTTTGTGCATCCTCTACCACTTTTTGATCATCAAAAAGATTTTCATTTATTCTCCACCGGAAATATTTTTCTTCAAATCCTTTCAAAATACATTTTATTGGGTTATGGTCCGAAAGTGTCCTAGGTTGAATTTCGATCTTTAGAATTCTTATTGTAAGCTCATTAGTTATCCATATTTGATCTATTCTTGACATTGATTGATTTGCCTCTGACTGGTAAGTGAATTGTTTTTCTAATGGTTGTTTCAGTCTCCAGATATCAATTAGATTGCAGTTCTCCACCATTGAAAAGAAAGTTTTTGGCAGTTTCCCCTCTTTTGATTTACCTGTTGCTCTTAGTCTGTCCATCTCCATTGACACAACTGCGTTCATATCACCCATTATTATAATCTTTTGATCTAAATATTCAAATAATTTTTCTTCTAAATCCTTAAAGAAGTCCATTTTGTTTTCATTGGGTGCATACACTCCGACGATTATTATTTTTTCACCTTGCCATTTGACTTGTACCCCACAATTCTACCTTCTTCATCTTTAAAAATCTGTTGAGCCTCTATTTTATTTTTAACATATAGAACCACACCTCTCTTTTTAGTTTTATCTGATGAAATAAATTCATTTCCTAATTTTTGGTTTATTAAGATTTTTCTGTGTTTCCTCATCACGTGTCTCCTGTAAACAAATAATGTCCAAATTTTGTTTTTTCAAATATTGTTGAATTTTATTTCGTTTTCCCCCCTCATTCATCCCATTAACATTCCAAGTCCATAATTTCAACGCCATGATAGTTTCTAATTAATTTTTTATAATAGTCCTTAATTTTATTTTTCCTCTTCCTCTTCTTCCTCTCCTCTATCTTCTTCTGAGTCTTGAGAGCCTCCTCCTTCAGCTCCTTCTTCAATTGATGCTGCTTCTTCTCTTCCCAGTTCTTTATATCTTCTCAGAAATTTGTCCAATTCGTCTGGTCTTGTTAATCTGTGTCTTTTCCCTTTGTATGCAAAAGATAGTCCTTCTGGGAACTCCCATCTGAATTCAATTTTGTTTTTCCTCAAAGCTTGCGCCAGTTGTTGGTATTGGTTGCGTTTTTTCAGCAAACGAAGTGGGACGTCTTTAAAAATAACACCTCAGAGGACAGGATCATACTTCAAAACGACCTTGACAGATTAGAGAACTGGGCCAAAACAAACAAGATGAATTTTAACAGGGAGAAATGTAAAGTATTGCACTTGGGCAAAAAAATGAGAGTCACAAATACAAGACGGGTGACACCTGGCTTGAGAGCAGTACATGTGAAAAGGATCTAGGAGTCTTGGTTGACCACAAACTTTACATGAGCCAACAGTGTGACGCGGCAGCCAACAGTGTGACGCAGCTTTTTAGCCAATGCAATTCTGGGCTGCATCAATAGGAGTATAGCATCTAGATCAAGGGAAGTAATAGTGCCACTGTATTCTGCTCTGGTCAGACCTCACCTGGAGTACTGTGTCCAGTTCTGGGCACCACAGTTCAAGAAGGACACTGACAAACTGGAACGTGTCCAGAGGAGGGCAACCAAAATGGTCAAAGGCCTGGAAACGATGCCTTATGAGGAACGGCTAAGGGAGCTGGGCATGTTTAGCCTGGAGAAGAGGAGGTTAAGGGGTGATATGATAGCCATGTTCAAATATATAAAAGGATGTCACATAGAGGAGGGAGAAAGGTTGTTTTCTGCTGCTCCAGAGAAGCGGACACGGAGCAATGGATCCAAACTACAAGAAAGAAGATTCCACCTAAACATTAGGAAGAACTTCCTGACAGTAAGAGCTGTTCGACAGTGGAATTTGCTGCCAAGGAGTGTGGTGGAGTCTCCTTCTTTGGAGGTCTTTAAGCAGAGGCTTGACAACCATATGTCAGGAGTGCTCTGATGGTGTTTCCTGCTTGGCAGGGGGTTGGACTCGATGGCCCTTGTGGTCTCTTCCAACTCTATGATTCTATGATTCTATACTTTTGTGTTTCTTGAATGTGTGGTCTCCCCAGCACGCCTTCTGTAGTGCAAACTAATCTGTGAAAAAGCCAATATGAGGGGCAACTGAAGGAAGAAAAAGGAGGCTACACATTCTTCTGGAAAGGTCTACCTGAACAAGAACGTTGAATACATGGAGTAGACTTTGCTACCAAAAACAATCTTGTGAGGCTCTTGTCAGAAGTCCCTACTGGCATTAATGAGCAGCTTTAAACCCTTTGAATAAAACTCACCAAAAAGCAACAGGCTATTATTCTAAGTGCTTATGCACCAACACTGGATTCCAATAAAGACATTAAAGAATTTTTTTACTCTCAGCTGGATGCCATCTGATCAGAGACGCCTAAGGAGGATAAAATTATTCTCATGGGTGATTTTAATGCAGGAGTTGGGCAAGATTTAGATCTGTGGCCTGGGACTATTAGGAAAGAAGGAATTGGCAACAGCAACCAGAAAGGAATCTTACTTTTGACTGTATGTGCAGCACATTACCTTGTTATAACCAACACACTCTTGTAAAAAACATAAATTTAAAACATAATGGAGGCACCCTCAGTCAAACGACTGGCACCTCTTAGACTATGTAATTGTCTGAGCTGAAAATCACCGTGACGTGCTCCTGTGACGAGTGACAATGACTGCTGGACAGATCACCGATTAATACACTCCACTATGGCTACCAAGATTATACCTCAACACAGGCTTCAAGGAAAGAAACCAAGGTGCACAATGAACACTTAAGCCCTTCAAGATCCTATTAAGCGGGACTGCTTCCAAATGACTCCTAAGGACCACCTGCTTTTGGAGTTCCCTGATAACAGCAAGGAACACTTGACCAAGCTAAAAGCACCCATTATTGCAGCCTGTGAACAAACTATTGGGTACCAAACCAAGAAACACCAGCACTGGTTTGATGAGAATGACAGTGAGTTTGAATAATTATTGACAAGAAAAGGAAGGCCTTACATATCTGGCAAAGAGATAGAAACTGCTCCACTAAGAAGAAAAAACCTATGCCAATGCTAAGGCTGAAATTAAAGAAGAACCAGACAATTAAAGAACACCTGATGGATAAAAAAAATTCAAGAGATCCAGCACTTAGTCAACACTAATGATGCACAGTTTCTTTAAAGCAACAAAGACCATCTATGGGCCAATAAATCATGGCATATGTCCCCTATGCTCAACAGATGGTACCATACTTCTAAAAGATAAGCTATTGTACTGTGCTGGAAAGAACATTTCCAGCATCTCCTAAACTGCAACTCCAAATCAAATCAAAATGTTTATTCGGCTTTACGCCCATCATGAAACACAACACAACAAAACAAATCAAAACAAATCAAATCAAATAAAACAGCGGACTCGTACAAGCCACAAGTAGTATAACACAGTTCACAACTCACAAGGACAGATATTAGCCATTCATAAGAAAAGTTTAAGATTAAGATTAAAAATTTTAGGCACTACACTAAAATCAATATCTGATATCATTATAGAAAATTCTTATAACTATCAATAATCAACTAACATTCCATTCCGCCTCTTGTACGAGAGGACGGCTGTTAGGAATTTAGCAACCTGTAGGGTAATATAAGGATCCACATCTTGAAGAACCCAGGCAAGCTGTAGGTCTACTGGTTTGTCAGCCATAGGCTGGATTATGGAGTTTAGTATACTAAGACGGGCTGAACTGTACAAAGGGCAGATAAACATAACATGATGTAGAGATTCAGATGTTTTCATTTCACACGCACACATTGAAGGGACTTGGCCCTTAGTGAATCTATGTCTCAGCACGTTTGTTGGAAAGACATTAAACCTAGCTCTAATGAAGGCATATCGGTGAGACGCGGCCATAAGCGATGTTAAGTAGAACGGAGCGCGGTAGATAGGGGTTATGCTGAAATTTAACTGCGAGCAGACTCCACCACCAGCTACGAAATTTTGGTATAGCTCCGCATCATCCAGCCTTTGTTTTATACACCTTTTTGCCACATTTAGATCCAGTTTGAGCAATTCAGTGGGCGAGATCTCATAGGACAGCAATTTGGCATGGATTTTTCCTGACCACAAATTTGTGAAGTCATCTCGCCACATGCATTGAATAAGATAGTGGTTCGGGAGATTATGCCATAGGGATATCCAATAAATCAAAACTCTCCTCCATATAACTAACTCCACTGAGGGGATCTTCATTTCTAAGCGGATAGCCGCATTACTTACGCATGTTGGTAATTTTAGAAGTCGGCGTAAGAATTGGCTTTGAAGTGACTCTAAAGGTGAGAGATTTGCAAAGGCAGCCCATAAAGGTGCAGCATAGGCCATTGTGGCCATCACTTTGATGCTATACACTTTCAAGGCCGCAGGGATGAATAAGGCCCCCTCAGAGTAGAAAAAACGGAGGAGGGAGTGTGATAGGGCTTTTGTCTTGTTTTGAAGATATTCAACGTGCGCTTTCCACCCTAAATTATATTGAAAATAAATTCCTAAATATTTAAATTTATGTACTTGTTCGATTTTCGTGCCCTCCAGTTTCCATGAATAAAGTTTTCGACTCCTTGAAAATATCAGTACTTTGGACTTGGTGTGGTTGATAGACAGATGATTAGAATGGCAATATGTCACAAAAATCTTTAGTGCCCTCCTTAAACCCACTCTGGAGTAAGAGAGTAGTACCGCATCATCTGCGTAGAGAAGTAAAGGACAGCGGTAATCTGCTATACGAGGGGAGTGGATAAATTTTTGTGAGACGGCTAATGGGTTCCTCATATCACTGATAAATAAGTTAAAAAGAAGAGGCGCTAAAATACAACCCTGGCGTACACCCTTATTTACTGGCACTGGGTTAGTCAGGTCTCCAGCAGGGGATAATCTCACCCTGGCCACGGACCCGGCATGAAGTTGGGAGATAAGCCACAATAGCCTTCTATCTATTCCCCAACAGGCAAGTTTATCCCATAGTAATTTCCTCGGAATACTATCAAACGCAGCTTTCAGATCTATGAAAGCTGCGCAAAGTTGGCCCCGTCGAGGTGTCGAGTATTTCCGGGCTAAGTGATAAAGAATAATTGCCTGGTCTGTTGTGGATCGGTTTAATCTAAATCCAGCTTGCTCATGTCCAATCAGGTCAGCCTCAACTGACCACTTCATCAGCCTTGCCAGCAAAAAACGGGCATATATTTTCCCAATGGACGATAGCAGACTGATATTCCGATAATTCCCTGGGTCACCGGGAGGGCCTTTTTTGTAGATAGGAATTATAATGGCCTCCTTCCACATTCCTGGTATTAAGCCCGTGGCATTTATTGCGTCGAACGTTTTAGCTAAAATCCCTGCCCACCATGCAGAATGAAGCTTTATAGCCTCAACAGGGACCAAATCTGGCCCAGGGGCCTTACCAGTTTTCAGCTCAGCTATCAATTCTAGGATTTCAGCAGGGTCGGTATTAGGCCAGACGGGAAGGGGATTAGAAGGTCTCCAATGAGTGGCCGGGGCTTCTGCCACTGAGAAATATTTTCTCAGGAACTGCTCCCATGTAGGGGCTGGGATCATCGTTAAGGGATATTTCGTGTTTCTTCCCTTTATTAAGGACCAAAATTTCCGGGAGTTATGAGATTTTGAGGCAGAAATTATAGTCTGCCAACGATTTAAGTGCCACTCCCATTTGGCCGATTTCTGGGCCTGTTTGTATGCTTTTTTAGCCAGGGAATAAGATGGAGGTAAGGCCGGAGCGCCGGAAAATTGCAACTCCACTGTAGCTGCTGAGGTCCTCTCACAAATTCTGCAGAAACAAATTAGAGATGAGCTTGCAGCATCTCCAAATCAGGAGAGCTGTGTACAGCTATTAACCAAATGAAAAATAACAAAGCCAGCAGACCTGATGGGATACCTGCCAAAGTCTTCAAAGTGGGCGGAATTGAACTTGCGCAACAACTTCACAAGCTCATCAAAAAAATCTGGGTGAGTGAGGAGATCTCAAAAGACTTTAGGGATGCCAAAATTATCAATGTCTTTTAAAAAGATGACAGAATGGATTGTGGAAACTATTGAGGCATCTCTTTATTAGCTGCAGCCAGCAAAATTATTGCAAGGGTCTTAGCAAACCGTCTCTTAACAATATCTGAGGCAACCCTTCCTGAATCCCAAAATGGTTTTAGACCTTCTAGGGGGACAGTGGACATGATTTTCACTGCTCGACAGCTTCAAGAAAATTGCAGAGAGCAAAACCAATCCCTGTATATGGTGTTTATTGTCCTGACTAAGGCCTTCAACACTGTAAATCATAATGCCCTGTGGACTGTCCTTCTGAAAATTGGCTGCTCAGATAAATTTGTGAACACCCTTTGGCTCCTCCATGATGATATGACAGCAGCAATCACAGATAACAATGGCTCTCAAAGTGAACCATTCACAGTGGGATCGTGTGTAAAACAGGGTTGTGTTGCCCCAACTCTATCTATTATTTTCATTGCCATGATCCTTTGTCAAAGGGAAACTGCCCACCAGAGTCAAAATCATATATCAAACAGATAGAACACTCTTTAATCTGAGTAGACTGAAAGCAAAGAGTAAGGTTACCATAACTTCCATCGGAGAGCTTCAATATGCTGATGACGTTGTGTGTGCACACTCAGAGGATGACCTCCAAACCATCCTAAATATCTTTGCAGAAGCTTACAAAAAGCTTGGCCTATCGCTCAACATCCAAAAAACCAAAGCACAAAACACCCCATCTACAGCACTACAAATCCAACTCAATGGTGTAACGTTGGAAAGTGTTGATCATTTCTCCTACCTGAGTAGTTATCTTTCCACACGGCCGACATTGATACTGAAATCCAGCATTGCCTAAGCTCTGCAAGCGCAGCTATCTCCTAATTGAAGTGCAGAGTGTTGAGGACCAGGACATTCACAGGGGAAGCAGAGTGCTTGTTTATAAATCTATTATACTACCAACCTTACTGTATGCTTGTGAAACATGGTCTGCTTATAAACACTATCTCCAGCTTCTCAAAAGATTCCATCAACGGTGTCTATAAAAATTACACATCACTTGGGAAGACAGGCGAACTAATTCCAGTGTACTGGAAGAAGAAAACATTAGCAGTGTCGAAGCAATTGTTCTTCAACATCAACTTCGTTGGACTGGTCATGCTGTGCAGATTCCTGATTATCGTCTTCCAAAGCAACTACTCTATTCCGAGCTTATAAATGGAAAGCGTAATGCTGTCTCAAGGCAAATCTTTAAAAATATAGTATAAACACTGACAACTGGGAAACTCTGGCCTGCAAGCGCTCCAATTGGAGAACAGCCTTTACCAAAGGTGTCATGGACTTTGAAGACACTCAAACTCAGGACAAAAGGGAGAAACATGCTAAGAGGAAGGCACGCTTGGCAAACCCTTACCGGGATCAGCTCCCACCCGGAAACCTATGTCCCCACTGTGGAAGGACGTGTAGATCCAGAATTGGCCTCCACGGTCACTTACGGACTCACTGTTAAAACCATGTTCATGGAAGACCATCTTACTTGGCTACGAGTGAATGCCAGAGAAGAAGAAGATGACCTTTGAGTACCCCCAGAAAAAAGCACTGGATGGCTTTAATAATTCACATTTAAGTGAGAACTTAATAATTATTGAAGGGAACTCTGGGAAAATTAAATTGAACCTTCTCTTTTAAAATGTTTCAATTCTTATCAGACCATAATATTTATAAAATAAAATACTTCCATGACAGTGGAAGGGAGATTTATTTTCTTTCACGTTCAATTTATGGTATTTGAGAAAGGCAGATCATGCATTGAGACTTCAGAAGCAATTGTGTTCCTTTGGAAGTATTTCCTTTGGTTATAAATATCTGCTCAGAAGTAGGACCCATTGAACCCAGGTTAGTGGATATAGGATTGTGGCCTCATTCACTTAGATTATAGATTACAGATTACAACCACTCTGAAATTATTTAAACCAAACCTAATTGTTTTAAGATAGGCCTGTAACAATTTGACATGTAATCACTGCACTACAAATAACTACTTGCACTACATGAACAATATTGGCAAGCTTATTAACCTTCAGCTGTTATTTAATAAACATCCTATTCCCTGTTAGCATTTATTGCATGGGCCAAGCGCATAAGGCATACTGTGTGCCAATGGGGATTTGATAGTGAAAATAAGACACAGAAGACTATGGGGTGGGTTAGATTAGGCCACAACTTTATAGATTTCAGATGTAAGCCGTTTTGGCATCAGGCATTGGATAAGCATCCGCCATCCACCCTTAAGCAGACCACATGCTGGTTGAACTTAATAATAATCATCGTCATCATTATCATTATTATTTATTATTTTATTTATACCCTGCCCATCTGGCTGCATTTCCCCAGTCACTCTGGGTGGCTTACAGAATATATAAAACATAGTAAAATATCAAACATTAAAAACTTCCCAATACAGGGCTGCCTTCAGATACCTTCTAAAAGTTGTATAATTCTTTATCTCCTTGACATCTGAAGGGAGGGCATTCCACAGGGAGGGCACCACTACCGAGAAGGCTCTCTGCGTGGTTCCCTGTAACCTCAGTGTCCAGGCTGGATGATGGGGTTGGAGACGCTCCTTCAGGTATACTGGGCCAAGGTCGTTTAGGTAGGGCTGCCAAACGTCTAGACTTTACCAGGATTTCAAAGGCTGAATTGATGTCTGGGGGGAATTTCAGAAAGGCAGCACTTTGTTCTGGATCTTCAGGTTTTCCCTACTTTAGGGCTTTAAAGGTCAGCACCAACATTTTGCATTGTGCTTAGAAATGTCCTGGGAGACAATGTAGGTCTTTCAGGACCGGTGTTATATGGTCTCGGCGGCCACTCCCAGTCACCAGTCTAGCTGCCGCATTCTGGATTAATTGTAGTTTCCGGGTCGCCTTCAAAGGTAGCCCCACGTAGAGTGCATTGCAGTAGTCCAAGCGGGAGATAACCAGAGCATGCACCACTCTGGCGAGTCAGACAGTTGGCAGGTAGGGTCTCAGCCTGCGTACCAAGTGGAGCTGTAAACAGCTGCCCTGGACACAGAATTGTCCTGGGCTTCCATGGACAGCACTTAACGAAATAATACAATAAAATACTGGTGTGTTCTGAAGGGCCTTCTAGGCTTTGAGAAACTGCTTGGACCCATGTTTCCTAGGTGCAAGTGCAAGTCTGGATGAGCCCATAGTGCAAAGGGCACATGTGAAATGTGTCAAGAGCAGTGCACCAGCTCAAGTAACTTTGGCAGCCCAGCCCAGGTGAAGCTGGTGAAGATTGACTAAATGAGGGAGGTGCTTGGCATGATGTTCCAGATTGGTTGATAAAGCCCTGTCAGATCTGCAAACAAGGCTTAAGCAGGCACTCAAACCCGTCTTTCCTGCCTGTTGAGTAAGGTGACATCCACAAACTGATGAAATATTAATTAATCTGTTTGTAACATTTTAGCAATTAAATCTGAACTCTAAAGTAAGAGAGGCAGGAGAGGATCATGATTTCCAAAACAAGTAAATGGATCTGGGGCAGAAGAGTTGCTTAAACCATAGAACAAGGGGGACCTGTACCCAAAATGTTCCACTATGCAGTGCTCCCTATCCACCCTTTGATTCTTTCCAGCACTTTGTTTTCTCTATTTTCCTCAGTTATCATTCGTTGCCTACTGAGCATGTTCAGTCCTCATCAGCTTGCTTCTTTTCCTTTTTGTTCTTCGACAAAGGGGTTTCCCAGAACACAATGGAGCAGTTCCCTTATTGGGGAAAAGTTTCACTGTTCTGAGCTTTTTAGTTTAAGGAAAAGGCGATGAGGGACTCATACCTGCTTCCTTTTGCACCATGCTTTCCTAGCACAGGTCCGGGCTTCAAAGCTCTGTGTCTGAGCAGGTCTTTTTGTCTTGGTGCTTTTCCTGGAAAAACCCACATTTCACTGTGGAATTGGAGCAAATGGCAATCTGTGGAAAATCTGACTGACAAAATATGCTTGGACACAGTAAAACCCAGACTTGTGCCTAGAAATGCAGCACAGAAGGCAGTCTGGAGGAGCACTTCAAGGCAACATGATAGAAGAGTGTAAAATTATCCATGGCTTAGAGAAATTGGGCAGAGAAAAGCTCCCCATCCCCATAGCACTATGTGAACTTGTGAACATCCAATGAAGCTGAATGTTGAGGGATTCAGGGCAGGTAAAAGAAAGTCCTTCATGCAGCCCAGTGTTAAACTGTGGAATGTTCTCCCTTAGGAGGCAAGGATGGCCACTAACCTGAATGGCTTCAGAAGAGGGTTAGACCAATTCATGGAGGAGAAGGCTTTCGGTGACTACTAGCCACAATGGTTGGAGGCAGCAGGTCTCTGAATGCCAGTTTTTCTTGTGCGCAGTGGCTGCTTGGGTACTTCCCACAGCTATCTTGTTGGCCACTGTAAGAGCAGGACACTGGACTAGGTGGGCCACTGGCCTGATCCAGCAGACTCTTCCAGTGCTCTTAAGCTGATATAATACCCTCTTGTGTATGCCATTTTGGCTATGAAAGGACCAGTGGTCAGAGAACTGAGACCTGCAACAGAATGTTGCAGTGCAGGGTGTTAAGGATTCCAAGCATTCCATTATTTCCAAATTGCCTGTAGGTTTCCTATTTCTCTTCCCAGCAGTGCATGAGCATTCAATGCCACTAAGCATGCTCAGTCCAACTTCCCTCAGAGCCGCTTTTTTTTGGGGGGGGTGTCCAGAGGCGGAGCTAGCGGCTCTGGCACCTGGAACGGCACACATGCTGTGCACCCAGGGGCGGGCGGGGCGGGGCGAGAATCCCAGGGGGACGCCGCAGTGATGTCTCCCCCCCCTCAGGGATGACACCCGGGGTTGGCCACACACCCTGCACACCCCTTCCTCTGCCAGTGGGGGGGTCCCTTCATATGAGGGTTTCTTCCCCTAAAGATTAGTTGTACTTCTGCAAAACTTAGGGTATCTTGAGTCAGTGGTGTATTGGGGGGCACAACCAGGGCCCCCCGCTACAGGCTCCCTGCCAAGCTCCTACTGCCTTCCAGAGCTGTGAAGAGGCAATTCATGCCCAGCCTGATATTCAGATGCATTAGTGCCTCCAAGCATGAAGATGGATCAGCCATACTGACCATTTTTACGCAATTCAAACTCCAGCAAATCCTCCTAAAGGAGGTGTTCTGAAAATTAAGGGGTTGGGTTTTGAAAGGTAGGGGTTTTTCACATTAAAAATATGAGCACTAACTTCCCCAAACAGAAGATAAGTGCACCTGTGTGTTGAAAGTGGGCTGCTCTTCTGAAGAACTGGGATTCAGTTGTGGTGCTTCTGTAGCAAAAGTCCTTCCATATGCCTTTAAATCCACCAATGCTGTGACAGATGAGGCAGCCACAGCTCCTCTTGCCCCATCCCTTGCTGATCCTTCCATCC
Source organism: Podarcis filfolensis (assembly GCF_964270895.1). NCBI lineage: Eukaryota > Metazoa > Chordata > Lepidosauria > Squamata > Lacertidae > Podarcis > Podarcis filfolensis. The sequence continues at coordinate 124,985,523 of NC_139605.1, forward strand.
ACCCACTTCCCTCACCCACTGCTGCTGGGCAGAGAGGGGGAGGACATTCAAATCTAGAAGGGAATGGGTGGGGTAAACTCTGGATGCCTCTTCCTCTGCTACCTTGAGAGATTTAAATGTGCCTAAGTGTTCATGGGGTTATTCACCCACGCACCTACCCATCAACCTCCCAGATATAAATGAGGAAGAGGGCATTTATGTGGTGGTGGACGTGCTCTGCAATGGCCTACCCACTGGAAATAAGGGGTGCACCAACTTTTATACAATATCAGTGTATGCTGAAAACTTCCTTGTTCATCTTGGTCTTTGCTAGCTGTTGATGCTAGCTGCTGTAGAATTGTTAATGAGAGCTTGTTGGGACTTGATTGTAACTATATATTTTAAAAATTGTATTTGTACTGTTTATACCATAATACAACACACTGAATAACTTGAATTTGGTATGTACGCGTATATTCTCTCTGTGTGTATGTTGTTTTTATGTAGACACACAGAGACAGACAGAGACATTCGTTTCTCAAGTTCTCAGCTGCCTTCCCTACAGGAAGTGGTAAATCATAGAATCATAGAGTTGGAAGAGACCACAAGGCCCATCGAGTCCAACCCCCTGCCAAGCAGGAAACACCATCAGAGCACTCCTGACATATGGTTGTCAAGCCTCTGCTTAAAGACCTCCAAAGAAGGAGACTCCACCACACTCCTTGGCAGCAAATTCCACTGTCGAACAGCTCTTACTGTCAGGAAGTTCTTCCTAATGTTTAGGTGGAATCTTCTTTCTTGTAGTTTGGATCCATTGCTCCGTGTCCGCTTCTCTGGAGCAGCAGAAAACAACCTTTCTCCCTCCTCTATGTGACATCCTTTTATATATTTGAACATGGCTAACATATCACCCCTTAACCTCCTCTTCTCCAGGCTAAACATGCCCAGCTCCCTTAGCCGTTCCTCATAAGGCATCGTTTCCAGGCCTTTGACCATTTTGGTTGCCCTCCTCTTTACACGTTCCAGTTTGTCAGGTCTGACCAGAGCAGAATACAGTGGCACTATTACTTCCCTTGATCTAGATGCTATACTCCTATTGATGCAGCCCAGAATTGCATTGGCTTTTTTAGCTGCTGCGTCACACTGTTGCCTCAGTGTAAAGTTACGATGTTTTCTATCCCTTGCAGGAAAGTTCATTTTCACCATGGAGACTGAAAATCAGGAGCAGACGGAGGCATTTGACAACACTCCATGGTCCACTGTTACCCTCCCTGACTGGATGTCAGATATGACAGTTTGATTCCCTCCCCCTCTCTTTTTCTTTTTCCTTTCCCCTCCTGTGAAGAGGCTGCATCCTAATGTTTTAATGTTGTATCTTAATCTTTTAAATTTTATTTTAATCAACTTGTTTTTATTATTGGTTGTTAGCCGCCCTGACTTGGCTGGGGAGGGTGGGGTATAAATAAATAATTAATTAAATAAATACATAAATAAATAAACTTCTCCTTTCGAGAGTCTCAATCCCTGGTACCCATGATTCCATGAGTCTTCTTGGTGACTTGAAGATCCACTGTCAGAGCTGGCCTCTCGAAGCTCAGCTGGCTGCTGGCATGCGCTTTCTGGATATCCGCTGCAAACTAGAAGGTGGCCATTTTCTTATCTACCATGTCAACACTTTCCAGGAGGCTGATTTTTCTGAAGTTCTGAACAAGACATTGAGCTTCCTCAGGGACCACCCACAGGAGACTGTACTTATGAGGGTCAAAGAGGAACTCCCAATTATTCCCAAAGAAGACTTTGCCTCCTGTTTGCAGCAGTATTTGGATGAAGAAGGCCAGGGCTGTGTTTGGACAAAGGAGGCCATTCCCACCTTAGGCCAGGCATGAGGCAAGGTGGTCCTCTTGGAGGAACTGGAGAAAGAGGTGTTGGGAGTGCTGTATGAGGAACTAAGTGTTGGCGATGCCTGGGATGTTTTCTCTGCAGAGCACAAATGGGACCGGGTTAAGGAGCACCTTAATGCAGCAGCCAATGGTGACCAAGCTGTCATACACCTTACCTATTGCTCTGGTAATGGGCTTCTCACCAACCCTGAGGAACTAGCCAAATAAATCAATCCACTCTGCTACGAACACCTGAGGGCTCAGGCTGTGGAAGTTGTGTGCTGGGGTGTGGTGATAATGGATTTTTCTGGTACAGGACTGATTCGCACCATTGTGGAGAGTAATTTGGAGATGGGGAGTGGCCACACAACCACTTAGCTTGGTAGAGGTTAGTTTTTGTTAAGAGATGTACTAAGGAAGCCAAGTTAAGGAGAGCCTAATCTATAATCACAGATATTTGTAGGCAGGTTGTTATCACCTAGTGGTGTCCAGAATCACTTTGTTTTGTCCATTATTCCTTTACTACTGACTAGACCATTTGACTTTGTTCTGTTTGCCAGCATGAAGTTCAGTGAAGTGTTTCAAGAGGAGTGAGACCAGAGCTCAGTGATAGTCCATGCTTTGCATGCAGATGTTATCAGGTTCAATCTCTGGCATTTCTAGGCAGAGTCCAGAAAGAGCCCTGTCTGTTAAAAAGAAATGCACATGAAAAGTCATATTTCTATACATATAATAACAATCTAAGAATGTTGTCACACTGCAGTTCACTTGGCCAATGACAGGGTGCTGTTGCCATACTGTAGTATCGCAACAGCTCAGCAGTAACAGCAGAGAGGATGGGGGGGGGGCTTTCTCCTCTTCATTTCACTCTCCCCCACTGATGACATGCTGGTCCTTTCAATCTTAGACATCAGAAATTAAAATGTTGACTCCAAGGTGGATGAGACCTTCCCCTTTCCACCTCATGCTGCTGCCACTGTCACTCCAGAGCCAGTGGTTGGCTGCCACTTCTGGGTGCTTTCCATGTCCCTTTCCATCTCATGCCATTGTGGCCTATGGCGGGGGTGGGGAATGAGGGACAGAAAGTCTTTCCTCACATTCACCACCCCATCACTTCTGAGCTGCCTTTCTGCTGCAGTTAGCAGCACCAACTTGTCTGTGGTCAAGCGGAGTGCAGTGTGGTGACATTCTTAGTTTTTTATTATATGCAGTGCTTTTTATTGGGGGGGATGCAGGGGTACACATACTCCTAAACATTTTGTGAATCTTTGTATTTTTGTCCATTTGTTCAGCTGGGGATGGGGCGTGCTGCGTGGAGCCTCTCTGCCACCTCCCCCTCAGCTGTAGGGCAGCTGAGGGAGAGGCAATGGGCAGATGCAAACACCACGTTGCAGGCCCTTTTTTTAAAAAAAAAAACAACCACTCAGATTTTTGTCACTTTGTCACCCCCCTAAGAGATGACACCCGGGGCAGACCACACCCCTGCACCCCCTTCCTCTGCCACTGCATTTACTGTATTTATTTTCCCCAATTTGAACTATAAAATGGTGGTTTTCTAGAGTCAAAATGAGAGTACCCCTAAACATTGTTTTATAGAAAAAAGGCACTGAAAAAAGGCACATATGAATTTCCATGTGAATTTTAAGTTTGGGTTTTTTGTTTTTTTTACAAGTTAATGAAGAAACTGGACAGAATGCATTTAGGAATATATGCATGAAAAAGTGGCATGGATCAGAAATGGTCTGATGCCTTATTATTCACTCTGCTCTAGCCAATCTAGGGAGTCAGTTGGGCCAGTTAAAGTGCAGAAGGTTACAGGGCTTTCTAATGAAGGCAATCAGTGGTGGGGGGATAGATATTCATGGGGTGATAGGGGTGAAGTTAAAAGGAAGGGGGCATTGGCTTACTTGGTTTCCTTGCTTCCCTCCTCTCTCATAGTGCAGGCTACAGTCCACATTGTAAGAAACTCAATGGGACATGTATAGGGTTGTGCAGTTAGTTTCCCATTTACTCCCAATTTATTTTGCTGCATATGTACCTGTAGTCCAGGTTTAAGATATTAGCTGAGGCTAGGGATGGATCAGTTTATCCCCCCACTCCCCCACCCTGACCTTGAAACAAGATTTGTTTTTACTTAAGATTTTCATAATGCAACAAGTTAAGCAGTTTTTGAGTAAATTATATAAAACAACTAGTTTTACAGCATCCCATAAAAGAAAAGAAAGCAGGACTTGAACCTGCTATGCTACATTCTTACTACCATATAATACTGAGTCATGCTCAAGGTTCTCGTATTAATTTACAAGGCCCTTAACAACTTGGGTCCAGGAGACCTTGAAGACCACTTGACTTCTCATATCCCAAACTAATCATGACAGAAGTCACTTTTAGAGGGCCCACAAGGCTTGGTCACACAGCTTGCCTCCACGAGGAGCTGTGTTTGGTACTGTGGACCGAATTCTGTGGAATTCTCTCCCACCCGAGACCAGACAGGCCCCTTGTTGATCTGCTGGCATGTGATGAACATCTTTTTTTATCTCAGCAGGCATTTAAAGCAAATTTTATGATTTTATAGTTAGTTTTATTTTTCTTTGTTTCTTTTCAACATCAGAGAGTGGCTGTGGTGTTACGCAGTAAATGAAATAGAATAAAATAATTCTTTTGGCGAGAGAGACATTTTATCTCAGCCTAAGTTATTCACCTTCAGCAGCATGCATCCTGTTCCTATTTTCCTTCTGGACTTCTGGTGGAAAAGGCTGGCAAGATCTCCCTGAGGACCAAACAAACCTATAAATGGCTCAGATAGCTATTCCATCTCTGCCAGCAGCCAGCACCTCCTGCTAGTGATGGATGTTCAGATTACAGCAAGCCTTCCTATCTGACCACCTAGACTTATGAATAAACATATTCAGCATGAGAAGAAAAGTTTGTAGTTGCTGATTCTTGATCGAAAAAATGTCCAAACTTCTCAGGAAAAGAATAACGAAACAAATCAGACTTCTGACAGGTAAGGAATTGCAGGGTTTTAAAGTTCTAAAGCAGGACAATGTTTCACAGGAACATAGGAAAGGCCAGAGCATACAGAGCCAGACCATTAGCCCATCTACTTCAGTACTGTAGCCATTGATTGACAGCAGTTCTCTAGCATTTCAGGCAGGGTTCTCTCCCAAGTCCTTCCTGGATGTGTTGGGGACTATTCTGGGACATTTCAGATTCAAAGCAGATGCTCTACTAATGAGCTACAATCCTTCCTCTTTTCAGCTGCAGGAGTTGAGAATCATAAGCTACAGCTAGACTTTGCAGAGACCATTTTTCAGAATGGTCCTTTTTTGAGCCTCTCTTACTTTACTATGTTAAACTCTTCTGATAGTTGCCTGGAAGGGAAAGCAGAGAAAAAATGTGTTTGTATTGCAAACTGGGTTGAAGCAAGATCCACTTTGTGAAAATGCCTGAAAGATATTCAAGGCAGCCTTTCCCAGCTTGAGGCCAACCAAATGTTTTGGACACCGGGTTGGGGGAGCTGGGGCTAAGGATTTGCATAGCCAAGCAACAATGGTGGGAATGGAGAGGGAATGCAGGAGCATACAGTTCCAAGAATTTCTTTTCAGAGCCAGTGTAACTGATGGACTCTCCTTCCTCTGGCAAGTGAATGTGGTGCAAATAAAGTTTTCAAGTTTCTTTGTGACAGATTTGCATAGAGGAAGCTGAAGAATGAGGACAATAAACAGAAGCTGGATTGGGGGTTCCTACATCTACACTTTAAATGTCAAAACTTCTTTGCAAGATTGCTTCCATTTCTAATTAAAAGCTGAAGGCTGCTCTTTATCTGGATGAAGAGTTAGCTGGACCTCTGTAGCAGTTTTGTGACAGTCATCCTAATGAACTGGATATTATGCTATGGTGTCCTGATGCTCTTTGAGGAAGCTGCATGTTCTATAATGAAATATATAGAACACTTAACTAAAAAAACCCCTCTGGGTGGGTTACACACATGCAGATGTACATGCACACACTTGTGTGTGTATGTAATAAATGCAAAAAATAAACAAAGCTGCTTGCGTTTTTGGACTTTCCTTGGAGACATGGCTAAGGGAACTTCTTTTGCAGGCACGTCTCTGTGACACACTTCAAAACTGACCACTGCATAGATCTATAACACCTGTCATACCTCTCCACTGGTTATTTATTTATTTATTTATTTATTTACATTTATATCTCACCTTTCTTCCAAGGAGCTCAAGGTGGGGAACAGGCTTCTCCCTCTCTCCATTCTCACATCACAGCCACTCATTGAAGCAGGTTATGCTGAGAGATAGTGGGAGCAGTAAGATTGCTACAACCTGCAATAATCAACCACTTCTTAAAAAAATTAATCCAAAAACATGCAGCCCTTACTCTGTTGTTGTGGGGATCTCATACATCCTACTTAAACAAACGTCCAAATGTCTAGGTGAGTTATTTTTATAGGACAGGAATATAGGAAGTTGTCTTCTACTGAGTCAGACAAGTACTGTTTACAGCAGGGCTTCCCAAACTGAGGTCTGTTGACCACCAGCCATCTATGAGCTCCTGTGACATATCTGTAAAGATACAATTAAAAAACTATACCACATCTAGTAGAATACATTACAATTGCCATAATGGGCAGAAAAATAATTAAGGCTCTATGGGGATAAATGTGTACAACTTTGGTTGGTGTGGCTCTCCAAAGTTTCAGGCAGGTGTCTTGCCTAGCCTTAACTGCAGATGCCAGGGATTTCAACTGGGATCTTCTGCATTCAAAGCAGATGCTCTACCAACTAGTGTTTTTGTTTCAGAAGAACCACTTCCAGACTCTGTGTGCAGGGGGATTCCCTTTGCATTGAAGCCATGAAGAAACATAGGAAGCTGCCTTGTACTGAGTCACACCATTGGTCCATCTAGCTCGGCATCACCCACTCTGGCTGGCAGCAGCTCTTGAGGGTTTCAGAGAGCAGACATTCTTTTTTTAAAAAAAAATATTTATTGAAGTTTTCAAAAAATTAAAAAACAAAAAACAAAACACACACAAAAAAAGAAAAAAGCCAAAAACAAACATATACCTTTCAATAACCTTTTTCCTTGACTTCCCCACATCTCCCCTTCTTGTATTCCAGTTCAATTTTTAATTCAACAAGTTCCTATCCCCAAACAGAGAGCAGACATTCTTAGCCCCATCTGGAGAATGAGCATTGAACCTTCTGCTTGCAGAGCAGATGCTCTACCACTCAGCAAAGAGTCACATGATCTGGTGCTAAGCTCCCAGTCCAGGTCAGGGTGCCATGCTAGCGTCCCGCTCCAAATCCACCCCCATCCCAGCTTTTATTTGGCCTCTAGGATGCTGTTTGCAGTAAAGAAATACTGCCAACCAACTCATACTGTTGTTTGTTATTTTAGTGGGTTTTTTGCAACACTGTGTTTTTAGTCTGTATAGTGCAATATCTTATATAAAAGTGAATATTCAAAGGAAGGAAGGAAGGAAGGAAGGAAGGAAGGAAGGAAGGAAGGAAGGAAGGAGCTAGCTGGGGAAGTGATTTTTGGCAGGAAACAGTTGTGAGTACCAATCTGGGTTGTGAGCATGGTACTAGGTCAGGGTTCCAGCTGGCTGATTTCCCTTCAAAATAAGTGGCCAGTTTAAGCTCCCCCCACCACCCCGCTTTAGGTTTGAATAATATCACATACCATTTGGTACATGATTTTCCTCTCCGCCCTCCAAAAACCACTACCACCACCAAAAAACCCAAACTGGCTTCCAAATTGCAAAAAGGGGAAAGCGTATGTAAACATTGTAGCAACTCATGATCTGGATGTCTCTGCTAGGGCTGTCACCCAATGATAATGAAATCTTACCTGACTCATCAAATTTGTCTTAACTGATTAACTGATCAATTAAAACTGCATACATTTACTTTTGACTAAAAGAGTAGTTTCGAAGGCAATCTTTTCATCTTTGCCTGTTGCCTCTTGCTAATATTATCCTGTCTTTATTTTATCTTTGTTTCACTCTTGTACAGACTGACAGCAAGCACTGCCTGACAACTATGTAACCTAGGATGGAGCAACAAGGGCAGAACAAAAGCCTGGGTGCTGATTTTTTCATGCTGGGATTCAGCACCAATGCAACTTTGCAGTCTCTGTTTTTTGCCTTGTTCCTTGCCATGCATCTTATCACTCTGTCGGGACACTTGGCCATTGTGGTCATAACCTTAGTTGACCCTGCCCTCTACACCCCCATGTATTTTTTTCTGCGCAACCTGTCTTTCATTGAGGTCTGCTACACTCTGGTCATTGTACCCAAAATGTTGGCCAACCTCTTGGCCAAGAGCAGAAGAGTCCCATTGACTGCGTGTGCTGCTCAGATGTATTTCTTCATTGCCCTGGGGGGCGCTGAGTGTTTTCTGTTGGCCGTGATGTCCTATGACAGATATGTGGCCATATGCAACCCATTGCGCTACACTCTCATCATGAGCAGGAATCTCTGCATGCGACTCTTGGTGGTAGCCTGCGCCAGTGGATTCACAATCTCACTGGGACTTACCATGCTGATTTTCAGCCTACCCTTCTGTGGCTCACATGATATCAACCACTTCTTCTGTGATATCCCACCTGTGCTGTACCTGGCCTGTAGTGACACACATTTCAATGAAGTGGCTGTGTTCCTTGTCTGCATGATGATCTTGCTCATCCCATTCCTGCTTATTCTCATTTCCTATGCATTCATAGCCAATTCCATCTTCAGGATCAAATGTTCTGAAGGCCGGAAGAAGGCCTTCTCCACCTGTTTTGCTCACCTGATTGTGGCCGTGCTCCACTATGGCTGTGCCATCTTCATTTACATCCGCCCTAAAGCTAGCTACTCCCTAGAGCAGGACAAGGTGGTCTCTTTGATCTACACCAATGTCACGCCCATGCTGTACCCCATGATTTACAGCCTCAGAAACAAGGAGGTCAGGGGAGCATTCTGGAGAATATGGGAAAGGAAATTCCCTTCCACTAAAAACTAAAGGGGTGTATGCATCTTCACTTTGAAAGATTGCATGGAAGGGTTAGGGAACTGTATGGGATAGGTCCATCCAGTGCTATTGCTGTGACCCACAGCCATGCTCTCACCCAGTTCCCACATGTCTAACTCATATCTGACGATGTGTGCTGTTGCATGTCTTCATCCCCATCTTTCAGCCCAGACACTGAGGTCCAGCTCTGAGGGCCTCTGGTAATTCCCTCATGGCAAGAAGTGAAGTTACAGGGAACCAGGCAGAGGGCCTTCTTGGTAGTGACACCCTCCCTGTGGAATGTCCTTCCACCAGATGTTAAGGAGATGAGTAAAATAAAACCCTGGATTTGTTGCACCAGAGCAAAAGAGTGCTTTAGTCCACTTTCATTATGTAAACCTAAATTTCTGTTATGCATTTGAATCCCTCCCCCCAAATACTCCCAATTGGGAGGCGGCCACTATCAGTACATGGATCTAGGTAGCTGATCTTTACATGCCAAACCTGCCATTTAGGATTAGGAAATTTTAACCTTTTCACATTTCCTTCCCCTTGAGACTTATGAGATAGAATAATAGAATCATGAAAGGCACCCCAAGTGTAATCTAGCCCAACCCCCTGTAATACAGGAATCTGAGCTTAAGCATTCATGTCAGATGGCCATCCAACCTCAGTTTAATAACGTCCAAGAAGGGAGAGTCCACGACCTCTCATGGGAGTCTGTTCCACTGCTGAACAACTCTTAATGTCAGAAGGTTTTTCTGAATGTTTAGTTGGAATCTCCTTTCTTGCAACACTGCCAGCTACGGAGGGCTCTCTCTCTCTTTTTTGTTAAATCATTTTTATTAATTTTCCAAATAAAAAACATCCAATTAACATATCAAATCATAATCCAATTAAAATAAAAAAATACCAAATTATAATCCAAATTATAATTATTAATTTTTCGGGACTTCCCATAGCCTGGACCTTGAAGCATAGCTCCAAATCTCAATCCTGCCTCTCCTCGTTGTTTCCATATTTCCACATCTATAGATGGCAGTTTGTCCTCCACCCCCGCCCAATGTGACAGTTTTGGCTGGGATGCCCCCACTTGTGGCCCTCCAGAGGTTGTTGGACTCCAGCTCCCATCCCCCCAGCCAGCATGGTCAAGGGTCAGGGGGTGATGGTAGCTGTAGTACAACAGCTTTTGAAGGTCCACAAGTCATCCCCCATACTGGTTTAAGCAGTCCTAGTGTATAGGTCATTGGTGGCCACCCTAAGTCATTGGTGTCACACATGGCACAGGATTTATCACATGCTTGGATATGTGCAAAAGAACCCTTGGGCCAATGCATGGTCAGGACTGGTGCATCATCATCATCATCATTGCCTGTCCTCATTGCAAAGCTGCCTCCAAAGTCTGGCCAGTGAACTAGAGGCAAAACACCATTAAATGAGAGGTGTGTGTGTTCTATTACAGGTCATTTCCAGCTTGTGGAATACAAGCTGGAAAAGACTGGCCACCACTGATTTAGGATCTTTGGCCATGAAGTCTTGGTCAACAACATTGGAACTCTGTATGCTGACCACTCCCTATGGTTTTCCCCCTCTATGTATGTTTTATATGTACAAGACCTCATTGTCTTGTACATGAAGGGATAAGTTATAGCCAAGAACATAATAAAGAGTCATTTAGGCTGGAGGCCATAGATTTCAATCGATTCATATGCACATATCTTTTTTTTTTTTTTTTGGATGGCCTGATCTATATTTTGTACCTGGGAAAATACAAGACTTCTCCCAGGAATTGTCCTTGTTGCCATCATTAATTGGAATGTGGAATGTACATGCATTGCACAAACATTTCCAGCACTTACATATATTTCAGACCTATCACTCAAAGTGCTTTTGAACCCCTATCCCACTGTTGGTGTGCATGTGAGAAAGACAGAAATATCATTTTATAGGAACTTTGTAAGAATTAAGGTCCATAAGGTCCATTTTTCTCCTTGGGAAAAGATGACATTACTGTCACATTTTAGCCTTCATGTTGTTGTCTTTGTGTATGTGTGTCTCCTATAAATTGTGGTGCCATATCTGAACCACATTTTTGTCAGTCACCCACACTGAATTACATGCATTTGGGAATGGCTATTTTTGCTGTTTGACCTCTCTCCTTGCCTATAAAGGGGCAGCCTGCGGTTCACAGAGGAACATATGCCTGCAATCTATCGTGCCATATAACCTGTAGCCTATAATGAGAAGGAATCCTTGACTTGCAAACCATCATTTGAACCTGATAATACTTGAAATCACATTGGGTGGGGTTAATCATATTGCCAATTTCTCTTTCTGTATGAGCTAAGAGATGCATGGACCAAGACGCTGAAAAGATGGGAACCAGAGTTCTGTAGTCCTTCCACAGCCTAAGGACTTATCCACACCCTCCTTTTGTCCCACTGCTTTCCTCTGGGGAAAACTGTGCTTTAGTGCTCAATTGGAACAAAAAGGCGGACTTCCGGTGCAGCGCGATCTCGTCGCAAGCGGGGATTTTACCGTGAGGGAAATCCCAGGCTATTTTGGAGGATTACGGGGTGCTACAGGGTGCGGTGGCCCCCAAAAATACCTCTGGTGGGTGTCCAGAAGGTCAGGTTCCCAGCGGGACCAGAAGCGGTCAGCCCGGCCGTCAGGTAGCTTCGAAAGAAGTGAAGAGAATGGCGGAGCAGAACGGCGGGTCGAGGGAAGCCATTAACTACCTCCGAATAGCGAAGCCCCGAGCTTGCTGAGGAAGCGCTACGCTCTCAAATAAAAAGAATCTGGGTCTAAATTAACTATATATCAGGAGTATTAACAACAAGGAAGTCCTGGAGAGAAAAAGAGAAGTTTGCGGAGTTCAGCGGACAGCCGAAATCAACTTTGACGCAGCGCAACTTGCAGAGCTGGAAAGTGAAAGTGAGTTGCCTTAGCGGCTACTGTTTTTCTCCCATATAAATTTGACTAAAAAGTAACTCTTTATGAGGATACATTATATCAGAGACATTATCAAAATAAGGGAGAACAGAAGAGAAATTTGTATAAATCTGAAGCCTTTGGTGTAATGGAGGGCATAAATAGAGGGAGGAAGCGCTTCTTCACTTTCGCTCTTAAGAACAAAGAATACTGAAACGGAAGAGAAGGTTCCGACGCCATTAAGAACCTTGAAGCTCAGTGAACAGAAAGAATATTAAAGAATAAGTACATTTTGGCATAATTATTGGCGGTTGTAAACTATCCTTATTGTTAATTTGATTTTGTTTTTTGGAATCCTTGATACCGAAGAGACTGAATTGTTGGAGATACATATATATATTTTTGTTTGTTTTTTTGGAATAGCGATACATCAGTGTGGCTCTGAGACCCCTAGTGGTCGGACTAAGATAATACAACTTGTTTTTTTCTTGTTTTTCTCATTTTTCTCTTTTTTTCTCTTTTTTTCTGCATTTCTTCCTTCTTTTTTTGAAGGACCTGTTTTCACTCCCCATTCGATGGTTGTGGAAAGTTGAATATAATAGTGGACATTGGATATAAATCAGACTTAAAGCATTTGGGATTATAACTGTGATATCTTCTGCCACTGGTGAAATTGGACTTTGAAGTACCCTCTCCTTTTCCTTTCTTTTCTTTTTTTGGACGTTTACCATATATATTGCTTTTGAATTTGAAGACCTTCATCGCTCCTTCTTTTTAATTGGATCATATCGAGAAAATAATACCATAAAGTGGACTAGCCTGAATAGAGGCAAGAAGACGGTGTTGTGCGGACTCTGTATTGATTTGTGGTGATATATAGGACTATATAGGACTATTAATTGTAAGAGAGTAAAATTTGAAATTGAGGACTAAATAATTACAACTGCAAATTTGAAATTAAATAACTGAAAAAGGTCAAATTGATAAATCGTGAGGGATTGCTAAGAGGTTGCTATTGTGCTGGTGGGATCAAGTAGAATAAAATGTCAAATCCATCGAAGAAAGGGACAGATGGGGGGACACCTGCTGAGAGGAAAGGGTCTAAACAAGAAACAGATTTCAAAGCTGATATTTTAAGAATGTTTGCAGAAATTAGACAGAGTGAAAAGAATTTAGAGTCTAAATTAGAGCAGGTAGACAATAAGATTGGAAAAATGAATAAGAAATTTGATGAAACAGTTAATGAATTGAAAGGCCAAATAAAAGAAGTGTTCAGGAGAACGCAATCTGTAGAGGAGGGGTTGAAGAAGACAAGATTGGAAATGAAAGACGTCAAACGGGAGGAAGAAAAGATAAAAGTAGAGATGATGGAACTAAATAAAGCACAAGAGGAAATGAAGGGTGTAATAGCAATGAATGAATTGCGGCAGAGGGAGGTGAATTTGAGACTCAGAGCCGTGCCAGAGACACAAGGAGAAAATATTAAGGAGAAATTGATAACAGAATTAGCGCAATGGTTGGAACTACCAGCAGAAGAAATGGCAAAAACAGTCCAAAATGCATTTAGAATGAGAGTAAAAACAACAAAAGCAAAAAGACTTACAGGGGACTTTGATAACATTTAAAGATAGAGAAATGAGAAATACGATTTTACAGAAGAATAGAGAAAAGAGACTGAACATAGACGGGAATTTCATAATTATCTTTAAAGACATACCAATTAGATTACTTAAACGAAGAGATCCATACAAATCATTGGTACAGACATTGAAGAGAAACAACCTTGAATTCAGATGGGAGTTCCCAGAAGGAATTTCATTCATGTATAGAAGCAAGAGGCACAGACTGACAAACCCAGAAGAAACTGGGAAATTTCTGAGAAAGTATAAAGAACTAAGATCAGAAGCAGAAGAAATCAAAGGAGCAGAGGGAATAACACCAGGAAAACAAAGACCAGAGGAAGAGGAGAGAGAAAACGGAAAGTATACAGATGAAGAAGAAGAGGAGGAAGAAGAATTAGCCAAATTATAGGAAAATAAATTAAATTTATTTAAAATTTGGAAATTATGGCGCTAAAAATTTGGAATTGGAATATTAATGGGATGAATGAAAAAAAGAAAAGGAATAAAATTGAACAGTTTTTAAAAAAGAAAAATTTAGATATTATTTGTTTACAAGAGACACATGTGGCAAGAAGACATAAAAAAGTATTAATCAACAAAAGACTGGGAAATGAATTTGCATCTTCAGATAAAGAGAAAAAAAGAGGAGTGGTTATATATATTAAAAATAAAATTGAAGCTCAACAAATTTTCAAAGATGAAGAGGGAAGGATAATCGCGGTTCGAATCAAATGGCAAGGAGAAAGTCTGATTATAGTCGGGATCTACGCACCAAATGGCAATAAGACTGAATTCTACAAAACCCTAGAAGAAAAATTATTTGAATATATGGATCAGAAAATTATATTAATGGGTGATATGAACGGAGTGGTTTCATTGGAAATGGACAGACTTAGAGAAGGAACAAGTAAAGAAGGGAAGCTCCCCAAATCTTTTTTTTCAATGATAAAAAATTATAATTTGACAGACATTTGGCGTCTCAGACACCCGTTGGACAAACAATTCACTTACCACTCCGAACCGAACCAGTCAATGTCAAGGATAGATCAGATTTGGATTTTGAACGAATTGATTCCAAGAACCCAACAAATAGAAATTCAACCGAAAGTAATTTCCAATCATAGTCCAATAGAATTCCAATTGAAAAGTTTTGAGGAAAGAACTTTCAGATGGAGACTGAAAGATTATCTCTTGGATGACCAGAAAATAGTGGAAAAAGCGCAAAAGAAGTTAACAGAATATTTTGTTGACAACTGTAACAAAGGAACAAAGACAAAAGTGGTATGGGATGCAAGCAAGGCAGTAATGAGAGGATTTTTCATACAGCAGAACACGATCAAAACTAAAAATAGAGAAAAAGGCAAAGAAGAAATCTTGAAGCAAATAATGGACAATGAACAAAAATTAATTAAGAAACCAAATAATCCGAAAATAAAAGAAAATATTAAAGTTTTACAAGCCCAGTTCACAGCTATAATAAACAGAGAAGTGGAATGGAATATTAAGAAACTGAGACAAAGAAACTTTGAGTTTTCGAACAAATCAGGAAAGTGGCTTGCATGGCAAATCAAGAAAAGAAAGGAACAGAGCACAATAAATAAAATAATATCAGATGGAGAAGAGAAAACCAACCCGAAGGAGATTAGAAAAGGGTTCTTGGACTATTACAGAAGATTATATAAAAACAAAGAAAGAAACAATTTGAGGAAAATAGAAAGATTTTTGAAAGATAAAAAGGTGCAGAAGATCCCGACAGATAAAAAAGAACATTTGAATACCCCAATTGAAATAGAAGAGATCAAAGAAGCAATAAAAGATTTAAAAAGGGGGAAGGCTCCAGGGCCAGATGGATTCACCGCGTGCTATTATAAAGAAATGAAACTTATTTTGATGACACCATTGAAGGAAGTAATGAATAACATTTTAAGAGAAGGAGAAATTCCGGAAACATGGAAAGAGGCATATATTACATTTATTCCAAAACAGGACTCAGACTCAACCCAAGTCAAAAACTATAGGCCGATCTCACTGCTAAAGACTATAAAATATTTGCAGGAATTCTTGCAAAGAGGATGAAGAATATATTATTAGAAATTATTCATAAGGACCAGGCAGGTTTTCTTCCAGGCAGGCAGATGAAGGACAATATAAGAAATATAATTAACATCACGGAATATCTGTCTGCCAGGAATGACAAACAAGCCATAATGATGTTTGTTGATGCGGAGAAGGCGTTCGACAATATAGCATGGGACTTTATGTTGAGAAATCTGGAATATATGGACGTCGGCAAAGAATTCTTTAATGGAATAAGGGCAATCTACACAGAACAAAAAGCTAAATTGATCATAAATAATGTAGTTACAGAAGAAATAAAAATACAGAAAGGAACAAGACAGGGATGCCCACTCTCACCATTATTATTTATAACAGTGTTAGAAGTGCTTTTGAATTCGATTAGACAAAGCAAGAAAATAAAAGGAGTGACAATCGGCCAAAATGAATATAAGATTAAAGCATTTGCAGATGACTTGGTAATAATGATTGAAAAGCCAATAACTACAGTAAAAGAGGTAATGGAAGAAATGGAACAGTTTGGAGGAGTGGCAGGTTTTAAATTAAAAAAAACAAAAACAAAAATGATTGCGAAGAATATGGACCAAAGTGCAATAGAATTAATGCAACAACAAACACAGATAGAGGTGGTTAAAAAGGTTAAATATCTAGGAATATGGCTAACTCCTAAAAATATAGATTTATATAAGAATAATTACGAGCCAGTATGGAAGGAAATAAGAAAGGACCTGGAGGTGTGGGGAAGAATGAAATTGTCATTTTGGGGAAGGATCTCTACAATTAAGATGAACGTGCTACCAAAAATGTTATTTTTATTTCAGACCATCCCCATAATTAAGGGGAATAGAATTTTCAAAGAGTGGCAAAGAGCGATTTCAAGATATATTTGGCAGGGCAAAAAGCCAAGAATTCAATTTAAGTTGTTAACAGATATAAGAGAAAGGGGAGGCTTTGCCCTGCCGGATCTGAAATTGTATTACGAGGCA
Organism: Podarcis filfolensis; assembly: GCF_964270895.1. Lineage (NCBI taxonomy): Eukaryota > Metazoa > Chordata > Lepidosauria > Squamata > Lacertidae > Podarcis > Podarcis filfolensis. The sequence continues at coordinate 125,002,007 of NC_139605.1, forward strand.
TCATGCCTTTGCTGGTTGAAAAAGTGGATCAAGCTAGAAAATAAGGAACTGCTCGATTTAGAGGGGTTCGCCAACAGATTTGGATGGCACGCCTATCTATGGTACGAGAAAAGGAAAGTCCATAAAGGTTTTGAGAACCACATCTTCCGAGGTCCTTTAATTCAAATATGGGATAGGTATAAAAACCTATTAGAACCTAGAATCCCACACTGGTTATCTCCTTTAGAAGTCATGAGTGTAAAAAAAATTAATATGAGAGACAAGTGGATAACATACAGTCAATTATTATTTGAAGAAGGAGGAAAATGGAAAATGAAACCATATGAGCAGGTTAAAGAACATGTATATGATTGGTTGCATTACTTTCAAATTAATGAAATGTTTAGAAAAGACAGTAAGGAACATGGTTATGCGGACAAGGATTCCAAATTTCAGATGGAAATTATAGATAATGATGGGAAAACTTTATCCAAAATGTATAAGTTGTTACTAGAATGGAATCTAAAAGATGAAGAAGTAAAGTTGGTAATGATTCACTGGGCTAGAGATGTGGGACACAATATACAATTTGAGGATTGGGAAAAACTATGGAAGGAGGGTGTAAATTTCACTGCATGTATGACGTTAAAAGAAAACACTATGAAAATGTTTTATAGATGGTATATGACGCCCACAAAATTAGCAAAAATGTATAAGACATGTAACAGGTGTTGGAAGTGCAAAGATAGAGAGGGTACTTTTTACCACATGTGGTGGGAATGCAAGAAACTGAAAGACTTCTGGGAAAAAATATATAATGAACTGAAGAAGATTTTAAAATACACATTTATAAAGAAACCAGAAGTCTTTCTGTTAGGAATATTAGGAAACGAGATAAAAAGAAAGGATAGTAAATTCTTTCAATATGCAGTGACGGCGGCAAGAGTGTTAATAGCCCATAAATGGAAACAACAGGAAATACCGACTGTAGAAGAATGGAGAACGAAATTGCTAGATTATGCTGAGTTGGATAAATTAACAGGAAAGATTAGATATTTAAGAGACCAAAAGTTCATCGAGGACTGGGGGAAATTTGTGGAATATCTGGAATGTATAAGTAATGGACAGATAACGCTAAGGGGATTTAAAGAAGCACTGTGAAGAATTAAGAAATATTGTCTAAAGAGAATAGAAAGAAAGATACAAATAATGTCAATATAAAAATAAGAAGTGTGTTATCCAAATGATAACTACGGATGATTTACGGAAAAGCTGAAGGAAGTCTTGAAAAGGAATAAGCTGTGAAATATTTGTTGTGAACTAATTTGTTTTTTCTTTTTTTTTTGTTTCTGTTGGAAATTAATAAAAAATCATTTAAAAAACAACAACAATTGGAACAAAAGGCAATTCAGATTTTCTCTGGATTGATGTTTGCTCTGAATTAGCACTAAAGAGTGGGTTTTCCATGGGAAATGAAGAGGACAATAGGAAAAACACTCAGACCTTACCTAGAAAGCATGGGTCATGTGGAAAACCATTCAGACTCCTTGCTTTCTAGGCAGGAGTGCCAACTTGACCACATGACTGTAGGTGCCTGGGGCCATGGGTGTCATGCAGCGTATATGGCCCTGGCAACAGAATTTGTGGGTGCCCGGCCTCTTCATGGGGAATTTTGTGCTCAGGCACCCAGAGAGCCAGCACCTGTGTTTCTAGGAGTGGGACAAGTGGAAGTGTGGATGATCCCTACGACTGCAAAAAACACCCTAGAACAGTGGCTCCCAATTAGGGGTCTGGGGACCCCTGGGAGTCTGCAGAACACACCCAGGGGGTCTGCAGCACCCTGCCAGGGACTCACTTATCTTGTTAATTGCACAGTGAAAGTCACAATGATGATCAGATCGCCCAGCCTCTGCTCATGAGCAGGGCCTGCTTGGTGGCAGGGGGAAAACATGTAAAAGATTTGCTGGGTGGCAAGTGAGCAGGGATTGGGCAAAAACCTCAGACACAGTTTCATTGGGCTTTTGTGATTGGAGGGGGGAGAGAGCGTGTGCAAACGGCTTGCTCCATGTGGCAGGTTCACATGCTTGTCATTTAAAAAATAATAAAGTAAGGTAGCCCTTCCCCTTGCTCTCTGCTTTTTAACTGAAAATAACTTCTAATTGCTTTCAATGACTATCAAGCTTAGAGGACTCTCCCACTGCTTGTAGGTAGGGTTTTCAGTGAATTTTGCCTTATGACTTTGGGATTCAGGTCTCATTCAGGTATGCAAAAATATACGGATCCAACATGAAATAGTTTATTTAAAGAGCCAGGACAGAAGGCTACACTAGAAGAAAGGAAGGAAAGAAGCATTGGCATATACAAAAACTTCATGATAATCTTCCATCAAAAACAGATATATTTATTCTGGTGGATTCTTCCCAATCAATCTGTACACAGCCCCCTTTACATCTTTGTTTCTCAAACTGTAAATCATGGGATTTAGCATAGGGGTCAGTGCCCCATACAGTACAGAGATCAGCTTGTCCCGATCAGAAGACGGTCTACCATGTGGCTGAAGATACATGGACATGGCTGAGCCATAAAATATACTGACCACAATCAGGTGGGAGCCACAGGTGGAGAACGCTTTGCTTCGACCTTGTGCTGATCGGATTTTCAGCACTGCCTGGCCAATGCGAATGTAAGTCACCATGATGAAAAGAAAGGGAACAACAAGAACTGGAATAGCCCGAGCAATTGAGAAGATCTCATTGATGCGGGCATTGGAACAGCCCAATTTAAGGACTGCCTGGGCTTCACAAGAAAAATGATTGATGATTTTAGGGCCACAAAAGCTTACTGGTATGAAAAATACAGGGACCACAGCCAGCAGAAAAGCAATAATCCAGGATGAGGCTACTAAACTGATACAGAGCCTACTGTTCATGATTAAGGTGTAATGAAGGGGATGACACACAGCAGCAAAACGGTCATATGCCATGACAGCCAGAAGAAAGCACTCGGTCATCCCAAGGAAGAGTCCACAGTACATTTGGGTCAAACAATTTGTAACAGGAATGGTAGCTCTAGCAATGAAGCAATTGACTAAAATCTGTGGTACACTGCTGGAGATGTAGAAAATATCTATTGAAGAGAGATTGCTGAGGAAGAAGTACATAGGAGTGTGGAGGTGTGAGTCAGCAATAATTACCACCACCATCAGACCATTGCCAAAGAGGGTAATGAAATAGACAACCAGAAGTAGGCAGAAGAGGACCTTCTGAGCTCTGGGGTGATCCGAGAGTCCTATCAAAATGAATTCGGTTACCATTGTATCATTTTCATCTCTCATAGTCTTCTAGAGCTATTATCTGTGAGGCAGAAATAGAAACAATATATTATGATGCGCCTATAGGCTAGAATGAGGCAGATCAGAAACCAAAAAAATGATTGCGCAACCATATCATAAATCAAATACACTCCTGATAGCTAACTCAGCTAGTAGGTTCCAACATGATTGTAGGCAAAATGGACAAAACAAAGGTTTCCCCCACAGAATTGAAAGCTTCACCTACATTATCTACTTCAAGGGCGGAGAACTTGTGCCTTCCAAATGCTGTTGGACTCCAAATTTCATTAAGCCCAGCCAGTTCTTTTCTTCTAGAATAAAAGGTGTCAGTACTGCATTCCCTTGAGTACCCCCAGAGAAAAAGCACTGGGCCTGACCCATATGGCCAATGGTCAGGGATGATGGGAATTGGAGTCCAGCAACATCTGGAGGATCACACCCTCATCATCCCTGATGTAGTTGTATCCTTGCAACTATCCTGTAAACATAGGAGCCAACTCCTAGGGGCTGAGATCCCTTCATCCCCCAAATAAAATATCTGAAAGGGCCACCCTTCATGGTGTGCATGCATGACATTTTGTGTTTAGTTATGTGGGGTGGGGCTTACCTGCCCCCTGCACAATATTTTATTCAAGTTGGCATCCCACCTGGAAAATATTACTCCCCATATTGCAGAGATCATGTGGCTTTCCTAAGTTCATGGTGGAGCTGAGATTCAAACTAGGGACTGGTGTATCTCATTCTTAGTCATTGTGTTACACCAGATCTCAAAAATAATTTTCATGAAACAGATTTTGCACTTTCACAGTGCACCTCTTTTCATATGCTGTATATAACACCCAGTCATGACCAAAAAGTTAGCATTGGGAATTAACTATGGTACCATGTCATGTTGACTTTCATTGAGACCCTGACCTAGTTTGCAGGGGTTTGGGCGAAATATACTGCTCATCCCTGGACTGCTGCATGGAAAATCTAGTGCCCCCATCTGCTGATGCAGAAGTTGGCCATCTGCAGACTGCAGTTTAGCCTATTACACAGAGGGAATAATCAGGGCTCTTAATTCAAAAGCTGTAGTTGGAAACAGGTATTCCTTCAAAGTTTATAACTGAAGGATTTTGCCCCCACCCTGTTATCTCTCACACTACCATGTCATTCAACATGTGGTGGGGAATCTGGATCTGATCTCATAGCCCATGTTAAACTTGCATTTTGAGATCTGTGGGATTTAAAGACCAGAATTTTTTAAAAAATGAACCTCCTGCCTCAAAATACTTGCAGTGGTAATTTCAGGGAGACAGTGGTGAGTACCAAGAGGCTAAGATATCCTAGCAGTGCCATAAGATGAAAACTGGGATTTACCAAGACTTGACAAATGTTTTCTCCCCCTGTTTAAAGCTCCCAGTGTAGGAGGGCCTCACTCTATTCTCATGGTTTTTGTTTTTTCATTTTATAAAAAAGACTTACATAGAAGTAACGTGGGGTTAAGCTGTCTGTTATGGACTTGAGTGTCAACATGGATCTAATTTAAAAGTCTTTTTGAAATCACTCATCTGTCCCCAATAAGATCAAAGAAGTTAATATAATGAACACTGGAGAAGAGGATAGCAAACAAATGTGTTACCTCAATTAACGAATATTGTTCTTCCATATTGTTCCATTTTTTATATTAGAGCCTTCCATCTGTACCACTGCTGAGCTTGCATATATAGGAATATCACACAGTAGAAGTTCTGTCTTCTAAAGCAGTCTCAATCCCTCTCGAGCCATTACCTCTACAGTGATAGGTCCCTTTGGTGTGAGAGCAGCAAATTTGCTATTGCTTCACTCTAGGGATTCCTCCACTTTGGATCAGGATCACTGATGCACTGCATCCTAACATCCTTATAAATCCTTAAAAATAAGTACCTAGAAGAACAAAAGAGAGCACCATCCCACCTTTTTTCTCTAAGGAGCACATGGTTCTCCGCCTCCTCCTTTGATCCTCACAACAACCCTGTAAATATTTTGCTTGCCATCAGCTTTCATGATTACAACTCCCCACACTGTTACATTTATGCTCTTGTATTATCATTTAGCATTCCATGAGTCATAGTATTTTGTTAAATAAAAAAAAAATCACCTATACACTCCAAAACAAAATAGTTTTTTCTTCAGTTTTTATTTGACTTCCCCTCCCGTTTTCCACAGTGTTATGTCCTGAAGTTCTCACCCTGGGCCAGCAGGGGGATACTGTAGATAGCTCAGGTCCACATATGCAAATAAGGGATCGAAAGTGACGTTCAGTGATTGGATAGTTACAGAAAATGGTTACTGTTGCGTTCTAGTGGGGCTCTATATAAGCAGGCTGGCTGAACCCTTCAGTTCTGTTCTGTTCTGGCCTGTGAATAAACAAGAGCTGTTTGAAGAATCACTGTGTCGTCTGATATGTTCACCCACAACTTAACACACAGGGTTTTTAATTTCTCCCCCTTGCTGCACCCTGTCTTCTCTCTCTCTCTCTCTCTCTCTCTCTCTCTCTCTCTCTCTCTCTCCATACAATAATCTCTAATTCCTTCTGTTATTTATAGTTCAAATCCTGCTCGCAAATTCATCATACTATACTATTTCCCACACATTCATGTCATTACCAAGGAGGCAGGTTTAGTTGTTATTTGAGGACTATCCTTGGTATGGTTTTGTCTGGACAAATACTGGAATCAGCAAGAGATACTCACATGACGACTTCCGGGTTAGCGCCATCGCCTAATGGCGGATTCCCTCCGAGCTCCGGAGGGAATCGGCTCAGCAGGGGTCGGGTCCTGACGCGCCGGCGATGCGGGGACCCTTAGAAACCACAGGCGTGGAAGCCTGTGGACTTGGTGACTCGGTGGGCACCTTTGCGCCCCCCCGACCCGCGAAGGAGCCTTTTTAAAGGCTGCGGAACGGGGGACGGGGAGCGGCGCGGTGCTGAGAGTCCTCTGCTTCCCCTGCTGAGTGAAGCCACATGCCATGGACGGAGAGCGCTGACTTCTTCCTTTAAATATCTGGACTAAAAGTAACAACCCGTGAGTAATACGGAAATTGGATTTAAAAGGGAATTTTTTTTCGGATTTGGAACAAACGGGGTAGGCGCAAAGAGGAAGTCCGTCTCCCCGCCTTGTAAACATTTTAAAGCAAGGACTAGCTAACTAAGGTTGAGAGAACATTTTCTTTTTTATTGGATAAAAGTTATTAATTTCACGACTTGGCAGTTTAAGCTATTTGCTGGAGGATAAGAGTTGTTTTTAAGAGTTGAAGTGCAACCCCCCCGGGATCTGGGAGTGATCCGCGAGAGAGCCTGTTTAAGAGACATAGAAGATTTTGACAGCTGTCAAACTAGCTGTCAAAGTTGGGAAAGAAAGAGAACATTGTTTCTGTTGTCTCTGCTGGATATATTTGTTACAATTTGGTTATAAATTGTTGGAAACAAGGAAGAATTGATACAAACTAATTTGACTTTTGGTTTTTTGAACTAAGTAACCAGAATCCCTCTAGAGGGGGTTCTGGGACACTACAATGGCTGCAAGTGGAAAAATACTGATGGAGCTAAACAGGACTTTCTTTCTCCTGGGAAAGTTACAAGAACAAAATGATGTTTTGGCTATAAGGGTCAAAACACTGAATGAAACCGTAAACAATCTTACTGAACTTGGAAGGGACTTGACTCAAGTATTTGCAATTGAACAAAAGGCCCTTGCTGCAGAACAAAAAGTTTTGGTAGCCGAACAGGAAGAGAAACTTGAGAAACTTGAGAAAGTGGGGAAAGAAATATATGATGTGCTGGAGAGTAAGGAAGGAGGAGCAACAATGCCACAGATGAAGGAAAGCCAGAGGCCTGTCAAGAAGGATACAAAGGAAAATAAGAACTGGATGAGGAAAATTTGGTTTGAATTGGAGAATGAAGAATGGAGAGATCTCCCTAGGAGATCTGAAGACTCTTGGATTATAAATCTGATCAAGATGGAAGTTGGAGCTTTTGGGACATTTGGACTTAAAAGGATTAAGAAACAAGATTTGAGCTCCACTTTTAAATATGGAGATCTGGCTGGAAGAAAAATGGACATTACTGAGACAGAGCTTCTCCGAGTTTTGGTGTTTGATATAAAGGACTATCAAAAAAACCGGCAGAGAGGAATTGAGAGAGAACTACGAGCCTCGGATGTGAGATCTCCAGGCTGACTGCAGATAGACTGATAGACATTGGTGGGGGATCAAAACCGGGAAAAGGGGGGTGGGGATTGGGAATCCAAAGGGTGTATAATTATATTTTGATCTTTTTTATTTTATTTTGTTAGGGGTATTAAAATGGGGAATTCGTGGAAGGGTATTGGGGTCGACCTTAGAAAAAGATTCTAAGATGGATGTTTATAAGTTAAAATTGGTTATATAAAATGAGCTAAATATAACAATGAATTAAATATAATAAGGTTAAAAATTGGGGATAAGAACTTGTTGAACTAATAATTGGAAATGGAATACAAGAGAGGGAGGTGTGGGGAAGTCATGGAAATATGTTACTGAAAATAAGGTTGTAAACGGTGAATGGTTTTTTAAAATCTTTTTTGTTCTTTCTTTTCTTTCTTTTTTTCTGGATTTTTGGAAAATTTTAATAACATTTTTGGGGGAAAAAAGAGATACTCACATGACCTGAAGATGCTGCTGTGCAATGCCAGGTCAATGATTCATAGGACCACTGCCATCCATGACTTGATCGTGGATGGAGGACTTGACCTGGCATGTGTAACAGAGACTTGGTTGGATGAAGCAGAGGGGCCTATTCTTGTGTGTCTAGACCCCGCAACCACCCCTCGTTGAGGAATAAAACACACCAGGACACAGATATTAGGTTAATGTTATTGGGCAAATTTAGGCCACAACTTTATTGATTACAGAATGTGAGCGGTAATTTGGTTAGACATTGAATGGACCTGACTATATCTCACTCCTGCCTGCTGCCGGTAAGGGTAAATCACCAGAAGGGGGGAGCCCCGTCGATGCAAACCAACTCGAGCTCCCCCAGGTGTTCATGACGGGGCCGTGTCATGGCCCTAGCCCCGCCTTGGGCTTTGGACAAGATCCACACACCCGGATTCCTTTAACAGAAATACCCTTAAGCTTGGAGGGGCAGGTGATGGCCACACCTCCCCTCCCCTTTCCTTGCTTGTACCCAAGTTGCGTCACCATTTTATGCAACTTTTGGTTCCAGGCTCTAGCAGCCTGCTTAAGTCCGTAAAGTCCCCTTTGCAGTTTGCATACTAAATGTGCCTCATGTGGTTTTACAAAACCTTGGGGCTGTTTATTACGTTTATTTTCACGATTCTGGACAGCTAAATTCTTTTCTTGCAGTAGCAAAGTGCATTCAGATTTACCCTTCTTTTCCCTTTTTGGTTGAAAGGGGTGGGGTTTCCTTGTTCTAGGAGCTTTGCAGTTCTTTGCAATGTGCCCTTCCTTGTTGCAATTGAAGCAAACCACTTTCTTGGGCATCTCTCTGGACTTTGTAAATTGCCTAGACACATAATTACTGTCCTTGCTTCTAGCATTTCTTATGGGAGACTCAGCTCTTCCTCTGCATTCCTCCCTTAAATGACTGGTCATGTCTTTAAAAGTTAGACCTTCAGAGTTGCATTATCGACAACTATATGAAACACATAAAGAAGACAGTAAGAAAGGATTTAGTTATACTAGATCTAGGTTTCAAATGGAAGTGATTGAAGGGAAAGTGAAACGACTGAAGGCCGCGTACAGCATACTATTAGAATGGGAGACAAAAGATGAAGAGGTAAAATCAATTATGATTAAATGGGCACAACATTATGATGGAAAATTGGGTTAAATTATGGAAAACTTAGAATTTACAGATTGTTCCCTATTGAAGGAGAATTACATGAAGATGATGTACAGATGGCATACAACACCAGTGCAGTTAGGGGAAATGTACAAAACTAGTTCAAATATATGTTGGAAGTATAAGGAAAAGGAGGGGACATTTTATCATATTTTTAATAAGGTAATTAAAAAAATTTGGGAAATGATTTACAACGAATTGAAGAAAATGTTCCATTTAACATTTGTTTTAAAACCCGAGGCATTTTTGTTGGGGATTGTAGGGAAAGACCTGCCAAAAAAGTTGAAAAACCTCTTCATGTATGCGACAACGGCCGTGAGAGTTCTGGTAGCACAAGGATGGAAGACTGAAGAAACCCCAACTAAAGAATCATGGCAACAAAAATCGATGGACTATGCAGAACTGGCAAAATTGACATGTAAGCTACGGGACAAGGATAACTGTGACTTTAAGGATGAATGGGAACCCTTTACAAAGTACGCAACAAAGCGAACTGGACTCCTTGGCAGGTTTTGAATAAACATTCACAATTTTTTTACTGATAATAATTAGCTAAACAGTTGGAGGATCTATACAACTTTGTAACATGCAGAAAACTGCATTCTTAGAGAAACCAAAGACTGGAACTGAGGGAAGTCGGGGGGTGGGGGGTTGTGTGGGAGGGGGGAGGGAGGAAAAATGGGGTGGGGAAACAAGGATGATATGTTTTTGGATAATATGTCTTGTTATAATTTTGAATTAAAAAAAATAAAAATAAAAGTTAGACCTTCTCTGTGGTCCATTATGCTAACAAATGAATCAAACTTTGGTCCTAGGGACGATAGCAAAAATGATGTCTTTGTATCTTCATCAAAAGGCTTAGGAATAAGATCAATCCTTTGAATAATCTCAGTAAACTTGTTGATGTGCTCTGTGAATTCTTCTTTTGAATTCATCCTCAGTCTGCTTAATTTACACATCAAGGTTCTGTAGGAGTTCTTGGTAGATTCTCCATACATGCACTCAATATCACTTAAGATTTGAGATGCATCATCTTTACTATTTATTAATTATAGATGCTCATCACGAAGCCCACTCAAAATTATGTGTCTGGCTTCGCTGCTCTTGTCTTTCCAAGCTCTTATCTTGGCTAAATCTTCCTCAGTTGCGCATGTAGGCTGAGGGTTCTCTACAGCATCCAAAATGTGTTTTGAATCTAAAAATACTATTAAACGCTGCTTCCAGTGCACAAAATTGTATTCATTTAGCACAGGCATTCCTAGTTTTGCATCACTATCAAAAGCTGCTCTAGCCATCTTAGAATTCAAAATTTTGAAAAATATTCAAAATTCAAAAATTTCTCAAAATTCTAAAATCAAAATCTCAAAATACAAAACAAATCTTCACTGCCTTGGGTCACTGTGAACTCTGGGGGGGGGGGTTGCTTACTCCCCACTGCACAATGGAACAAAGGACCATGTGCTCACCAGGAAGTTCTCTCAGAAAAATGCTTGTTGTTGTTGTTGTTTAGTCGTTTAGTCGTGTCCGACTCTTCGTGACCCCATGGACCAGAGCACGCCAGGCACTCCTGTCTTCCACTGCCTCCCGCAGTTTGGTCAGACTCATGCTGGTAGCTTCAAGAACACCATCCAACCATCTCATCCTCTGTCGTCCCCTTCTCCTTGTGCCCTCCATCTTTCCCAACATCAGGGTCTTTTCCAGGGAGTCTTCTCTTCTCATGAGGTGGCCAAAATATTGGAGCCTCAGCTTCACGATCTGTCCTTCCAGTGAGCACTCAGGGCTGATTTCCTTAAGAATGGATAGGTTTGTTCTTCTTGCAGTCCATGGGACTCTCAAGAGTCTCCTCCAGCACCAGAATTCAAAAGCATCCATTCTTCGGCGATCAGCCTTCTTTATGGTCCAGCTCTCACTTCCATACATCACTACTGGGAAAATCATAGCTTTTACTATACGGACCTTTGTTGGCAAGGTGATGTCTCTACTTTTTAAGATGCTGTCTAGGTTTGTCATTGCTTTTCTCCCAAGAAGCAGGCGTCTTTTAATTTCGTGGCTGCTGTCACCATCTGCAGTGATCATGCAGCCCAAGAAATCTCTCACTGCCTCCATTTCTTCCCCTTCTATTTGCCAGGAGGTGATGGGACCAGTGGCCATGATCTTCGTTTTTTTGATGTTGAGCTTCAGACCATATTTTGCGCTCTCCTCTTTCACCCTCAATAAAAGGTTCTTAAATTCCTCCTCACTTTCTGCCATCAAGGTTGTGTCACCTGCATATCTGAGGTTGTTGATATTTCTTCTGGCAATCTTAATTCCGGCTAGGGATTTATCCAGCCCAGCCTTTCGCATGATGAATTCTGCATATAAGTTAAATAAGCAGGGAGACAATATACAGCCTTGTCATACTCCTTTCCCAATTTTGAACCAATCAGTTGTTCCATATCCAGTTCTAACTGTAGCTTCTTGTCCCACATAGAGATTTCTCAGGAGACAGATGAGGTGATCAGGCACTCCCATTTCTTTAAGAACTTGCCATAGTTTGCTGTGGTCGACACAGTCAAAGGCTTTTGCATAGTTGTCAGGGAATCAGGAGCAGGAGCACTGGGGAGAGAGGAATTGGAGAGCGAAGGGGAAGAATCCGAGGGCAGCGTAGGGGAGTATGACAGTGGCCCGAGAGATTCCATGAGCTTCTCCAGCGAATCAGAAGATTCCCAGAAGGGGGCGCCGATGGTCAGGGCAAGGGGGGTCCCAGGGGGGACGCACCAGAAACAAGGAGCCAGAGGGGAACCCCAAAGCAGCAGTGGAGGATCGGGACCAGTTTCCCCACCAGAGCGTAGGGGGGGGAAGAGTCACATGTGTCAGGGCCAGCGTCTCCTCCAGAGGGGAGAGAGAGTGAGTCAGGGCTGACCACGCCTCCATCGGAGAGTGGGGGAATGGAGGGGAGGTCAGTTGCAGCTAGCCTCCCCGAAGGGGGAAGCAGTGACAGCAGCAGTGAAACGGTCAGGAGGAAAGCTGCTGGCTGGGCGCGCGCGCCAAGTTCAAATGTGCAGGCGCGGGGGACAGCAGGAGACCCGGATGGGGAACCAGCTCCTAAAGCCCGCCGGAGGGAGGGAGAAGGCTCAGGGGAATCAGCGTCAGAAGAGGCTAGAAAGGGCGAGACCCCGGCGGGCAGGCGGACCCAGAGGAGGAAAGAGCAGCGGAAAAGGTGGAGCAAGGCGAGGGTCTTAAATTGGTGTACAGGGGGAGGAGATTCAGACGGATCATCAGCGGTCTAAAGCTTGAGACGTAGAGCTGCGCGCTGCGGCTCTGGAAGTGAAACTGAACTTCAATAAAGACTTTTGTATTTAACAACGAAGCAGCGTTGGTCCTTTGTGAGCTGGGACCTTGGGCAGCTCTGACAATAGTCAATGAAGCAGAAGTAGATGTCGTTCTGGAACTCTCCAGCTTTCTCCATAATCCAGCGCATGTTTGCAATTTGGTCTCTGGTTCCTCTGCCCCTTCAAAATCCAGCTTGCACTTCTGGGAGTTCTCGGTCCACATACTGCTTGAGCCTTCCTTGTAGAATTTTAAGCATAACCTTGCTAGCATGTGAAATGAGTGCAATTGTGCAGTAGTTGGAGCATTCTTTGGCACTGCCCTTCTTTGGGATTGGGATGTAAACTGATCTTCTCCAGTCCTCTGGCCACTGCTGAGTTTTCCAAACTTGCTGGCATATTGAGTGTAGCACCTTAACAGCATCATCTTTTAAAATTTTAAATAGTTCAGCTGGAATACCATCACTTCCACTGGCCTTGTTATTTGCAGTGCTTTCTAAGGCCCATTTGACTTCACTCTCCAGGATGTCTGGCTCAAGGTCAGCACCCACACTACCTGGGGTGTACGAGCCATCCATATCTTTCTGGTATAATTCCTCTGTGTATTCTTGCCACCTCTTCTTGATGTCTTCTGCTTCTGTTAGGTCCTTACCACTTTTGTCCTTTATTATGGTAATCTTTGCACAAAATGTTCCTTTCATTTCTCTGATTTTCTTGAACAGATCTCTGGTTCTTCCCATTCTGTTGTTTTCCTCTATTTCTTTGCATTGCTCATTTAAGAAGGCCTTCTTGTCTCTCCTTGCTATTTTTTTGAAATCTGCATTCAATTTCCTGTATCTTTCACTATCTCCCTCGCATTTTGCTTGCCTTCTCTCCCCCGCTATTTGTAAGGCCTCGTTGGACAGCCACTTTGCTTTCTTGCATTTCCTTTTCAGCCGCTTCATCAGCTCTGAATCTACTTGTACTTGTCCTCCGCTCTTCCTCAGTAGCATGTTGGACGCCTTCCGACCTGAGGGGCTTATCTTCCAGCATCATAACTTTTATATGCCTGTTGTCTTTGTCCATGGAGTTTTCTTGGCAGGGATACTGGAGTGGCTTGCCGGTTCCTACTCCAGGTGGATCACGTTTGGTCAAAACTCTCCACTATGACCTGTTCATCTTGGGTACCCTGCTCGGCATAGTTCATAGCTTCTCTGAGTTATTCAAGCCCCTTTGCCACGGCAAGGCAGTGATCCATGAAGGGGAGAAAAATACTACTCAGCTCAAAATCACAATCCAATGCAATCCTTCAAAAATACAGAAAAAAATGAAATGCTGGGGCCACTAACCCTTTGTGGGAATGTTCAGGGATGCAGGAGAGGATATATTGTCTGATAATATCCAACTTGTGTTAACAAGTTCCACAATTTCAGCAGAGTAACATTCCCCTCTTTTAAATTTTGCAGCGGGTACGTTTTGCTCAGGCTCCCTAAAGTCTCTATAATAACTGTTCTGGTATTTTCCCCTTATTCCCTCATAAAAGATAAGACACAGCATAGTCTTCTACAAAAGTATAAAAAGAGTTTACTCACATTCTGTTCACAATTGGATCCCAGAAGGCAGACTTAGCTTAGAAAAGTAACATACACTTGGAATCTATCTCATAAGAAGACAGTCCCTTTGTTCTCTCTTGGATGGAAGCCAAGAGGGCATCTTTGGCTAAGCAGATGTTGTTTCTTTGATGCATGTGGAGAAAAAGAGATGGTTGCCCTGCCCTGTGCTTTTGTCGTTACCTGCACAGGTGAGGCCACACCCACCTCTAGTCACATGCAGAGGAAGTCTGTCCCAGCCCAGAAGAAAACAGGAAGTTTACCTGCTGGCTGGACAAACATTCCTCCCCATGTGCAAACATGTTCACTCTAGGAATGTTGTACTTGACTGCTCTTGTGTTTCACATCCCACAGCATCTGCGATATTATTAACACCAGGAATGAATTTTGCCGAGAATATAATGTTAAATTGCAGGCACCGCAACACAAATGAATGAAGTAGAATGGAGACCCTTTCTGAATGTGAAGATTGTTTGGTCAGGACGTTGACCACTGATTGGTTGTCTGCCCAAAAGCAGACGCGGTGATCCCTGAAGTCTTCAGTCCAGAGGTGAATGGCTACTACAATTGGGAAAAACTCCAAAAAGGTTAAGTCCCGGGTAATGGAAGTACCCCACCAACTGGCTGGCCATTGTTTGGAACACCAGTGACCCCTGAAGAACACCCCAAAACCCAAGGATCCCGTGGCGTCTGACTGAACCTGAAAATCTGTGGAAAGCCTTAAAGTATCCTGCCAGAGAAATATTCCGTTATAATTTTCCAGAAAGAAAAGCCAAACCTTGAGATCTCATTTTACTGATTTTGAGAGGCACACCCTATGATATGGTGATAGCAGACCTGCAGATAACCTAGCCAACCATGAGCAGAAAGGGCGACCTGGGGCTACAAACTGACAGGCAAAGTTCAGGTGGTCCAGCAAGGACTGGATTTGCTTGAGTGTTAATTTTTTGAGTGGGAGCAGTTGGGAAATAGTCGCTCTAAGGGCAGTCAACTTGGCCTCTGGCAAATGTGATGTCTGGGCGACCATGTCCAGATCAATGCCCAGGTAAGTCATTAACGTGACCTTCGGTTTTTTCAGCCGCTAGAGGCACTCCTAGCTCCATGGAAAGAGAGGAAAAGGCATTAAGCAGAGAAGAAGAGTTTGGATTTGATATCCCGCTTTATCACTACCCGAAGGAGTCTCAAAGTGGCTAACATTCTCCTTTCCCTTCCTCCCCCACAACGAACACTCTGTGAGGTGAGTGGGGCTGAGAGACTTCAAAGAAGTGTGACTAGCTCAGGGTCACCCAGCAGCTGCATGTGGAGCAGCAGAGACACGAACCCGGTTCACCAGACTACGAGTCCACTGCTCTCAACCACTACATCACACTGGCTCTCTCACAGAGTTGTGCAAACATTAGTATTTGGGGGTCCAGCTAGTAAAAAATCATCAAGATAATGGAACACTCCCGACAAACCAGTTTTAAAACACAGGGCCCAGTCCAAATAGGTGCTAAAAGTTTCAAAGGCGGCACAGGCGACTCAACCCATTGGCATCGCTTTATCCATGTAATAGGAGCCCTTGAACTTAAAACCTAACCAACGAAAGTCATCAGGGTGAATTGGTAGGAGGCTAAAGGCAGATTCAATGTCACATTTTGCTAAAGCCACTTCTGCTTCCAAAGGAGGTGGGGTTGCAGGCTTCACACCCACACCACGTGCGCGGTGGCTGATTCTCAGCCTCCGCGCAATTGAGGGAATCCCCGGGCACATCAACACCTGGACAGCCAATCAGCTGGCTCAGGGGGTGTGGCCTGCCCTATTTAACGCAGGCGCGGGCAGGGATCTCCCTCTTTTGCCGCCTCCAGCTGCTCCGGTTTCCCACCCTCCTGCCCTTTAAGATTTTCGTCTTTGACCTTGCTATGGACCTCAGTTGGTCGCCGTTAAGGAGCCTGGTAGGAATTTTTTCCACTTGGCAAATTGGCACCAGCCACTTGGTTTTTTGCCTACCTCGTAGCAAATCGTCACAACTTCCTTGGTATTGGTGGTTAGGCATTGGTATGTAGATGGAAGGGGGAGGAAGCATCACCTCCCCCGCATATTGAAGGGTTGTCCGATAAAGGATTCCAGGGGGTATGGCCCTGTCTGAAGCCTATGGAGGTGAAGGCCTAAGGCATGCCCCTGAGTGGTGACCCTGGGGGAGTTCCTAGTTGATGTGCATCAACAGGACTCCCCCTAGCGGATGGGCTGAAGCTGGATAGTCGGTTAGGACCAACGCCTAAGCCAATACTGCTCATCACCAATAAAGTTGTGGCCATATTTTGCCCATTAATCTTAATTAATTGTGTCATGTGTCTTTATTTCCACTGAGGGGGAGGGGGGATCTCACCACGCAATAGTGCCTCCTTTCCAAAAGTCCTAATAAGTTTTATGGCATGATCGAAGGAAGCGTATTTTACTGAATTATGAATCAGATGAAATTCCCCAGGTACATTTTGGGGGACAATCCCCAGTGGAGAGACATGTAAATTTTGAATAGGTGGGCTAGCAAAGGGACCAGCCACCTGCCCTGCCAATACTTCTTTTTCTATCTTTCTTTTTGCTACATTGGTGGATCCCTAGAATTAGGAGCAGTTGACACTGGGATTCTAAAACCCCAGGAGAAGCCCTCCCAAAGGTAATTTGCTGCTTTTTTTATTGGGGTATAAGTCTAGAAGGGCTTTTAGCACATTAAGCTTGATGGGTGAGAATGCAAGTGAAAGAGATTTACTGTCTACGCGCACCCCCTGGGGGAAGGGGTTGTCCACCCTGTCTGCTCTGTTGGTGGAACCCCCTGCCTCTCCAAAAGGGCTGTTTTCCTCTGTAACAAGACACCCCAGTCACCTGTCACACTCATGTGAGTACAGTGGTACCTCCGGTTAAGTACTTAATTCGTTCCAGAGGTCCATTCTTAACCTGAAACTGTTCTTAACCTGAAGCACAACTTTAGCTAATGGGGCCTCCCGCTGCTGCTGTGCCACCGCCGCGCGATTTCTGTTCTCATCCTGAAGCAAAGTTCTTAACCTGAGGTACTATTTCTGGGTTAGTGGAGTCTGTAACCTGAAGTGTATGTAACCTGAAGCGTATGTGTCAGGGAATCAGGAGCAGGAGCACTGGGGAGAGAGGATTGGGAGAGCGAAGGGGAAGAATCCGAGGGCAGCGTAGGGGAGTATGACAGTGGCCCGAGAGATTCCATGAGCTTCTCCAGCGAATCAGAAGATTCCCAGAAGGGGGCGCCGATGGTCAGGGCAAGGGGGGTCCCAGGGGGGACCTCGGACAGAGCGGTGGGGGCCGTCCTGTTGCAGCAAGATCCGCAAGGGGAATGGAGGCCGTGCGCATTCTACTCCAGGAAACTCAGCAAGGCGGAACAGAACTACACCATCTGGGACAGGGAGTTGCTGGCCATTCATGCAGCTTTCAAGGCGTGGCGGCACTTCCTCGTTGGAGCCAGGCACACAGTGCAAGTCCGCACGGACCATAAGAACCTGGAGTATTGGCGCACGGCGCGGTTCCTGAACCAGAGACACATTCGCTGGGCGGAGTTCTTTGCGGATTTCGATTTCCGGATAGAATACATCCCGGGAGACAACAACGTCATGGTGGATGCACTATCCAGGAAGCCGCAGTATCTCGAGGAAGCGGCGCCGGTGGCGGCCAAGCACATTTTCGCACCAAAAGCGTGGGCGTGTGCTTCAGCTGCCGTGGACCTGGACGCGGTGCGTCGAGCGCTGCAGACGGATTCGTTCACACAATCCAAGATGGAGGAGGTGCGAAAAGGCACAGCGAAGGACGACGAGTTCCAGATACGAGACGGACTGCTCATCCGCAGAGGGGCTCTCTACGTGCCCGGAGACGACCTCCGCGCGAAAGTCTTGCAGCAGCTACACAACGCGCCCAGCGCTGGGCACTTCGGCAAGGACAAAACGGCGGAATTAGTAACCAGAGACTTTTGGTGGCCCAAGGTGAGGGGAGAAGTCGCGGATTACGTCTCCAGGTGTGACACCTGCCAAAGGGCCAAGCCGGTACACAGGAAGCCGGCGGGTCTACTAGAACCCCTACAGACGCCGCTCGAACCGTGGGAGAAAGTGGCCCTGGACTTTGTCACAGATCTGCCCAGCTCGCGAGGCAAAACAGCGGTGCTCGTGGTCGTAGACATGTTCACCAAGATGGCGCACTTTATTCCGTGCGCGAAGGTGGCCACAGCGGAACAGACCGCCAAGCTGTTCATAGACCACGTGTTCAAAGCTCACGGCTTGCCGCGGTCCATCCTGTCCGACCGGGGTCGCCAATTCGTCTCGAGCTTCTGGCAGAAGCTGCTGGGCATCCTGAACGTCAAGATCAACTTAGCGTCGGCACGACACCCGCAGACCAACGGACAAGCGGAGAGGGTCAACGCCATCATGCAGCAGTACCTGCGATGCTACGCCAATCAACAACCCTCGACCTGGGTGGACTACCTACCGCTGGCCGAGTTTGCCTACAACAACACAAAGCACGGGTCTACAGGAGTGACACCGTTCTTCGCCAATAATGGGCGGCATCCCAGAACTTTCCCGGGGTTAGAGACGAAGGGGGAGGGGGAGCCAAGGGGAGCAGAGCACTTAGCAGCAGAGTTACAGGAGGTCCACGAGCAACTCCGAAGGCAATTGGAACTGGCGAAACACGCCTACAAAATGCAGGCAGACAAGCACAGGAGGGTCGGGGAGGACATCCAGGTGGGGGACTGGGTCTGGTTAGCAGCCCAGGCAGTGCCGGCCAGGACGCTAGCTAAGAGGAAGCTCAAACACAAGCAGCTGGGACCTTACCAGGTCGCGGCGCAAATCAATCCAGTGGCCTTCCGGTTGACACTCCCGGAGGGCTCCAGAATGCACCCAGTCTTTCATAGGTCAGTGCTCACACCCTACAGGGAACCCCACAGGTTTCAGGCGACAGGGAACGCGCCAGACCCACTTAACGAATCTCCGAAGAGGGAGGGGTCACGGAGGGCGACGCCACTCAACGAGGTCACGGAGATTTTGGACTCGAGGTGGGGGGAAGAGGGGGTGGAATACCTCCTCGCCAGGGAAGGTACCCCAGCCAGTGCCAACAGGTGGGTACCGTGCTATGCCGTGGAGGAGCACTATCTTAAAGACGAGTTCCATGCACTCTTCCCACACAGACCTATGCCGGCAGAGTATTTCAACGACTGGCTCTTCACACCCACACTGTCAGCCAGTACGTTCCAGGGTTTTTCATCAGCTGAAGAGACGACGCCGGACACTAGCTCCTCGGAGGGGTCTCTCTCGGAGTTTGCCACAGACCGCTCCTATTGGTGGGACACTCAACCGGAGGTGGGGTGGCGCAGAGAGCTGCTGCGGGGACCTTTGCAAGCAGTCTCACCAGAGGTACCCGGGGGAGGGGAGGACATGGACGTGTTGGGGGAGGATCCTGGATTCGAGCACATCAGCAGAGAGATGGAAGCAGAGGAAATCGACGTCGACTAGCCCGTTGCGGTTGGGCCGGATCCAGTGGACCGGCTACACACCAGGGGGGAAGAATGGTATCCCGCACTCACACCCACAGGACTGGAGCACCCGGAACCCACACCCGAAGAGGGGGAGGGGGAAGGGGGGGCTTCGAGGGGGGATGGATGTCAGGGAATCAGGAGCAGGAGCACTGGGGAGAGAGGATTGGGAGAGCAAAGGGGAAGAATCCGAGGGCAGCGTAGGGGAGTATGACAGTGGCCCGAGAGATTCCATGAGCTTCTCCAGCGAATCAGAAGATTCCCAGAAGGGGGCACCGATGGTCAGGGCAAGGGGGGTCCCAGGGGGGACGCACCAGAAACAAGGAGCCAGAGGGGAACCCCAAAGCAGCAGTGGAGGATCGGGACCAGTTTCCCCACCAGAGCGTAGTGGGGGGGAAGAGTCACATGTGTCAGGGGCAGTGTCTCCTCCAGAGAGGGAGTCAGGGCTGACCACGCCTCCAACAGAGGGGAGGTCAGTTGCAGCTAGCCCCCCCGAAGGGGGAAGCAGTGACAGCAGCAGTGAAACGGTCAGGAGGAAAGCTGCTGGCTGGGCGCACGCACCAAGTTCAAATGTGCAGGCGCGCGGAACAGCAGGAGACCCGGATGGGGAACCAGCTCCTAAAGCCCGCCGGAGGGAGGGAGAAGGCTCAGGGGAATCAGCGGGAGAAGAGGCTAGAAAGGGCGGAACCCCGGCGGGCAGGCGGACCCAGAGGAGGAAGGAGCAGCGGAGAAGGTGGAGCAAGGCTAGAATCTTAAATTGGTGTCAAGGGGGAGGAGACTCAGACGGAGCATCAGCGGTCTGACACTTGAGATGTGGAGCTGCGCACTGCGGCTCTGGAAGTGAAACTGAACTTCAATAAAGACTTTTATACTTAACAACGAAGCAGCGTTGGTCCTTTGTGAGCTGGGACCTAGGGTAGCTCTGACAGTATGTAACCCAAGTACTTACAACTTTGCCCTTGGCATAATCCCTTATTAAACTCCCAGCATACCTTCTGGCGTGTATCCTTTTTGGTGTCTGGTTTTTGGAATTTTCCCTGGTCCAGAGGTTTCTTTTTGATATGAGGGCCCACATATGTAAGCCAAATAAATTGGTCCACTCGATCCCAGCGTGCGGTCGGCAACAGTGCCAGCCATGGCATAGGCCGTCCGCACAAGTGATTGATAAATGATTAAATGCATAGCTCTCTTCGGATAAGCAGCAGATACTACACAGGAAAAAACTTGGAAGCCGTTTAGCCAATTTACAAAAGTTTATTCAACCCTGGGCAACTTATACTTCTGTTTACCATATCCACGCTTCCTATCATATTTTTCTTGGGGCTCATCTAGTGGGACCAGTTTAATGATGTCTACATATTCACCATTCAATATTTTGGCCCTAGTTTTTGAGGACAGATGGTTACCCAGGATAATGTCTTTGGGCCTGTTAGTAGAGACTTTAACATCCTCTACCAGGGCCCTGTCCTTACACTCCAAGGTCCCCCCAAACCTCTTTTGATGGGAATTAGTTCTCCTATTCCAAGCCCATAAAGGGAGACCAGGGACCCCTTCCCCTTGACCCCAGTAACGATCCATTGACTCATCACTATCAGAGCCCTACTGGAAGAAGTACCTGAATTTGAATCAGAGTCGTCATTCCTGGACCTCTTGCTCTTCTTGATGGAATGCTTCTTATGACAATGCTTCTTGGGTACTATTGCAGCATCTGGGAATGGAAGCACACTTTCCTCTTCTGAGGACGTGTAAGTACCTGCAATTTGTGATAACGCAGCTAGAAAATGACACGGACGGCTGCCTCAAAGCCAAGGCAGGTGCAAGAAGGGGAGAAACTGGCCTATCCACAATTCGCTTGGCCCTTCGACCTGTGCACTAAGCTTGACCTTGAGGTGCAATGGCAGTACAAGCTTTGACCAGCACACGCAATGAAGAATTGGGTTGCTTATTGCAGGGCTTGGGCGCGGAAGTCCCAGGCTGTGGTGCCACACTAGACAGCTGCGAGCTACTGAATAAAGCCTGGGAAGTGCAAGGCATCTCCTCCCCGTCATCACTATTCTAAGACATACTAGAACAGCTGGCTGCAGTGCCAGGGGGATACTGAGTCGGGGGAAGACTGAGGGTCTGAACCCTGGCCCTAATCCCCTGGCCTGAATCTCTGCATCATGGAATCAAACTCATCAAAGAATTTGCGCAAGGGGGGTGGATTTTTTGCCATCCCTGCCAAGGTTTAACCTAATTGCCCCACTGCCTGCCCTGCAAGTGAGGGACATTTGCCAGACTGGGCAGACTGGGACCTGGTAACAGGAGAACGCTTAACCCCAGTGCTGGCAGCCACTGAAACCTGATGTTTTCCTGGTGCATAATGTCAGCTTCGTTCCGGAGCTGACAGAGGCTGGGAATCTAAGCAAGCCGAGGGAGATAAGGACACTGGAATGTGGACTGGAATGTGAGAGGGAGGAGGGGCAGCCCAGTGGCAGTGTTTCAGAGAGCAGACAAGCAGAAGATAGCAAAACTCTAAACACCCATCTTAGCTCAGAGACAGAAGGGGAGAGGCCGGGAATAGCTAGCCCAAAGACTCGAAGGCGGGAAAAGGTCAGTGAGAGGAGGGGAAAAGAACGGAAGTGGAAGAAGAGGAAGGGGCGGAGTTTAGACTTGGCAACTGCTAATAAAGTCAGACACTGAGTGAAGGAGCTCCGGAGTGATTTATGTGTTCGAGCAATAAACCTGAGATAATTACTGCCGGTGTCTCGCTTCTGTGGGAGAGCCAAACCATTACACATAAATACTACTAACATCGCCTGCAAAGTCTAGCTTAGTACTGATTACACCAACAGCAGTTGGAAGGCCTGAGCAATAGTGATAAATATAAGGCAGTAAGTAAATGTTGGCTACCCAAGACTAGCAGAAACCAATAGACCTTTTAAATTGAATTACTTGAACCAGTGAAGCTTAATACCTTGCCCCTTTGCCAGGAGATAAAAATATTAACTTTGACTAAATGAACTGAATACTGAAACCAATAGGCCTCTTAAACTTGAGGCCTTGAGCCCCACCAAGCACAGCAGCACTGCAATAGTCCGAAATTTACAAATAAGGAACACAATATAACCCCCAATTAACTTCAAAACAAGTTGCCAACTGCACAATAAAACTTAGGCCCAGTAGCCGCTACACCAATCGCAGCCACACAGTAATTTATAGTAATATATATAAACTGTATATATATATAATACCACCCATTAACTCCAAAATAAATTGTTAACTGAACAATAAAACCTCATATATTTACTATCAAATCAATATTTTTTAAAATAATGAACGTAAACAAACTTGCACCCAAATTAACTTTGATCCAATGCAATCTAAATGAACCACAGCCAAATCACTTTTTTTTTAATTGCACGGGGGGTACCTGTACTCTAAGCCAAAACCCCAGAGGACCAATTCCAAATAGATTGTTAACTTGTATGTATGCATGCAAAATCATTCTTATTATTTATTTATTTATTTAGATTAATTAGATTAAATTAAATTATTTATATTCAATTTCTTCCTTAATATAGCCTGATTTAAGAGCCCCAACCCCAGAATACCAGCAGCAAAATGGGGGAGATATGGAAGCAAGGCAGTACAGCTAACAATGCAGAAGCACAGCGTGTGAACAACTCAAAAACAGCCTCAGTAGTAGACCATGTGGGCCAAGATGGCAGCCCCCACGTTGCCCTGGCAACTGGTCACGTGACCGCTGCTAAGATGGCGGCCCCCACAGCCCGCCTCTAACACAAGCAACCCCCGCAGCAGAATAAGGTGAGATGAACGGAAAATAAGCCAGTGGCTCAGCAGCAGCCTTCACAAAACCCTACAATTCTGCAACCCCAGCAACCTGCAAGCCCTCTGCGAGCCCTCGATCCAGTGATGCTCCTCCACTCCTCAGCCGGGACTTCGATCACCTGTAGACTGGACCGTGACACCTGGTGTTCACCTCTGTGGATGTTGGTGATCTGACACTAAGTAAAAGCGAAACTAAAGAAGTGCCATGGTCAGATCACTTCCTGGTGCAACTGGACTTCTCCATGACCCTTCCCCTCTGCAGGGAGGTGGGACCGATTTGGATGGTCTGCCCCCGCCAAGCTGTGGAGAGTGGTTTTCCACAGATCTGACAGCAATGAAACAATCGTTGAGACGGCTAGAGTGCTGGTGGCGAATAACTCATTCTGAAGCTGACCGGACACGGGTTAGAGCTCAATGTCGAGCTTACCACGTGGCGATAGCGACAGCAAAGAAGACTTTCTTCACCGCCTCTGTTGCATCTGCAGAAAACAGCAGCAGGAGACTCTTTCAGGTGGTTTACAATTTAGCGGAACCATCTGCTCCAACAGGGCCCAGTACGGGCCACATGATTTCCTGCAAGGATTTTGCAAAGTTTTTTGCAGATAAAGTCGTCCAGATTTGGGAAGAGGTAGACTCCACCGTGGGAGCAGGGCTGGGGCGGGAGAGTGCAAGAGTCCTGTCTAGTCAAGTCGTATGGGATCAATTCCAATCTGTTACCTCTGAGGATGTGGACAGGCTGTTTGGACGAGTGAAGCCAACCACCTGTCTCCTTTTGTAAGCCCAACCTGGCTTATAAAAGCTAGCCGGGAAGGGCTGGGTGATGGGCTTTGCGGGGTGGTGAATGCTTCTCTCTGTGAGGGAGCCTTCCCAGACCTGCTGAAAGAGGCGGTCATTAAACCGCTTCTTTAAAAAACATCTTTAGACCCGGCCAATATGGCCCAGTCTCAAATTTTCCATTCTTGGGCAAGGTGATTGAGTGAGTGGCTGCTGAACAACTCCAGGCACGCCTGGAAGAAGCAGACCATTTGGATCCCTTCCAGTCGGGATTCAGGCCTCATTATGGGACTGAAACTGCCTTGGTCACACTGGTTGATCATCTCCGGCGGGCAAGGGACAAAGGTGAGAGCTGTTTCCTAGTTCTGCTGGATCTCTCAGTGGCTTTTGACACCATCGACCATAACATCCTTCTGGACCATCTAGAGGGGCTGGGAGCTGGGGGCACTGTTATACAGTGGTTCCGCTCCTTTCTCCTGGGCCATGTTCAGAAAGTGGGGGGGGGATGAGTGTTCAGACCCCTGGGTTCCTCAGGCACTTGTGGCGAACCATCTACATGCAGCCGTGGGAGAGATCATCAGGTGGTTTGGACTGGGTGTTCATCAGTATGCAGATGAAAGAGCTCTACCTCTTTCAAATCAGAACCAGACACTCACACAGGAGTGTCTGGAGGCGGTTGGAGGCTGGTTAGCGGCTAACAGATTGAGGTTGAATCCTGACAAGACAGAAGTACTGTTTTGGGGGGACAGGAGGCGGGCAGGTGTGGAGGACTCCCTGGTCCTGAATGGGGTAACTGTGCCCCTGAAGGACCAGGTATGCAGCTTGGGAGTCATTTTAGACTCACAGCTGTCCATGGAGGCACAGGTCAATTCTGTGTCCAGGGTAGCTGTTTACCAGCTCCATTTGGTACGCAGGCTGAGACCCTATCTGCCCGCAGACTGTCTCACCAGAGTGGTGCATGCTCTAGTTATCTCTCGCTTGGATTACTGCAATGCGCAGGAAGGGGAGAAACTCTTCCTTCAAGCAACATCTTTTCAATGTCAGAACAGGTCTATAAAACCTTTTAATAAATCATTTTTAAAATACCAACCAATCCAATACCCTTCCTTGGATTTCTTCAAACTTGTTCAAATTGCAAACATTCCCAGAGAAACAAAATATGTCTTTGTATGTACTCCAATTCACCTGCATGTATAATGTGTACTAGTTTCTATAGCGGATAGCCATAAAGGTGTTTTTCTTTCAAGTAGATCTTGATATCTTGTCCACACTCCATATATACTTCTTCTTATAGAATGATTCAGATTGCCTTATTATACCACAATTAGGCATGCCACCCACACCAATTTCCATATCCTTCCAAATCTAAGAGCCTTAATTTTTTTAAGGACAGCTTTCCTCAGTAAGCTGTCATTTAGTCTCCATCTACTGTATATGAGGTGTTTTTGATCTCCTTTAATAAGATCATATTATTATTTAGCATTCCATCTCCAATAAATTCTCTAACACACTTACAGCCCACGTAGCTGGCACATTTGTGGTGTGATCCATTTTTTCCCAAGACTATCATTGTACAGTGGTACCTTGGGTTACAGACGATTCAGGTTTCAGATTCTGCTAACCAGGAAATAGTACCTTGGGTTAATAACTTTGCTTCAGGATGAGAACAGAAATCGTGCAGCAGCGGCGCGGCGGCAGCAGGAGGCCCCATTAGCTTCACGTTAAGAACAGTTTCAGGTTAAGAACGGACCTCCAGAACGAATTAAGTTCTTAACCCGAGTTACCACTGTAATAGTGACCAAGAACTGACATATTTCAACAATCACAATAGAACACATTATGATTGTAAGAGCCTCAGACATGTTTTCACTCCAGCCAAGTAAAGCACCCCACCATTTGTGTTTTCCTAGATCTTGGATTTTTGTTGACATCCTTTTGACTGCCTGGTTTTCATGTTGCACCTGAAATGTATCAGGGCCTTCCACTTTCAATTTCTAATTGTTTTCCACCAGGCTTATGCAGGCAGTTTAGAATATTTCTTCAATAGTTAACTGATTTCTGATTTTAACTTTGTATACGGTTTTTACTGTATGATTATATGTACAATAGTAAACTGCTCTGATATTTTTATGGATAGCAATTTATGAATAAATGATTGTATACATATAATAATGCATATAAATATGCCAGAATTGTTTGTATTTTTAGCAGAACGTTGGGGGGGGACCTTTCTTCTTCTCAAGATTAATGAGGAAGCTGGAAATCAGAAAAAAAATCATACAGATAAACTTAATATACTGATTTTCAGAAAATTCCATCCCTAATACCGTGCAACAAAGTTGTGGTGGTTGGATACTCCTAATAGCTAGACAACGTAGCCAGTTAATCTTGCACCATTAGGGAAATATATTTTTCCCTAATATATATAAATATTTTTATTCTTCTGACAAGAAGCCTCTGGCATTTTTTCAGAGCAGAGACTTCCTTTTTTGAGGGTGAGGGGAATTGTTAACAGGTGGAATTTAGTGGCAACTCTAACTTGAAGCCCTCCATTTATGCATATTGTGCTGAGCTGCTGATGCACTTTTTGCAAAAGTAATCCTGACTGATGCAAAAAATAATACACATTATAAGCAAAAATACATTTATTATTCATATAGTAAACCTGGAGTGTATGTGGCCATAAAATGGGCATAATATTATACATATAACAATGTGTATAACACATATAATGAAACATAAAATATGTCAGAACTGTTTGTATTCTAAGGAGAAGTGGGGCATCTCAATTAGGATATAAACTGCCTTAAAAAGGGTGAGGTATAAATAAATATATAATAATAAAATAATAGTGTCAGGGGCTCAGGAGCAGAAGCACAGGGGAGAGAGGAAATGGAGAGCGAAGGGGAAGAATCCGAGGGCAGCGTAGGGGAGTATGACAGTGACCCGAGAGATTCCATGAGCTTCTCCAGTGAATCAGAAGATTCCCAGAAGGGGGCGCCGATGGTCAGGGCAAGGGGGGTCCCAGGGGGGAAGCACCAGAAACAAGGGGCCAGCGGGGACCCCCAAAGCAGCAGCGGGGGATCAGGACCAGTTTCCCCACCAGAGCGTAGTGGGGGGGAAGAGTCACATGTGTCAGGACCAGCGTCTCCTCCAGCGGGGAGAGAAGATGAGTCAGGGCTGGCCACGCCTCCATCGGAGAGTGGGGGAACGGAGGGGAGGTCAGTTGCAGCTAGCCTCCCCGAAGGGGGAAGCAGTGACAGCAGCAGTGAAACGGTCAGGAGGAAAGTTGCCGGCTGGGCGCGCGCGCCAAGTTCAAATGTACAGGCGTGCGGGACAGCAGGAGACCCGGATGGGGAACCAGCTCCTAAAGCCCGCCGGAGGGAGGGGGAAAACTCAGGGGACTCAGCGTCAGAAGAGTCTAGAAAGGGCGAGACCCCGACGGACAGGCGGAACCGGAGGAGGAAAGAGCGGAGGAAGAGGTGGAGCAAGGCTAGACTCTTAAACTGGTGTCTGGGGGGAGGAGATTCAGACGGAGCTTCAGCGGTCTAGAGTTTGAGACGTAGAGCTGCACGCTGCGGCTGTGGAAGTGAAACTGAACTTCAATAAAGACTTTTATACTCAACAACGAAGCGGCGTTGGTCCTTTGTGAGCTGGGACCTCGGGCAGCTCTGACAAATAGTAATAAACTGAGCAATTCAAGACACTGACCACAAGTACATGGGAACTAAAAGTGGAGCCTTCTTTTGCACTGAAGGCCTGCTTAATATTGATCTTTCCAATAACCAGATTAACACAACCAGCTGATTTCCTACCATTAGAGAACGACAGAGAAGTTGTAAAGGACAAATTTTCTCACAATATGACTAATTTCATTTTGGCAGTTTCTTCTTGATCACTCTGCACACAGCTCTCTTTACTTCCTTGTTTCTCAAACTGTAGATCATGGGATTGAGCATAGGAGTCACCACCCCATAGAATAGGGAGATCAGCTTGTCCTGATCAGAGGAGGATCTGCCATGTGGCTGAAGATACGTAGACATGGCTGTGCCATAGAATATACTGACCACAATCAGGTGGGAGCCACAGGTGGAGAACGCTTTGCTTCGACCTTCTGCCGATCGGATCCTTAGCACTGCCAGGCCAATGCGAATGTAAGTCACCATGATGAAAAGAAAGGGAACAACAAGAACTGGAATAGCCCGAGCAATTGAGAAGATCTCATTGATGCGGGCATTGGAACAGCCCAATTTAAGGACTGCCTGGGCTTCACAAGAAAAATGATTGATGATATTAGGGCCACAAAAGCTTACTGGTATGAAAAATACAGGGACCACAGCCAGCAGAAAAGCAATAATCCAGGATGAGGCTACTAAACTGATACAGAGCCTACTGTTCATGATTAAGGTGTAATGAAGGGGATGACACACAGCAGCAAAACGGTCATATGCCATGACAGCCAGAAGAAAGCATTCTGTCATGGCAAGGAAGAGTCCACAGTACATTTGGGTCAAACAATTTGTAACAGGAATGGTAGCTCTAGCAATGAAACAGTTGGTTAGGGTTGGTGGTATGCTGTTTGTGGTGAAGAAGATGTCTATCAAAGAGAGATTGCTGAGGAAGAGGTACATAGGGTTGTGGAGGTGTGAGTCAGCAATAATTACCAGAACCATAAGGCCATTGCCAAAGAGAGTAATACAATAGGCTATCAGAAGCAGCCAGAAGAGGACCATCTGAGCTCTTGGGTGATTCGAAAGTCCCACCAAAACAAACTCTGTAACCATTGTATTGTTTTCACCTGTCATAACCTTCTTCAACTAGTCTGTGAGGAACAAAGGTGAGAGATCTTGAAGCTAAAATAGAGTGGAGTAAACCAGATTTTGAGTCAATGAATGAACATTTATCTAGGTAATAAAATCGTGTGCACTGATTTTTAATTGGCGGTGTCATTGCTAAGACAACTGGACTGTCTCTGTTGGAGTCTTGCAGATCCTGTTGCCCTACAACTTACACCATCAGTGACCTTTGGCCATACTGATTTCTAGTCCAAAATATCTAGAAAGCAGTGGGCTAACTCTGTAAGTTTAACAACTGGCTAGGATTTCTGGTAGGCTGTTAGTGGTGTAGTGTGTATTAAGGAAAGATTGCTGAGGAAGAATTACATAGGGGTGGGGAGGTGGAGATTAGAAATAATTACCACAGCCATAAGACCATTGCGGAAGAGAGTGGCATTGTGAACTAGCCAGAATGTCATTGTGTGACACCAGTTCTCAAAAATGAATTTGTTTTCAAAAATTATTTGCATGAGATAGACTTTTCACTTCCATGTGACACCTCTTTTTAGCTACTGTATATAGCACTCAGCCATGGTCCAAAGGTTATCATTGGTAATAGTAGTGAGAATGCCATAATTAATTAAATTATTGTGTTCTCAGTACTATGTCATGTTTACTTTAATAGAGACACTGGCACACTTTGCAAGGGTTGTCTTGTGCAGCAAAATATACTTTTGGCCCCCCGACTACTGTATGGAAAATATAGGACTTGCCTCTCCTGATGCAGAAGTCAACAGTCTGCAGTTTAGTCTGTGTAGCACAAAGGGATTAATCAGGGCTCATAATTCCAAAGCTATATTCTTAGTTGGAAACTTAGGTATTCCTTCAAAGGTTCCCCCACCCTATTTCCTCACACATTACTGTACAGCATGTGGTGGCAAATCCAGTATCTGAATGTGAACATTTAGCCCATTCATATTTAACCTGCATTTTGAGATCTGTCATGTTTCCTAGACCAGAATCAAAATATCTTTATTGAACCCCTGCCTCAAAATAATTTACACTCTACCAATGATAATTTCAAAGAGACAGTGGTGAGTTTTCCTTAATTAATATATCCTGCTGGGATTCTACCAAGACTTAACAGATGTCTTTCCAAATGGTTTAAAAAGAAAGCTCCTGGAGAAGGAAGTTCCCACTCTTACTCCTATAGTTTTATTCTTTCATAAAAACAAAAAAGTCTCACCTGAAGAAATGTGGGGTTGAGCTGCGTGATATGTACTTGGTTATCAAAGTGGATCAACTTCAAAAGGGTAACAGACACCAACTCTTATTTTGATTCTGCAGGCTTTTGAAGCCAGTTTTCTACCTCACCCCTAGTAAGATCAGGGAAACGAGCATACCAGACACTGGAGAAAAGGAGAGCAAACCTTAGCTAGATTTCCAAAGAATATTGTTATTCCAGTTTTATATCAGAGCCTCTCTTTTTTCTAAAGTTGCCTTAATGGTTAATGGTTTGCATGTCCCTATGGAGTGTGAGTGGCAGATTCCCTGTTGCCTCACAGCATTAATAATAAATGATAAGTAATGGAAACTCTAGAGATTTTTCCAGTTCAGATCAGAATCAAATACTGTGGTTCATATTTGGCTGTGAACCAATGAAGGCAGTTTAATTGATCAGTCAACTGTCTTCCAATTAATTAACAATCCAAGGCTGTAACTCTGGTCTCTGAGAACCTACATTCCTTAAGCTGTAGAGCTTGGGGCAGTATGAGTCACTGGACCCAGTTGCATAAAAAGATGATCTCCTTCTGGTCAGAGGAGTACAGTCATACCTCGGGTTAAAGTAGCTCCGGGATGAGTATTTTCGGGTTGTGCGCTGCGGCGACCCGGAAGTAACGGAATGCGTTACTTTTGGGTTTTGCCGCTGGTGCATGTGCAGACGGTCAAAATGATGTCACATGCATGCACGGAAGCGGCAAATCGTGATGTGCGGACGCAGGTTGCGTTCGCTTCAGGATTCGAATGGGGCTCCGGAACCACTGTACTTAATTCTGCAGCCAAAGGTCAATGGGGCAGAATGGAACTAAACATATTGACTACAAACGGATGAGAGCTGTAACGGGGTAATACAGTGTAGAAATGGAGACAGAATCTATTTTAAATAGGATTTGGTGTTCTGACCCAACTGAGCTTTGCTTGCATCAGACCACATCAAGCACCCACTTCTGAGCAGCTTGTGCATTGTCAGATTTCTTTTTAAAAGTCTCAGCTATTTATATGAAAGTTTATGCACACAATAACATGAAAAAAAAATACATATAGTACATATAGAGTCAAGTTATTTACTATATTATATTTGTACAGCATTGTATTTTAATATACACATATTTTCTACAGTTGTAGGCATTGCTGTATGTTACTGTTTATGTGTTGGTTACTTTAGAAGTCTTGGAGTTTATATTAAAATATGAATAAATCATTCCTATCTTTAGCAGAACTGGATGGCAGAACTTTGCTTCTCATCTAGATTAATGAGAGAGATGGGAATCAGAGATTAATGAGAGAGATGAAACGGCTAGAGTGCCAGTGGTGGAAAACTTATTCTGAATCAGGCCGAACATGGATTAGAGATCAATGTTTAGCCTACCAAGTGGCAATAGCAGCGGCAAAGTGGATCTTCTGTTAAATCTGTGGGAAAGGGCAGCAGGAGATTCTTTCAGGTGGTTTCCATTAGATCTAATTGAACCACCTTTGCCATTGGGGCCTGGTGGAGACCCCAAGATCTCCTGCAATGATTTTGTAAACATTTTTGCAGAGAAAGTCACCCAGAGTCACTCCACCGTGTGAGCAGGCCTGGGGTGGGAGAGTGCTAGAGTTCTGACTGGTCAAGTTGCGTGGGATCAATTCCAATATGTTACCTCCGAGGATGTGGACAGACCACCTGTCTCCTTGATCCTTGCCCATCCTGGTTCATAAGAGTGAGCCAGGAAGGTCTGGGCAATAGGCTTCAAGGGGTGTGAATGCTTCCCTCTGTGGGGGAGTCTTCCCAGATCCACTGAAAGCAGCAGTTATTAAACCACTTCTTAAAAACCATCTTTATACCTGGTCACTATGACCCAGTCTCAAATCTTCCATTCTCGGGCAAGGTGATTGGGTGGTCGATAGCTAAACAAGATCCAGGCATCCCTGGAGGATGCAGACCATTTGGATCCCTCATCATGGGACTGAAACTGCCTTGGTCTCATTGTTCAATGATCTCCAGCAGGCTAGGGACAAAGATGAAAGCTGTTTCCTAGTTCTGCTGGATCTCTCAGTGACTTTTGATATCATTGACCATGGTATTTTTCTAGACCAGCTAGAGTCAGGAGTCCAGGTTCCCGGCTTGATAACACAGTAAACATATGTAATTAAAAAGGAGAATTTTGAACTGATAGCAAAGAGACAAATACTAGGTGGCCAGAAGTAGAATTGCAGCCAACTTTTGGATTGATATTAAGGAGACAAACACCAAGTGGCCAGAAGTAGAATTGCAGCTACTTTTTGAACTGATATTAAGGAAACAAAGGGGAAAAGTTGAAGCTGCAGAGGAAAAACAACAAGTAGACTATTGTGTAATTACGAAAGGGGGACTGACTGAACTTTGGGGAGGAGGTGATTATTAATTTAATATAATCAAAGTGTGACTTATAAACAATAAGGAAGGAGATATTCAGATCAGGATTTATATATGGATGTTAAAGAATTAATTTGGAGTTTGAAGGGTGATATAGGGGAGATGAAAAAAGAATTTAATGACTTAAAAATGGAGATGAATAATAAAATGAAAGGAATAGATAAAAATTAGATAAAATGAGTGGTAGAATTGAAGATAATACAAAGTCAATCACGGAACTGAAACTACAAGTGAATGATCTCTCCAAGAAAAATGAGGAACTTAAAAAATCGGTACAAGAACTTAAAAATAAGTCACAGCATTTTGAGGATATGGCGAAAAAACTCTCAAAAGAATTAAAAGAATGTAAGAAGGAATGTGAGAAGGCTAAAAAAGAAAGAGAGGGTTTCAAAATAACACAGGAAGCCACATGGGACGCCATGTCAATTTTGCAGATGCAATCTAGAGATAAAACTCTCAGATTAAGAGGAATTCCGGAGATTCCGGAAGGAAATTTATAAAAAATTATCTTGAAAGAACTAGCCACATGGCTATAAATAAATGAAGAAGAAATTTTGGAAAATATAGAATCTGTGTTCAAAGTAAATTCAAAAAAAGCAAAAGAGAATAATTGGCCAGGGGATTGCCTGATCACATTCATTACAAATAAATTAAGAAACAAGATCCTACAAACAAGAAGGAAAAAGAAATTCAGAACCATGTTCACTAAGAAAAAGAGACAAATACCACTTTCTGACTAGAGCCCTAAAAGCAAAATCAATATTTTATAAATGAGAATTTCCTGAAGGACTGTCCTTTAATTTTAAAGGGAAAAGAAGGAAATTCAAAACAGTAGAAGAGGCAGAATTTTTTGCTAGAACATAAAGGAACAAACTAGGAGTCAAGAAACAACAAACAGACAGAAATCTCAGTCCAAAAACCTCACATTAAGATCACAATCCAGAGAGTAAATAGAGTCACCACACCTGAAGGTTTTCTTTTTAAATAATAAAACGAATCTTAGAATACTTACTTGGAATATAAATGGATCAAACAATTAAAGAAAAGAAATAAAACACAACCTATTCTGCTAAAACATATTCTGCTAAAACAGTTCAACATAATTTGTTTACAGGAAACACAGATCACGAAAGAACATAAAAGAGTATTGATAAACCCGAAATAAGGAGTAGAATTCATTGCAGCTGACAAAGTTAAAAAAAGAGGAGTGGTGGTTTCCATTAAGCCCCACCTCAAACCAGAATAATTATTTACAGACCCAGATGGGAGACCAGTAATACTCAAAATAAAATATCAAGGCGAAACAATCTACATAATAGGAATCTATGCACCCAATTGGGGGGGGGGGAATTAAAAAATTGAAACTAAGATGCTGGAATATACAGAAGAAAAACGATATTAATTGGAGACTTGAATGGGGTTGTGAATCCGCAACTGAACAGATCAGGAAACAGGGAAAAACAAGGGAAATTACCCAGTAACTTTTTTAAACTGGTGGAAAGTTTGGATCTGAAAGACTCCTGAAGGTTCAAACATGAGTTAAAAAGAGAATACACCTATTTCTCAGAATTAAAAAAAAAAGGCAAGTAGGATTGATGCCATATGGCAATCTACAGATTTATTGAGGAGAATACATGAGACACAGATCCTAACAAAGACAATTTGGGACCACAATCCGATTTTACTTCAATTAAAACCAGAATGGGAAGTAGGAATAAGAAGATGGAAATTAAATGAATCATTATTGTATGATGAGAAGATACTAGAAGGTGCAAAAGAAACTTTGCAAGAATTATTTAAATCCAATAGCAAAAAAGATACAGAATTGAGAATAATTTGGGATACTAGTAAAGCAGTCATCAGAGGATATTTCATTTTAAAAAATGCTATACAAAGGGGAAAAAAGAGGAGGCAAAAAATAGAATATTGAATGAATAAAAAAAAGGAATAAAAATCCAAAAAAGGAAAATATAAAAAAGGAAATTAATTATTAAAATTGGAATACGAAACAAAAATTGAACAGGAAATGGATTGGAATTCAAAAATTTGGATGCAAAATAATTTTGAATTTGCTAATAAACCCAGCAAATATTTGGCTTGGAAATTAAAGAAAATGAAAAATGAATAAATAGGCTAAAAATAGGAGAAAAAATTATAGACGATCCAAAGACAATAACGCAGAAATTTGTGAAATATTATGAAGAGTTATACAAGCAAAAGGAAAAAATAGAGATGATATAGAACAATATCTAAAAAGACATCAAATAGTGGCCAATATAAAATAAAAAATAAAAAAGTTAAATACCCCAATAACCGTACAAGAAATCAGAAATGTAATGAAAAAAATGAAACCAAGTAAAACACCTGGCCCTGATGGACTGCCAATAGAATATTACAAAAAAGTTAGAAGAAATATTATGTCAGCTTCGTTCCGGAGCTGACAGAGGCTGGGAATCTAAGCAAGCCAAGGGAAATAAGGACACTGGAATGTGAACTGGAATGTGAGAGGGAGGAGGGGAGTGGCATAGCTTCAGACAACATCAGAGAGCAAGGAGCAGATAGCTCAGAGACAGAAGGGGAATAGCTAGCCCAAAAACTCGAAGGCGCGAAAAGGTCAGTGAGAGGAGGGGAAAAGAGCGGAAGTGAAAGGGTTTTTTCCCCTGTTGGAAAAAGAGGAAGGGGTGGAGTTTAGACTCGGCAACTGCTAACTTGGAGTCAGACACTGAGTGAAGGAGCTCCGGAGTGATTTATGTGTTTGAGCAATAAACCTGAGATAATTACTGCCGGTGTCTCGCTTCTGTGGGAGAGCCAAGCCATTACATATTACTAGCCCCACTACAGGAAATAATGAACCAAACTTTTGAAAATGGGAAAATACCAAGATCCTGGACTGAAGCGTATGTTACATTAATACCCAAAGCAGACAAGGATCTTGAACTAATGCCCAACTACAGACCAATATCTTTACTAAATTGTGACTGTAAACTTTTTGCTGGATTAAAAGAGATATTAAAAGAATTAATACACCCCAATCAAGTTCTTACCAGGTCGACAAATTTCGAGTAACACCAGGAATATTGTAGATATTTTGGAATATTTAGAATTTAAAACTGATAAAAAAGCAGCACTTTTGCTGCTGGATGCAGAAAAAGCATTTGATAATGTCTCCTGGCATTTTATGGGGGAAAAACAACTAGAAATATTGGGAGTAGAAGGGCAAGTGGGAAAGGCAATAGAAGCGATATACCAACAACAAAAAGCAAGGTTAATTATAAATGGAAACCTGACTGAAGAATTTTCAATTCTTGCCCCCTGTTTGAAAAGATAAAAAGAATTACAATTGGGGGGGGGGAATCATATAGAGTTAGAGCATTTGCAGATGACTTGATAATAACAACACAAGACCCAAAAGAAAGTATCCCAGCAGCACTGGAAGTAAAGCATATGGAAAAGTGGCGGGCCTGAAGGTAAACTACCAAAAAACTAAGATATTAACTAAAAATCTAAATACGGAGGGGGGGGGGAGAAATACAACAGCTTACAGAGATTAAAGGCAAGGTAAAATATCTAGGAATCTGTATATCAACAAAGGGTATTAAACTTTATGAAGATAACTACACCAAACTATGGGGCAGAATCTCAGTAGTTAAGATGAATATATTTCCCAAAATGATCTTTTTATTTCAAATAATTCCGATACTGGGAGGAATGAAGTGTTTTCAGGTATGGAAAAGAGATATGGCAAAATTCATATGGAATGGGGGGAGAGAGAACCGAGAATAAAATACCAATTATTAACAGATAAAAAAGAGAGAGGAGGCTTTGCACTTCCAGATTTAGAACTATACCATGCAGCCGCAGGTCTTCTATGGCTCAAAACTGGATAACATCCAGTCTTTGGATTCAGATGCGTTGGATTTGGAGGGATATGATAATCGATATGGGTGGTATGCCTATCAAATTTATGAGAAGGTGAAGGTCGATAGGGGTTTCCTGAATCATCTAATAAGGAAATCATTATATAAGATCTGGATAAAATATATTGGAATATTGGAACCAAAAATACCTCTGTGGACCTTGCCAACAGAAGCAATGGCAGTTAAGAAAAAGTACATGGAGGGGGTATGGGCCACATACCGAGTAATGTTAGAAGAAAAACAGGAAGAGACAACCCTAAAAAAGTATGAAGAAATTTAGGAATATCTGACACACAGGCTGCAATATTTTCAAGTAAATCAAAGATTAATTATTGACAGGAAAATAGGTATTGCAAAAGAAACATCGAAATTTGAAAAAGAACTAATACAAAGTAAAGCTTTGCTTGACTGACGGCAGCCATGGCTCCGGTCCAGTGCATTCGCTGTGTAACACGCACAGGCATTTCCCCTTACTTTCTAGGAGCAAAAAAGTGTGTGTTATGGAGTGAAAATTACGGTATATTGCCAACTGAAATAGGAAAATCGAAAAGACCATTGTTCATGTATGGGGTAACAGTGGCCAGAAGTTTAGTGGCAAAAAATTGGAAAAAATACTAAAACACCTAATATAGCAGACTGGCAAACATTAATGGTAGAATACTTGCAGCTAGCAAAGGTGACGGGAAGAGTTAGAGGCCAAACAAAACAAAAAGTCCACAAGGAACGGAGAATATTTAAAGAATATTTGAAGAACCATGGTATAAAGGGTAATCTCCTGGCAGACCTAGACTAAGCCTTGTAGTATATAAAGGTAATCGACAATTCACACAGAAATACGATAAAAAATAGAAGAAATAAGTAACTGTGCTGTAAAAGTGTATTTAACAGATAACGTACAATGAGAATGTTTGGAAGTCCTTTTTAAAACCTCAACTATTTTTTCTTCTTTCTTTTCTTTCTTTCTTTTTTTAATAAATTGCAGTGTCATGTGTATTGTGAGGTATACAAAGTATATTTGCTTCAGTTGTCATAGAATCATAGAGTTGGAAGAGACCACAAGGGCCATCGAGTCCAACCCCCTGCCAAGCAGGAAACACCATCAGAGCACTCCTGACATATGGTTGTCAAGCCTCTGCTTAAAGAACTCCAAAGAAGGAGACTCCACCACACTCCTTGGCAGCAAATTCCACTGTCGAACAGCTCTTACTGTCAGGAAGTTCTTCCTAATGTTTAGGTGGAATCTTCTTTCTTGTAGTTTGGATCCATTGCTCCGTGTCCGCTTCTCTGGAGCAGCAGAAAACAACCTTTCTCCCTCCTCTATGTGACATCCTTTTATATATTTGAACATGGCTATCATATCACCCCTTAACCTCCTCTTCTCCAGGCTAAACATGCCCAGCTCCCTTAGCCATTCCTCATAAGGCATCGTTTCCAGGCCTTTGACCATTTTGGTTGCCCTCCTCTGGACACGTTCCAGTTTGTCAGTGTCCTTCTTGAACTGTGGTGCCCAGAACTGGACACAGTACTCCAGGTGAGGTCTGACCAGAGCAGAATACAGTGGCACTATTACTTCCCTTGATCTAGATGCTATACTCCTATTGATGCAGCCCAGAATTGCATTGGCTTTTTTAGCTGCCGCGTCACACTGTTGGCTCATGTCAAGTTTGTGGTCAACCAAGACTCCTAGATCCTTTTCACATGTAGTGCTCTCAAGCCAGGTGTCACCCATCTTGTATTTGTGCCTCTCATTTTTTTTGCCCAAGTGCAATACTTTACATTTCTCCCTGTTAAAATTCATCTTGTTTGTTTTGGCCCAGTTCTCTAATCTGTCAAGGTCGTTTTGAAGTGTGATCCTGTCCTCTGGGGTGTTAGCCACCCCTCCCAGTTTGGTGTCATCTGCAAATTTGATCAGGATGCCCTTGAGTCCATCATCCAAGTCGTTGATAAAGATGTTGAATAAGACCGGGCCCAAGACAGAACCCTGTGGCACCCCACTAGTCACTCTTCTTGTCATCATTTTCTTTTTTGTTTCAAACACAAACTGGGTCATGTCTAGAAAGTGATGTTGGGGGATGAGTGTTCAGACCCCTGGGCTCTCACTTGTGGGGTGCCTCAGGGCTCCGTCCTCTCCCCCATGCTTTTCAACATTTATATGAAGATGCTGAGAGAGATCACCAGGGGGTTTGGCCTGGGTGTTCACCAGTATGCAGATGATACCCAGCTCTACCTCTCTTTTAAATCAGAACCAATGAAGGCAATGAATGTCCTGTGTCTGGAGGTGATTGAAGGATGGATGATGACTAATGGATTGAGGTTGAATCCTGACAAGACAGAAGTACTGTTTTTGGGGTTTCCGGCTACATCAATGAGTCAACGGTGGTTGTTCTTTGTAGCCCTCTGTGGGTTGTGAAGAAGTTCAGGCAGAGGAAGGAGAGAAATGAGGCATAAATCCTCTCAATGCTCCTCTGTGGGGTATGGGGAGTTCACTGCATCCTGCAGTGTCACACAATCTCGAAAGGCAGAGTGGGAGTGACCTGGGAGTGTGCCCCTGCCTATGGGCGAGCCTCCATTATCAACATGTGTCAGAGCTACCCTAGGTCCCAGCTCACAAAGGACCAACGCTGCTTCGTTGTTAAGTATAAAAGTCTTTACTGAAGTTCAGTTTCACTTCCAGAGCCGCAGCGCGCAGCTCTACGTCTCAACTGTCAGACCGCTGCTCCTTCCTCCTCTGGGTCCGCCTGTCCGCCGGGGTTCCGCCCTTTCTAGCCTCTTCTCCCGCTGATTCCCCTGAGCCTTCTCCCTCCCTCCGGCGGGCTTTAGGAGCTGGTTCCCCATCTGGGTCTCCTGCTGTTCCGCGCGCCTGCACATTTGAACTTGGCGCGCGCGCCCAGCCAGCAGCTTTCCTCCTGACCGTTCCACTGCTGCTGTCACTGCTTCCCCCTTCAGGGGGGCTAGCTGCAACTGAACTCCCTTCCGTTCCCCCACTCTCCGATGGAGGCGTGGTCAGCCCTGACTCCCTCTCTGGAGGAGACACTGCCCCTGACACATGTGACTCTTCCCCCCCACTACGCTCTGGTGGGGAAACTGGTCCCGATCCTCCACTGCTGCTTTGGGGTTCCCCTCTGGCTCCTTGTTTCTGGTGCGTCCCCCCTGGGACCCCCCCTTGCCCTGACCATCGGCGCCCCCTTCTGGGAATCTTCTGATTCGCTGGAGAAGCTCATGGAATCTCTCGGGCCACTGTCATACTCCCCTACGCTGCCCTCGGATTCTTCCCCTTCGCTCTCCAATTCCTCTCTCCCCAGTGCTCCTGCTCCTGATTCCCTGACATCCATCCCCCCCTCGAAGCCCCCCCTTCCCCCCTCTCCCTCTTCGGGTGTGGGTTCCGGGTGCTCCAGTCCTGTGGGTGTGAGTGCAGGATACCATTCTTCCCCCGTGGTGTGTAGCCGGTCCACTGGATCCGGCCCAACCGCAACGGGCTCGTCGACGTCGATTTCCTCTGCTTCCATCTCTCTGCTGATGTGCTCGAATCCAGGATCCTCCCCCAACACGTCCATGTCCTCCCTTCCCCCGGGTACCTCTGGTGCGACTGCTTGCAAAGGTCCCCGCAGCAGCTCCCCACCTCCGGTTGAGTGTCCCACCAATAGGAG
Source organism: Podarcis filfolensis (assembly GCF_964270895.1). Lineage (NCBI taxonomy): Eukaryota > Metazoa > Chordata > Lepidosauria > Squamata > Lacertidae > Podarcis > Podarcis filfolensis. Next base: position 125,042,221 of record NC_139605.1, read on the forward strand.
CAGTCTGTGGCAAACCCCGAGAGAGACCCCTCCGAGGAGCTAGTGTCCGGCGTCGTCTCTTCAGCTGATGAAAAACCCTGGAACGTACTGGCTGACAGTGTGGGTGTGAAAAGCCAGTCGTCGAAATACTCTGCCGGCATAGGTCTGTGTGGGAAGAGTGCATGGAACTCGTCTTTAAGATAGTGCTCCTCCACGGTATAGCACGGTACCCACCTGTTGGCACTGGCTGGGGTACCTTCCCTGGCGAGGAGGTATTCCACCCCCTCTTCCCCCCACCTCGAGTCCAAAATCTCCGTGACCTCGTTGAGTGGCGTCGCCCTCCGTGACCCCTCCCTCTTCGGAGATTCGTTAAGTGGGTCTGGCGCGTTCCCTGTCGCCTGAAACCTGTGGGGTTCCCTGTAGGGTGTGAGCACTGACCTATGAAAGACTGGGTGCATTCTGGAGCCCTCCGGGAGTGTCAACCGGAAGGCCACTGGATTGATTTGCGCCGCGACCTGGTAAGGTCCCAGCTGCTTGTGCTTGAGCTTCCTCTTAGCTAGCGTCCTGGCCGGCACTGCCTGGGCTGCTAACCAGACCCAGTCCCCCACCTGGATGTCCTCCCCGACCCTCCTGTGCTTGTCTGCCTGCATTTTGTAGGCGTGTTTCGCCAGTTCCAATTGCCTTCGGAGTTGCTCGTGGACCTCCTGTAACTCTGCTGCTAAGTGCTCTGCTCCCCTTGGCTCCCCCTCCCCCTTCGTCTCTAACCCCGGGAAAGTTCTGGGATGCCGCCCATTATTGGCGAAGAACGGTGTCACTCCTGTAGACCCGTGCTTCGTGTTGTTGTAGGCAAACTCGGCCAGCGGTAGGTAGTCCACCCAGGTCGAGGGTTGTTGATTGGCGTAGCATCGCAGGTACTGCTGCATGATGGCGTTGACCCTCTCCGCTTGTCCGTTGGTCTGTGGGTGTCGTGCCGACGCTAAGTTGATCTTGACGTTCAGGATGCCCAGCAGTTTCTGCCAGAAGCTCGAGACGAATTGGCGACCCCGGTCGGACAGGATGGACCGCGGCAAGCCGTGAGCTTTGAACACGTGGTCTATGAACAGCTTGGCGGTCTGTTCCGCTGTGGCCACCTTCGCGCACGGAATAAAGTGTGCCATCTTGGTGAACATGTCTACGACCACGAGCACCGCTGTTTTGCCTCGCGAGCTGGGCAGATCTGTGACAAAGTCCAGGGCCACTTTCTCCCACGGTTCGAGCGGCGTCTGTAGGGGTTCTAGTAGACCCGCCGGCTTCCTGTGTACTGGCTTGGCCCTTTGGCAGGTGTCACACCTGGAGACGTAATCCGCAACTTCTCCCCTCACCTTGGGCCACCAAAAGTCTCTGGTTACTAATTCCGCCGTTTTGTCCTTGCCGAAGTGCCCAGCGCTGGGCGCGTCGTGTAGCTGCTGCAAGACTTTCGCACGGAGGTCATCTCCGGGCACGTAGAGAGCCCCTTTGCGGATGAGCAGTCCGTCTCGTATCTGGAACTCGTCGTCCTTCGCTGTGCCTTTTCGCACCTCCTCCATCTTGGATTGTGCGAACAAATCCGTCTGCAGCGCTCGACGCACCGCGTCCAGGTCCACGGCAGCTGAAGCGCACGCCCACGCTTTCGGTGCGAAAATGTGCTTGGCCGCCACCAGCGCTGCTTCCTCGAGATACTGCGTCTTCCTGGATAGTGCATCCGCCATGACGCTGTTGTCTCCCGGGATGTATTCTATCCGGAAATCGAAATCCGCAAAGAACTCCGCCCAGCGAATGTGTCTCTGGTTCAGGAACCGCGCCGTGCGCCAGTACTCCAGGTTCTTATGGTCCGTGCGGACGTGCACTGTGTGCCTGGCTCCAACGAGGAAGTGCCGCCACGCCTTGAAAGCTGCATGAATGGCCAGCAACTCCCTGTCCCAGATGGTGTAGTTCTGTTCCGCCTTGCTGAGTTTCCTGGAGTAGAATGCGCACGGCCTCCATTCCCCTTGCGGATCTTGCTGCAACAGGACGGCCCCCACCGCTCTGTCCGAGGCGTCCGTCTCAACCCTCATTGGTCTGCTGGGGTTTACATGTAGCAGCTGTTCTTCAGACGCGAAGAGACGCTTGAGTCTCCGAAAGGACTGCTCCGCCTGGTCCGTCCAGGTGAACTTCTTCTTCTTGGAGCTGAGAGTGTCCGTGATGGCCGCCGTCTCCTTCGCGAACCCTTTGATGAACTTGCGATAAAAGTTGGCGAAGCTGACGAACTTCTGGACCTCCTTCCAATTGCGCGGGCTCTTCCAGTCCAACACCCCATGGACCTTGGTGCTGTCCATGGCGAGTCCCTTGTCGGACAGCTTGTAGCCCAGGAAATCCACCTCCGTCATGTCGAACTGGCACTTCTCTAATTTGGCGTAAAGTCTGTGCTCCCGTAGCCTCTGCAGGACCTCCTTGACGTCCCTCTCGTGAGCCTCCTGCGATTCCGAGAAGACCAGGATGTCGTCCAGGAAGCAGACGCACTTCTTGTAGAGGAGTCCCGCTAACACGTGATGCATGAAAGCTTGGAAGGTATGGGAGCCATTTTGCAGACCAAAAGGCATTACGCGATATTCATAGGTGCCTAAAGGTGTAAACATGGCTGTCTTCCACTCATCGCCCTCCCGCATGCGTATAAGGTTGTACGCCCCTCGTAGATCCAACTTGGTGAAGATCCGTCCCTTCCTCACCGTCGCGAGCAGGTCGTCGATCTTAGGCATGGGGAATGCTGCGGGCTTTGTTTTGGAATTTATGATCCTATAATCAACTATGAGCCTGCGTTGGGGCGTGTCCTTCTTCTTCACGAAAAACACGGGACTGCCCCCCACTGCTTTAGATTCTTGGATGAACCCCCGCTTCAAGTTGTGATCTATGAACTCCCTGAGTTCTTGCAGTTCGTCTTCAGACATGGAATACAGTTTCCCAGTCGGCAGCGTCGCTCCCGGCAGGAGGTCAATCTTGCAGTCGTAAGGCCTGTGGGGAGGCAGCTTATCTGCTTCCCTCTCGCAGAAGACCTCCAAAAACTCCTTGTACTTGTTGGGTACCGCTTGCACCATGCCCAGGTGTAACTGCGGTTCATCCTCTTGCCCCTCCTCCTCCTGGCGGGTCTGGATGCAGTGTTCTGCGCAGTAGGAGGAGCAGAAGGTCAATTGCCGCTGGTACCATGCTAATGCCGGGCTGTGCCTATCCAGCCAACTCATACCCAACACTATGGGTGTGTCTGACAGGTGGGTGACCTTGAAGCTGATGACTTCGCGGTGGTTTCCAATTTGCATCACCATCGGTGGTGTTTGCTGTACCACCTCTCCTCCCAGTAGCTTCCTGCCATCGACCGTGACGACGTTTAGGGGCATCGTGGCTGGCATGAGTGCTATGCGATGTTGCTTGATAAAGTCCACTCCTATAAAGTCTGCGTTGCTCCCAGAGTCAATGGTTATTGGTACTTGCAGGGTGTGCCCATTGGGCAACTGGAGCGATGCGGTGAGTTGCACCACTGGTTTGGGTGGGAGGGGGTCTGTGGGCTGTAAAATCTCTGGGGACTGCTTCACTGACTTGCCTGGTTGGGCCCCAGTGGCTCTGTTTCCAACCAGGCTTCTTCTTCCCCCTGCAGCTGTTTCGGCTGCTGACCTGTTCCCTTTACTGTTGCTGAGGCTGCAGTGTGCTTCTGGAGCCTCTGGGGACACTCTTTGGCCATGTGCTGAGCACTGTCGCAGATGTAGCACTTCCTGGTCCCTCTAGGAGCCTTCGCCTTGACTGCTCCCGGTGTTTGGGCTCTGCTGGCAGTCTGAGCCCTGGCACCACCAATCTCCATCGGCTCTTCTCCCCTTCCCAAAGGAGGCATGGACAGCGCCCGCCCCGCCTCTCTGGGAAAGAAAGGGGTTGTCCTGGCTGGGCTGCTTGCCTTACGTCCTTCCTCCCTGCTCCAAGGGCGTCCTTCCAGGCACACAACAATCGCCAACGCTCTTTGGGCAACTTCTTGGGTACTTTGCGGTCGTTCCCCTCTTGCCAGCTCATCTTTCACCTCTCCACTTAGCCCCTCCCAGAACAGGTCTCTGACAGCAATAGAGTCCTTCTCCCAGCCCAGCACGTTCAGTAAGGCAAAAAAGCGTGAGTGATATTGCCTCGGAAGTGAGTGATAAATGCATCGGAATCTTTGAGGGCGGGGTCTTTTTCGCGCCACAAATTCCGCAGCCACGCTTTTGCTTCCCCATGCAAATGAGTGATTATGAAGCCCACTTTCTCTTCCTCATCTCTAAAGTCTTTCTGAAGCAAATTGAGCGAGTAAACCACGTCAGCTCTGAAGTTAGGGTATTGCTGCAGGTTCCCATCGAAGTGGGCTACTAGGCTGCCCCCCCTCTTCCCGAGGCCAACTCCCTCCGGCTTGGGTCCTGGCAGCCCCTCTTTCCCCCAACGGTCCCACCTGGCCTGCAGATCCCGGCAGAGCGCTACTGCTTCTTCTTCTCTTTTCCTGGATGCTGCTACTTCTGCGTAAAGCGTCGTGACTGCTTCTTGCAGTTCTTTCACCTGGCTCTCTGTAGTCATCTTTGCCTATCTTCGTGAGCTCGCAAAACACCAAGTCTTGCCCCTCGCTGCACCAACTCACGCTGCGAGGTTTTTATGGAGACGGAGCATACTGTCAGAGCTACCCTAGGTCCCAGCTCACAAAGGACCAATGCTGCTTCGTTGTTAAGTATAAAAGTCTTTATTGAAGTTCAGTTTCACTTCCAGAGCCGCAGCGCGCAGCTCTACGTCTCAACTGTCAGACCGCTGCTCCTTCCTCCTCTGGGTCCGCCTGCCCGCCGGGATTCCGCCCTTTCTAGCCTCTTCTCCCGCTGATTCCCCTGAGCCTTCTCCCTCCCTCCGGCGGGCTTTAGGAGAGACCCGGCAACGGGAATCTGGAGCGACGTGGGGTGAGCGATGTGGTGCTTTGAATTGACCGCTTCTTTCACGGAGTGAAGCCGCATTGCCGCTGTCGGGGAGCGCTGACTTTTTTCCTGAGGACAATTGGATTTTAAACAACAACCCGTGAGTAGAATGGAAAATTGGACATTTAAATAAGTTAATTTGGCACCGAACGGGGAAGGTTCAAACAGGAAGTCCACCTTCCCTTTCTGTAAATAGACTGAAGCAAAGTACTTGCTAACTAAGGTCTTGGAAAGTTTTATGTAAAGGATCCAAAACTCCACTGATTGAAATTATTTAATCCCCCCTGGAAGCGGGGGGACAACCTTTAGGAGAAGGTGGAATTTAAAATTGAAGCACCACGTCTCTGAACCTGGGAGCGGTTTGTAAAAAGCCCATCAACGGTGAACAGGATAAATTTGACAGCTAGTCTAAAAGAAGGACATTGTTTCCATTGTCCGCTTCTGCGCTTAAAAAGAAGAAAAAAGTAACTAAAAATTGTTACTAAACTTACTTTTGGAATTGTGCTGGAAAGGATTGATACAAATGAAGTCTGGCTTCCTATAGAGGGAGCATTGGGACATTGTTACAAGAGTGCAGCTGCTAAGATAAAGACTGTGGGAAACTAGTTTTGACCTTGAACATCTCATGAATGTCGGCTAAGGAAGAAGTAATCTCTGCACTGAATAGGACAATCTATTTGTTGGGAAAGTTGCATAAACAGATAGATGTCATGGCTACCAATATTGACATCTTGGGAACAAAAGTGGGCAGCAGTACAGAAGTGGACAAGAATCCGGCACAGGAATCTATTTTAATTGAACAAATTGATGAATTGGAGAAGGAGAAAGTCGCTGTTGTTGAATATAATGCAATACAAGGGGGAGCCTTAACCTTACAGTGGCAAATGGAGGATTATAAGTTGAAGCCCTATATGACTGTAACTAGGAAAAGCCAGATTGTAAAGATGGGAGCCTGGCCTGGTTTGGAAAAGGAAAGTGGGAGAGATCCCCTTATGCAGGGATCAACCGGCTTTTGGGGCATGGATGTGGGCCAGGAGGAGCTTGGAGCTTTGGGGGCTTTTGGACTTGGAGGATTTGTGAAACAAGATTTGGAATACTTTGTGGACCCTAGCTTCAACTATGGAAATCTGGCGGACTGGTTAAGAAGGAATCTAAGCATCGTTGGGTTGGAGCTCCCCCGAGATCTGTTTTTTAGCATCAAAGATTATCAAGAAGATCGGCAGAAGGGACGTCAAGAAGAGTTAAGAGCCTCGGATATAAGATCTCCAGGTTGATGGACTGTTGGAGGTTGATGGAACTGACGGCAGGGGCCGAGACCGGGGAGGGGAGACGGCGGGGGAAAAATTGGGAATTTAAAGTGTATATATGGAGATTTTTTCCTTTTTTAAAAAAAAAAATTTAATGAGAGATGGAAAAATCGTGGAATGAAAATTTTATGACCCTACGGGAAATGTCTTAAGAGATCAAGTTCAAATATATTAGTTTTAATGAGAAATAAGATTAAATAAAGTAAAAATGGATGGTTAATTGGTGAAAGAAGAGAATGTAAAATTGCAGTATATTAGGATGGATTATTAGGATAGAAACAAAGATTAAGGATTTGCTGAAATATTTAACTCAACTGGAATACATAGAGGGGGGTGTGAGGAGGTCAAGGAAATAAGCTAAAGAAAGAAAGTTAGGTAAAGGTTTGATTTGTTCTTTTTTCCGATTGTATCTGTTTTTCTTTTTCTTTTTTATTTCTTTATTATTTTTTGATGTGATTTGTTTTTATGTACTGATTGTGTTTTCTTTTTTGTCTCTCTTTGTAACCTTTAAAACTTGAATAAACATCATTAAAAAAAAGAGAGAGAGAGAAGCTGCCAATCTGTCAGGTCTGTCTGTCTTGGTATAAGGCAGCTTCCTAAACCCAGGAAAGAGGGCTCATCTTCCTGCAGTGGGGAGCAATATTGCATTTTGTAGGGCTGGACATGGTCCTCCGCTAAGGCCTTGGGGAAGCCAAATATAAGCTCAGCCAAATATAATATGTTTAAGTTGAAGAATGACAATGGAAGAGTGTGGTAGATCACTGCCAGTTTTTGATACTGGGTCAGAGCCTACTTGAAGTTGGACATACCTGTTCTATATAATCAACTGATACTCTTTTAGCCCCACAGCCATATTAGTAGAATAACAGAAACTGAAGCAAGGAATTGCTTTGCTAGTTCATAGCTAAAGGTAAAATAAGAGGGAAATAATTCTAAGGACTTGGAGAGGAAGATATTTATATATAATAAATTTATTTAATATATAGATAATTTAATACAAATTGTTTGTACTCTGAATATGTAAATAATTTATTTGATGGCTGAAAATGGTGTCAGGGAGAGGCAAACGGGAGAAGATTTAAGAACAGAAACCAGCACTTATAGAGAGCCTAAAGAGATCATTAGCAGCCTGTCATCTGACAGCGAGTCAGAGAGGGAGGAGGATGAGCCTGGAACAAGTCATTCTGTACACATAGGAAGTCAGGGACGGGGTTTCCGCAGACTTGCATGCTGGGTAAAAAAAAGGAAAAAGAAATCAGACGCTGCAATTGTGCCAAAAGGGTCGGACGTTGATTGAAACACTGGAGATGTACTTTTGAACTTTGTCAATAAATCAAATAGATTGGAACTGGCTGTGACCCCAGTTCCAACTTGAAGTTGGACATACCTGTTCTATATAATCAACTGATACTCTTTTAGCCCCACAGCCATATTAGTATCTATGCCGGCTTGACAGCATAAAGTCTCTGAGAGCTTGCCGCGTCACCTTTTGCTGCTGGAAAGCTGGTGGAATAAGGAAATAGCCTCAGAATGGAAAAGGAGTTGTTGGAGCTGAAAAAGCGAAATGTCGCTCTGGAACAAAGATCGGCCGACCTGCAGAGCCATTTGGAGGAAGCCAGGGCTGCTCAGAGAGGAACCCAAGGTGGGCTATCGGCAGATGGGGGCAAAGGTGTGTGGGTGGAACGGTTCCATGGGGATCCGGAAAGTTACTTGGATTTCAAGACAGAGACGAGATATTTTTTAGAACTTGAAGGAGCCAAGTTTCAGAACGATGCCGAGAGAGTTGCTCACATCATTAGACACCTGGCAGGAGGGGCTAGAAGCTGGATCAGGCCGTTAATAGCCTCGGGGAATGAAGCCCTCAGAAATGAGGCCAAATTTTGGCAAGCTATGGACTTTATCTATGCAGATCAAAGTTTAATTGACAAAACGCAGGAGGAGCTGCTGGCTCTGAAACAAGGCAAATCCACGGTACGCAGTTACTGGTCTGAATTTGCTATGCTTGTGCAGAAACTGGGTTGGGATTTAGAGACTGAGCCAGTACAAGCGATGTTTAAAAATGGACTTAACCCAGAAATTAAGGACGAGCTTGCAAGGGGGCCAAGACCTAAAAATATGAATGAATTAACAAAGGCTGCTCTTGGTGTGGGTTTGAGACAAGAAGCCAGATGGCGGGAAAGGAAGCAAGGCAGAGAGCGGAGTTTCCATGGTGACCGCATTCTTGAGATGCCTGCAGCTGCCTCAGAACATCAACAAGCGCCGGAGCCTATGGAGATAGGCACAGCCAGGGCGCGGGAGAGTTTGAAAGCCCAACGGTCTGGCGGGAAGGAGAAAAAAGACTGGCAAGCGGCAAAAAGATGTTTTGTGTGTCAGAAAACTGGGCACTTTGCCAGAGTGTGTCCAGAGCGTCGTAACTGGCAGGGAATGGTGGGGGCCACCCAGCAGGCAGTGGCAGAGGAGCCCCAGCCTTCGGGAAATGAAGAAGCCTGGCTGGTGGTGAACCGGGGCAACAGCCAGGCGGGAGCAACACAGAAAGTCCTCGGCTTGGGCACCCCAAAGCAAGCATAATGTTGAAGGTGCTGCTAGAACTCCCAAATGGACAGACAGTGGAGGAGTTGGCGCTCGTTGATTCGGGTGCCTCAGCCTCCTTTTTTAGCAAGGAGTTTGCAGCGCGGCACCAACTGAACCTGAGGCCTTTGGATTTTCCGCTGCAAGTGACCACAATTGATGGAAGAGAACTGCTGGGAGGTGAAGTGATGCATCGAACACCTCCAATGCGAATGTGTGTGGCCACCCACTCCGAGGTCATCGCCTTTCACGTTGCCACACTGGCGGGTCCGCCTATCATATTGGGCATGAGCTGGTTGGCGTTGCACGATCCGGTGGTTTCCTGGCACCAACGGTCCCTGACGTTTGGCTCGACGCACTGCATGGAGAACTGCCTGGCTCAAGGGCTACCTCGACAAAGTTACAGATAGGTAGCCGTGTTGGTCTGCCATAGTCAAAACAAAAAAATTTTTTTCCTTCCAGTAGCACCTTAAAGACCAACTAAGTTAGTTCTTGGTATGAGCTTTCGTGTGCATGCACACTTCTTCAGATACACTGAAACAGAAGTTGCCAGATCCTTCTATATAGTGAGAAGGTGGGGAGGGGTATTACTCAGAAGGGTGGTGGGAATGGGTGGTGGGCAGATAGCTGTGATAAGCCTGTTGACGACTCTTAACGACTGCAATAGGTCTTACAGGAAAAAGCAAGGGGTGAGAAGGTGAAAAATGGCTTTGTCATGTATAATGAGATATCTCATGTGTGCTACTGGAAGGAAAAAAAATTTTTTGTTTTACCTCGACAAAGTGAGGGCAGGAGGGCAGCAGCATGCAGAGTGGGGACGAGCGAGATTCCATCGTGTTACAGGGATCTACAGGAGGTGTTCAGCGAGAAAGAGGCGGATGCGTTGCCGCCACATCGGCCATATGACTGTCAGATCAACCTGGTCCCGGGGGCCACGTTGCCGGTAGGGAAAACCTATTCCATGTCGGAGGGAGAGCTCAAGGACCTAAAGGAGTTTATTGAGAAAACCCTATGAAGGGGTTTCATCCGGGAGTCCAAGGCGGCAGGGGGGAGCCCAGTGTTCCTCATGGACAAGAGATCGACGAAAGAGAGGAGGCTCATGGTGGACTTTAGAATTTTGAACAGCCTGACAGAACCGGTGGCTTTTCCAATGCCGAGGATCGACGATGTTTTGGCACGGGTGCGGAAGGGCAAGATTTTCACCAAGCTGGACCTCCGGGGGGCTTACATCCTCATCCGAGTACGAGAGGGCAATGAGTGGAAGACCACCATGTTCACCCCGATGGGGGAGTTTGAGTATTTAGTCATGCCCTTCGGTTTGCAGTGTGGAAGTCACTGTTTCCAAGCCTTCATGCACCACGTGCTGGGACCTTTGCTGTACAAAAACTGCGTTTGCTTTTTGGACGATTTGCTTGTGTACTCAGAAGACGAACAACAGCACGTGAAGGATGTACGTCAGGTCCTGAGCAAACTCAAGGAGCACCGCTTGTAGGTCAAGCTGGAGAAATGTCAGTTCCACGCAAAGGAAGTCGATTTCCTGGGGTACCGACTATCAGACCAGGGGTTGGCTATGGATCCGGAGAAAGTGAAAGCGGTGGTGGAATGGGAGAGTCCCAAAACCAGGAAAGATGTTCAGCGTTTCCTGGGTTTCAGCAATTTCTACAGGAAATTCATAAAAGATTTCGCAAAATTGACGGCGCCCATAACGGACTGTCTCAGTGTCAAGAAGAGGTTTCAGTGGACACAGGCGGCCCAAGAGGGGTTTGAGAAGCTTAAGAGGGCTTTTGCTTCGGAGGAGCAACTGATCCACGTCGACCCGGCTCAACGACTACGGGTGGAGACAGATGCGTCGGATCGGGCGATTGCGGCGGTGCTGCTGCAGCCAGATCGAAAGGGGGAGTGGCGACCGTGTGCCTTTTTTTCGCGGAAACTGAACAAATCAGAGCAGAACTACACCATCTATGATAAGGAATTGCTTTTGATTGTGGCTGCTTTCAAACAATGGAGGCACTTCCTGGTTGGGGCAAAGCACCAAATTTTGGTGTGCACTGATCACAAAAACTTGGAGTACTGGCGTATGGCACGGGTGTTGTGCCAGAGGCAGATAAGATGGGCAGAGTTCTTTGCCAACTTCAACTTCAAGATCTAATACGTGCCGGGAGAGCAGAATGCAAGGGTTAGGTCCTCCGGTGGCAAGACTGATGTTCCCAGAGAGCAAATGGATGTGCGGGGGGACGTTAGTCAAGGACGACGAACTGATGCAACTGCTCAGAGACGATGTCTTTGCCAAACAAAAAATGGGGGAATTAAGAGAAAAAGGGGGTGCCAAGGGGGTTTTTGAAGTGTAAGGGGGGCTACTGTACCACAAAGGGGCCTTGTATGTCCCAGAAGAAAACCTTCGGGGCAGAATTCTCAAGCAACTCCACGATAGCTGCACGGCAGGGCATTTTGGACAGCATAAGACCATGCTACTGGTCACACGGGAATTTTGGTGGCCAAGGGTGAGAGAAGATGTAAAGGAATATGTGCGAGGGTGTGACACATGCCAGAGGACCAAAGGGGAAAGGGCGGCACCAGCTAGGTTGCTGGAACCATTGCCCACACCAGGGAAGCCAGGAGTAGACTTCATCACTGATCTGCCCAGATGTAAGGGTAAGACAGCGGTCATGGTTGTGGTGGATCTCTTGACCAAGATGTGCCATTTCGTGCCCTGTTCGCACGCAGTGACGGAGGAAGAAACAGCCAAGCTGTTCGTAGAGCATGTGCTTAGGTTGCATGGGGTACCTGCACGGGTGGTTTCGGACCAGGGGGCTCAATTTACCTCACGATTTTGGCGCAAACTCATGGGGCTGCTCCAAGTGGAAGTGAGCTTTACAACGGCTAGGCACCCCCAAGACCAATGGGCAAGCGGAGAGGGCGAATGCTGTTTTACAACAGTATTTGCGGTGTTATGTAAGTCAGAAGCAGAACGATTGGGTGGACAAGCTAGCCCTGGCAGAGTTTGCTTACAATAACGCGGAGAATGTATCCACAGGGATGACTCCATTCTTTGCCAATCATGGGCATCATCCAAGGGCCTTCCCCGGGAGGGGGGAGGAGTCGTGGAGTGTTCCCGCGGCCGAACAGTTTGTGGAGGAGATGGAAGCGATCCACAGACAGCTGCAGTTGAATTTGGAAAGGGCTAAGGAGTTATACAAGAAGGAAGCCGACAAACATCGGCGACCGGGGGAGGTTATCAGGGTTGGGGACAAGGTGTGGTTGTCCACGCAAGGATTGCCTTGGAAAGGGGGCTGCAAGAAACTCAAGCCCAGGAAGGTGGGGCCCTTTGAGGTTATCCAACAAATAAATCCGGTGGCGTTTAAGCTCAGGTTACCAGAGAGCATGAGAATCCACCCAGTGTTCCACAGGTCACTGATGTTCCCCTACAGGGAGGGGGGAAGGAGGCAGGGTAGTGGGGGAGGGGAAGGCCCACCACCCGAAATGGAGGAAAGGGAGCAGTGCAATGAGGTTACAGAAATACTGGACTCTCGTTGGAGAGGAGGGAATTTGGAATATTTGGTGGCTTGAGAAGGAGCCCCGACATCAGAGAATACCTGGGTCCCGGAAGACAGTATTTCCAACAAGGAGCTGGTGGAGGAGTTCCACAGTTTTTTCCCTGACAAACCCAAAAGCAAGGGTAGGTCCTTACAACAGGTGTTCGAAACAACAGACGACAAAGAGGAATTCAAAGGTTTCCCAGCATCGGACGAGGAGGAGGAAGAAGATGAAGGCGTAGACTGGGGAACACCAGGAATTGGGGGTTGGAGGGGGGTGTTCGAAGAGACGGATGAGGAAGAGGGTAGTTTTGCGGGCTTCTCCCCTACCACCCCAGAGGAAAGAGATAGGGGTACAGTCGGGTCTCCTGAGCAGGAGGGGGCCTTTGAGGAGGGGGGTGGATGTCATTCTGTACACAGAGGAAGTCAGGGGCGGGGTTTCCACAGATTTGCATGCTGGGTAAAAAAAAGGAAAAAGAAATCAGACGCGGCAACTGTGCCAAAAGGGTCGGACGTTGATTGAAACACTGGAGATGTACTTTTGAACTTTGTCAATAAATCAAATAGATTGGAACTGGCCGTGAGCCCGGAGTTTTATCTATGCCGGCTTGACAGCATAAAGCCTCTGACAAATGGTACCCAAAATGTACTTCTGAGGGTTGTGTGATAGATCTTTCACATGGTAAATAGAAGAGTTGGACTTTGCTTACTGTGAAAGATGTTTAATATGGTTTAATCTTACAAAAAACATTTTATGCACATCATGTACCACTCAAGTTTAAATGATACTACAACATGGTGATTTAAATGGTGCTTTAAATTTTTAACATTTGGTTAGCTGGCCTAAAAAGTGTGTTTTAATGCAGAATTTCTGAAGACAAGCTAGGAAACAATGCTCCCCAAGAGAAAGAAGGGAGGAAAAGCAAACCAAAAACCGATCTCTTACTAGTTGTGATTGAAAAAATAAAACTGCTTCTGAGATCATACAATTTTTGGAAAGAGGATGTCAAGAAATCTGCAGAGAAGAAACTGTAAATATCCTTGCCTTTCCTTGCCTTTTACTCTTTTACTCAAGCAAAGATGGAGAACCTGGGGGCCTCCTGATGTTGCTGGAATACAGCTCCCATCTTCCCTGATCACACTGGCAATGCTAGCTGGGACTGATGATAGTTGGAGTCCAAAAACAGCTGGAGGACCACAGGTTCCCCCAGCCCATGCCTATAGTTAGATTTGTAAACTGCTTGGGGTACAGCTAAATATTTTCCTTTCCTCACTATGAGAAGCTATATTGCCAACATAACCACCAGCAGCAATAAAAATATTGGACTAGATTCAATTAAATAAGTTGTGCTAATGGGAGCCAGCATGACTCATAGAATCATAGAGTTGGAAGAGACCACAAGGGCCATCGAGTCCAACCCCCTGCCAAGCAGGAAACACCATCAGAGCACTCCTGACATATGGTTGTCAAGCATAACAACCTCTGCTTAAAGACCTCCAAAGAAGGAGACTCCACCACACTCCTTAGTAGCAAATTCCACTGTCGAACAGCTCTTACTGTCAGGAAGTTCTTCCTAATGTTTAGGTGGAATCTTTTTTCTTGTAGTTTGGAACCATTGCTCCGTGTCTGCTTCTCTGGAGCAGCAGAAAACAACCTTTCTCCCTCCTCTATGTGACATCCTTTTATATATTTGAACATGGCTATCATATCACCCCTTAACCTCCTCTTCTCCAGGCTAAACATGCCCAGCTCCCTTAGCCGTTCCTCATAAGGCATCGTTTCCAGGCCTTTGACCATTTTGGTTGCCCTCCTCTGGACACGTTCCAGTTTGTCACTGTCCTTCTTGAACTGTGGTGCCCAGAACTGGACACAGTACTCCAGGTGAGGTCTGACCAGAGCAGAATACAGTGGCACTATTACTTCCCTTGATCTAGATGCTATACTCCTATTGATGCAGCCCAGGATTGCATTGGCTTTTTTAGCTGCCGCATCACATTGTTGGCTCATGTCAAGTTTGTGGTCAACCAAGACTCCTAGATCCTTTTCACATGTACTGCTCTCATGCTAGTGCAAATGGGCATGCCCCCCCCATTCTGCTCCAGAGAAGCACATTGAAGTGGAAATCCTTCCCTTCAGACAAGCAGAAATTCTTACACTGATGGAATGATCTCCTTAGCACTACTTTGAACTCCACCCATTTGCCGAATAACAAAACACTTTACGTATTCCTGCTGATATCTATCTATCAATATAGAATTTAATTTCTGAAGTGCTTTATTCCTCCACTTTCCTTCCAATTGCTCTCCACAGGGCTCCTTTCACATCCCTGTTCCTCAGGCTGTAGATCATGGGATTGAGCATGGGAGTGACGACCCCATAAAACACAGCCACTACTTTTTCCTTGTCAGTGAATGCTTTGGCTTGAGGCCTGAGGTACATGGCCAAGGTTGTGCCATAGAAAATTCCCACCACAGCCAGATGAGAACCACAGGTTGACAAGGCCTTACTACGGCCTTGTGATGAGCGGATACGGAGAACAGCAACACCAATGCGACCATAGGTCACCAAAACAAAGGAGAAGGGGAACACCAGAGTGAAGACACTGGTTACCATCATGCTGACTCCACTGGCTTGGGTATTAGAGCAGGCCAATTTCAACACTGCCTGGAGCTCACATTTGAAATGATTCACCACATTGGGCCCACACAAGCGTGCCTGCATACTGAAAAAGGGAACAATGGTCAGGAGGAAAGAGCTAGACCACAGGCTGACTGCCAGAGAGATGCACAACTTTTGGCTCATGATTAAGCTGTAACGTAGAGGGTAGCATATTGCCACAAGACGGTCATATGCCATCATTGCTAGCAAAAGGCACTCGGCCACTGCCAAAAACAGAGCAATGCTCATTTGTGCAAAGCATCTGCCCTTGGGGATTGTGGGCCTGTCTGTGAAGCAGTGGGCCAGCATCTGTGGGACAGAGGTGGTGACATAGCAGACATCAATGAGGGAGAGGTTGCTGAGGAAGAAATACATGGGTGTATGGAGGTGCGAATCCATCACAATGAGCACCACAATAAGTCCATTCCCAGCTACAGCAACCACGTACATCAGCAAGAAGAGAATAAACAAAACAGCACGTGCTTTGGGGTTTCTGGAGAGGCCTATTAGAACGAATTCAGTCACTGCAGTTGTGTTGCCCCATTCTTCCATGTTACCTGTAAAAAGTGATATCAAATATCATTGGACCTCATGTAGGACATTCCAGCCCTTCTGTTTATTTCCTCAGTTGTGAAATGGTATAAATGGAAAACAAATTAAAAGTTCATGTGTAGAGATCATGACTAAGTCTCAGCCACTAATGAAAGGCAAAATGTAAAGCTTTTGTTGATTAATCTAATTTTGTTGTTGTTTGGTCGTTTAGTCGTGTCCGACTCTTCGTGACCCCATGGACCAGGTCAGATCCCCTTCATGGATCACTGCCTTGTCGTGGTGAAGGGGCTTGAATAACTCAGAGAAGCTATGAGCTATGCCGTGCAGGGCCACCCAAGATGGACAGGTCATAGCGGAGAGTTTTGACCAAACGTGATCCACCTGGAGCAGGAACCGGCAAGCCACTCCAGTATACCTCCCAAGAAAACTCCATGGACAAAGACAACAGGCATATAATCTAATTTAGGTGATACATTAACATTCACCAGGTTGTACTGCAAACTGACTAACATTTGATAGCAGATTAAGAAATTCAATTGGCTCTGTGTAATTAGGAAAGCATAGAGGGTATTTTCCCTTTCTTCATTTGCATTTGGAGGGTGCATTGTACTGGTTTGCACTATGCAGAAGCAGTGGTGAAAAAAGTCCATGTGTTCCCTACGAAATCTTTGGAGAAGATAACACTTTCCCTCCATTCTACTGAGTACTGGATATTGTGTATGCATCCATTAATGCCAAACAAGCATAGATCCCCAGGTCACAACATGCATTGGGGGGCGACAACCATACATTCGCCACCAGTCAAGCCATGAAGGGTGAAATAATTTGCAAGCAAACTCACTCCACCTCACCCAAAGCCTCATTTATTTCATGTTGTAATGAAAGCCAAGAATAATCTCAGACCTTTGGGGGGGGATATTAAGGTACCCTCCAGATGTTTCTGGATCACAACTCCCATCATCCCTGGCCTTTGGCCAAGCTGGCTGGGTCAGATGTCTGTACAGCCATATGGGTAATCACTCACTCATGGCATATGGACTGGAATAGATTTTATTCTGTGTTTTATATATCACTAATATTTTCAGTTTTATTTCTAAACACTTTAAAGATTTATCTGTCCAAAAACAAACAAGCAAACAAACCGCTCCAAACTAGATAACAAATGGCTGACCTACTTACAGGTTAAAACATTGAGAGGATCATTTTGCTGTTCTTTCATAAGGGAGGTTCACTATAGTTTGGTCCTTGTGTTCATTTTATACGTAGCTCCAGGTCAGATTTCATGCTTTATCGTCAATCTATATTAGGGTTGTCAAACGTCTGGAACTTCCTGGACATATCCAGAATACTGCAGTCGTCAGCAGTGTCTGGGCAAAAATTGGCCAAAAAAGGCCTGGAAAATCCGGACATATGGTAGCCCATGTGGGCAGTTTCATTTTTGCCTGTTTCCCATAAAAATAGCTCAAAAATTGCATTTTAAGCTCAACAACTTTGGGCAAAACTAAACTTTTTTTTTAGTTAACCACTCAACATCTTTTCTGTTTGAAATATGGCAACCCTATATTATATTATGAGCCTATAAACTTGTCTTTCTCAAACTAGAGCTTTCCACATATTGGACTTGGTCGATGTTCAGGGATGAAGGCAAGTGGAGTTCAACACCTAGACAATGCCAAGTGGTGGAATATGCCAGTAAGTGTGGTAGTTCTGTCAGCTTTTGATTTTAAGAAATCTGGTTCTTGACTGTGGTCAGTGGCGGGGTCTGAACTGTAGTATTCTGAATGATAGAGCCTGGTTGACTCTAGTGGGAGTTGAGCTGATAAAAAAACCCTTTTCTTCCTTGTTTTGCTTTTTGCATTGGTACTTAGAGATATAGAGAGTTTAGCTTGGTACAGGAGCTGCACAAGTCAATAGAGCAAGAACAACCCCCTGAGATGCTACTGCCAATTTGCAAAATCCAGCCATAGTTAAGCACCTTTAAGAGCTGGTGATTTCTATGGGATAGAGATAGTCATGGACGTACAACCCTCTCTGAATGGTTCATATCTATCTCTCTCTCTCTCTCTCTCTCTCACACACACACACACACACACACACACATCACAAACAGACAAATTTCAGAGAGAATCTATATTTTAAATATTCTTCACTGGAGTCCTGCAACATTTAGAGAGCACCAGGTTGGGGAAGAGTCCTGTAAGTGTGACAGTCTTGCCAACCCCTGTCAAACTGCTGTGCCAATATCAGTCTTTTGTCCCTCAGCTCAGCAGACTTTAAAAAAAACCCCTCTTAAGTCTGATCTCCTCAAAATGGCTCTGTATTTTACAAAATAAATAATCCTAGTTGCATTTTAAGAATGGCTGAAAATTTTCAGATACAGGATGATGGCAGGATTTCAAACATGCAGCAGCCACTGCATCACAACTACTGCTCCATTCAGTTCAGGGCAGGCAGAAGTGTGTGTGTGCGTGTGCATGTGTGTGTGTGTGTGTGTGTACGCGCGCGCATGTACACACACACACACTTATATCCTTTGTGCATGGACTCATTAGTTTCATAGAAATAAATGGGGCCGCTGGAACACAGAGAGAACATCTCTGTCAGGGTCAGAAGGGCAACTAAAGACAATACTTTTAGCACCTGATGATATTAGTTGGAGAGAGAGTACCTACGTTACATTGATATTTTTATTAGCTGCGGAGAGTTAGTCATGTGCTTACCTCCTTCACTGAAATAAGAGGAAGTCACAAATAATATATTAATTACTGGATCCTATTCAAAGTTTGGATTTGGGGACATCAGCCCCTTCCCACACCACACAAAACCAACCCACTTGAGAGAACCCACGTATGAAGTATTGTTTTCAAAGAATGGATTTTATTACCTTCACACCACAAGCTACTTAGCAGAGAATGTATTGCAGATTTGCCCATTTTTGAAAACCTAAGCAAGCTGTTGGGCTGTATTTGACTTAGTGGTTCACATATTGTTCAGATCTTTCTTCAAACCAAACCTCCCCCACTCCTTTCACTAGCTTTCCTTTGCTAGCTTTACTCACAAGGAGCAAACTAAAACATTTGTTTGTTTGTTTGTTTGTTTGTTTGTTTGTTTGTAGTATTTCCTTAGGAGATTTTTCTCCTGCTCTTTGATTTTGACACACTGAAGGTGTTTCACAAAAACAAGAGACAGAAAGTGCAGTAAATAATAATAATAATAATAATAATAATAATAATAATAATAATAATAATAATCTGAAACAAGGCTCTAACAACATGTTTGCATCACAGTGTATTTGGGGAGATGAAGCAACCATATAAAATATCTCTAAGGTCCTGAATTAGTGCATGTAGATTCTCAACTCAAAAAGATACTCTTTGTCACCCTTATATTTTATGAAATATCTGTCTACCATAAGGGTCTCCTTCTATATTGAAAGACCATATACAACTGTTCACTAGAAACAGCGTCAAACACATCTTCAAAACTTTTTATCACACTTACCTCTCAAAAAAATCACTCCACTGTGAATGCGCTTGAACATTCAGCAAACATCCGTTTTAACTTAGTCCTACTTATTGAAATTTAAATCTTTAGATGACTCACTAGTGTTGTAGAATCTTCATCTGGCTAAGAACAAAACATAGTTTCGTCGGAACCAATTAAGATTTACATTTTTATGGTATTGCCAAAGTATTTATATTATCTCCAAACATTTTTAAATCCATGATCTTATGTTGGAAATTCAGAACTGTTTATGAGATTCCAGAGGGACCACATCCCATGAGGATAATTAATGAAGAAGAGCAGAAGCTAGAAGCAACTTCTAAGAATTTGCAACACCAAAATATCAAACATAAACTGAAAAGGATAATATGACTTTTATCTAGGCTTCTTAAAAGTGCACATTGTGTTGCAGAAATTCACTCAAGTTCTGAACTCCTGAACCCTTGAATTTGGTAATTGTTATATCAGATTTTTTTTCTGATGAAAAAAGTACCAAACATTTGGCTCAATAGCTTCTTAAATTTACAGCACTAAAATATCAATGATAGGCTGAAAGAATGGGAGGAAATATTTCAGTGTTGCATTATTATGATCTTTCCATCAGTGTAAACG
Organism: Podarcis filfolensis; assembly: GCF_964270895.1. Classification (NCBI taxonomy): domain Eukaryota; kingdom Metazoa; phylum Chordata; class Lepidosauria; order Squamata; family Lacertidae; genus Podarcis; species Podarcis filfolensis. Next base: position 125,061,893 of record NC_139605.1, read on the forward strand.
TCGCACTTTGTCAGTTGGAACAATCTCCCCCCCCTGCTGTTCTGGGGGTTCTCCTGACCTTCCAGAATGGATATGATGGAGGTGCAGAGGTACTTGTGGGGTGAATGGGGAAACCTGACTTTGGGCTAGCGGAAGTCCTTGCACGGGCTTTTGCTGGCACGTCAGGTTAGTTGAAGCTGGCCTGATGTGACTTTCCTCTATTTTTTCATTTCAGTTCACTTTTAATTTGTATACTTCCTTTCTGTATTACACAAGGCAGTTTACAACAACGAAATATACAACAAAGATCACGCACCTTATAATCTGATCCAATACAACAAGGTCATAATAAAATAATAACTTTAAAATAAGCAACATATCAAATGAAGTAATATTCAATAATCCATTAGAACATAATTGTACACAGCAGTAATATTGAGGTACTCTGGGCTTCTAAAAAGTACACACTATCAGATAAATTCACTCAGGTTCCTTAACTATGGGCAGACTCAGTTGGTGTTACACCAGGACATTTTCTGTTGGTAGGATTGAGGATGCCATTAGTTTCAGCTCAAGATAAATGCAAAGTGATATTGAAGGTTTCTTCTCCAAGGAAACATCTGAGAAATTCCATGGGACATGCCCCCAAAACAGCAATCAAATTTGATAAAACTACTGAAAGTTTCAAGGGATCTGTGTAGTATCACAGTATCTGTGTAGTAGCAGTATTCAACTAAATCGTTTGCCTTCACTTTCACTCTTTCTCTCTCTTCCCTTCCTTCTCTCTCTCTCTCTGCTTACTTCCTTCTCTCTATCTCTCATCCTCTCTCCCTGATCTTTCTCTCGTTCTCTCCATTTCTTATCTCTCTCTCCCTTTCCTCTCTCTCTCCCCTTCCTTCTCTCTCTCTCTACCTCTCCCTTTCCCTTTCCCTTCCCTCTCTGTACCTCTATCTCTCTCCTTTTCTCTCTCTCTCTCTCTCTCTCTCTCTCTCTCTTTCGTCTCTCTCCCTCCCTTTCTTCTCTCCCTCTCCCTCTCCTCTTTTTCTTTCTCCATCTTTCTCACTCTCTCTCTTTTTTTTTCATAAAATATTTATTGAAGTTTTCAAAAGAATTTAAAAAAAACAAAAAAAAACAAAACACACACACACAAAAAAAAAACCAAAAGCAAACATATATCTTTCATTAACATTTTTCCTTGACTTCCCCACATCTCCTCTTCTTGTATTCCAATTCAATTTTTAGTTCAACAAGTTCCTATCCCCAAATTTTACCTTATTATATTTAAATCCTTTTGTTTAACCAATTTTGACATAAATCTCAATCTTGATACATCAAATCTTATTCTTAATACCTTTTTCTAAAGTCGACCCCAATTCCATTTCACGATTTCCCCATTTTAATCTAAAATAGCAAAACAGATTATTTACAAAAAAGAATATATTTATACCGCCTTTGGATACCCAAAACCCCACTCCCCACTTTTCCCGGTTTCAATCCCCAACCAATGTCCATCAATCCATCTGGTATCAGCCTGGTGATCTCACATCCGAGGCCCTTAAATCTCTCTCCTTTCCTCTCTGCCGGTTTTTTTGATAGTCCTTTATGTTAAACGCCAGATCTCGGAGAAGCTCTGTCCCCATAAGGTCCATACTTCTTCCTGCCAGGCCACCATATTTAAAATTGTAATCCAAATCTTGTTTTTTACTTCTTTTAAGACCAAATGTCCCAAAAACTCCTGCTTCCACTTTGGTCAAATTTATCTTTCCCTTTAAGTCCATCTTTACAGGCCTCTGGCCTGCCAGGTCTCCATATTTATGATTGTAATCCAAATCTTGTTTTTTGCTTCTTTCTTTAATCCTCTGCTGCATTATAGCTCCTCCTTCCTTTCCCTCTAAGTTGTCATATGTAGCTTCTTCAAATTTCTCAAGTTCCTTTTCTTGTTCAGCTGCAAGAGTTTTTAGTTCAAGGGCACAGTCTTTTTGTTCTGGTACAGAGACTTGAGTGAAGTCCCTTCCAATTTCCACAGGTTTGTTTGCTTTTTCATTCAATATTATGACATTTTTAGCCAAAACAATGCTTTGTTCATGAAGTTTTCCCAGGCTTCGAAATATCTTCTCGAGTGCCGTCTGTATTTTTCCACTTACAGCCATTCTGTAATGTCCCAGAGCCCCCTCTAGGGGAGTGCTGGTTACTTAGTATTCCTTCCAGTTGTAAATCCAAAAGTCCTTTATTTTCCTTGGTTTTCGACAATTTGTTACCTATATGTAACAAATATAACCAGCTGAGGCAATAGAAACAAAGTTCTCTCTCTTTTTTTCCCTCTCAGCTTTGACAGCTAATTTGACAGCTGTCAAAGTCTTTTAAATCTCTCCAACAGGCTCCCTCGCGGATCGCTCCCAGGTCCTGGGGGAGGGGTATCAATCCACTTTCAAAATTAATTCTTATCCTCCAGCACATTCACTTATACTGCCAAAACGTGAAATTAGTTACTTTTGACTTCCCACGAAGAAAATGTTCTTTTCAACCTTAGTTATCTAGTCCTTGCTTTAAAATGTTTACAAAAGGGGGAGACGGACTTCCTCTTTACGCCTTCCCCGCTCGTGCCGAATCAAAAAAGGGTGATTTTTAATGTCCAATTTCCGTAATACTCACGGGTTGTTACTTTTAGTCCAAATTTCAAAGGAAGAAGTCAGCGCTCTCCAACCATGGCATGTGGCTTCGCTTCGCGGAGACGGGTAGACAGCTCTCAGCTCCGCGCCGCTCACCCCCGGTATGTTCCGGAGCCTTTAAAAAGGCTCCTTTGCAGCGGGGGGGGGACGCAAATGGAGCCCGCCGAGCCTTCAGTTCACAGGCTTCCCCGCCTGTGATTTTTTTCGGGTCCCCGCTTCGCCGTAGCGGTAGAACCCTAGCTCCACGAAGCAGATTTCCTCCGGAGATCTGAGGAAATCCGCCATTACAGTTGCTGGCGCTGACCGGAAGTCCCTTTCTCACTCTCTCTCTCCTCTTCTCTCTTTCTCCACCTTTCTCTCTCTCTCTCTCCCTTTCTTCTCCCTCCCCCATCCCTCTCTCTATCTCTCTCCTTCCTTTTCTCTCTCTCTTTCTCTCCCTCCCCTCCTTCTTACTCGTTATGTCAAATAAAGCAAAACAGATTCCTTTTGGTTCAATATGCACAAAAAGAAGACGAATAAGCTTTGATTGGATATTTTCACCAGGTTTCAGGTTCTATGGCTGTGCACCCAAAAATCGCAAAGCGAAGTGAAAGAATCCCAAACAAAGGAAAACAGATTCTTTTTGGTTCAATATGCATAAAAAGAAGACAAATAAGCTTTGCTTGGGCATCTTTCACTTGCACTTGGTTTCAGGTTCTTTCGCTGTGCATCCAAAAATCTCAAAGCGAAACGAAAGAAGCCTGAACAAAATAAAACAGGTTGTTTTTGCTTCCATATGCATAGAAAGAAGACAAATAAGCTTTGGGCTTCTTTCAATTGGTTTCAGGTTCTTTAGGTTTGCATGCATATTACCCCAAAAAACACAAAGTGAAGTGAAAGAATACCAATCAAAGCAAAACAGGGTTTGCATATGCATAGAAAGAAGACAAATGCTTCTTTCACTTGGTTTCATTTTTTTGGGGTGTGCTTGCATAGAAAGAAGACGAATATGAGCGAGAGAGATAAAAAGATAGAAGTAAGCGAGGGAGGGAAGGAGAAAGCGAAAGAAGAAAGAGAGAGAGGGAGAGAAAAGGGAAGGAGCGAGAGAAGGAAAGAGAAGGGAGAGAGGGAAGGAGGAGAGAGAGAGAGAGAGAGAGAGAAGGAAGGGGGAGAGAGACAGAGAAGGAAGGAGAGAGAGGGAGGGAGAATAAAGGGAAAGAGAGAGAAGGGGGAGAGCTCAGAAGGAAGGGAAAGAGAGAAGAAAGGAAGGGAGAGAGAGAGAGAGATAAGGAGGAGAGAGAGAGAGAGAGAGAGAGAGGAAGGGAGAGAGAAAGAAAGAGAAGGAAGAGAGAAAGAGAGATGGAGAATGAGAGAGAAGGAGAGAGATAGAGAGTAGGAAGGGAGTGAGAGAGAGAGAGAGAGAGAGAGAGTGAAGGACGGCAGAGAGAGAGAAAAGGAAAGGAGTGAGGGAGAGAGAGAAGGGAGGGAGAGGGAGAAAGAGAGAAAGAGACAGATGAAAGGGAGAGAGAGACTGAAGGAAGAGCGGGAGAGAGAGAAGGAAGGAGAGAGAGAGAAAGAAGGGAGAAAGAGAGAGAGAGAAAGAAGGATGAGAGAGAGAGAGAGAGAAGGAAGGAGAGAAAGAGAAAGAGAAGGGGGAGAGAGAGAAGGAAGAGAGGGAGAGAGAGAAAGAGAAGGAATGGAGAGAAGGAAGGGGGAGAGAGAGAGAGAGAGAGAGAGAGAGAGAGAGAGAGAGAGAAGGAAGTGGAAAGAGACAGGGAGAAGAAGGAGAGAGAAAGTAGGAAGGGAGAGATCGAGAGAATGAAGGATGGCAGAGAGAGAGAGAGAAAAGGGAGGGAGGGAGAGGGAGAAAGAAAGAGAGAGGAGAGAAATAGAGAGAGAGGAAATTGGGGGGGAGAAAGCGAGAGATAAGGAAGGGAGAGATAGAGAGAGTGAAGGACTGCAGAGAGAGAGAAGGGACAGTGAGGGAGAGAAAAAGAGAGAGAGAGACAGAAGAGAGGGAGGGAGAGGGAGAGAGGGGGAGAGAGATAAATGGAGAGAGAGAAGGAAGAGGGAGAGAAGGAGAGAGAGAAAGGAGGGAGAGGGAGAAAGAGAGAGGAGAAAGAGATATAGAGGAAATGAGGGGAGAGCGAGAAAGAGAGTGAGTGAGAAGGAAGAGAATGACAGAAAGAGAGAGAAGGGAGGGAGGGAGAGAGGAAAGAGAGAGAAAATGAAGGGAGAGAGGTAGAGAGAGATAGAGAAGGGAGAGAGAGAGGGAGAGAGAGAGAAGGAATGAAGAGAGAGGAGGAAGGGAGAAAGAGAGAGGGAGATAGATAATGAGAAGGAGGGAGAAAGAGATAGAGAAAGAAAAGGATGAAAGAGAGAGAGAAGGAGAGAGAAGGAAGGGGTAGAGAGAGACGAGAGAAGGGAGCGGAGAGAGAGAGACGAGAAAGAGGGAGAAGGAATGGAGAGAGAGAAGGAAGGAGAGAGAGAGAGAGAAGGAAAGAGAGAGAAGGAAGGGAAAGAGGCAGAGACAGAGAAGGAAAGAAGAGAGAGAAGGAAGGGAGACAGAGAGAGAGAGAAAGAAGGAAGCGGAGAGACAGCAAGAGAGAGGAAGGAGAGAGAGAGAAGGGAGAGATAGAGAGAGGGCGGGAGAGGAAGAGAGAGAAAGAGAGAGAGAAAGAGGAAATTTGGGGGGAGAGAGAAAGAGAGAGGGAGAGAAGGAAGGGAGAGAGAGAGAGAGAGAATGAAGGGAGATAAAGAGAGAGAGAAGAAAGAGAGAGAGATAATGAGAGAAGGAAGGGGGGAGAGAGAGAGAGAGGGAGAGGGAGAGAGAGAGAGGGAGAGGGAGAGGGAGAAAGAGAGAGAGAGATAGAGAAGGGGAGAGAGACAGAGAGAGAAGGAAGGAGAGAGAGAGACAAGGAAGGGAAAGAGGCAGAGACAGAGAAGGAAAGAAGAGAGAGAAGGAAGGGAGACAGAGGGAGAGAAAGAAAGAAGGAAGCGGAGAGAGAGCAAGAGAGAGGAAGGAGAGTGAGAAGGGAGAGATAGAGAGAGGGCGGGAGAGGAAGAGAGAGAAAGAGAGAGAGAAAGAGGAAATTTGGGGGGAGAGAGAAAGAGAGAGAGAAAGAGGAAATTTGGGGGGAGAGAGAAAGAGAGAGGGAGAGAAGGAAGGGAGAGAGAGAGAGAGAGAGAGAGAAGGAAGGGAGATAAAGAGAGAGAGAAGAAAGAGAGAGAGATAATGAGAGAAGGAAGGGAGAGAGAGGGAGAGGGAGAGAGAGAGAGAAGGAAGGGGGAGAGGGAGAAAGAGAGAGAGATAGAGAAGGGGAGAGAGACAGGAGAGAAGGGAGGGGAGGAAGAGAAAGAGAAAAAGAGAGAGAAGGAAGGGAGCGAGAGAAGGAAGGGAGAAAGAGAGAGGGAGAAAGATAATGAGGAGGAAGAAAGAGATAGAGATAGAAAAGGAGGGAAGAGAAGGACAGAGAAGGGAGAGAGAGGAGAGCAATGGAAGGGAGACAGAGAGAGAGAAAGAAGGAAGCGGGGAGAGAGAGAAGGAGTGAGAGAGAGTAGGAAGGGAGAGATAGAGAGAAAGTGACAAACGGCAGAGAGCGAGAAGGGATGGGGCTGGAGAAAGATAGAGGAGAGAGAGAGGGGGGAAATTAGGGGAGAGCGAGAAATAGAGACAAATAGAGAGAGAAAGGGAGAGAGAAGGGAGGAAGAGGGAGAGAGAGAGGAGAGAGAGATAGAGGAAATTAGGAGAGAGCGAGAAAGAGAGTGAGTGAGAAGGGAGAGAAAGACAGAAAGAGAGAGAAGGGAGGGAGAGAGAGAGGGAAGAGAGAGAGAGAGAGAAAATGAAGGGAGAGAAAGAGAGAGAGAAGGAAGGGAGACAGAGAGAGGGGGGAGAGGGAGAAAGAAGAAAGCGGAGAGAGAGGAAGGAGAGAGTGAGATAAGGGACGGAGAGGGAGACAAGGAAAAAGAGAGACAGAGAGAGAGGGGGAGGGAGGGAAGGAGGGAGGGAGGGGAGAAAGAGAGAGGAGAGAGAGGAAATGAGGGGGAGAAAGAGGGAGAGAGTGAAGTTCTAAGTTTTTAAAAAGAATAGCAGCAATCTATTCAGAACAAAAAGCCAAACTAATAAATCAGGTGATAACAGATGAATTTAAGATCCAAAAAGGAACAAGACAAGGATGCCCATTATCACCATTATTGTTTATTTTGGTCTTGGAAGTACTTGCCAAAAACATAAGAGCAGATAAAGAGATTATAGGTGTAAAAACTGGGGAAAGTGAATTAAAGTTAAAAGCGTATGCAGATGACTTAGTGATAATACTGGAAGAACCTAAAACTTCACTCCCTAAAGTAATAGAAAAAATTCAGAAATTTGGGGAAGTGGCAGGATTTAAGCTAAATAGGAATAAAACTAAATTATTAGTTAAAAACATGAAGGAAGAAGAAAGAACCGAATTAGAACAAAACATTGAGATTGAAGTCCATAAAAAGGTTAAATATTTAGGGATTTGGTTAACATTAAGAAACCTATTTAAAAATAACTATGAAAAAAATTGGCTTGAGGTAAAAAGAGATTTAGAAATATGGAGCAGAATGAATCTCTCAATGTTAGGAAAAATATCAGCAATTAAAATGAATGTGTTGCCAAAAATGCTATTTCTTTTTCTTTCTTTCTTTTTTAATAATTTTTATTAAATTTCCAATTAACAAACCAATCATATCACATTAATTCCAAATTATACCAATACATAATAAACTCCAAATATTTAGCCGAATTTTAAATTTTTGTTGGGGGTATCCATGCTTCGAGTTCAGAAAGGGTCCAATCATCTCATATTTCTGCTGCTTTGATGTTCACATGTCCCATCTTTCTGTCTCTTTGCTGTTATCCTTTACAAATCCCGTCTTCCAATCTTCTTGTTGTTATCGTTTTTCTTTTTAATAACCTCTGAGTTATCTCCACAAGCAAGTTGAAGTAAACATTGTTATAGTCCTGTGTGGATTTTCACGCTGATCCAAAAGTCTTTCGAACTCGGGGGTGATTTATTGGCAACTGCGGATGAGGCAGCGTTTTCCCATCCCCTGGGAAAACAGGGAGGCTAATTTACTCCCATCATTAGCCTCTTAATTACCTCGTGTGAGCCGGAGAGATGGTATTGTCGGCCATCTTCCAAAGTGCCCCTAGCGGCCCCCTAGAAAATGCTATTTCTTTTTCAACCAATACCAGTCATCCTGAAAGATGAATGTTTTAAAAAATGGCAGGAGGTTTCAAAATCTATCTTGGGGGGGGGGGGGCAAAAGGCCAAGGATAAAACATAAAATACTTACAGACATAAAAGATAAGAGGCGGGTTTGCCCTCCCAGACCTTAAATTGTATTATGAATCTGTTTGTTTGGTATGGATCAGGGACTGGGTGAGATTGGATTAAGCAAGAGGCATTAGAACTGGAAGGACATGACAACAGATTCGGCTGGCACACATACTTATGGTACGGGAAAGGGAAGGTTCATAGAAGTTTTTACAACCATATAATCAATAAATCACTAATGAGAGTATGGGAGAAATACAAAGACTTATTGAAACAAAAGACTCCGTGGTGGCTTTCACCACATGAAGCATTACTGCTCAAACCACTTGGAAAGAAAGGGAAATGGCTCACATATGCTGATTTATTAAAGGAACATGATGGAAAATAGAAATTAAGAGATTATGATGAGATCAAAGACCACTTTCAGAGTTGGTTGGATTAGCGACAACTACATGAAACATATAAAGAAGACTGTAAGAAAGGATTTAGTTATACTAGATCTAGGTTTCAAACGGAAGTGATCGAAGGGAAAGTGAAATTACTGAAGGCCGATGTCAGGGAATCAGGAGCAGGAGCACTGGGGAGAGAGGAATTGGAGAGCAAAGGGGAAGAATCCGAGGGCAGCGTAGGGGAGTATGACAGTGGCCCGAGAGATTCCATGAGCTTCTCCAGCGAATCAGAAGATTCCCAGAAGGGGGCGCCGATGGTCAGGGCAAGGGGGGTCCCAGGGGGGACGCACCAGAAACAAGGAGCCAGAGGGGAACCTCAAAGCAGCAGTGGGGGATCGGGACCAGTTTCCCCACCAGAGCGTAGTGGGGGGGAAGAGTCACATGTGTCAGGACCAGCGTCTCCTCCAGCGGGGAGAGGAGATGAGTCAGGGCTGACCACGCCTCCATCGGAGAGTGGGGGAATGGAGGGGAGGTCAGTTGTAGCTAGCCCCCCCGAAGGGGGAAGCAGTGACAGCAGCAGTGAAACGGTCAGGAGGAAAGCTGCTGGCTGGGCGCGCGCTCCAAGTTCAAATGTGCAGGCGCGGGGGACAGCAGGAGACCCGGATGGGGAACCAGCTCCTAAAGCCCGCCGGAGGGAGGGAGAAGGCTCAGGGGAATCAGCGTCAGAAGAGGCTAGAAAGGGCGAGACCCCGGCGGGCAGGCGGACCCAGAGGAGGAAAGAGCAGCGGAAAAGGTGGAGCAAGGCGAGGGTCTTAAACTGGTGTATAGGGGGAGGAGATTCAGACGGATCATCAGCGGTCTGACAGTGGAGACGTAGAGCTGCGCGCTGCGGCTCTGGAAGTGGAACTGAACTTCAATAAAGACTTTTGTACTTAACAACGAAGCAGCGTTGGTCCTTTGTGAGCTGGGACCTGGGGCAGCTCTGACAGTATGATCCGTCCCACTCAGAATTAAACCTCGCAGCGTGAGTTGGTGCAGCAAGGGGCAAGACTTGGTGTTTTACGAGCTCACGAAGATAGCCAAAGATGACTACAGAGGAGAAGGTGACAGAACTGCAAAAAGCAGTCACGACGCTTTACGCAGAAGTAGCAGCATCCAGGAAAAGAGAAGAAGAAGCAGTAGCGCTCTGCCGGGATCTGCAGACCAGGTGGGAACGTTGGGGCAAAGAGGGGCTGCCAGGACCCAAGCCGGAGGGAGTTGGCCTCGGGAAGAGGGGGGGGCAGCATAGTAGCCCACTTCGACGGGAACCTGCAGCAATACCCTAACTTCAGAGCCGACATAGTTTACGCGCTCAATTTGCTTCGGAAAGACTTTAGAGATGAGGAAGAGAAAGTGGGATTCATAATCTGCATGGGGAAGCTAAAGCGTGGCTGCGGAATTTGTGGCGCGAAAATGACCCCGCCCTCCAAGATTCCGATGCATTTATCAAAGCTATGGACGCTTGTTTTAAATCAACGGTAGATGTAGATGTGGCTCAGAGGGAAATGCATGGGCTGCAGCAAGGGAAAGCCACGGTGAGGCAATATCACTCACGCTTTTTTGCTTTGGTGAATGTGCTGGGCTGGGAAAAGGACTCCATTGGCGTCAGGGTCCTGTTCTGGGAGGGACTAAATGGGGCCGTGAAAGATGAGCTGGCAAGAGGAGAAAGACCAAAAAGCACCCAAGAAGTTGCCAAAAGAGCGTTGGCGATTGTTGTGTGCCTGGAAGGACGCCCTTGGAGCAGGGAGGAAGGACGTAGGGCAAGCACACCGGCCAGGACAACCCCCTTCCTACCCAGAGAGACAGGGCGGGCGCAATCCACACCTCCACTGGGGAGGGGAGAAGAGCCGATGGAGATAGGTGGTGCCAGGGCTCAGACTGCCAGCAGAGCCCAAACACCGGGAGCAGTCAAGGCGAAGGCTCCTAGAGGGACCAGGAAGTGTTACATCTGCGACAGTGCACAGCACATGGCCAAAGAGTGTCCCCAGAGGCTCCAGAAGCACACTGCAGCCTCAGCAACAGTAAAGGGAACAGGTCAGCAGCCAGAACAGCTGCAGTTAAACGAAGAAGCCTGGTTGGAAGGGGAAGGACTGGGGCCCAACCAGGCGAGTCAGTGAAGCAGTCCCCAGAGATTTTACAGCCCACAGACCCCCTCCCACCCAAACCAGTTGTGCAACTCACCGCATCGCTCCAGCTGCCCAATGGGCTCACCCTGGAAGTACCAATTACCATTGACTCTGGGAGCAACGCAGACTTTGTAGGAGTGGACTTCATCAAGCAACATCGCATAGCACTCCTGCCAGCCACGATGCCCCTAAACGTTGTCACGGTCGACGGCAGGAAGCTACTGGGAGGAGAGGTGGTACAGCAAACACCGCCTATGGTGATGCAAATTGGAAACCACCGTGAAGTCATCAGCTTCAACGTCACCCGCCTGTCGGACACGCCCATAGTGTTGGGTATGAGTTGGCTGGATAGGCACAGCCCGGCATTAGCATGGTACCAGCGGCAATTGACCTTCTGCTCTTCCTACTGCGCAGAACACTGCATCCGGACCCGCCAGGAGGACGAGGGGCAAGAGGATGAACCGCAGTTACACCTAGGCATGGTGCAAGTGGTACCCAACAAGTACAAGGAGTTTTTGGAGGTCTTCTGCGAGAGGGAAGCGGATAAGCTGCCTCCCCACAGGCCTTACGACTGCAAGATTGACCTCCTGCCGGGGGCGACGTTGCCGACTGGAAAACTGTATTCCATGTCTGAGGACGAACTGCAAGAACTCAGGGAGTTCATAGATCACAACGTGAAGCGGGGGTTCATCCAAGAATCCAAAGCAGTGGGGGGCAGTCCCGTGTTTTTCGGGAAGAAGAAGGACACGCCCCAACGCTGGCTCGTAGTTGATTATAGGATCATAAATTCCAGGACAAAGCCCACAGCATTCCCCATGCCCAAGATCGACGACCTGCTCGCGACGGTGAGGAAGGGAAGACTCTTCACCAAGTTGGATCTACGAGGGGCGTACAACCTTATACGCATGCGGGAGGGCGATGAGTGGAAGACGGCCATGTTTACACCTTTAGGCACCTATGAATATCGCGTAATGCCTTTTGGTCTGCAAAATGGCTCCCATACCTTCCAAGCTTTCATGCATCACGTGTTAGCGGGACTCCTCTACAAGAAGTGCGTATGCTTCCTGGACGACATCCTGATCTTCTCGGAATCGCAGGAGGCTCACGAGGGGGACGTCAAGGAGGTCCTGCAGAGGCTACGGGAGCACAGACTTTACGCCAAACTAGAGAAGTGTCAGTTCGACATGACGGAGGTGGATTTCCTGGGCTACAAGCTGTCCGACAAGGGACTCGCCATGGACAGCACCAAGGTCCGCGGGGTGTTGGACTGGAAGAGCCCGCGCAATCGGAAGGAGGTCCAGAAGTTCGTCGGCTTCGCCAACTTTTATCGCAAGTTCATCAAAGGGTTCGCGAAGGAGACGGCGGCCATCACGGACACCCTCAGCTCCAAGAAGAAGAAGTTCATCTGGACGGACCAGGCGGAGCAGTCCTTTCGGAGACTCAAGCGTCTCTTCGCGTCCGAAGAACAGCTGCTACATGTAAACCCCAGCAGACCAATGAGGGTTGAGACGGACGCCTCGGACAGAGCGGTGGGGGCCGTCCTGTTGCAGCAAGATCCGCAAGGGGAATGGAGGCCGTGCGCATTCTACTCCAGGAAACTCAGCAAGGCGGAACAGAACTACACCATCTGGGACAGGGAGTTGCTGGCCATTCATGCAGCTTTCAAGGCGTGGCGGCACTTCCTCGTCGGAGCCAGACACACAGTGCAAGTCCGCACGGACCATAAGAACCTGGAGTACTGGCGCACGGCGCGGTTCCTGAACCAGAGACACATCCGCTGGGCGGAGTTCTTTGCAGATTTCGATTTCCGGATAGAATACATCCCGGGAGACAACAACGTCATGGCGGATGCACTCTCCAGGAAGCCGCAGTATCTCGAGGAAGCAGCACCGGTGGCGGCCAAAAACATTTTCGCACCGAAAGCGTCAGCGTGCGCTTCAGCCGCCGTGGACCTGGACTCAGTGCGTCGAGCGCTGCAGACGGATTCGTTCGCACAATCCAAGATGGAGGATGTGCGAAGAGGCACAGTGAAGGACGACGAGTTCCAGATACGAGACGGACTGCTCATCCGCAAAGGGGCTCTCTACGTACCCGGAGACGACCTCCGCGCGAACGTCCTGCAGCAGTTACACGACGCGCCCAGCGCTGGGCACTTCAGCAAGGACAAGACGGCGGAATTAGTAACCAGAGACTTTTGGTGGCCCAAGGTGAGGGGAGAAGTCGCGGATTACGTCTCCAGGTGTGACACCTGCCAAAGGGCCAAGCCAGTACACAGGAAGCCGGCGGGTCTACTAGAACCCCTACAGACGCCGCTCGAACCGTGGGAGAAAGTGGCCCTGGACTTTGTCACAGATCTGCCCAGTTCGCGAGGCAAAACAGCGGTACTCGTGGTCGTAGACATGTTCATCAAGATGGCGCACTTTATTCCTTGCGCGAGGGTGGCCACAGCGGAACAGACCGCCAAGCTGTTCATAGACCACGTGTTCAAAGCTCACGGCTTGCCGTGGTCCATCCTGTCCGACCGGGGTCGCCAATTCATCTCGAGCTTCTGGCAGAAGCTGCTGGGCATCCTGAACGTCAAGATCAACTTAGCGTCGGCACGACACCCGCAGACCAACGGACAAGCGGAGAGGGTCAACGCCATCATGCAGCAGTACCTGCGATGCTACGCCAATCAACAACCCTCGACCTGGGTGGACTACCTACCGCTGGGCGAGTTTGCCTACAACAACACGAAGCACGGGTCTACAGGAGTGACACCGTTCTTCGCCAATAATGGGCGGCATCCCAGAACTTTCCCGGGGTTAGAGACGAAGGGGGAGGGGGAGCCAAGGGGAGCAGAGCACTTAGCAGCAGAGTTACAGGAGGTCCACGAGCAACTCCGAAGGCAATTGGAACTGGCGAAACACGCCTACAAAATGCAGGCAGACAAGCACAGGAGAGTCGGGGAGGACATCCAGGTGGGGGACTTGGTCTGGTTAGCAGCCCAAGCAGTGCCGGCCAGGACGCTAGCTAAGAGGAAGCTCAAACACAAGCAGCTGGGGCCTTACCAGGTCGCGGCGCAAATCAATCCAGTGGCCTTCCGGTTGACACTCCCGGAGGGCTCCAGAATGCATCCAGTCTTTCATAGGTCAGTGCTCACACCCTACAGGGCACCCCACAGGTTTCAGGCACCATTGAACGCGCCAGACCCACTTAACGAATCTCCGAAGAGGGAGGGGTCACGGAGGGCGACGCCACTCAACGAGGTCACGGAGATTTTGGACTCGAGGTGGGGGGAAGAGGGGGTGGAATATCTCCTTGCCAGGGAAGGTACCCCAGCCAGCGCCAACAGATGGGTACCGTGCTATGCCGTGGAGGAGCACTATCTTAAAGACGAGTTCCATGCACTCTTCCCACACAGACCTATGCCGGCAGAGTATTTCGACGACTGGCTTTTCACACCCACACTTTCAGCCAGTACGTTCCAGGGTTTTTCATCAGCTGAAGAGACGACGCCGGAAACAAGCTCCCCGGAGGGGTCATTCTCGGGGTTTGCCACAGACCGCTCCTATTGGTGGGACACTCAACCGGAGGTGGGGTGGCGCAGGGAGTTGCTGCGGGGACCTTTACACGCAGTCTCACCAGAGGTACCCCGGGGAGGGGAGGACATGGACGTGTTGGGGGAGGATCCTCGATTTGAGCACAACAGCAGAGAGATGGAAGCAGAGGAAATCAACGTCGATGAGCCCATTGCGGTCTGGCCGGATCCCGCGGACCGGCTGCACACCGGGGGGGAAGAATGGTATCCCGCACTCACACCCACAGCACTGGAGCACCCAGAACCCACACCCGAAGAGGGGGAGGGGGGAAGGGGGGCTTCGAGGGGGGGATGGATGTCAGGGGCTCGGGAGCAGGAGCATAGGGGAGAGAGGAAATGGAGAGCGAAGGGGAAGAATCCGAGGGCAGCGTAGGGGAGTATGACAGTGGCCCGAGAGATTCCATGAGCTTCTCCAGCGAATCAGAAGATTCCCAGAAGGGGGCGCCGATGGTCAGGGCAAGGGGGGGTCCCAGGGGGGACGCACCAGAAACAAGGAGCCAGCGGGGAACCCCAAAGCAGCAGTGGGGGATCGGGACCAGTTTCCCCACCAGAGCGTAGTGGGGGGGAAGAGTCACATGTGTCATTGCCAGCGTCTCCTCCAGCGGGGAGAGAGAGTGAGTCAGGGCTGACCACGCCTCCAATGGAGGGGAGGTCAGTTGCAGCTAGCCCCCCCGAGGGGGAAACAGTGACAGCAGCAGCAGTGAAACGGTCAGGAGAAAAGTTACCGGCTGGGCGCGCGCGCCAAGTTCAAATGTACAGGCATGGGGAACAGCAGGAGACCCGGATGGGAAACCAGCCCCTAAAGCCCGCCGGAGGGAGGGAGAAGGCTCAGGGGAATCAGCGTCAGAAGAGTCTAGAAAGGGCGAGACCCCAACGGCCAGGCGGAACCAGAGGCGGAAGGAACTGAGGAAGAGGTGGAGCAAGGCTAGAATCTTAAATTGGTGTCAGGGGGGAGGAGACTCAGACGGAGCATCAGCGGTCTGACAGTTGAGACGTAGAGCTGCGCGCTGCGGCTCTGGAAGTGAAACTGAACTTCAATAAAGACTTTTGTACTTAACAACGAAGCAGCGTTGGTCCTTTGTGAGCTGGGACCTTGGGCAGCTCTGACTATATATATATATATATATATATATATATATATATATATATAATTTTTTATTCGTTCTAAACACATTTATATTGTCATACATTTTACAAATTTCCGACTCTTATACAATCTTTTGGACTTCCGTCAGCTCCTCTGATGATCTCCCGTCTTTAAGATTTCTCCTGCATTTCTTAAATTTATATTACCTTTAACCTCATAACCGATATCATCCCTTTCATTCAATAAGGCAATAATTCAAATTATTCCCCTTACAAAACTTCCTGCAAACCTACAAATGTAATCGAGTCATCACAATTACTTTTCATATAGTCCGTAAATTTACTCCAATCTTCTGTGAATCTCTGGTCCCGCCGGTTTCGGATTCTTCCCGTTAATTTGTCCAGTTCTGCATAGTCCATCAGTTTCATCCTCCACTCTTCTTTCGCCGGTAATTCTTCTTGCTTCCATTTTTGTGCCAATAAAATTCGTGCTGCCGTCATTGCATACAAAAACAACTTACCATCACTTCTATTTATATCAGTTCCTACAATGCCTAATAAAAATGCTTCTGGTTTTTTGATAAATGTATATTTCAACATTTTCTTCATTTCATTATATATCATTTCCCAGAAGTTTTTAACCTTTTTACATTCCCACCACATATGGTAAAATGTTCTTTCTTTTTCTTTGCATTTCCAACATTTATTGCTTACCTTATACATTTTTGCAAGTTTAACGGGTGTAATATACCATCTATAAAACATTTTCATCACATTTTCTTTTAAGGCATTGCATGCAGTGAATTTTAAACCTTCTTTCCATAATTTTCCCCAATCATTCAGTTGTATATTGTACCCAAAGTCTTTAGCCCAATTAATCATAACCGACTTTACCTCTTCATCCTTTAAATGCCATTCCAGCAGTAATTTATACATTTTCGATAAAATTTTACATTTATTACTTCGAGATTGTCCTTCAGGAAGAATCCCCAAAGCAGCATAGCTCTGGATGACCTGATCCTGTCTCCCGGTTGCATCCCACAAAGCAGTGAGGGGAAAAGGAGTAGAAATAAGGCTCTAGTTCTCTTTATAACCTTTCTTTCTTCAAAAATATTTTACATGGGTTGTATATGTGTGTATACCCATGTATGTGTGAGTGAGTTTCTCTCTGTGTGTGTCTTGTGAACTGCCCTATGGGAATGGGAGAATGGGAAGGGACACTGAGGGTCATCCAACCCAATCTTTTTGGCTGGAATCCAAAACCCACAGATGAGGAGTCTCATGGGATGGAGCCATCCTCCCATATGTATTCCTCCCACCAGTCCCGGACATTGACACCTCCTTCCCTCCCCATCCAGGCCTGTTCTCTGCTCCCCCCAGAAAGCCACACACACCCCGCACCCGCAAGGATGGCCAGTTTGCCAGCGATGACGGTGTGCGCTGCATCAGCAGAGAGCAAATGTGCGACTTCGAGCCTGACTACGATGGCACAGAGGAGAGCCAGTGTGGTGAGCATCTGCAGGGAATTTGAGGCCTGCCACATGTCTTTGTTAACTTGTGGAACTGGCTGCCACAGGAGACAGGAAAGTGTCTTCTCTTCGTGTATCTTGTCATGCCAGAAATGGGGCGGCCATGTTACACAGAAACCAAATCCCTGCTGGGTCTGAGCCCACCCAGGGGCAGCACCCTGTGCAGCACTAAAACCCAGCACCCTCTGCTTTGAGCATGTCCTGCTTTACAACATCACAGAATGATAGCATTGTAGAGCTGGAGGGCACACCCTGGGTCATCTACCCTGCAGATGGGCACTGGGAGGCAAGGAACGTCTTCAGATTCCATCAGCCCTTGTCCTTTCCTAGGAGCCAGCCCCACCAGGTGGGCATGGCAGGGTGGCGCCTTGGAACAAGGTCTGCTTGACAACCACACCTGGAGGGTGAGTGGCGCCTTGCGGCAGGTTGGACTGGATGACCCCCAGGGTTTCCAATCCAGAAGAAGATTCAACTGGAACACATTTCTTCCTTTCCCCAGGGCACTACATGGTTGCTGACACCAGCACTGGCTCTCTGGCAGCAGGTCAAGCAGTGGCACTGTGGATGGGGATATACCTGCTTGGGGGCACCCACTGCATTGGCTTCTGGTCCTACCTGAGCAGCGGAGACTCCAGTAAAAGCTCAGGGTGGGCTGGATGGCCCACAGAGTTCCCTCTTGCCTCCAAGCTAGAGGACCCCAGTGAAACGATGCCCTGCTTTCCCTCGCCAGGCTCTCTGCATGTTTGCATGGAGAAAGAGGGTGAGCGGCAGGCTGAGGTGCCGGTGGCAGGTTCGAGGCAGGGCGGGAGCTGGCACTACAGGAATTTCACTGTGGAGGTCAGTGGCAAGTGTTGGGTGAGCATCAGGGTTCGGGCAACAGTACCAGATTCAAGTTTGCAGCATGCCGACACACACACACACCCAGTGCAGGTGGCAGGGACTGCGCCATCATACATGGTGCTCGACAACCTCAAAGTGACGTCGGGGAGCTGCCTCGGTGCAGGTAAGTCTTGGGAGTTGTAGAGCCATGGAGGGTGTCCACCCCAAGACCAAAGGGTTCCAGGTGCAAAACGGGGACGGAGAATAGACTGCTCTGGCTATTTCAATCCGCATGGTGTTTTTTGGGTGCCCACCAGAATCACTCAAAGCTCATTCGTCCTTTTTCTATTGAGATGGAACCAAAACCCCTATGCTTGATTTGGGCTGAAAACAAACATTTCACTCTGCTATTTTTGGTTGAATGTGCATTCTAACCCCAAAAACACCAATTTTGAATAAGCCCAATCAGAGCGTTATTATCTTCTTTTCATGTAGATGGAAACCAAAACACCGTTTTGCTTCTGTTAGGAGTGACTCTGGTGCGCACCCAAAAAACACCATGCGGATTGAAATAAGCCCAATCAAAGCTTATTCGTCTTTGTCAGGGAATCAGGAGCACGAGCACTGGGGAGAGAGGAATTGGAGAGCGAGGGGGAGGTATCTGAAGGCAGCGTAGGGGAGTATGACAGTGGCCCGAGAGATTCCATGAGCTTCTACAGTGAATCAGAAGATTCCCAGAAGGGGGCGCCGATGGTCAGGGCAAGGGGGGTCCCAGGGGGGACGCACCAGAAACAAGGAGCCAGAGGGGAACCTCAAAGCAGCAGTGGGGGATCGGGACCAGTTTCCCCACCAGAGCGTAGTGGGGGGGAAGAGTCACATGTGTCAGGACCAGCGTCTCCTCCAGCGGGGAGAGGAGATGAGTCAGGGCTAACCACGCCTCCATCGGAGAGTGGGGGAATGGAGGGGAGGTCAGTTGCAGCTAGCCCCCCCGAAGGGGGAAGCAGTGACAGCAGCAGTGAAACGGTCAGGAGGAAAGCTGCTGGCTGGGCGCGCGCACCAAGTTCAAATGTGCAGGCGCGCGGAACAGCAGGAGACCCGGATGGGGAACCAGCTCCTAAAGCCCGCCGGAGGGAGGGAGAAGGCTCAGGGGAATCAGCGTCAGAAGAGGCTAGAAAGGGCGAGACCCCAGTGGGCAGGCGGACCCAGAGGAGGAAAGAGCAGCGGAAAAGGTGGAGCAAGGCGAGGGTCTTAAACTGGTGTACAGGGGGAGGAGATTCAGACGGATCATCAGCGGTCTGACAGTTGAAACGTAGAGCTGCGCGCTGCGGCTCTGGAAGTGAAACTGAACTTCAATAAAGACTTTTGTACTTAACAACGAAGCAGCGTTGGTCCTTTGTGAGCTGGGACCTGGGGCAGCTCTGACAGTATGATCCGTCTCACTCAGAATTAAACCTCGCAGCGTGAGTTGGTGCAGCAAGGGGCAAGACTTGGTGTTTTGCGAGCTCACGAGGATAGGCAAAGATGACTACAGAGGAGAAGGTGACAGAACTGCAAAAAGCAGTCACGACGCTTTACGCAGAAGTAGCAGCATCCAGGAAAAGAGAAGAAGAAGCAGTAGCGCTCTGCCGGGATCTGCAGACCAGGTGGGAACATTGGGGCAAAGAGGGGCTGCCAGGACCCAAGCCGGAGGGAGTTGGCCTCGGGAAGAGGGGGGGCAGCATAGTAGCCCACTTTGACGGGAACCTGCAGCAATACCCTAACTTCAGAGCCGACATAGTTTACGCGCTCAATTTGCTTCGGAAAGACTTTAGAGATGAGGAAGAGAAAGTGGGATTCATAATTACTCATCTGCATGGGGAAGCTAAAGCGCGGCTGCGGAATTTGTGGCGCGAAAATGACCCCGCCCTCCAAGATTCCGATGCATTTATCAAAGCTATGGACGCTTGTTTTAAATCAACGGTAGATGTGGATGTGGCTCGGAGGGAAATGCATGGGCTGCAGCAAGGGAAAGCCACGGTGAGGCAATATCACTCACGCTTTTTTGCTTTGGTGAATGTGCTGGGCTGGGAAAAGGACTCCATTGCCGTCAGGGTCCTGTTCTGGGAGGGACTAAATGGGGCCGTGAAAGATGAGCTGGCAAGAGGAGAAAGACCAAAAAGCACCCAAGAAGTTGCCAAAAGAGCGCTGGCGATTGGAGTGCGCCTGGAAGAACGCCCTTGGAGCAGGGAGGAAGGACGTAGGGCAAGCACACCAGCCAGGACAACCCCCTACCTACCCAGAGAGACAGGGCGGGCGCTATCCATGCCTCCACTGGGGAGGGGAGAAGAGCCAATGGAGATAGGTGGTGCCAGGGCTCAGACTGCCAACAGAGCCCAAACACCGGGAGCAGTCAAGGCGAAGGCTCCTAGAGGGACCAGGAAGTGTTACATCTGCGACAGTGCACAGCACATGGCCAAAGAGTGTCCCCAGAGGCTCCAGAAGCACACTGCAGCCTCAGCAACAGTAAAGGGAACAGGTCAGCAGCCAGAACAGCTGCAGTTAAACGAAGAAGCCTGGTTGGAAGGGGAAGGACTGGGGCCCAACCAGGCGAGTCAGTGAAGCAGTCCCCAGAGATTTTACAGCCCACAGACCCCCTCCCACCCAAACCAGTGGTGCAACTCACCGCATCGCTCCAGCTGCCCAATGGGATCACCCTGGAAGTACCAATTACCATTGACTCTGGGAGCAACGCAGACTTTGTAGGAGTGGACTTTATCAAGCAACATCGCATAGCACTCCTGCCAGCCACGATGCCACTAAACGTCATCACGGTCGATGGCAGGAAGCTACTGGGAGGAGAGGTGGTACAGCAAACACCGCCAATGGTGATGCAAATTGGAAACCACCGCGAAGTCATCAGCTTCAACGTCACCCACCTGTCAGACACGCCCATAGTGTTGGGTATGAGTTGGCTGGATAGGCACAGCCCGGCATTAGCATGGTACCAGCGGCAATTGACCTTCTGCTCCTCCTACTGCGCAGAACACTGCATCCGGACCCGCCAGGAGGAGGAGGGGCAAGAGGATGAACCGCAGTTACACCTAGGCATGGTGCAAGCGGTACCCAACAAGTACAAGGAGTTTTTGGAGGTCTTCTGCGAGAGGGAAGCGGATAAGCTGCCTCCCCACAGGCCTTACGACTGCAAGATTGACCTCCTGCCGGGGGCGACGTTGCCGACTGGAAAACTGTATTCCATGTCTGAGGACGAACTGCAAGAACTCAGGGAGTTCATAGATCACAACGTGAAGCGGGGGTTCATCCAAGAATCCAAAGCAGTGGGGGGCAGTCCCGTGTTTTTCGGGAAGAAGAAGGACACGCCCCAACGCAGGCTCATAGTTGATTATAGGATCATAAATTCCAGGACAAAGCCCACAGCATTCCCCATGC
Source organism: Podarcis filfolensis (assembly GCF_964270895.1). NCBI lineage: Eukaryota > Metazoa > Chordata > Lepidosauria > Squamata > Lacertidae > Podarcis > Podarcis filfolensis. The sequence continues at coordinate 125,082,820 of NC_139605.1, forward strand.
CCAAGATCGACGACCTGCTCGCGACGGTGAGGAAGGGAAGACTCTTCACCAAGTTGGATCTACGAGGGGCGTACAACCTTATACGCATGCGGGAGGGCGATGAGTGGAAGACGGCCATGTTTACACCTTTAGGCACCTATGAATATCGCGTAATGCCTTTTGGTCTGCAAAATGGCTCCCATACCTTCCAAGCTTTCATGCATCACGTGTTAGCGGGACTCCTCTACAAGAAGTGCGTATGCTTCCTGGACGACATCCTGATCTTCTCGGAATCGCAGGAGGCTCACGAGGGGGACGTCAAGGAGGTCCTGCAGAGGCTACGGGAGCACAGACTTTACGCCAAACTAGAGAAGTGTCAGTTCGACATGACGGAGGTGGATTTCCTGGGCTACAAGCTGTCCGACAAGGGACTCGCCATGGACAGCACCAAGGTCCGTGGGGTGTTGGACTGGAAGAGCCCGCGCAATCGGAAGGAGGTCCAGAAGTTCGTCTGCTTCGCCAACTTTTATCGCAAGTTCATCAAAGGGTTCGCGAAGGAGACGGGGGCCATCACGGACACCCTCAGCTCCAAGAAGAAGAAGTTCATCTGGACGGACCAGGCGGAGCAGTCCTTTCGGAGACTCAAGCGTCTCTTCGCGTCCGAAGAACAGCTGCTACATGTAAACCCCAGCAGACCAATGAGGGTTGAGACGGACGCCTCGGACAGAGCGGTGGGGGCCGTCCTGTTGCAGCAAGATCCGCAAGGGGAATGGAGGCCGTGCGCATTCTACTCCAGGAAACTCAGCAAGGCGGAACAGAACTACACCATCTGGGACAGGGAGTTGCTGGCCATTCATGCAGCTTTCAAGGCGTGGCGGCACTTCCTCGTCGGAGCCAGACACACAGTGCAAGTCCGCACGGACTTCTAACCCCAAAAACAGCAATTTGAAATACGCCCAAACAGAGCTTTCTCTTCTTTTTATGCAGATGGAACGCAAAACGCCTTTGTGATTTGGTTAGGGGTGATTCTGGTGCACACCCATGCGAATAAGACCAATCAAAGCTTATTCGTCTTCTTTCTATGCATATGGAAGCGAAAAGACGGTGTTTTGTTATTTTGGTCTCGTTACATACACTTTGCGATTTCAGGGTCAATGTGCATTTACACCAAAGAAAACGACTTGAAATAAGCGACATCCAAGATTCTTCTTTCTATGTAGATGGAACCCAAAACAACCTGTTTTGCTTTGTTTAGGCTAATTACCCTTTGCTTTGCTACTTGAAGATGAATGAACACCGAAGGAAAAAACAAAGCTTATTCGTCCTCTTTCTATTGAGATGGAACCACAACACCTATGCTTAATTTGGGCTGATAAGAAACATTTCACTTTGTGATTTTTGGGTGAATGTGCATTCTAACCCCAAAAACAGCAATTTGAAATACACCCAAACAGAGCTTTCTCTTCTTTTTATGCAGATGGAACGCAAAACGCCTTTGTGATTTGGTTAGGGGTGATTCTGGTGCACACCCAAAAAACACCATGCGAATTGAAATAAGACCAATCAAAGCTTATTCGTCTTCTTTCTATGCATATGTGTCAGGGAATCAGGAGCAGGAGCACTGGGGAGAGAGGATTAGGAGAGCGAAGGGGAAGAATCCGAGGGCAGCGTAGGGGAATATGACAGTGGCCCGAGAGATACCATGAGCTTCTCCAGCGAATCAGAAGATTCCCAGAAGGGGGCGCCGATGGTCAGGGCAAGGGGGGTCCCAGGGGGGACGCACCAGAAACAAGGAGCCAGAGGGGAACCCCAAAGCAGCAGTGGAGGATCGGGACCAGTTTCCCCACCAGAGCGTCGTGGGGGGGAAGAGTCACATGTGTCAGGGCCAGCGTCTCCTCCAGAGAGGGAGTCAGGGCTGACCACGCCTCCAACGGAGGGGAGGTCAGTTGCAGCTAGCCCCCCCGAAGGGGGAAGCAGTGACAGCAGCAGTGGAACGGTCAGGAGGAAAGCTGCTGGCTGGGCGCGCGCGCCAAGTTGAAATGTGCAGCAGGAGACCCGGATGGGGAACCAGCTCCTAAAGCCCGCCGGAGGGAGGGAGAAGGCTCAGGGGAATCAGCGGGAGAAGAGGCTAGAAAGGGCGGAACCCCGGCGGGCAGGCGGACCCAGAGGAGGAAGGAGCAGCGGAGAAGGTGGAGCAAGGCTAGAATCTTAAATTGGTGTCAAGGGGGAGGAGACTCAGACGGAGCATCAGCGGTCTGACACTTGAGACGTGGAGCTGCGCGCTGCGGCTCTGGAAGTGAAACTGAACTTCAATAAAGACTTTTATACTTAACAACGAAGCAGCGTTGGTCCTTTGTGAGCTGGGACCTAGGGTAGCTCTGACAGCATCTAACCCCAAAAAAGCAATTTGAAATACGCCCAATCAGAGCTTTCTCATCTTCTTTTTATGCAGATGGAACCCAAAACGCCTTTTTGATTTGGTTAGGGGTGATTCTGGTGCACACCCAAAAAACACCATGCGAATAAGACCAATCAAAGCTTATTCGTCTTCTTTCTATGCATATGGAAGCGAAAAGACGGTGTTTTGTTATTTTGGTCTCGTTACATACACTTTGCGATTTCAGAGTCAATGTGCATTTACACCAAAGAAAACGACTTGAAATAAGTGACATCCAAGATTCTTCTTTCTATGTAGATGGAACTCAAAACAACCTGTTTTGCTTTGTTCAGGCTTATTACACTTCGCTTTGCTATTTGTGGATGAATGAATACCGAAGGAAAAAATAAAGCTTATTCGTCCTTTCTATTGAGATGGAACCACAACACCTATGCTTAATTTGGGCTGATAAGAAACATTTCACTTTGTGATTTTTGGGTGAATGTGCATCTAACCCCAAAAACAGCAATTTGAAATACGCCCAATCAGAGCTTTCTCATCTTCTTTTTATGCAGATGGAACCCAAAACGCCTTTTTGATTTGGTTTGGGGTGATTCTGGTGCACACCCAAAAAACACCATGCGAATTGAAATAAGACCAATCAAAGCTTATTCATCTTCTTTCTATGCATATGGAAGCGAAAAGACGGTGTTTTGTTATTCTGGTCTCGTTACATACACTTTGCGATTTTAGGGTCAATGTGCATTTACACCAAAGAAAACAACTTGAAATAAGCGACATCCAAGATTCTTCTTTCTATGTAGATGGAAGCCAAAACAACCTGTTTTGCTTTGTTTAGGCTAATTACCCTTTGCTTTGCTACTTGAAGCTGAATGAACACCGAAGGAAAAAATAAAACTTATTCGTCCTCTTTCTATTGAGATGGAACCACAACACCTATGCTTAATTTGGGCTGATAAGAAACATTTCACTTTGTGATTTGTGGGTGAATGTGCATTCTAACCCCAAAAACAGCAATTTGAAATACGCCCAGAGCTTTCTCTTCTTTTTATGCAGATGGAACGCAAAACGCCTTTGTGATTTGGTTAGGGGTGATTCTGGTGCACACCCAAAAAACACCATCCGAATTGAAATAAGACCAATCAAAGCTTATTCGTCTTCTTTCTATGCATATGGAAGCGAAAAGACGGTGTTTTGTTATTTTGGTCTCGTTACATACACTTTGCGATTTCAGGGTCAATGTGCATTTACACCAAAGAAAACGACTTGAAATAAGCGACATCCAAGATTCTTCTTTCTATGTAGATGGAACCCAAAACAACCTGTTTTGCTTTGTTTAGGCTAATTACCCTTTGCTTTGCTACTTGAAGATGAATGAACACCGAAGGAAAAAATAAAGCTTATTCGTCCTCTTTCTAATGAGATGGAACCACAACACCTATGCTTAATTTGGACTGATAAGAAACATTTCACATTGTGATTTTTGGGTGAATGTGCATTCTAACCCCAAAAACAGCAATTTGAAATACGCCCAATCAGAGCTTTCTCATCTTCTTTTTATGCAGATGGAACGCAAAACGCCTTTTTGATTTGATTAGGGTTGATTCTGGTGCACACCCAAAAAACAACATGCAAATAAAACCAATCAAAGCTTATTCGTCTTCTTTCTATGCATATGGAAGCGAAAAGACGGTGTTTTGTTATTTTGGTCTCGTTACATAAACTTTGCGATTTCAGGGTCAATGTGCATTTACACCAAAGAAAACGACTTGAAATAAGCGACATCCAAGAGTCTTCTTTCTATGTAGATGGAACCCAAAACAACCTGTTTTGCTTTGTTTAGGCTAATTACCCTTTGCTTTGCTACTTGAAGATGAATGAACACCGAAGGAAAAAATAAAGCTTATTTGTCAGAGCTACCCTAGGTCCCAGCTCACAAAGGACCAACGCTGCTTCGTTGTTAAGTATAAAAGTCTTTATTGAAGTTCAGTTTCACTTCCAGAGCCGCAGCGCGCAGCCCCACGTCTAAAGTGTCAGACCACTGATGCTCCGTCTGAGTCTCCTCCCCCTTGACACCAATTTAAGATTCTAGCCTTGCTCCACCTTCTCCGCTGCTCCTTCCTCCTCTGGGTCCGCCTGCCCGCCGGGGTTCCGCCCTTTCTAGCCTCTTCTCCCGCTGATTCCCCTGAGCCTTCTCCCTCCCTCCGGCGGGCTTTAGGAGCTGGTTCCCCATCCGGGTCTCCTGCTGTTCCGCGCGCCTGCACATTTGAACTTGGCGCGTGCGCCCAGCCAGCACCTTTCCTCCTGACCGTTCCACTGCTGCTGTCACTGCTTCCCCCTTCGGGGGGGCTAGCTGCAACTGACCTCCCCTCCGTTGGAGGCGTGGTCAGCCCTGACTCCCTCTCTGGAGGAGACACTGCCCCTGACACATGTGACTCTTCCCCCCCACTATGCTCTGGTGGGGAAACTGGTCCCGATCCTCCACTGCTGCTTTGGGGTTCCCCTCTGGCTCCTTGTTTCTGATGCGTCCCCCCTGGGACCCCCCTTGCCCTGACCATCGGCGCCCCCTTCTGGGAATCTTCTGATTCGCTGGAGAAGCTCATGGAATCTCTCGGGCCACTGTCATACTCCCCTACGCTGCCCTCGGATTCTTCCCCTTCGCTCTCCCAATCCTCTCTCCCCAGTGCTCCTGCTCCTGATTCCCTGACATCCATCCCCCCCTCGAAGCCACCCCTTCCCCCCTCCCCCTCTTCGGGTGTGGGTTCCGGGTGCTCCAGTCCTGTGGGTGTGAGTGCGGGATACCATTCTTCCCCCCTGGTGTGTAGCCGGTCCACTGGATCCGGCCCAACCGCAACGGGCTCGTCGACGTCGATTTCCTCTGCTTCCATCTCTCTGCTGATGTGCTCGAATCCAGGATCCTCCCCCAACACGTCCATGTCCTCCCCTCCCCCGGGTACCTCTGGTGAGACTGCTTGCAAAGGTCCCCGCAGCAGCTCCCTGCGCCACCCCACCTCCGGTTGAGTGTCCCACCAATAGGAGCGGTCTGTGGCAAACCCAGAGAGAGACCCCTCCGAGGAGCTAGTGTCCGGCGTCGTCTCTTCAGCTGATGAAAAACCCTGGAACGTACTGGCTGACAGTGTGGGTGTGAAGAGCCAGTCGTTGAAATACTCTGCCGGCATAGGTCTGTGTGGGAAGAGTGCATGGAACTCGTCTTTAAGATAGTGCTCCTCCACGGCATAGCACGGTACCCACCTGTTGGCGCTGGCTGGGGTACCTTCCCTGGCGAGGAGGTATTCCACCCCCTCTTCCCCCCACCTCGAGTCCAAAATCTCCGTGACCTCGTTGAGTGGCGTCGCCCTCCGTGACCCCTCCCTCTTCGGAGATTCGTTAAGTGGGTCTGGCGCGTTCCCTGTCGCCTGAAACCTGTGGGGTTCCCTGTAGGGTGTGAGCACTGACCTATGAAAGACTGGGTGCATTCTGGAGCCCTCCGGGAGTGTCAACCGGAAGGCCACTGGATTGATTTGCGCCGCGACCTGGTAAGGTCCCAGCTGCTTGTGCTTGAGCTTCCTCTTAGCTAGCGTCCTGGCCGGCACTGCCTGGGCTGCTAACCAGACCCAGTCCCCCACCTGGATGTCCTCCCCGACCCTCCTGTGCTTGTCTGCCTGCATTTTGTAGGCGTGTTTCGCCAGTTCCAATTGCCTTCGGAGTTGCTCGTGGACCTCCTGTAACTCTGCTGCTAAGTGCTCTGCTCCCCTTGGCTCCCCCTCCCCCTTCGTCTCTAACCCCGGGAAAGTTCTGGGATGCCGCCCATTATTGGCGAAGAACGGTGTCACTCCTGTAGACCCGTGCTTCGTGTTGTTGTAGGCAAACTCGCCCAGCGGTAGGTAGTCCACCCAGGTCGAGGGTTGTTGATTGGCGTAGCATCGCAGGTACTGCTGCATGATGGCGTTGACCCTCTCCGCTTGTCCGTTGGTTTGCGGGTGTCGTGCCGACGCTAAGTTGATCTTGACGTTCAGGATGCCCAGCAGCTTCTGCCAGAAGCTCGAGATGAATTGGCGACCCCGGTCGGACAGGATGGACCGCGGCAGGTCGTGAGCTTTGAACACGTGGTCTATGAACAGCTTGGCGGTCTGTTCCGCTGTGGCCACCTTCGCGCACGGAATAAAGTGCGCCATCTTGGTGAACATGTCTACGACCACGAGCACCGCTGTTTTGCCTCGCGAGCTGGGCAGATCTGTGACAAAGTCCAGGGCCACTTTCTCCCACGGTTCGAGCGGCGTCTGTAGGGGTTCTAGTAGACCCGCCGGCTTCCTGTGTACTGGCTTGGCCCTTTGGCAGGTGTCACACCTGGAGACGTAATCCGCGACTTCTCCACTCACCTTGGGCCACCAAAAGTCTCTGGTTACTAATTCCGCCGTCTTGTCCTTGCCGAAGTGCCCAGTGCTGGGCGCGTCGTGTAGCTGCTGCAAGACTTTCGCGCGGAGGTCGTCTACGGGCACGTAGAGAGCCCCTCTGCGGATGAGCAGTCCGTCTCGTATCTGGAACTCGTCGTCCTTCGCTGTGCCTCTTCGCACCTCCTCCATCTTGGATTGTGCGAACGAATCCGTCTGCAGCGCCCGACGCACCGCGTCCAGGTCCACGGCAGCTGAAGCGCACGCCCACGCTTTCGGTGCGAAAATGTGCTTGACCGCCACCGGCGCCGCTTCCTCGAGATACTGCGGCTTCCTGGATAGTGCATCCGCCATGACGTTGTTGTCTCCCGGGATGTATTCTATCCGGAAATCGAAATCCGCAAAGAACTCCGCCCAGCGAATGTGTCTCTGGTTCAGGAACCGCGCCGTGCGCCAGTACTCCAGGTTCTTATGGTCCGTGCGGACTTGCACTGTGCGTCTGGCTCCGACGAGGAAGTGCCGCCACGCCTTGAAAGCTGCATGAATGGCCAGCAACTCCCTGTCCCAGATGGTGTAGTTCTGTTCCGCCTTGCTGAGTTTCCTGGAGTAGAATGCGCACGGCCTCCATTCCCCTTGCGGATCTTGCTGCAACAGGACGGCCCCCACCGCTCTGTCCGAGGCGTCCGTCTCAACCCTCATTGGTCTGCTGGGGTTTACATGTAGCAGCTGTTCTTCGGACGCGAAGAGACGCTTGAGTCTCCGAAAGGACTGCTCCGCCTGGTCCGTCCAGGTGAACTTCTTCTTCTTGGAGCTGAGGGTGTCCGTGATGGCCGCCGTCTCCTTCGCGAACCCTTTGATGAACTTGCGATAAAAGTTGGCGAAGCCGACGAACTTCTGGACCTCCTTCCGATTGCGCGGGCTCTTCCAGTCCAACACCCCGCGGACCTTGGTGCTGTCCATGGCGAGTCCCTTGTCGGACAGCTTGTAGCCCAGGAAATCCACCTCCGTCATGTCGAACTGGCACTTCTCTAATTTGGCGTAAAGTCTGTGCTCCCGTAGCCTCTGCAGGACCTCCTTGACGTCCCTCTCGTGAGCCTCCTGCGATTCCGAGAAGACCAGGATGTCGTCCAGGAAGCAAACGCACTTCTTGTAGAGGAGTCCCGCTAACACGTGATGCATGAAAGCTTGGAAGGTATGGGAGCCATTTTGCAGACCAAAAGGCATTACGCGATATTCATAGGTGCCTAAAGGTGTAAACATGGCTGTCTTCCACTCATCGCCCTCCCGCATGCGTATAAGGTTGTACACCCCTCGTAGATCCAACTTGGTGAAGATCCGTCCCTTCCTCACCGTCGCGAGCAGGTCGTCGATCTTGGGCATGGGGAATGCTGCGGGCTTTGTTTTGGAATTTATGATCCTATAATCAACTATGAGCCTGCGTTGGGGCGTGTCCTTCTTCTTCACGAAAAACACGGGACTGCCCCCCACTGCTGTAGACTCTTGGATGAACCCCCGCTTCAAGTTGTGATCTATGAACTCCTTGAGTTCTTGCAGTTCGTCTTCGGACATGGAATACAGTTACCCAGTCGGCAGCGTCACTCCCGGCAGGAGATCAATCTTGCAGTCGTAAGGCCTGTGGGGAGGCAGGTTATCCGCTTCCCTCTCGCAGAAGACCTCCAAAAACTCCTTGTACTTGTTGGGTACCGCTTGCACCATGCCTAGGTGTAACTGCGGTTCATCCTCTTGCCCCTCCTCCTCCTGGCGGGTCTGGATGCAGTGTTCTGCGCAGTAGGAGGAGCAGAAGGTCAATTGCCGCTGGTACCATGCTAATGCCGGGCTGTGCCTATCCAGCCAACTCATACCCAACACTATGGGCGTGTCTGACAGGTGGGTGACGTTGAAGCTGATGACTTCGCGGTGGTTTCCAATTTGCATCACCATCGGTGGTGTTTGCTGTACCACCTCTCCTTCCAGTAGCTTCCTGCCATCGACCGTGACGACGTTTAGGGGCATTGTGGCTGGCATGAGTGCTATGCGATGTTGCTTGATAAAGTCCACTCCTATAAAGTCTGCGTTGCTCCCAGAGTCAATGGTTATTGGTACTTGCATGGTGTGCCCATTGGGCAACTGGAGCGATGCGGTGAGTTGCACCACTGGTTTGGGTGGGAGGGGGTCTGTGGGCTGTAAAATCTCTGGGGACTGCTTCACTGACTTGCCTGGTTGGGCCCCAGTGGCTCTTTTTCCAACCAAGCGTCTTCTTCCCCCTGCAGCTGTTTCGGCTGCTGACTTGTTCCCTTTACTGTTGCTGAGGCTGCAGTGTGCTTCTGGAGCCTCTGGGGACACTCTTTGGCCATGTGCTGTGCACTGTCGCAGATGTAACACTTCCTGGTCCCTCTAGGAGCCTTCGCCTTGACTGATCCCGGTGTTTGGGCTCTGCTGGCAGTCTGAGCCCTGGCACCACCAATCTCAATCGGCTCTTCTCCCCTTCCCAAAGGAGGCATGGACAGCGCCCGCCCCGCCTCTCTGGGAAAGAAAGGGGTTGTCCTGGCTGGTGTGCTTGCCTTACGTCCTTCCTCCCTGCTCCAAGGGCGTCCTTCCAGGCGCACACAAATCGCCAACGCTCTTTGGGCAACTTCTTGGGTACTTTGCGGTCGTTCCCCTCTTGCCAGCTCATCTTTCACCTCTCCACTTAGCCCCTCCCAGAACAGGTCTCTGACAGCAATAGAGTCCTTCTCCCAGCCCAGCACGTTCAATAAGGCAAAAAAGCGTGAGTGATATTGCCTCACTCTCGCTTTCCCTTGCTGTAGTCCATGCATTTCCCTCCGAGCAACATCTACATCTACCGTAGATTTAAAGCAAGCGTCCATAGCTTTGATAAATGCATCGGAATCTTTGAGGGCGGGGTCTTCTTCGCGCCACAAATTCCGCAGCCACGCTTTTGCTTCCCCATGCAAATGAGTGATTATGAAGCCCACTTTCTCTTCCTCATCTCTAAAGTCCTTCCGAAGCAAATTGAGCGTGTAAACCACGTCAGCTCTGAAGTTAGGGTATTGCTGCAGGTTCCCATCGAAGTGGGCTACTAGGCTGCCCCCCCTCTTCCCGATGCCAACTCCCTCCGGCTTGGGTCCTGGCAGCCCCTCTTTCCCCCAACGGTCCCACCTTGCCTGCAGATCCCGGCAGAGCGCTACTGCTTCTTCTTCTCTTTTCCTGGATGCTGCTACTTCTGCGTAAAGCGTCGTGACTGCTTCTTGCAGTTCTTTCACCTGGCTCTCTGTAGCCATCTTTGCCTATCTTCGTGAGCTCGCAAAAGACCAAGTCTTGCCCCTCGCTGCACCAACTCACGCTGCGAGGTTTTTATGGAGACGGAGCATACTGTCAGAGCTACCCTAGGTCCCAGCTCACAAAGGACCAACGCTGCTTCGTTGTTAAGTATAAAAGTCTTTATTGAAGTTCAGTTTCACTTCCAGAGCCGCAGCGCGCAGCCCCACGTCTAAAGTGTCAGACCACTGATGCTCCGTCTGAGTCTCCTCCCCCTTGACACCAATTTAAGATTCTAGCCTTGCTCCACCTTCTCCGCTGCTCCTTCCTCCTCTGGGTCCGCCTGCCCGCCGGGGTTCCGCCCTTTCTAGCCTCTTCTCCCGCTGATTCCCCTGAGCCTTCTCCCTCCCTCCGGCGGGCTTTAGGAGCTGGTTCCCCATCCGGGTCTCCTGCTGTTCCGCGCGCCTGCACATTTGAACTTGGCGCGTGCGCCCAGCCAGCAACTTTCCTCCTGACCGTTCCACTGCTGCTGTCACTGCTTCCCCCTTCGGGGGGGCTAGCTGCAACTGACCTCCCCTCCGTTGGAGGCGTGGTCAGCCCTGACTACCTCTCTGGAGGAGACACTGCCCCTGACACATGTGACTCTTCCCCCCCACTACGCTCTGGTGGGGAAACTGGTCCCGATCCTCCACTGCTGCTTTGGGGTTCCCCTCTGGCTCCTTGTTTCTGGTGCGTCCCCCCTGGGACCCCCCTTGCCCTGACCATCGGCGCCCCCTTCTGGGAATCTTCTGATTCGCTGGAAAAGCTCATGGAATCTCTCAGGCCACTGTCATACTCCCCTACGCTGCCCTCGGATTCTTCCCCTTTGCTCTCCCAATCCTCTCTCCCCAGTGCTCCTGCTCCTGATTCCCTGACATTATTCGTCCTCTTTCTAATAAGATGGAACCACAACACCTATGCTTAATTTGGGCTGATAAGAAACATTTCACTTTGTGATTTTTGGGTGAATGTGCATTCTAACCCCAAAAATAGCAATTTGAAATACGCCCAAACAGAGCTTTCTCTTCTTTTTATGCAGATGGAACGCAAAACGCCTTTGTGATTTGGTTAGGGGTGATTCTGGTGCACACCCAAAAAACACCATGCGAATTGAAATAAGACCAATCAAAGCTTATTCGTCTTCTTTCTATGCATATGGAAGCGAAAAGACGGTGTTTTGTTATTTTGGTCTCGTTACATACACTTTGCGATTTCAGGGTCAATGTGCATTTACACCAAAGAAAACGACTTGAAATAAGCGACATCCAAGATTCTTCTTTCTATGTAGATGGAACCCAAAACAACCTGTTTTGCTTTGTTTAGGCTAATTACCCTTTGCTTTGCTACTTGAAGATGAATGAACACCGAAGGAAAAAACAAAGCTTATTCGTCCTCTTTCTATTGAGATGGAACCACAACACCTATGCTTAATTTGGGCTGATAAGAAACATTTCACATTGTGATTTTTGGGTGAATGTGCATTCTAACCCCAAAAACAGCAATTTGAAATACGCCCAATCAGAGCTTTCTCATCTTCTTTTTATGCAGATGGAACGCAAAACGCCTTTTTGATTTGATTAGGGTTGATTCTGGTGCACACCCAAAAAACACCATGCGAATTGAAATAAGACCAATCAAAGCTTATTCGTCTTCTTTCTATGCATATGGAAGCGAAAAGACGGTGTTTTGTTATTTTGGTCTCGTTACATACACTTTGCGATTTCAGAGTCAATGTGCATTTACACCAAAGAAAACGACTTGAAATAAGCGACATCCAAGATTCTTCTTTCTATGTAGATGGAACTCAAATCAACCTGTTTTGCTTTGTTCAGGCTTATTACACTTCGCTTTGCTATTTGTGGATGAATGAACACCGAAGGAAAAAACAAAGCTTATTCGTCCTCTTTCTATTGAGATGGAACCACAACACCTATGCTTAATTTGGGCTGATAAGAAACATTTCACATTGTGATTTTTGGGTGAATGTGCATTCTAACCCCAAAAACAGCAATTTGAAATACGCCCAATCAGAGCTTTCTCATCTTCTTTTTATGCAGATGGAACGCAAAACGCCTTTTTGATTTGATTAGGGTTGATTCTGGTGCACACCCAAAAAACACCATGCGAATTGAAATAAGACCAATCAAAGCTTATTCGTCTTCTTTCTATGCATATGGAAGCGAAAAGACGGTGTTTTGTTATTTTGGTCTCGTTACATACACTTTGCGATTTCAGAGTCAATGTGCATTTACACCAAAGAAAACGACTTGAAATAAGCGACATCCAAGATTCTTCTTTCTATGTAGATGGAACTCAAATCAACCTGTTTTGCTTTGTTCAGGCTTATTACACTTCGCTTTGCTATTTGTGGATGAATGAATACCGAAGGAAAAAATAAAGCTTATTCGTCCTTTCTATTGAGATGGAACCACAACACCTATGCTTAATTTGGGCTGATAAGAAACATTTCACTTTGTGATTTTTGGGTGAATGTGCATCTAACCCCAAAAACAGCTGTCAGAGCTACCCTAGGTCCCAGCTCACAAAGGACCAACGCTGCTTCGTTGTTAGGTATAAAAGTCTTTATTGAAGGTCAGTTTCACTTCCAGAGCCGCAGCGCGCAGCTCCACGTCTCAAGTGTCAGACCGCTGATGCTCCGTCTGAGTCTCCTCCCCCTTGACACCAATTTAAGATTCTAGCCTTGCTCCACCTTCTCCACTGCTCCTTCCTCCTCTGGGTCCGCCTGCCCGCCGGGGTTCCGCCCTTTCTAGCCTCTTCTCCCGCTGATTCCCCTGAGCCTTCTCCCTCCCTCCGGCGGGGTTTAGGAGCTGGTTCCCCATCCGGGTCTTCTGCTGTTCCGCGCGCCTGCACATTTGAACTTGGCGCGCGCGCCCAGCCAGCAGCTTTCCTCCTGACCGTTCCACTGCTGCTGTCACTGCTTCCCCCTTCGGGGGGGCTAGCTGCAACTGACCTCCCCTCCGTTGGAGGCGTGGTCAGCCCTGACTCCCTCTCTGGAGGAGACACTGCCCCTGACACATGTGCCTCTTCCCCCCCACTACGCTCTGGTGGGGAAACTGGTCCCGATCCTCCACTGCTGCTTTGGGGTTCCCCTCTGGCTCCTTGTTTCTGGTGCGTCCCCCCTGGGACCCCCCTTGCCCTGACCATCGGCGCCCCCTTCTGGGAATCTTCTGATTAGCTGGAGAAGCTCATGGAATCTCTCGGGCCACTGTCATACTCCCCTACGCTGCCCTCGGATTCTTCCCCTTCGTTCTCCCAATCCTCTCTCCCCAGTGCTCCTGCTCCTGATTCCCTGACATCCATCCCCCCCTCGAAGCCCCCCCTTCCCCCCTCCCCCTCTTCGGGTGTGGGTTCCGGGTGCTCCAGTCCTGTGGGTGTGAGTGCGGGATACCATTCTTCCCCCCTGGTGTGTAGCCGGTCCACTGGATCCGGCCCAACCGCAACGGGCTCGTCGACGTCGATTTCCTCTGCTTCCATCTCTCTGCTGATGTGCTCAAATCCAGGATCCTCCCCCAACACGTCCATGTCCTCCCCTCCCCCGGGTACCTCTGGTGAGACTGCTTGCAAAGGTCCCCGCAGCAGCTCCCTGCGCCACCCCACCTCCGGTTGAGTGTCCCACCAATAGGAGCGGTCTGTGGCAAACCCCGAGAGAGACCCCTCCGAGGAGCTAGTGTCCGGCGTCGTCTCTTCAGCTGATGAAAAACCCTGGAACGTACTGGCTGACAGTGTGGGTGTGAAGAGCCAGTCATCGAAATACTCTGCCGGCATAGGTCTGTGTGGGAAGAGTGCATGGAACTCGTCTTTAAGATAGTGCTCCTCCACGGCATAGCACGGTACCCACCTGTTGGCACTGGCTGGGGTACCTTCCCTGGCGAGGAGGTATTCCACCCCCTCTTCCCCCCACCTCGAGTCCAAAATCTCCGTGACCTCGTTGAGTGGCGTCGCCCTCTGTGACCCCTCCCTCTTCGGAGATTCGTTAAGTGGGTCTGGCGCGTTCCCTGTCGCCTGAAACCTGTGGGGTTCCCTGTAGGGTGTGAGCACTGACCTATGAAAGACTGGGTGCATTCTGGAGCCCTCCGGGAGTGTCAACCGGAAGGCCACTGGATTGATTTGCGCCGCGACCTGGTAAGGTCCCAGCTGCTTGTGTTTGAGCTTCCTCTTAGCTAGCGTCCTGGCCGGCACTGCCTGGGCTGCTAACCAGACCCAGTCCCCCACCTGGATGTCCTCCCCGACCCTCCTGTGCTTGTCTGCCTGCATTTTGTAGGCGTGTTTCGCCAGTTCCAATTGCCTTCGGAGTTGCTCGTGGACCTCCTGTAACTCTGCTGCTAAGTGCTCTGCTCCCCTTGGCTCCCCCTCCCCCTTCATCTCTAACCCCGGGAAAGTTCTGGGATGCCGCCCATTATTGGCGAAGAACGGTGTCACTCCTGTAGACCCGTACTTCGTGTTGTTGTAGGCAAACTCGGCCAGCGGTACGTAGTCCACCCAGGTCGAGGGTTGTTGATTGGCGTAGCATCGCAGGTACTGCTGCATGATGGCGTTGACCCTCTCCGCTTGTCCGTTGGTCTGCGGGTGTCGTGCCGACGCTAAGTTGATCTTGACGTTCAGGATGCCCAGCAGCTTCTGCCAGAAGCTCGAGACGAATTGGCGACCCCGGTCGGACAGGATGGACCGCGGCAAGCCGTGAGCTTTGAACACGTGGTCTATGAACAGCTTGGCGGTCTGTTCCGCTGTGGCCACCTTCGCGCACGGAATAAAGTGCGCCATCTTGGTGAACATGTCTACGACCACGAGCATCGCTGTTTTGCCTCGCAAGCTGGGCAGATCTGTGACAAAGTCCAGGGCCACTTTCTTCCACGGTTCGAGCGGCGTCTGTAGGGGTTCTAGTAGACCCGCCGGCTTCCTGTGTACTGGCTTGGCCCTTTGGCAGGTGTCACACCTGGAGACGTAATCCGCGACTTCTCCACTCACCTTGGGCCACCAAAAGTCTCTGGTTACTAATTCCGCCGTTTTGTCCTTGCCGAAGTGCCCAGCGCTGGGCGCGTCGTGTAGCTGCTGCAAGACTTTCGCGCGGAGGTCGTCTCCGGGCACGTAGAGAGCCCCTTTGCGGATGAGCAGTCCGTCTCGTATCTGGAACTCGTCGTCCTTCGCTGTGCCTTTTCGCACCTCCTCCATCTTGGATTGTGCGAACGAATCCGTCTGCAGCGCTCGACGCACCGCATCCAAGTCCACGGCAGCTGAAGCGCACGCCCACGCTTTCGGTGCGAAAATGTGCTTGGCCGCCACCGGCGCCGCTTCCTCGAGATACTGCGGCTTCCTGGATAGTGCATCCGCCATGACGTTGTTGTCTCCCGGGATGTATTCTATCCGGAAATCGAAATCCAGTGGACCGGCTACACACCAGGGGGGAAGAATGGTATCCCCCACTCACACCCACAGGACTGGAGCACCCGGAACCCACACCCAAAGAGGGAGAGGGGGGAAGGGGGGGCTTCGAGGGGGGGATGGATGTCAGGGAATCAGGAGCAGGAGCACTGGGGAGAGAGGAATTGGAGAGCGAAGGGGAAGAATCCGAGGGCAGCGTAGGGGAGTATGACAGTGGCCCGAGAGATTCCATGAGCTTCTCCAGCTAATCAGAAGATTCCCAGAAGGGGGCGCCGATGGTCAGGGCAAGGGGGGTCCCAGGGGGGACGCACCAGAAACAAGGAGCCAGAGGGGAACCCCAAAGCAGCAGTGGAGAATCGGGACCAGTTTCCCCACCAGAGCGTAGTGGGGGGGAAGAGTCACATGTGTCAGGGGCAGTGTCTCCTCCAGAGAGGGAGTCAAGGCTGACCACGCCTCCATCGGAGAGTGGGGGAACGGAAGGGAGGTCAGTTGCAGCTAGCCCCCCCGAAGGGGGAAGCAGTGACAGCAGCAGTGAAACGGTCAGGAGGAAAGCTGCTGGCTGGGCGCGCGCACCAAGTTCAAATGTGCAGGCGCGCGGAACAGCAGGAGACCCGGATGGGGAACCAGCTCCTAAAGCCCGCCGGAGGGAGGGAGAAGGCTCAGGGGAATCAGCGGGAGAAGAGGCTAGAAAGGGCGGAACCCCGGCGGGCAGGCGGACCCAGAGGAGGAAGGAGCAGCGGAGAAGGTGGAGCAAGGCTAGAATCTTAAATTGGTGTCAAGGGGGAGGAGACTCAGACGGAGCATCAGCGGTCTGACAGTTGAGACGTAGAGCTGCGCGCTGCGGCTCTGGAAGTGAAACTGAACTTCAATACAGACTTTTATACTTAACAACGAAGCAGCGTTGGTCCTTTGTGAGCTGGGACCTAGGGTAGCTCTGACACGCATAGTGTATGTAATGACACAAAAATAACAAAACAAGGTCTCTTCGCTTCCATATGCGTAGAAAGAAGACGAATAAGCATTGATTGGGCTTATTTCAATTCGCATCGTGTTTTTTGGGTGCGCACCAGAATCACTCCTAACAGAAGCAAAACGGTGTTTTGGTTTCCATCTACATAAAAAGATGATAATCACGCTCTGCTTGGGCTTATTTAAAATTGGTGTTTTTGGAGTTGGAATGCACATTCAACCAAAAGTAGCAGAGTGAAATGTTTGTTTTCAGCCCAAATCAAGCATAGGTGTTTTGGTTCCATCTCAAAAGATAGAGGACATATAAGATTGGATTGTTCTTTCGGTGTTCGTTCACCCACAAAGAGCAAAGCGAAGTGTAATAAGCTTAAACAAAGGAAAACTGGTTGATTTGGGTTCCATCTACATAGAAAGAAAAATATTGGATTTCGCCAATTTCGTGTTCTATGGTGTTAATGCACATTGACCCAAAAATAGCAAAATGTATGTAACGAGACCAAAATAACAAAACACCTTCTAATCGCTTCCATACGCGTAGAAAGAAGACGAATAAGCACTGACTCGGCTTATTTCAATTCGCATCGTGTTTTTTGGGTGCGCACCAGAATCACTCCTAACAGAAGCAAAATGGTGTTTTGGTTTCCATCTACATAAAAAGATGATAATTACGCTCTGTTCGGCCTTATTTAAAATTGGTGGTTTTGGGGTTGGAATGCACATTCAACCAACAGTAGCAGAGTGAAATGTTTCTTTTCAGCCCAAATCAAGCATAGGTGTTTTTGTTCCATCTCAAAAGAAAGAGGACATATAAGCTTGGATTGTTCTTTCGGTGTTCGTTTACCCACAAATAGCAAAGGGTAATAAGCTTAAACAAAGCAAAAGAGGTTGATTTGGGTTCCATCTACATAGAAAGAAGAACCTTGAATTGCGCTAATTTCGTGTTCTATGGTGTTAATGCTCATAGACGCAGAAATCGCATAGTGTATGTAATGAGACCAAAATAACAAAACACCTTCTAATCGCTTCAATATGCACAGAAAGAAGACAAATAAGCTTTGATTGGGCTTATTTCAATTCGCATCGTGTTTTTTGGGTGCGCACCAGAATCACTCCTAACAGAAGCAAAATGGTGTTTTGGTTTCCATCTACATAAAAAGATGATAATAACGCTCTGCTTGGGCTTATTTAAAATTGATGTTTTTGGAGTTGGAATGCACATTCGACCAAAAGTAGCAGAGTAAAATGTTTGTTTTCAGCCCAAATCAAGCATAGGTGTTTTGGTTCCATCTCAATAGAAAGAGGACATATAAGCTAGGATTGTTCTTTGGTGTTCGTTCAACCACACATAGCAAAGTGTAATTAGCTCATACAAGGCAAAACAGGTTGATTTGGGTTCCATCTACATAGAAAGAAGAACCTTGAATTGCGCTAATTTCGTGTTCTATGGGGTTAATGCTCATAGACGCAGAAATCGCATAGTGTATGTAATGAGACCAAAATAACAAAACAACGTCTTTTCGCTTCCATATGTGTAGAAAGAAGACGAATAAGCTTTGATTGGGTTTATTTCAATTCGCATCGTGTTTTTTGGTTGCGCACCAGAATCACTCTTAACGGTGTTCTGGTTTCCATCTACATAAAACGATGATAATTACGCTCTGATTGGGCATATTTTAAATTGATGTTTTTGGAGTTGGAATGCACATTCAACCAAAAATAGCAGAGTTTAATGTTTGTTTTCAGCCTAAATCAAGGATAGGTGTTTTGGTTCCATCTCAAAAGATAGAGGACATATAAGATTGGATTGCTCTTTCGGTGTTCGTTCACCCACAAAGAGCAAAGCGAAGTGTAATAAGCTTAAACAAAGCAAAAGGGGTTGATTTGGGTTCCATCTACATAGAAAGAAAAATCTTGGATTTCGCTAATTTCGTGTTCTATGGTGTTAATGCACATTGACCCAAAAATCGCATAGTGTATGTAACGAGACCAAAATAACAAAACAACGTCTTTTCGCTTCCATATGCGTAGAAAGAAGACGAATAAGCATTGACTGGGCTTATTTCAATTCGCATCGTGTTTTTTGGGTGCGCACCAAAATCACTCCTAACAGAAGCAAAACGGTGTTTTGGTTTCCATCTACATAAAAAGATGGTAGTAACGCTCTGTTTGTGCTTATTTAAAATTGGTGGTTTCGGGGTTGGAATGCACATTCAACCAAAAGTAGCAGAGTGAAATGTTTGTTTTCAGCCCAAATCAAGCATAGGTGTTTTGGTTCCATCTCAATAGAAAGAGGACATATAAGCTTGGATTGTTCTTTCGGTGTTCGTTCACTGACACATAGCAAAGTGTAATAAGCTTAAACAAAGCAAAAGAGGTTGATTTGGGTTCCACCTACATAGAAAGAAGAACCTTGAATTGCGCTAATTTCTATGGTGTTAATGCTCATAGACGCAGAAATCGCATAGTGTTTGTAATGAGACCAAAATAACAAAACACCTTCTAATCGCTTCAATATGCGCAGAAAGAAGATGAATAAGCTTTGATTGGGCTTATTTCAATTCGCATCGTGTTTTTTGGGTGCGCACCAGAATCACTCCTAACAAAAGCAAAACGGTGTTTTGGTTTCCATCTACATAAAAAGATGATAATAACGCTCTGATTGGGCTTATTTAAGATTTGTGTTTTGGGGGTTAGAATGCACATTCACCGAAAATCGCACAGTGAAATCTTTGTTATCAGCCTAAATCTAGCATAGGTGTTTTGGTTCCATCTCAGTAGAAAGAGGACATATAAGCTTGGATTGTTCTTTCAGTGTTGGTTCACCCACATAGCAAAGTGTAATAAGCTTAAACAAAGGAAAACAGGTTGATTTGGGTTCCATCTACATAGAAAGAAAAATCTTGGATTTCGTTTATTTCGTGTTCTATGGTGTTAATGCACATTGACCCAAAAATAGCAAAGTGTATGTAACGAGACCAAAATAACAAAACACCTTCTAATCGCTTCCATACGCGTAGAAAGAAGACGAATAAGCTTTGATTCGGCTTATTTCAATTCGCAGCGTGTTTTTGGGTGCGCACCAGAATCACTCCTAACAGAAGCAAAATGGTGTTTTGGTTTCCATCTACATAAAAAGATGATAATAACACTCTGTTTGGCCCTATTTAAAATTTGTGGTTTTGGGGTTGGAATGCATATTCAACCAAAAGTAGCATAGTGAAATCTTTGTTATCAGCCCAAATCAAGCATAGGTGTTTTCGTTCCATCTCAATAGAAAGAGGACATATAAGCTTGGATTGTTCTTTTGGTGTTGGTTCACCCACAAATAGCAAAGTGTAATAAGCTTAAACAAAGCAAAACAGGTTGATTTGGGTTCCATCTACATAGAAAGAAAAATATGGATTTCGCCAATTTCGTGTTCTATGGTGTTAATGCACATTGACCCAAAAATAGCAAAGTGTATGTAACGAGACCAAAATAACAAAACACCTTCTAATCGCTTCCATATGCGTAGAAAGAAGACGAATAAGCATTGACTCGGCTTATTTCAATTCGCATCGTGTTTTTTGGGTGCGCACCAGAATCACTCCTAACAAAAGCAAAATGGTGTTTTGGTTTCCATCTACATAAAAAGATGATAGTAACGCTCTGTTTGGGCTTATGCATGCACACTTCTTCACACATGTACACGAAAGCTCATACCAAGAACTAACTTAATTGGTCTTTAAGGTGCTACTGGAAGAAAAAATTTTTTGTTTTGTTTTGACTATGGCAGACCAACACGGCTACCTATCTGTAACACACACATACTGTAGTGGAAACACGGAAGACCATTGTAAATTCAAGGAGTTAGATGACATGTCTCTTTCGCTTTTACATCCGCGGTTTAAGGGTTGCTAAAACATGATAGTATAATTTGTTTTTCACACCCCTGTGTCAGGAGTTTTCTGGGTCCCCTGTGTTCTGATTGGCTACTCGGGAGGATACCCAGTTGCAGTGAATTGGGTTGGAGACTCTCAGCTGCTCTGCATTAGTTGCACCCGGTGTCCCAGGCTGATCATGAGTGATGCCTGCTAACCAGGTGCAATCAATCAAATCAAAGTTGTCTATAAAAGCTGTAGGCTGAAGGGGCTCAGTGAGCTTCTTCACAAATGGAGGTGTCAGAGACTGCCTCTAGGTCCCGGTTCACAAAGGACCAACGCTAGCCGGTAGAACGGAATAAAGTCTTTATTGAAGTATAGTTTCCATTTCCACATCTTAGCGTGCGTCTCTACGTCTATTCCCTAGATCGGCGGGCTTTAGGACCTGGCTCCCTTTCCGGGCTGCTCATTGCGCCTCCCTCTGGTACATTTGAACTTGGCGCGCGCGCGCTGTCTCCGACCCTCCTCTCTACCGTTTCCTCGCTCTCTGACGCAGGCGTGGCTGCTGCCGGAGAGCTGCCTGTCGCTGGTGCCTGGAACTCCTCCCCCCTGCTGCTCTCTGGTGGAGTAGCTGGTCCGGATTTCCAGCTGCTGCTCTCTGAATCCCCTCTGGTCCCTTCTTCCTGGGGTGCCCCTCTTGGTAACCCCCCAGCTCTGCCCACGGGAGCCCCTTTCTGTGAATCCTCCGATTCGCTGGACAGACTTAGAGATCTCGGACGGCTATCATCGCTAACCTCTCCTTCCGATTCCTCGCCATCCGTTCCCTCTGCTCCTGAACCCCTGACATCCATCCCCCCCTCGAAGCCCCCCCTTCCCCCCTCCCCTCCTTCCGGTGTGGGTTCTGGGTGCTCCGTCGTGGCAGGGGTAAGTGCCGGATACAGTTCTTCCCTCGTGTCGTACATCACATCGGGCAGGTCTGGCTCGTCCTCCGTGCGCTCGTCGACGTCGATCTCCTCTGCTTCCATCTCCCTGCCTTCGTGTTCAAATCCCACGTCCTCCCCCAACACGTCCATGTCCATCTCTCCCCCGTTCCCCTCTGAGGGTGATGCCTGCCAGGGACCCCCCAGCCACTTCCTGCGCCACTGCTCCTCTGGTTGATTATCCCACCAATAGGAGCGGTCTGAGGCAGAACCCGAGGGTGAACCTTCCGGAGAGCGTATGTGTGGTGCCGTCTCCTCGTCCGAGTCGAACCCCTGGAACGTGCTGCCTGAAAGTGTGGGTGTGAAGAGCCAGTCATCGAAATACTCGGCTGGCATGGGCCTGTGTGGGAAAATGGCATGGAACTCTTCCTTGAGAAGAGGCTCGTCCAAGGCATAGCCCGGCACCCAACTGTTGGCGCTGGCCGGGGTATCCTCTCTGGCAAGAAGGTATTCTACTCCCTCTTCCCCCCATCTCGAGTCTAAAATCTCTGTGGCTTCGTTGATGCGCTCCCCTCTTGGCGACCCCCTTTCCCTGGGTCCTTCTCTGGGCGGATCTGGTGCTGTGCCTGGCTCGTGAAATCTATGCGGTGCTTTGTAGGGCGTGAGTACCGATCTATGGAAGACCGGATGCATTCTGGAACCCTCCGGAAGCGCTAACCGGAAGGCCACTGGATTGACCTGTGCCTGGACTTGGTAAGGCCCTAGCTGCTTATGGCCTAGCTTCTTCTTGGCCAACGATCTGGTCGGCACTGCTTGCGCTGCTAACCAAACCCAGTCTCCCACCTGTATGTCTTCCCCTACTCTCCTGTGTCTGTCAGCCTGCAGTTTGTATGCGTGCTTTGCCAGTTCCAACTGCCTCCTAAGCTGTTCGTGGACTTCCTGCAACTCTGACGCTAATTCTTCCGCTGCCTGCGGCTCCCCCTCCCCCACTCTCTCTAAACCTGGGAAGGTTCTGGGATGCCTCCCGTTGTTGGCGAAGAACGGCGTCACCCCCGTCGACACGTGCTTCGTATTGTTGTAAGCGAACTCTGCGAGGGGCAGGTAGTCCACCCACGTGTTAGGCTGCTGATTGGCGTAGCATCTCAGGTACTGCTGCATGATGGCGTTGACCCTCTCCGCTTGTCCGTTGGTCTGCGGGTGTCTCGCCGACGCTAGATTGATCTTGACGTTCAGGATGCCCATCAACTTTTGCCAGAAGTTCGAGATGAACTGCCGCCCCCGGTCGGATAGAATAGATCGTGGCAGACCGTGGACCTTAAACACGTGGTCTATGAACAGTCTGGCGGTCTGTTCTGCCGTGGCCACCTTCGCACACGGAATGAAGTGTGCCATCTTGGTAAACATGTCCACCACCACAAGCACTGCCGTCTTTCCCCTCGAACTGGGCAGATCCGTGACAAAGTCCAGGGCCACCCGTTCCCACGGCTCAGACGGCGTCTGCAACGGTTCCAGCAATCCCGCCGGCGGTTTGTGCACTGACTTGGCCCTTTGGCAGGTGTCGCATCTCGAGACGTAATCCGCTACTTCCCCCCGCATCTTGGGCCACCAAAAGTCTCTGGTCACTAGTTCTACAGTCTTTTCTCTGCCAAAGTGCCCGGCAGTGGGGGCGTCGTGTAGCTGCTGCAGCACCCTTGCGCGGAGGTCATTCCCCGGCACGTAGAGTGCTCCCTTGCGGATGAGCAAACCGTCTCTGATCTGGAACTCGTCGTCCTTCACCGTGCCCTTGTGCACCTCCTCCATCTTGGCTAGCGCGAAGGGGTCCTCCTGCAACGCTCGACGTACGGCGTCCAGATCCACGGTCGCCGAGGCGCAAGCCCACGCTTCCGGTGCGAAAATGTGCTTGGCTGCCGATGGTGCCTCCTCCTCGAGGTATTGCGGCTTTCTGGACAAGGCATCCGCCATGATGTTGTTGTCACCCGGGATGTACTCTATCTTGAAGTCGAAGTCCGCGAAGAACTCTGCCCATCTAATGTGCCTCTGATTCAGGAACCTCGCCGTGCGCCAGTACTCTAGATTCTTGTGGTCCGTGCGGACCTGCACTGTGTGTCTGGCTCCGATAAGGAAGTGCCGCCACGCTTTGAACGCTGCATGGATGGCTAGCAACTCCCTGTCCCAGATGGTGTAATTCTGCTCCGACTTGCTGAGCTTCCTTGAGTAGAAGGCGCACGGCCTCCAGTCCCCCTGCTGGTCTTGTTGCAACAGTACAGCTCCCACGGCTCTGTCTGAGGCGTCCGTCTCAACCCTCATCGGTCTGCTGGGATTCACATGCAGCAGCTGCTCCTCGGAAGCGAAGAGACGCTTGAGTTTCTGAAAGGACTGCTCCGCTTCCTCCGTCCAGATAAACTTCTTCTTCTTGGAGCTGAGCGTGTCGGTGATGGCCGCCGTTTGCATAGCGAACCCCTTGATGAACTTGCGATAAAAGTTGGCAAAGCCGACAAACCGCTGGACTTCCTTCCTATTGCGCGGGCTTTTCCAGTCCAATACTGAGCGAACCTTGGCGCTGTCCATGGCGAGCCCCTTGTCCGACAGTTTATAGCCCAGGAAATCCACCTCCGTCACGTCGAACTGGCACTTCTCCAGCTTGGCGTACAGCCTGTGCTCCTTTAGTCTCCGCAGAACTTCCCTGACATCCTTCTCGTGCGCTTCTCGCGACTCAGAAAATATCAGGATGTCGTCCAGGAAGCATACGCATTTCTTGTAAAGGAGTCCCGCCAACACGTGATGCATAAAGGCTTGAAAACAGTGAGAGCCATTTTGTAATCCGAAGGGCATAACTCTGTATTCGTAGGTGCCCAGTGGTGTGAACATGGCCGTCTTCCACTCGTCGCCCTCCCGCACACGAATCAGGTTGTACGCGCCTCGCAGATCCAACTTGGTGAAAACGCGTCCTTTCCTTACCGTCGCGAGCAGGTCGTCTATTTTGGGCATGGGGAAGGACGAGGGCTTGGTTTTCGAGTTCAAAATTCGAAAGTCAACTACAAGCCTCTTCTGGGGCGTGTCTCGCTTCTTCACAAAGAATACTGGGCTGCCCCCTACAGCTTTCGACTCCCGAATGAACCCGCGCTTCAAATTGTGGTCTATGAACTCCCTAAGTTCCTGCAGTTCGTCCTCAGACATGGAATACAGTTTCCCTGTTGGCAGCGTTGCCCCCGGCAGGAGATCAATCTTGCAGTCATAGGGTCTGTGGGGGGGCAGTTTGTCCGCCTCCTTCTCGCAGAAGACCTCCAAAAACTCCTTGTACTTGTTGGGCACCGCTTGCACCATGCCTAGGTGTAGCTGCGGTGCATCCTCTCGCCCCTCTCCTTCCTGGCAGGTCTGGATGCAGTGCGCTGCGCAGTAGGAAGAGCAGAAGGTCAATTGCCGCTGGTACCACGCTAATGCCGGGCTGTGCCTATCCAGCCAACTCATGCCCAACACTATGGGCGTGTCCGACAATTGGGTGACGTTGAAGCTGATGACTTCTCGGTGATTCCCAATTTGCATCACCATAGGTGGTGTCTGCTGCACCACCTGCCCCCCTAGCAGTTCCCTGCCATCCACTGTGACCACGTTCAGGGGCAGTGTGGCTGGCAGTAGCGCTATGTTGTGTTGTTGAAGGAATTCCAGTGCGATAAAGTCCGCATTACTGCCAGAGTCAATCGTAATCGGCACTTCTAAAGTGAGACCACTGGGCAGCTGGAGCGATGCGGTGAGCTGCACCACTGGTTTGGGCGGGAGGGGATCCGTGGGCTTCAAAATCTCTGGGGACTTCTTCACTGACTCGCCTGGCTGGCCCCCAGTGCTTCCGTTTTCCTGCCGTGGTTCACTTTGCTGAGTTGCTCCCATTACTGTCATTGAAGCTGCAGTGTGCTTGTGGAGCCTCTGGGGACACTCTTTCGCCATGTGCTTCGAACTGTCACAGATGTAACACTTCCTGTTCCCTCTAGGCTGCTTTGTTTTGACTGCTCCCGGTGTTAAGGCTCTGGTGGCTGATTGAGCTCTAGCACCGCCGGTCTCCATTGGCTCCTCCCCCCCTGCTTGCGGAGGCGTTGATTGCGCACGCGCGACATCCCTGGGCAAGAGGGAGGGCACTCTGGCTGGTGTGCGTCCCCAACGCCCTTCTCCTCTGTCCCAAGGGCGGTCCTCCAGCCTCACCCCCACTGCAAGCGATCTGTCCACCACTTCCTGGGTGCTTTTGGGTCTCTCCCCCCGCGCTATCTCATCCTTGATTTGGGGGTTCAATCCTTCCCAATAAAGATCTCTAACGGGGGGGGAATCCTTGTCCCACCCCAAGGCATTGACCAATGCAAAAAAGCGGGAGTGATACTGCCTCACGCTGGCTTTCCCTTGTCTCAGTTCAAATATGTCCTTACGGGCAATGTCAATGTCTATTTTCGATAGAAAGCAAGAATCCATCGCTTTAATGAATGCAGCTGAACTCTGGAGCGCTGGGTCCATATCTCTCCACAGATTGCGCAGACATGCTTTCGCCTCTCCATGCAAATGAGACAAGATAAACCCCACTTTTTCTTGCTCATCTCTAAACTCTTTCTCCAGCAGTTTCAGCGCAAACTGCACGTCTGCTCGGAAATTGGGGTACTGCTGCAAATTCCCATCAAAGTGAGATACAATGCTGCCTCCAGTCCTTCCCAACCCTATTCCCTCGGATCTGGAACCCGTTTGTGCCTGCTTAGTAAGCACTTCCAACCTGGCTTGGAGATCTCGGCATGCAGCAGCCGCTTCATCCTCTCTTTTCCTGGAGGCGATTATCTCTGCGCTGAGCTGCGTTACCGCTTCTCGCAGGGAAGCAATTTGCTCTTCAGTAGACATGTCGCTTGACTTTTGTGAGCTCCAAAGGCACCAGTCCTCTTTCCTCCCTGCTTCGCTCCCCACACGCCGCTTGAGTCAAAGAGAACTGATGAAAACCTTTGTCAGATGGGACTTACTGTCAGAGACTGCCTCTAGGTCCCGGTTCACAAAGGACCAACGCTAGCCGGTAGAACGGAATAAAGTCTTTATTGAAGTATAGTTTCCATTTCCACATCTTAGCGTGCGTCTCTACGTCTATTCCCTAGATCGGCGGGCTTTAGGACCTGGCTCCCTTTCCGGGCTGCTCATTGCGCCTCCCTCTGGTACATTTGAACTTGGCGCGCGCGCGCTGTCTCCGACCCTCCTCTCTACCGTTTCCTCGCTCTCTGACGCAGGCGTGGCTGCTGCCGGAGAGCTGCCTGTCGCTGGTGCCTGGAACTCCTCCCCCCTGCTGCTCTCTGGTGGAGTAGCTGGTCCGGATTTCCAGCTGCTGCTCTCTGAATCCCCTCTGGTCCCTTCTTCCTGGGGTGCCCCTCTTGGTAACCCCCCAGCTCTGCCCACGGGAGCCCCTTTCTGTGAATCCTCCGATTCGCTGGACAGACTTAGAGATCTCGGACGGCTATCATCGCTAACCTCTCCTTCCGATTCCTCGCCATCCGTTCCCTCTGCTCCTGAACCCCTGACAGGAGGTACCATATGCTGTGAGACTGTCGGCCAGGGGTCTCTCTCGCTGCTCTACCAGGAGCTCCAGGCAGCTGAAGGGGAGATTGTTTGCGACTCCTCTCTAGTATGCTATAATTTGTGTTTTATATGCCTGCTGCTATCTGTTAACCTTATGCAAATAAAGCATTGCTTATTCTTCATCCACTCGCGTGCTTACTGGCTCCAAATCCAGAAATAACCCTGCCCTTGGCAGAACATATACAGTGCTTTTTTTCTGACGGGGACGCAGGGGAATGCATACTCCTAAAACATTTTGTGAATGTACTTTTGTCCATTTACTGTATTTATTTTTCCCGGTTTGAACTATAAAATGGTGATTTTCTTGAGTCAAAATGAGAGTACCCCCAATCATTTTCTTTAGAAAAGAAGCACTGCATATATACACACACATATACATATATCCATTTTATTTTTATATATTTACAAACGGACACCTATACCTAGGTATGTATATTCTTGTATATAAACTTCCGCGGCCCACCCACACCATCCCACCGCCAAGGGGCACGAGAGGAAGGCCACTGGGGGAGAAAGGCAGGTGAGGACGAGGCGGGGGGCAGGGCTGCCCCCTGGGGAGAGCGGGGTCGAGAGAGAGTGGGTGGGAGAAAGAGAGAGGGCCAGCCTGGCTTGGCACGCCTCTGCTGGCCCAACGTCGCACAGCCTCTTCCGCCCGTTTCCCTCCCCTTCCTGTGCTCATGCCTCTCCTCCCGTGGCACCTCCTTCCGGTAATCCTACCCTCGCCCAACATGGCGGCAGCACAGCCTCTTCCGCCCGTTTCCCTCCCCTTCCTGTGCTCATGCCTCTCCTCCGGTGACACCTTCTTCCGGTACCCCTGCCCTCGCCCAATATGGCGGCAGCACAGCCTCTTCCGCCCTTCCGAGCTAGGAGTGCAGAAAAAGGTGAAACTGCCATGAAAAGGAGAGGAGGAGTGAGTGTGAGTGAGTGAGTGAGTGAGACAGGGAGCATCCTAGAAGAGATGGAAGGGGAACCCAAGGGTCATCTAGTCCAACCCTCTGCAAAGAAGCTCAGAGCTACAATTCCCAGGTCTTCTTTGGGAATTCTATGGGAAGTAAGAGTTTCTACATTCATGAGCATTCACTTAGAGTGCGCTCATGTTTTTACCTTTTATTGAAAGCGGCCACAAGTGACTTGGGTGGAGTATAAATAATAAAATTATATTGCTCCTGCTGCTGTTCTTCTCTTAGCCTAACTCAAATCCAACCCAATACCAAACCTTAACCCTAATGCTCACCCTAACTCAAATCTAATCCTCACTCTAACCCTAACCTTAACCCAAACCTAAGCCTCAGTCTAAACCTAAGCCTAATTTAACCCTAACCCTAAGTAATAAAATTATATTTCTCCTGCTGCTGTTCTTCTCTTACCGTAACTCAACCCCAACTCTAACTCTAACTCCTAATCCTAATCCAACTCAAACCCAACTCTCACTGTAACTCTAACCTTTACCCAAACCTAATCCTAAACACTTTGCTTCTTTTTGTGGTGTTTTGTGTTATTGCTTCATTTCGTAGGTCATGAGACTTTCTTTGTTTCTTGTGGTGTTGGTTCATTTAGCAGTTTTTTAATTGGCTTTTGTGTTTCTTTTGGTATTGCATCATCTTCATAGGTTGTTTGGATTTCTGATTAATTTGCTTTGGATTTCTGGTAGCTCTGCTTCTTTATGATTTGTTTCTGTGTTTCTGGTGTTTTGGCTTGGTTATGTCATAAAATTGAAGAAATACCACCAGAAGCACAAAAACCAAGAAATATGAGGCAAAACCAGGAGACATGAAAACCAAGCCAAATCAATGGAAAAGAAACAATCTCACCCCAAACCGCAGAACCATTCAAAGTCAAAGAAGCAAAACAATTAAATGCAAAAAACAAGCAAAACCACCCCAAATTAAACAAATCAGCAGAAAACAAAGAAGAAGCAGTAAAGCCACCAATTACAAAGCAATGCCACAAGAAACTGGAAACCAGTTTTTAAAAAGCAAAACCAGAAACTCAACAAGCATGCAATTTATGGGAGTCCAAAAGCACTTCAAGCAACAGAAATTAACCAACATAGCATACTAGTTTTCACTTAGTCTTGGGTTTCTGGTGAATGTGCTTTGTTTGCAGCTGGCTTCATTTGTTTTCCATTGGTTTAGCTTGTTTTTTGGACTTTTGCTTTATTGCTTCTTTTGAGAAGTTTTCTTGTTTTTGCATTCTGGTGGTAATACTTTTGAATGCTTTGGGGGTTTCTGGTGAATCTGCTTTGTTTGGGATTGGTTGGCTTCTTTGTCAGTTTCCATTGATGTTGCTTTTACATGGTTCTTCTGCTTCTTTTCAGTAGGTTTTTGTGTTTTTAGTGGTTGACTTCATTGTTGGAATGGTCATTAGACATTTCTGGTGGTTTTGCTTCATTTCTGGTGGTTTTCCTTTTTTTCTTGGGTTTATCAGATCTCATACAAATTAATATTCTCAAAGGTGCAAAACCCAAAAAACCTAGAAATGAAGCAAACTCACCATAAATCCAGCACCCAATCTGTTATGTACTAACCTTGGATCCTAGAATGCAACAACTGATTGGTCTTTTCCTGCAGGCCAATCAGGCTCCAAGAGGGAAGCAGAGTTAGCCAGTCAGACGGGACTCATTCTGTAAATAATGTATATAAAAGCCTGAGGTTGGGGGGGGGGCAATAAAGAGCATGAAATACATACAAGACTCTGAGTATATTTCACAATCGTAATTTATATAAAAGAATCCATGAAACGAAAACCACCTGTCAGGGAATCAGGAGCAGGAGCACTGGGGAGAGAGGATTGGGAGAGCGAAGGGGAAGAATCCGAGGGCAGCGTAGGGGAGTATGACAGTGGCCCGAGAGATTCCATGAGCTTCTCCAGCGAATCAGAAGATTCCCAGAAGGGGGCGCCGATGGTCAGGGCAAGGGGGGTCCCAGGGGGGACGCACCAGAAACAAGGAGCCAGAGGGGAACCCCAAAGCAGCAGTGGAGGATCGGGACCAGTTTCCCCACCAGAGCGTAGTGGGGGGGAAGAGGCACATGTGTCAGGGGCAGTGTCTCCTCCAGAGAGGGAGTCAGGGCTGACCACGCCTCCAACGGAGGGGAGGTCAGTTGCAGCTAGCCCCCCCGAAGGGGGAAGCAGTGACAGCAGCAGTGGAATGGTCAGGAGGAAAGCTGCTGGCTGGGCGCGCGCGCCAAGTTCAAATGTGCAGGCGCGCGGAACAGCAGGAGACCCGGATGGGGAACCAGCTCCTAAAGCCCGCTGGAGGGAGGGAGAAGGCTCAGGGGAATCAGCGGGAGAAGAGGCTAGAAAGGGCGGAACCCGGGCGGGCAGGCGGACCCAGAGGAGGAAGGAGCAGCGGAGAAGGTGGAGCAAGGCTAGAATCTTAAATTGGTGTCAAGGGGGAGGAGACTCAGACAGAGCATCAGTGGTCTGACACTTGAGACGTGGAGCTGCGCGCTGCGGCTCTGGAAGTGAAACTGAACTTCAGTAAAGACTTTTATACTTAACAACGAAGCAGCGTTGGTCCTTTGTGAGCTGGGACCTAGGGTAGCTCTGACAATTATATTTAAAAACCACCATTTAAGGTGCAGCAAATTAAAAGCACTTAAAACATTTAAAACCATTTTTGTCACTTGCTGCAAGGAGCTGCTCAGGCCTATTAAGCTGTGGCGGTGAGTGCAGGCCCTGCCCCCTAGGCCCGATGGAGTTGGCAGGAGGGGGAGCGGTCTACCCAGCACCCACCAGAGCAGCAGCAGCAGTCATACAGGATTTTACTTTTTTGATGTGGAAACAGCATTTGACCATTTAGAATAGGATCTGTTGTACAATATTTTAATGGCATGATATCCCAGAATGGAAATGGATTTGGCAAAATCTTCTACAGCAAACTATTGGCAGTAGTTTGAAAGAAATCATTTATGAGTTTACTGTCTGGTGGTATTTAACACCCATGAAGATCAAATAATATCTGTAGGGGTTCTAACAATTTATGTTGGAGATATAAAGGAAACCAAGGTGATATGTGACATATTTTGGTCTTTGTTCCCAAAAAGCTTCTTCTGATCTAATATAATAAGAGAAAATGAAGTCCCAACTGGATATGATTTAGCTGTAGAGTCATTAAGTAACACTATTTGAGTCTGTTAAAAGATCTTGTATTAGAGAAAGAGCGATGGTAATACATCAGTTAACCATGTTGGTGGCAAGAAAGAAAAATAAGTATAAAAAGGGAGAATTCCTAGATGCCAAGATCCAAGTTGGGGGCAAGTGCTCTTTGGTAAGTCCAACCTCTGCAAACCCTGTTCTTGAAGGCAAAAATAGAAAAAGAAAATCTATGTATTGTTGATGCTTTAGCCTGAATGCCGCAAAGACACATTTGAACTTCAAAATGTTTTGTTTGTCTCTGCCCCCACTTGCCCCATAACACACATATAATAGTAGTTTTCTGAACAGCTTGAACATTATATTTAAAAAGAATTCAGAGAAAAGGAAACTCAGTCTTGTTTTGGAAAATAAATAATAAGTAGTCATGGAATAAGTGAGGAACTGTACGGTTCATTTTCCTGCATGTGCAAAAATAAAGCCAGTGTGAACAAATAAATGAATACAATAAAAATGGCGACTAGACATTCTTTTTTGGCACCCACAACCCAGGTTCCAGGAACCACATGGCTCCTACCTTTTCTATTCCAGTTTCTAACACTGCTCTTAGCCTGTACATTAGAGCCTAATGGCTAGAGCAACCCAGAGACATGGAATGCTGGCAGAAGCCATGTGTAATTCTGCAGGTGTGGTGTTGCTGACTCCCCTAGGAGGCTGCATAGGACAGGACAAAGATCTAAAAACAAGGAGGTCACCTTGAAGTTAAGGCACAGCTGTAGCTCTGACATCACTAACTTCCCACAGTCCTTTTATCACTCTGCAGCATTCCTATTCGGCAGTTGCTAACTTTTGAGCTTGTGTGGGTTGCTATCCCTGGAACAGCACTTTACTCTAAAGGTGATCACAATTAGCACCATGCCATAAAAGGCCCCACCTGCAGCCTTCTGCAGATCAAAGTGTTTTAAATGCACAGGAGCAAGCCAGGTCATTTTTACTCAATGGTCATTTTGGCAATCCTGGTAACAATGTGTAGCGTATTATTTGTATATAAAAAAAATGCTTTCATCTATTCGGTATGGAAAGAGGAAATATAACACGAAGCATAGGTTAAATATGAGTAGCGTTACAGCCGTTCAAAAATATGATATTACTGGCAGTGGCAATATTTGTGCTGTGATATCAGCTTTCTACACTATCTTTTTCAATTTTTGCTGCTGCTGTTGGGTTTGCGTGTGTGTGAGAGAGAGAGTTTGGTTGTCTTTAGGCACAATGCTTTGATTTGGCAGAAACTCTGGTTTTGCTGGGCAATACTCCAGGGATCTACTTCCTCTGCTGCTGGCTGGAGCGGTGGAACAGCCAAAATAGGGATGAGAGGATGGTGGAGAGAGGAGCACACATTCCTGTATGCCTGCAAACCAGTCATACCTTGAGGACACTCTACACTAGGCCCAGAGCTCGCATGTTTATAACATCTCCATGACAGAGCAGAGGATAACACCATTCATCATCATCATCATCATTTTATTGTATGCTTGGTGTTATCTTCCTGAACTCACTCACAGATTTCTTTTTTCTTTTCTTTTTCTTTTTTTTGGGGGTGTCTTAATTCTTTTCTCTAAAAAGAATTTTTGTTTGAGATTCCCAAAATAGAAAATTTGCTCTAGGTCTAATCTAGTAATTTCACACTGCAGGATATTACATCTTGATCCTTCCATGGATTCTTTTTATCCAAACCTCTATGGGCAGTTTAGCAGCTTAATTGTGTGATAAAATGAATTTCTGCTGTAATTGATGCATTTTAGTGAATTCTGGCTGGTGTTCCAGCTGAAGATTTTGTAGTGATGGTAACTCGCTATGCTGGATGATTTGAAACTGTATTTTTATTGCTTCTTTTATTTGTTTATATTTGTTCCCTTCCTGCTCTGCCTTTCACGCTTCTAGTCCTCTCCACTCCTTTCAATTGCCTCCTGCCACCCTTCACTTCTGGTCCATCCTGCCCACCTGGTGGACAGACCTCGGAGCAGCCACTGCATCTGCCATTCACAGTCCCTGCTCCTTGGATTCTTCACAGACACGCAGTGAGGTTTGTGGGCCACTGTTTAGGACCCGCAGTACTAAACAATTATTGTGATGGAGGCCTTATCTGAGAAGCTACTTAAAGCACATTTCAAGGAACGCTTGCTCTGTCGGGCTATGTAGTGTGCAGAAAAGAAACTGCAGTCCCAGGTTGTAAGCATAGCTTCCAGCTCAGGTGAACTCTTTTACTCAACAAATAGGCGTATGAGAATGGTCTGTTGGATGTTGGGTGCCATAGAAGCTCAGTCAGGCAATTAAGCTCACCACACGAAACAGCCATTCAGCAGAGTTGTATTTACTAGGCCAACTCCAACATACGTCATTATATACACACACTTTACAGATGTTACGAGTAGTCTCCTCTCTCTCTCTGAGCTCAGAGCAGGTTCTTTGCTTCAAAGTCCTTGCTGTGTCCATAGCCAAATGCTAAGTTCAGTTGCTTCAGAGTCCTGCAATTCTTTTAAAGATGACTCTACTTGGCATGAATATATCTTAACCATGGTGCATCAGAGGAGCTAGGTGGGTTAAACAAGACTGCCATGCAATCATTTACAAGTGAATTCCTGGACACATGTTAGTCTAATTGCCACTCTCCATTCTATTGAGGCTTCAATCTTTATTACCTCTTAACTGAACTGCTATCCGCCCCCCCACTCCTTTCTCTCTCACTCATCTCTGCTGGCACTATATTTCTGGCTGTGATTCAAGTCCAGCTATATGGGGAGGCAAAATCCATGCATTTGTAGCCTACAATGTCTGACTGTGTAAACAGAATGGATCCAATCAAGAAAACACTGGCTCCCTTTTGGCTTTGGCAGATGCATGCTGAAATTCTGGATGTAATAAATTCTGGATGTAATAAAGGAAACCCCAGTTCAAGTAGGGATGACCACAAAGCAGCTGTTTCAGGCTGATGCTGAGGAGTGTCACCAGGGGACAACACATTGTCCGTTATTTGATGCTGATGATTTCACCGTCAGGCCGGGGAAGAAATGCTTGTGGGGTTTTCTTCCTTAGGTGCTACAATAACTTTACCCATCTTGGTACTTTTTACCTTGGGGGAAGGGCAGGCACCTGTGATGGACAGCAGAGTCAGACTAGAGTCTGTGGCTATAGTATTGCGTTTAAGCCCAAGACATCTTAAAGTTAGAGTAAACAAGTTAACCTCTACCTGAAAGAACACATTTCCTGACCCACTTTGTTTCATAAACCTATTTTGTTCAATAAACTTTTCTTGTTTGTTTGTTCAACTCCTGCCTGAGTGTCATGATGCTGTCAGCGGCTCCCAGCTGGTTGTCCAGGAATGTATAAAGACAAGGGAAAGTTTCATACCATCATTTCTTAATTATAATAATAATAATTATTATTAATTTCAATCTTAACAGTGAGAGGCTATAGAACCCAGCCTCTTGGATAATGGTGTTACAGTATTTTCCAACTTTCTCCCTCATCTGCCACTGAGCTGTGACCTCCCACAAACCACTGTTGTAAATCTATACTGTCTCCACCATTCCTCCTCTGCCCAGTCCCTGATACAGACTCTAAATCATTGCGTTTTCCCTCACACAAGTCCCCCCGCTACATAATCTGTGGTAAATTGTAGAAATTTGTGGAATTGGTGTGCCGTGAGGTGGGTGCACTACATTTTATAGTGGGCAGTTAGAGGAGTGGATCCGCCACATTATTAATTGGTGGTATTACGTGGTGGGCCCCCTATAGCACCATTTACTGCTCTGTCTCGAGGCACAACCCAGGTTTTTATCAGTTTGTAAAATGTCAACAAATACACTAGGAATCAGAGAACTTTCTGTCAGCACTAGGCTGTTGGATGCAGGACTCCGAGGTGACCCAGAAAATTAGAATGTTGGGAAGAAGCTTAGAAAAGAACTTTTCTCCCCGGCATGCTGGTTTTTGACATAGAGGGAAGTGGTGTTAACAAGATGGAGGATTCAGTCATGAGATTCTGCCTGCAGTCTGAGGCCAGGAGCCCAGAAACAGGCCCAGCACCCCAGTGAGAACTAGGCCTCAAGTTGTAGGCATTGCAAGAACATGCTATCAAGTAGTAAAAGCCTCCTGCAGAACAAGGTTTGTTACCGGAAACTGGGCCCTCCTCTTTCCCCAGCCTGTGCTTATGATAAGAGACTCATGCTTCCTAGCTTGTGCAGTGATAAAACTTCTATTCTTTATTGCCTCCTCACCCCTTTTTGGTCCTCAACCTTCATTAAAACAAACAGTTGACTTGGCTCTTTATAAATTAGCATAAGGAACTGGGCACAGCAGGGCGAGGGAGGAAACAACTCTTTTATGTTTTGTCAGAACAAAAAGCAGAGTGATGGTCACCGTGAACAAGAAGATCTTTGCCATTTGAGAGGCCTTTGGAGCAGCGTGTAATTAAAGGGGTGATTGCAGATGGATGGTGCATTGATAGCACGCTGCAAAATGGAAATGTTAAGTTGTGGGTTGACATAGCAGATGACACAGCGATTTCTCCAAAGCAGCTCTTTATTTTATAAGCTGGAACAGAACTAAGCTGAGGAGCTCAGTCAGCCTGCTTATATAGAGCTCCAGAACAATGTAACTGTTGCCATTTTCTAAAACTATCCAATCACTGAACGTCACTTTTTGATCCTTCATTTGCATACAAAACTATCTAATCACTGAACGTCACTTTTTGATCCTTCATTTGCATAACTATCTACAGTATCCCCCTGCTGGCCCAGGGTGAGAACTTCAGTACATAACACCCCTCCCCACTGAGATAAGGCGTTAGTTACAATCGTAATGGTTTCCTTATATACAGCACTTCACGTAATGGTTCAATTAGGCACAAAAGCATATCGGTTACATTTCCCATACTTAGACCAACAGTGATACATGTCCAACAACATAGTCCTTTAAATAAGTTGGGCGCTTAGAAACTCTGCCAGACCGCCGGGGACTGGTAGCCAAGTCCGGGGGCCACATAATTCTTGCTGAGGCTGTGGTGACCCTAGGTGGCGTTGAAACCAAATCCCCTGGATCCGCTGCTGTGGGTAGAGCCTCCGCAAGTGGAGTGGTCTGAGCCTGTGGTAAGTCTGGCAGACCCTCTGAAGCGGCTTGGTTCGGCTCCACGCTGGCAGTTTGCGAGGGAGGTGTAGGTGGAGCCTCGCCATCTGTAAGTGTCTCTTCTGGAGCCACGAGCGCAGTTGGGGGCACCACGGTAGTGTCCAAGTCCCCAACCCTGCGCCTAAGCTGGTCTATGTGCCGGCGCCACAAGCGCCCGTCTTCGAGTGCCACCTGGTACGAGCAAGGTCCAGTGACTCCCACTACTGTGGCTGGCACCCAAGGAATGTCCCCCACATAGTTCCGGGCAAAGACCTGGTTTCCTGGAACAAATGACCGTGGCGCGTTGGCACAGCCTGGGGGTTCGGCCATGGCAAAGTCTGGGTGCAACTGGTCGAGCAGTGACCTGAGGCGGCGGCCCATAAGCAGTTCAGCAGGACTCCGCCCTGGGGCCGCATGAGGGGTGATGTGTTGCACGAACAAGTATTCGGCGACCCGCTTGTGCCAGTCTCGCCAGTGCCTCTTTTGCCGAGCGCACCATTCTCTCTGCTTGCCGGGATGGATGAAATGGTGCCGTTAGGGCATGGCGGATGCCCAGTCCCAAAAGTGCCTCAAAAGTGGCACTCAAAAGTGCCTGACGTGAACTGCGGTCCGTTGTCGGAGACAAGGACATCAGGACACCCATGCGTCGCAAACAGGCCTCACAGCACCCGGATGACGGCCTCGGTAGTGGGAGAGAGCATCAGGGCCACCGCCAGCCATTTGGAATAGGTGTCCACCACTACCATAAAGGTCCGTCCGTGAAAGGGGCTGGCCAGATCGATGTGTACCCTCGACCAGGGTGTCTTTGGCGTCTCCCAGGTGTGTCCCTTAGCTGCCGGTGTTAAGTTGTGGGTTGACATAGCAGACGACACCGTGATTTCTCCAAAGCAGCTCTTTATTTTGTAAGCTGGAACAGAACTAAGCTGAGGAGCTCAGTCAGCCTGCTTATACAGAGCTCCAGAACAATGTAACTGTTGCCATTTTCTAAAACTATCCAATCACTGAACGTCACTTTTTGATCCTTCATTTGCATACAAAACTATCCAATCACTGAACGTCACTTTTCAATCCTTCATTTGCATAACTATCTACAGTATCCCCCTGCTGGCCCAGGGTGAGAACTTCAGTACATAACAGGAAATATGACAATTAACAAACATTTAGCATGCATTCAATCCTGGTTTGTTTCTCAGCTAATTTCTTCCATTGTATGAGAGGCTATGGACGCTGCAGAAAGTGTGGTTCAAGTACCTGCAGCTGTTGAGGTAAATGAACATTCAAGTCAGAGTGGGGCTCCCTGCTTTTTTCCTTCCTGTGCAGGAAGAGAGCTGGCACAAGCAGAATGAATACCAAGGAAACATCTTGGTTTAAGTTTGATGTATGTGACACATGCAAAAGCTATATTAAAGGGACTGCAAAACACTGTAAAGTCCCCTGTACGTTAATTATGGAAATCACAGACAAGGAAGGCAATGGCTAAGGTTTCTGTGTAAGAATTTAGAGATTTAGGTAGAATTTCCTGGTTCCACTGGCACTGCCCACATTTATAGCCCAATCCTTTATTTGAGGGCTCCTCTACTTGACCTGCTTATTTGGCATTCATCCATATTTAGTTGCAGGAAGTTTACGTGGTAGCTTACGTTCAGTCTTTATTGAACACTCGTTCTGATTTATTTCTGAGCCACTTCTATGACAATTATCATTCATCTTGATTTGGTTGCGTGGTGTTTCCACAAAATCATTTGTTCATCCCACACATATCATTGCATTTCTTCATCACTTTTCAAACCAAAAAAAGTCTGTTGTTTTTTAAGTGGATTTGTTGGACAAGGGCAAAAGAGAGCTTTAACCTGCTTTAATTGTGCAGACCTAGAATTCTGGTGTGCACTTGAATAATTCCTCCTGCAAAACATTGACAGTTTGGAGGCAGTCTGGAGGCTTTGTGTGTGCAAAAAAAACCAGAAAATCTAACATGTCAGGGAGAAGGGTTCTAGTTCATCCCTCACCTGCTAGTTTCCTATGGAAGAATATTTATTTGTATGGTGCAGGATGCAGTCTGAAATGCTATAGCCCAGATGTAAGTTTATTGCCACAGTGTGAATAAGGCGTCAATTGACCAGGGCCTGCTCTCAAGTCCTTATAGGATTGCAGTAATAACAGGTAGCAGTTACACAGGCAATGCTCTTGGCCTATTTGTGCCATTCTTTATCAGAGCAGGAGGAGTAAGGGCCAATAAAGGGATGAAAGGCAGTGGGGAAGGAAGCAGAATTGGAATAAATATGCATGGTCCCACTGACAGATACTGAATAGCATTATATTGCCATTCCTCATATTCCAAAAACACTTTGCAAAGGCAAAACCTCTGCCAGACATTCTGCTAGATGTGGCTGTGTCCTGTTCTGTACTGTGGCCTCTACACATTTTTGCAGCACAAGTAACAATACAACAACCATTTGTTGGTGTAATGGGACCTTCTGTGTGAAAAAGCTGCTTTGCAAGTTACCAAAGGAGACTTTCTCCCTGAGCCCCCTGACATAACACAGGATCATTGTGAGGTTGTCCTGGTTGACCTGAAGGAGGTGAGGACAGGTGACCCCACCTAGGCCTGTCCAGGAGGTGAGGACAGGTGACCCCACCTAGGCCTGTCCAAAATTCCCTTTCTCTCTTCCAAAAATCCACAGCTAAAGTTTTTCTCTGCTTTCTCACAAGATGCATAGGCAAAATGTTACTTTTATCAGTACGAGAAGGCTTCAAAAAGCTAATGAATAGGCTCTGTCAAAGCAAGCCTGAGAACTGACTCTTATCTCATTCGGTTGTAACACATCTTGAACATGCTGAACCGCAAGGCTTCTCGACCCCGCTTGGCTTCTCATCCCCTTTTCCTGGGAAGGGTGCCAAGAGTCCAAAAGAGTCCCAAGACAGGAGCTTTCTGTTCATGCTCAGGAAACTCAACATGGGGCAGGACTCTTGAGGAGGAGGAGAAAGCGGAGGGAACTGGAGGGGAATATATGCTCTGTGCAAATGGCTGTGAACTCGTGCTTGTTTGTGAATCTATCAACAAGCTGAAAAGGATTTACTCCATGACTTTATACTTTCCTTAATGGTAAATATTAAGTAGGGTAGACAAATTGCAACATTGAGCTATTGTAGTTCCCATGCCAATATTGTGTTGTTTAGTCGTGTACGACTCTTCGTGACCCCATGGATCAGAGCACGCCAGGCACTCCTGTCTTTCACCATTTAAAATTCCTTCTTGCTCCCTGTCAGTGGAGGCTTGTCCTTAAGGGGGACTGGGGCACTGCTCCACCAAGCTCAATTGTTTCTCGGCTGTCCTCCAACAGCCTGCTTCTTTCTTACATCCTCTCTAGGGTTGGCATGAGCAGTGAGCTCTTTCCTCCTCAGTCTCAGGGCTGCCTTTGCAGAACTCAACGAGGGGGAAGGGGCATTCCCCACATGTCCAGGGGAGGAGAGGGGCAGGGAAGCTTGAGTGTGCCAGGTCAGACGTGACCCGGAGGCGGAGCTGCTGCTGTGACTGGGAGTGAGGTGCACTGCGGCCACCCACCCTCCTGCTCTCTTCCCCAGGACAGGCCTAACCTAAGGACAGAGCTGTGGCCAGCAGAAGCACAGCAGCTTAGGTCAGCTCCTTTTCACGTGGAGCCAGGCACCAATGAGGGAGCCTGCTGTGGGGGCACCTGTTTGTGCCCCCTGCCACAAATTTGTGCCCCCACGGCCCACACATGCTACACTTCTGGGTGGGGACAAAACCAGAGTTACTGTAGTTGGCTTAATCCATGGGCGTAGCCAGGATTTTTGTTAGTGGGGGCAGGCCTTTTGTTAGGGGGTCAGAACCTCAGTTAGCTATGTATTTTTATTTATTTTTATTTATTTGGCCCCCCCTTGGCCACATCCATGGCTCCATCTATCATAACATTTTGGAAATGCCCTGACCCACCCACCCTAACACTGATGTTGATTTTCTGAGATATCAGGCGCTCAAGCACAAGTCATACATAAAGAATCGCTGCTGTTTCTTTTTGTGTAGCCTGTTTAGACTGGAAATTTGCCTCAGTTTTTTATTCTCTAAGGAAGGATCTGTAAACTGCAGGATAATGTAGTAGCTCACAGCATGGCAGGATGATCCCAAGAAGCTCAGTTAGTTGGGGACATGGGCTTAGCCAGGGGGTGAAGCGGCCACCCCTAAATCAAGTAAATAAATAAAAATACAGAGAGTCTGATATTCCAGATGCAATCACACTTCTTCCTTAGAGCAGCCTCCTATTCATTTATTTCTTGTTGAAAGATAAAGAAGTGTTTTGCAGAAACTAGCAACAACAATCAAGACGACACATGTAGTTCATAGTAACTGTCTTTCAGGGCAGTTTGTCTAGTAACAAAAGCAAGTGTTGCTATGAACACTGACTAGTCACTAGAACAAAAAAAATTTTTTCCTTCCAGTAGCACCTTAAAGACCAACTAAGTTAGTTCTTGGTATGAGCTTTCGTGTGCATGCACACTTCTTCAGATACCTGCATGCACACGAAAGCTCATACCAAGAACTAACTTAGTTGGTCTTTAAGGTGCTACTGGAAGGAAAAAAATTTTTTTTTTTTGTTTTATCTGTAACTAGTCACTAGAATAATAAGATGAAAGCTGGAGGTGGGGTTCGGGGTGGGGTTAGTCTTTCTTTATACAAACATGTAAGTATGGATGCCAAGAAGAAGAAGAAGTAAGACAAGCGTTTCTGTGGGGGAGGGAGTTTATTGACTGCTCAGATATAAGACTCACAACATCATTTTATAACCAAAGAAAGTGCCTTTATGTGACCATTAAAACAAATCAACTGAAATTACCGTATTTTTCGCTCTATAAGACGCACCAGACCACAAGACGCACCTAGTGTTTGGAGGAGGAAAACAAGAAAAAAAAAATATTCTGAATTTCAGAAGCCAAAACAGCAAGAGGGATCACTGCGCAGTGAAAGCAGCAATCCCTATTGCTGTTCCAGCTTCTGTGATAGCTGCGCAGCCTACATTCGCTCCATAAGACGCACACACATTTCCCCTTACTTTTTAGGAGGGAAAAAGTGAGTCTTATAGAGCAAAAAATACGGTATATCACAGAAAGCCTTTAGCAGAATCATTTCCTGTCCTCGGAATCCAGCTGGAAGTGTATTGCGAGCCAACTGCATAATCAAAAAGGCCAGTAAGTCACTGTGAGACAGAGGAAGCTGTGTTCCTTTTCAAATCTGTCTGTCAACAGTCACACACACCAAGCAAAAGCCACCCATAACAGACGTTTTCCTTGATAAATGGGAGAACTGTCTGATAATCAACAACCATATAATTTTATCCAGTAGTATTAGTTTGATCTGACGGAAACTGCACATTTCCCGAGAAGCACTGAAAGAATGCTTCATTTAACTACAAACCCCCAAATCTGGGATCCCATCAAAACTGATGTTTGGCAAAAGTTTTGCAGCAAAACCCCCACATTTTGTAACACCCCATAAACAGAGTAATTGATACATCAAACCGGGGTTCATAATTAATATCCAAAACCCAACATTGTCCAATTCACTCCAAACTGGTGCCAAAGTCTGGCAAAAGTTTTGTAGCATTTGCCAGACATTGTAGCATTTTTGTAGCATTTTGCCCGACAAACCAAGTAACTGACAGGGGTCATAAGGTCACCTCAAAACCCAACATCGTCTGATTCACTCCAAATCAAGGCCAAAGTCTGGCAAAATGTTTGCAGTAAAAACCGCATGTTTTGCAGCGCCCCCCAAACCGAGTGGTTCCTAGCACATCAGGAGGAAGAGTCAAGACAACCAAAAGTGGATAAATATAACAACTTGAGGATCGGCAAAACTAGTCAGATTCGACCAATGTAACCAAATCAAATTAAGTCTGGGCAGGTGTGCTTGTTCACCTCCACCCACAAACACACAAGTGCTCAAACAGAGCTCTTTGCAGATCCTTAAGAATCATGTCAGAACCCAAATCAGAAAGATGCATACCACCAGGTCTATACAACTGTGGGGCACGGAACATAATTCTGCCATGAGGGATATAAGCAGCCACATTTTCAAACACAAACGTCGTTGTAGAATGATTAGCTTTATGTCTTGCCCATCCACCTTCTTAGGAAGGCTGCCCCCACTCCATAAGCACCTCTACAACATTCCAAACCAAACTATGATAAGCTCAGGGATGAGGAAGCACAGCTGATGGAGATATTTAGTGATCTCAACTGAATTTACCTCACCAGATTGTTATCCCCAAGATGGATGACCAGAATATCAGGGTTAGGGCAGGGGATACGTAGGTGGATGTTCAGGGTTAGGGTTAGTGCCTGGGGTTTTTTTCATGCTTTTTAAGCTTCTAATGATATTGCTCCATTTTTATGAGACTGCATAATTCCAAAAAGTAAGCAAACTACCTGAAACGTAGCAAAACTAAGAGAAATGGGAAAACCAAAAGTGAGATACCAGAAACCCAACAAGGAAGGAATTCATGAAAAAGGAAAATTGCCAGACAGAGACTTCAATCAAATCATTACCAAATTCACCAGAATCCCAAAACCAATTGAAAAGAAGCAGAAATGTGAGAAGCAGAAGAAATACCACCAGAAACCCCCAACAAGAGGGGAAAAGTAAATTTCGCAGAAACCCCAAAGCCAGTTAAACCTTAGTTTTGCATGGTGTGGGGGTGATTTCGCTTTTCCCTGAGATGTTTACTGCGTGCGTTTCTTGTGGTTCTATTCAATTGGTTTTCTCATCTTTGGTGGATGTGGTTTGTTTCTGTTGTTTCTGGTTCATTTTTGGGATTATGTTGAATTTGTTTCTTTTGGGGTGGTTTTCGTTTCATGGATTCTTTTATATAAATTACGATTGTGAAATATACTCAGAGTCTTGTATGTATTTCATGCTCTTTATTGCCCCCCCCCCAACCTCAGGCTTTTATATACATTATTTACAGAATGAGTCCCGTCTGACTGGCTAACTCTGCTTCCCTCTTGGAGCCTGATTGGCCTGCAGGAAAAGACCAATCAGTTGTTGCATTCTAGGATCCAAGGTTAGTACATAACAGATTGGGTGCTGGATTTATGGTGAGTTTGCTTCATTTCTAGGTTTTTTGGGTTTTGCACCTTTGAGAATATTAATTTGTATGAGATCTGATAAACCCAAGAAAAAAAGGAAAACCACCAGAAATGAAGCAAAACCACCAGAAATGTCTAATGACCATTCCAACAATGAAGTCAACCACTAAAAACACAAAAACCTACTGAAAAGAAGCAGAAGAACCATGTAAAAGCAACATCAATGGAAACTGACAAAGAAGCCAACCAATCCCAAACAAAGCAGATTCACCAGAAACCCCCAAAGCATTCAAAAGTATTACCACCAGAATGCAAAAACAAGAAAACTTCTCAAAAGAAGCAATAAAGCAAAAGTCCAAAAAACAAGCTAAACCAATGGAAAACAAATGAAGCCAGCTGCAAACAAAGCACATTCACCAGAAACCCAAGACTAAGTGAAAACTAGTATGCTATGTTGGTTAATTTCTGTTGCTTGAAGTGCTTTTGGACTCCCATAAATTGCATGCTTGTTGAGTTTCTGGTTTTGCTTTTTAAAAACTGGTTTCCAGTTTCTTGTGGCATTGCTTTGTAATTGGTGGCTTTACTGCTTCTTTTTTGTTTTCTGCTGATTTGTTTAATTTGGGGTGGTTTTGCTTGTTTTTTGCATTTAATTGTTTTGCTTCTTTGACTTTGAATGGTTCTGCGGTTTGGGGTGAGATTGTTTCTTTTCCATTGATTTGGCTTGGTTTTCATGTCTCCTGGTTTTGCCTCATATTTCTTGGTTTTTGTGCTTCTGGTGGTATTTCTTCAATTTTATGACATAACCAAGCCAAAACACCAGAAACACAGAAACAAATCATAAAGAAGCAGAGCTACCAGAAATCCAAAGCAAATTAATCAGAAATCCAAACAACCTATGAAGATGATGCAATACCAAAAGAAACACAAAAGCCAATTAAAAAACTGCTAAATGAACCAACAC
Source organism: Podarcis filfolensis (assembly GCF_964270895.1). Classification (NCBI taxonomy): domain Eukaryota; kingdom Metazoa; phylum Chordata; class Lepidosauria; order Squamata; family Lacertidae; genus Podarcis; species Podarcis filfolensis. The sequence goes on from NC_139605.1 coordinate 125,126,937, forward strand.
CACAAGAAACAAAGAAAGTCTCATGACCTACGAAATGAAGCAATAACACAAAACACCACAAAAAGAAGCAAAGTGTTTAGGATTAGGTTTGGGTAAAGGTTAGAGTTACAGTGAGAGTTGGGTTTGAGTTGGATTAGGATTAGGAGTTAGAGTTAGAGTTGGGGTTGAGTTACGGTAAGAGAAGAACAGCAGCAGGAGAAATATAATTTTATTACTTAGGGTTAGGGTTAAATTAGGCTTAGGTTTAGACTGAGGCTTAGGTTTGGGTTAAGGTTAGGGTTAGAGTGAGGATTAGATTTGAGTTAGGGTGAGCATTAGGGTTAAGGTTTGGTATTGGGTTGGATTTGAGTTAGGCTAAGAGAAGAACAGCAGCAGGAGCAATATAATTTTATTATTTATACTCCACCCAAGTCACTTGTGGCCGCTTTCAATAAAAGGTAAAAACATGAGCGCACTCTAAGTGAATGCTCATGAATGTAGAAACTCTTACTTCCCATAGAATTCCCAAAGAAGACCTGGGAATTGTAGCTCTGAGCTTCTTTGCAGAGGGTTGGACTAGATGACCCTTGGGTTCCCCTTCCATCTCTTCTAGGATGCTCCCTGTCTCACTCACTCACTCACTCACACTCACTCCTCCTCTCCTTTTCATGGCAGTTTCACCTTTTTCTGCACTCCTAGCTCGGAAGGGCGGAAGAGGCTGTGCTGCCGCCATATTGGGCGAGGGCAGGGGAACCGGAAGAAGGTGTCACCGGAGGAGAGGCATGAGCACAGGAAAGGGAGGGAAACGGGCGGAAGAGGCTGTGCTGCCGCCATGTTGGGCGAAGGTAGGATTACCGGAAGAAGGTGTCACCGGTGGAGAGGCATGAGCACAGGAAGGGGAGGGAAACGGGCGGAAGAGGCTGTGCTGCCGCCATATTGGGCGAGGGCAGGGGTACCGGAAGAAGGTGTCACCGGAGGAGAGGCATGAGCACAGGAAAGGGAGGGAAACGGGCGGAAGAGGCTGTGCTGCCGCCATGTTGGGCGAAGGTAGGATTACCGGAAGAAGGTGTCACCGGTGGAGAGGCATGAGCACAGGAAGGGGAGGGAAACGGGCGGAAGAGGCTGTGCTGCCGCCATATTGGGCGAGGGCAGGGGTACCGGAAGAAGGTGTCACCGGAGGAGAGGCATGAGCACAGGAAGGGGAGGGAAACGGGCGGAAGAGGCTGTGCTGCCGCCATGTTGGGCGAGGGTAGGATTACCGGAAGGAGGTGCCACGGGAGGAGAGGCATGAGCACAGGAAGGGGAGGGAAACGGGCGGAAGAGGCTGTGCGACGTTGGGCCAGCAGAGGCGTGCCAAGCCAGGCTGGCCCTCTCTCTTTCTCCCACCCACTCTCTCTCGACCCCGCTCTCCCCAGGGGGCAGCCCTGCCCCCCGCCTCGTCCTCACCTGCCTTTCTCCCCCAGTGGCCTTCCTCTCGTGCCCCTTGGCGGTGGGATGGTGTGGGTGGGCCGCGGAAGTTTATATACAAGAATATACATACCTAGGTATAGGTGTCCGTTTGTAAATATATAAAAATAAAATGGATATATGTATATGTGTGTGTATATATGCAGTGCTTCTTTTCTAAAGAAAATGATTGGGGGTACTCTCATTTTGACTCAAGAAAATCACCATTTTATAGTTCAAACCGGGAAAAATAAATACAGTAAATGGACAAAAGTACATTCACAAAATGTTTTAGGAGTATGCATTCCCCTGCGTCCCCGTCAGAAAAAAAGCACTGTATATGTTCTGCCAAGGGCAGGGTTATTTCTGGATTTGGAGCCAATAAGCACGCGAGTGGATGAAGAATAAGCAATGCTTTATTTGCATAAGGTTAACAGATAGCAGCAGGCATATAAAACACAAATTATAGCATACTAGAGAGGAGTCGCAAACAATCTCCCCTTCAGCTGCCTGGAGCTCCTGGTAGAGCAGCGAGAGAGACCCCTGGCCGACAGTTTCACAGCATATGGTACCTCCATTTGTGAAGAAGCTCACTGAGCCCCTTCAGCCTACAGCTTTTATAGACAACTTTGATTTGATTGATTGCACCTGGTTAGCAGGCATCACTCATGATCAGCCTGGGACACCGGGTGCAACTAATGCAGAGCAGCTGAGAGTCTCCAACCCAATTCACTGCAACTGGGTATCCTCCCGAGTAGCCAATCAGAACACAGGGGACCCAGAAAACTCCTGACACAGGTGTGTGAAAAACAAATTATACTATCATGTTTTAGCAAACCTTAAACCGCGGATGTAAAAGCGAAAGAGACATGTCATCTAACTCCTTGAATTTACAATGGTCTTCCGTGTTTCCACTACAGTATGTGTGTGTTACAGATAGGTAGCCGTGTTGGTCTGCCATAGTCAAAACAAAACAAAAAAAAATTTCTTCCAGTAGCACCTTAAAGACCAATTAAGTTAGTTCTTGGTATGAGCTTTCGTGTGCATGTGTGAAGAAGTGTGCATGCATAAGCCCAAACAGAGCGTTACTATCATCTTTTTATGTAGATGGAAACCAAAACACCATTTTGCTTCTGTTAGGAGTGATTCTGGTGCGCACCCAAAAACACGCTGCGAATTGAAATAAGCCCAATCAAAGCTTATTCGTCTTCTTTCTACGCATATGGAAGCGATTAGAAGGTGTTTTGTTATTTTGGTCTCGTTACATACAGTTTTCGATTTTTGGGTCAATGTGCATTAACACCATAGAACACGAAATAAGCGAAATCCAAGATTTTTCTTTCTATGTAGATGGAACCAAAATCAACCTGTTTTGCTTTGTTTAAGCTTATTACACTTTGCTATGTGTGGGTGAACGAACACCAAAAGAACAATCCAAGCTTACATGTCCTCTTTCTATTGAGATGGAACCAAAACACCTATGCTAGATTTGGGCTGATTTCACTGCTACTTTTGGTTGAATGTGCATTCCAACTCCAAAAACACCAATTTTAAATAAGCCCAAGCAGAGCGTTATTATCATCGTTTTATGTAGATGGAAACCAAAACACCATTTTGCTTCTGTTAGGAGTGATTCTGGTGCGCACCCAAAAAACATGATGCGAATTGAAATAAGCCCAGTCAGTGCTTATTCGTCTTCTTTCTACGCATATGGAAGCGATTAGAAGGTGTTTAGTTATTTTGTTCTCGTAACATACACTTTGCTATTTTTGGGTCAATGTGCATTAACACCATAGAACACAAAATAAACGAAATCCAAGATTTTTCTTTCTATGTAGATGGAAACCAAATCAACCTGTTTTCCTTTGTTTAAGCTTATTACACTTTGCTATGTGGGTGAACCAACACTGAAAGAACAATCCAAGCTTATATGTCCTCTTTCTACTGAGATGGAACCAAAACACCTTTGCTAGATTTGGGCTGATAACAAAGATTTCACTGTGCGATTTTTCGGTGAATGTGCATTCTAACCCCCAAAACACAAATCTTAAATAAGCCCAATCAGAGCGTTATTATCATCTTTTTATGTAGATGGAAACCAAAACACCGTTTTGCTTTTGTTAGGAGTGATTCTGGTGCGCACCCAAAAAACACCATGCGAATTGAAATAAGCCCAATCAATGCTTATTCGTCTTCTTTCTGCGCATATTGAAGCGATTAGAAGGTGTTTTGTTATTTTGGTCTCATTACATACACTATGCGATTTCTGCGTCTATGAGGATTAACACCATAGAAATTAGCGCAATTCAAGGTTCTTCTTTCTATGTAGATGGAACCCAAATCAACCTGTTTTTCCTTGTTTAAGCCTATTACACTTCGCTTTGCTATTTGTGGGTAAATGAACACCAGAAGAACAACCCAAGCTTATTCGTACGCCTTTTATTGAGATGGAACTAAAACACCTATGCTTGATTTGGGCTGAAAACAAACATTTCACTCTGCTACTTTTGGTTGAATGTGCATTCCAACTCCAAAAACACCAATTTTAAATAAGCCCAAGCAGAGCGTTTTTATCATCGTTTTATGTAGATGGAAACCAAAACTCCGTTTTGCTTCTGTTAGGAGTGATTCTGGTGCGCACCCAAAAAACACGATGCGAATTGAAATAAGCCGAATCAAAGCTTATTCGTCTTCTTTCTACGCATATGGAAGCGAAAAGACGTTGTTTTGTTATTTTGGTCTCGTTACATACACTATGCGATTTCTGGGTCTATGTGCATTAACACCAAAGAACACGACTTGAAATAAGCGCAATTCAAGGTTCTGCTTTCTATGTAGATGGAACCCAAATCAACCTCTTTTGCCTTGTATAAGCTAATTACACTTTGCTATGTGTGGGTGAACGAACACCGAAAGAACAATCCAAGCTTATATGTCCTATTGAGATGGAACCAAAACACCTATGCTTGATTTGGGCTGAAAACAAACATTTTACTCTGCTACTTTTGGTTGAATGTGCATTCCAACTCCAAAAACACCAATTTTAAATAAGCCCAAACAGAGCGTTACTATCATCTTTTTATGTAGATGGAAACCAAAACACCGTTTTGCTTCTGTTAGGAGTGATTCTGGTGCGCACCCAAAAACACGCTGCGAATTGAAATAAGCCGAATCAAAGCTTATTCGTCTTCTTTCTACGCATATGGAAGCGATTAGGTGTTTTGTTATTTTGGTCTCGTTACATACAGTTTTCGATTTTTGGGTCAATGTGCATTAACAACATAGAACACGAAATAAGCGAAATCCAAGATTTTTCTTTCTATGTAGATGGAACCAAAATCAACCTGTTTTGCTTTGTTTAAGCTTATTACACTTTGCTATATGTGGGTGAACGAACACAAAAAGAACAATCCAAGCTTATATGTCCTCTTTCTATTGAGATGGAACCAAAACACCTATGCTAGATTTGGGCTGATTTCACTGCTACTTTTGGTTGAATGTGCATTCCAACTCCAAAAACACCAATTTTAAATAAGCCCAAGCAGAGCGTTATTATCATCGTTTTATGTAGATGGAAACCAAAACACCATTTTGCTTCTGTTAGGAGTGATTCTGGTGCGCACCCAAAAAACACGATGCGAATTGAAATAAGCCGAATCAAAGCTTATTCGTCTTCTTTCTACGCATATGGAAGCGATTAGAAGGTTAGTTATTTTGGTCTCGTTACATACACTTTGCTATTTTTGGGTCAATGTGCATTAACACCATAGAACACGAAATAAACGAAATCCAAGATTTTTCTTTCTATGTAGATGGAACCCAAATCAACCACTTTTGCTTTGTTTAAGCTTATTACACTTTGCTATGTGTGGGTGAACGAACACCGAAAGAACAATCCAAGCTTATATGTCCTCTTTCTATTGAGATGGAACCAAAACACCTATGCTTGATTTGGGCTGAAAACAAACATTTCACTCTGCTACTTTTGGTTGAATGTGCATTCCAACCCCAAAACCACCAATTTTAAATAAGCCCAAACAGAGCGTTATTATCATCTTTTTATGTAGATGGAAACCAAAACACCATTAAGAGTGATTCTGGTGCGCACCCAAAAAACACCATGCGAATTGAAATAAGCCCAATCAAAGCTTATTCGTCTTCTTTCTGCGCATATTGAAGCGATTAGAAGGTGTTTTGTTATTTTTTCTCATTCCATACACTATGCGATTTCTGAGTATGAGCATTAACACCACAGAACACGACTTAAAATAAGCGAAATTCAAGATTCTTCTTGGTATGTAGATGATACCCAAATCAACCTGTTTTTCCTTGTTTAAGCCTATTACACTTCGCTTTGCTATTTGTGGGTAAATGAACACCAGAAGAACAACCCAAGCTTATTCGTACGCCTTTTATTGAGATGGAACTAAAACACCTATGCTTGATTTGGGCTGAAAACAAACATTTCACTCTGCTACTTTTGGTTGAATGTGCATTCCAACTCCAAAAACACCAATTTTAAATAAGCCCAAGCAGAGCGTTTTTATCATCGTTTTATGTAGATGGAAACCAAAACTCCGTTTTGCTTCTGTTAGGAGTGATTCTGGTGCGCACCCAAAAAACACGATGCGAATTGAAATAAGCCGAATCAAAGCTTATTCGTCTTCTTTCTACGCATATGGAAGCGAAAAGACGTTGTTTTGTTATTTTGGTCTCGTTACATACACTATGCGATTTCTGGGTCTATGTGCATTAACACCAAAGAACACGACTTGAAATAAGCGCAATTCAAGGTTCTGCTTTCTATGTAGATGGAACCCAAATCAACCTCTTTTGCCTTGTATAAGCTAATTACACTTTGCTATGTGTGGGTGAACGAACACCGAAAGAACAATCCAAGCTTATATGTCCTCTTTCTATTGAGATGGAACCAAAACACCTATGCTTGATTTGGGCTGAAAACAAACATTTTACTCTGCTACTTTTGGTTGAATGTGCATTCCAACTCCAAAAACACCAATTTTAAATAAGCCCAAGCAGAGCGTTATTATCATCTTTTTATGTAGATGGAAACCAAAACACCGTTTTGCTTCTGTTAGGAGTGATTCTGGTGCGCACCCAAAAAACACGATGCGAATTGAAATAAGCCCAATCAAAGCTTATTCGTCTTCTTTCTGTGCATATTGAAGCGATTAGAAGGTGTTTTGTTATTTTGGTCTCATTACATACACTATGCGATTTCTGCGTCTATGAGCATTAACACCATAGAAATTAGCGCAATTCAAGGTTCTTCTTTCTATGTAGATGGAACCCAAATCAACCTGTTTTCCTTTGTTTAAGCTTATTACACTTTGCTATGTGTGGGTGAACGAACACCGAAAGAACAATCCAAGCTTATATGTCCTCTTTCTATTGAGATGGAACCAAAACACCTATGCTAGATTTGGGCTGAAAACAAACATTAAACTGCTATTTTTGGTTGAATGTGCATTCCAACTCCAAAAACACCAATTTTTAATAAGCCCAATCAGAGCGTTTTTATCATCGTTTTATGTAGATGGAAACCAAAACACCGTTTTGCTTCTGTTAGGAGTGATTCTGGTGCGCACCCAAAAAACACGCTGCGAATTGAAATAAGCCCAATCAAAGCTTATTCGTCTTTTTTCTACGCATATGGAAGCGAAAAGACCTTGTTTTGTTATTTTGGTCTCATTACATACACTATGCAATTTCTGCGTCTATGAGCATTAACACCATAGAACACGAAATTAGCGCAATTCAAGGTTCTTCTTTCTATGTAGATGGAACCCAAATCAACCTCTTTTGCTTTGTTTAAGCTTATTACACTTTGCTATGTGTGGGTAAACGAACACCGAAAGAACAATCCAAGCTTATATGTCCTCTTTCTTTTGAGATGGAACAAAAACACCTATGCTTGATTTGGGCTGAAAAGAAACATTTCACTCTGCTACTGTTGGTTGAATGTGCATTCCAACCCCAAAACCACCAATTTTAAATAAGCCCAATCAGAGCGTTATTATCATCTTTTTATGTAGATGGAAACCAAAACACCGTTTTGCTTTTGTTAGGAGTGATTCTGGTGCGCACCCAAAAAACACGATGCGAATTGAAATAAGCCCAGTCAATGCTTATTCGTCTTCTTTCTACGCATATTGAAGCGATTAGAAGGTGTTTTGTTATTTTGGTCTCGTTACATACACTTTGCTATTTTTGGGTCAATGTGCATTAACACCATAGAACACGAAATTGGCGAAATCCAATATTTTTCTTTCTATGTAGATGGAACCCAAATCAACCAGTTTTCCTTTGCTTATTACACTTCGCTTTGCTATGTGTGGGTGAACGAACACCGAAAGAACAATCCAATCTTATATGTCCTCTTTCTATTGAGATGGAACCAAAACACCTATGCTTGATTTGGGCTGAAAACCAACATTTCACTCTACTTTTGGTTGAATGTTCATTCCAACCCCAAAACCACCAATTTTAAATAATCCTAAACAGAGCGTTACTATCATCTTTTTATGTAGATGGAAACCAAAACACCGTTTTGCTTTTGTTAGGTGTGATTCTGGTGCGCACCCAAAAAACGCGATGCAAATTGAAATAAGCCCAATCAATGCTTATTCGTCTTCTTTCTATGCATATGGAAGCGAGGAGACCTTGTTTTGTTATTTTTGTCTCATTACATACACTATGCGTGTCAGAGCTACCCTAGGTCCCAGCTCACAAATGACCAACGCTGCTTCGTTGTTAAGTATAAAAGTCTTTATGGAAGTTCAGTCGCCCTCCGTGACCCCTCCCTCTTCGGAGATTCGTTAAGTGGGTCTGGCGCGTTCCCTGTCGCCTGAAACCTGTGGGGTTCCCTGTAGGGTGTGAGCACTGACCTATGAAAGACTGGGTGCATTCTGGAGCCCTCCGGGAGTGTCAACCGGAAGGCCACTGGATTGATTTGCGCCGCGACCTGGTAAGGTCCCAGCTGCTTGTGTTTGAGCTTCCTCTTAGCTAGCGTCCTGGCCGGCACTGCCTGGGCTGCTAACCAGACCCAGTCCCCCTCCTGGATGTCCTCCTCGACCCTCCTGTGCTTGTCTGCCTGCATTTTGTAGGCGTGTTTCGCCAGTTCCAATTGCCTTCGGAGTTGCTCGTGGACCTCCTGTAACTCTGCTGCTAAGTGCTCTGCTCCCCTTGGCTCCCCCTCGCCCTTCGTCTCTAACCCCGGGAAAGTTCTGGGATGCCGCCCATTATTGGCGAAGAACGGTGTCACTCCTGTAGACCCGTGCTTCGTGTTGTTGTAGGCAAACTCGGCCAGCGGTAGGTAGTCCACCCAGGTCGAGGGTTGTTGATTGGCGTAGCATCGCGGGTACTGCTGCATGATGGCGTTGACCCTCTCCGCTTGTCCGTTGGTCTGCGGGTGTCGTGCCGACGCTAAGTTGATCTTGACGTTCAGGATGCCCAGCAGCTTCTGCCAGAAGCTCGAGACGAATTGGCGACCCCGGTCGGACAGGATGGACCGCGGCAAGCCGTGAGCTTTGAACACGTGGTCTATGAACAGCTTGGCGGTCTGTTCCGCTGTGGCCACCTTCGCGCACGGAATAAAGTGCGCCATCTTGGTGAACATGTCTACGACCACGAGCACCGCTGTTTTGCCTCGCAAGCTGGGCAGATCTGTGACAAAGTCCAGGGCCACTTTCTCCCACGGTTCGAGCGGCGTCTGTAGGGGTTCTAGTAGACCCGCTGGCTTCCTGTGTACTGGCTTGGCCCTTTGGCAGGTGTCACACCTGGAGACGTAATCCGCGACTTCTCCCCTCACCTTGGGCCACCAAAAGTCTCTGGTTACTAATTCCGCCGTTTTGTCCTTGCCGAAGTGCCCAGCGCTGGGCGCGTCGTGTAGCTGCTGCAAGACTTTCGCGCGGAGGTCGTCTCATGGGCACGTAGAGAGCCCCTTTGCGGATGAGCAGTCCGTCTCGTATCTGGAACTCGTCGTCCTTCGCTGTGCCTTTTCGCACCTGTCAGAGCTACCCTAGGTCCCAGCTCACAAAGGACCAACGCTGCTTCGTTGTTAAGTATAAAAGTCTTTATTGAAGTTCAGTTTCACTTCCAGAGCCGCAGCGCGCAGCCCCACATCTCAAGTGTCAGACCACTGATGCTCCGTCTGAGTCTCCTCCCCCTTGACACCAATTTAAGATTCTAGCCTTGCTCCACCTTCTCCGCTGCTCCTTCCTCCTCTGGGTCCGCCTGCCCGCCGGGGTTCCGCCCTTTCTAGCCTCTTCTCCCGCTGATTCCCCTGAGCCTTCTCCCTCCCTCCGGCGGGCTTTAGGAGCTGGTTCCCCATCCGGGTCTCCTGCTGTTCCGCGCGCCTGCACATTTGAACTTGGCGCGCGCGCCCAGCCAGAAGCTTTCCTTCTGACCGTTTCACTGCTGCTGTCACTGCTTCCCCCTTCGGGGGGGCTAGCTGCAACTGACCTCCCTTCCGTTCCCCCACTCTCCGATGGAGGCGTGGTCAGCCCTGACTCCCTCTCTGGAGGAGACACTGCCCCTGACACATGTGACTCTTCCCCCCCACTACGCTCTGGTGGGGAAACTGGTCCCGATCCTCCACTGCTGCTTTGGGGTTCCCCTCTGGCTCCTTGTTTCTGGTGCGTCCCCCCTGGGACCCCCCTTGCCCTGACCATCGGCGCCCCCTTCTGGGAATCTTCTGATTCTCTGGAGAAGCTCATGGAATCTCTCGGGCCACTGTCATACTCCCCTACGCTGCCCTCGGATTCTTCCCCTTCGCTCTCCAATCCCTCTCTCCCCAGTGCTCCTGCTCCTGATTCCCTGACATCCATCCCCCCCTCGAAGCCCCCCCTTCCCCCCTCTCCCTCTTCGGGTGTGGGTTCCGGGTGCTCCAGTCCTGTGGGTGTGAGTGCGGGATACCATTCTTCCCCCCTGGTGTGTAGCCGGTCCACTGGATCCGGCCCAACCGCAACGGGCTCGTCGACGTCGATTTCCTCTGCTTCCATCTCTCTGCTGAGGGATGAAGGCTCAGGGGAATCAGCGGGAGAAGAGGCTAGAAAGGGCGGAACCCCGGCGGGCAGGCGGACCCAGAGGAGGAAGGAGCAGCGGAGCAGGTGGAGCAAGGCTAGAATCTTAAATTGGTGTCAAGGGGGAGGAGACTCAGTCGGAGCATCAGTGGTCTGACACTTGAGACGTGGAGCTGCGCGCTGCGGCTCTGGAAGTGAAACTGAACTTCAATAAAGACTTTTATACTTAACAACGAAGCAGCGTTGGTCCTTTGTGAGCTGGGACCTAGGGTAGCTCTGACAGTATGCTCCGTCTCCATAAAAACCTCGCAGTGTGAGTTGGTGCAGCGAGGAGCTCACGAAGATAGGCAAAGATGACTACAGAGAACCAGGTGAAAGAACTGCAAGAAGCAGTCACGACGCTTTACGCAGAAGTAGCAGCATCCAGGAAAAGAGAAGAAGAAGCAGTAGCGCTCTGCCGGGATCTGCAGGCCAGGTGGGACCGTTGGGGGAAAGAGGGGCTGCCAGGACCCAAACCGGAGGGAGTTGGCCTCGGGAAGAGGGGGGGCAGCCTAGTAGCCCACTTCGATGGGAACCTGCAGCAATACCCTAACTTCAGAGCTGACGTGGTTTACACGCTCAATTTGCTTCGGAAAGACTTTAGAGATGAGGAAGAGAAAGTGGGCTTCATAATCACTCATTTGCATGGGGAAGCAAAAGCGTGGCTGCGGAATTTGTGGCGCGAAAAAGACCCCGCCCTCAAAGATTCCGATGCATTTATCAAAGCTATGGACGCTTGCTTTAAATCTACGGTAGATGTAGATGTTGATCGGAGGGAAATGCATGGACTACAGCAAGGGAAAGCGACGGTGAGGCAATATCACTCACGCTTTTTTGCCTTACTGAACGTGCTGGGCTGGGAGAAGGACTCTATTGCTGTCAGAGACCTGTTCTGGGAGGGGCTAAGTGGAGAGGTGAAAGATGAGCTGGCAAGAGGGGAACGACCGCAAAGTACCCAAGAAGTTGCCCAAAGAGCGTTGGCGATTGGTGTGCGCCTGGAAGGACGCCCTTGGAGCAGGGAGGAAGGACGTAAGGCAAGCAGCCCAGCCAGGACAACCCCTTTCTTTCCCAGAGAGGCGGGGCGGGCGCTGTCCATGCCTCCTTTGGGAAGGGGAGAAGAGCCGATGGAGATTGGTGGTGCCAGGGCTCAGACTGCCAGCAGAGCCCAAACACCGGGAGCAGTCAAGGCGAAGGCTCCTAGAGGGACCAGGAAGTGCTACATCTGCGACAGTGCTCAGCACATGGCCAAAGAGTGTCCCCAGAGGCTCCAGAAGCACACTGCAGCCTCAGCAACAGTAAAGGGAACAGGTCAGCAGCTGAAACAGCTGCAGGGGGAAGAAGAAGCCTGGTTGGAAACAGAGCCACTGGGGCCCAACCAGGCAAGTCAGTGAAGCAGTCCCCAGAGATTTTACAGCCCACAGACCCCCTCCCACCCAAACCAGTGGTGCAACTCACCGCATCGCTCCAGTTGCCCAATGGGCACACCCTGCAAGTACCAATAACCATTGACTCTGGGAGCAACGCAGACTTTATAGGAGTGGACTTTATCAAGCAACATCGCATAGCACTCTTGCCAGCCAAGATGCCCCTAAACGTCGTCACGGTCGATGGCAGGAAGCTTCTTGGAGGAGAGGTGGTTCAGCAAACACCACCGATGGTGATGCATATTGGAAACCACCGCGAAGTCATCAGCTTCAACGTCACCCACCTGTCAGACACGCCCATAGTGTTGGGTATGAGTTGGCTGGATAGGCACAGCCCGGCATTAGCATGGTACCAGCGGCAATTGACCTTCTGCTCCTCCTACTGCGCAGAACACTGCATCCAGACCCGCCAGGAGGAGGAGAGGCAAGAGGATGAACCGCAGTTACACCTAGGCATGGTGCAAGCAGTACCCAACAAGTACAAGGAGTTTTTGGAGGTCTTCTGTGAGAGGGAAGCGGATAACCTGCCTCCCCACAGGCCTTACGACTGCAAGATTGACCTCCTGCCGGGAGCGACGCTGCCGACTGGGAAACTGTATTCCATGTCTGAAGACGAACTGCAAGAACTCAGGGAGTTCATAGATCACAACTTGAAGCGGGGGTTCATCCAAGAATCTAAAGCAGTGGGGGGCAGTCCCGTGTTTTTCGTGAAGAAGGACACGCCCCAATGCAGGCTCATAGTTGATTATAGGATCATAAATTCCAAAACAAAGCCTGCAGCATTCCCCATGCCCAAGATCGACGACCTGCTCGCGACGGTGAGGAAGGGACGGATCTTCACCAAGTTGGATCTACGAGGGGCGTACAACCTTATACGCATGCGGGAGGGCGATGAGTGGAAGACAGCCATGTTTACACCTTTAGGCACCTATGAATATCGCGTAATGCCTTTTGGTCTGCAAAATGGCTCCCATACCTTCCAAGCTTTCATGCATCATGTGTTAGCAGGACTCCTCTACAAGAAGTGCGTCTGCTTCCTGGACGACATCCTGGTCTTCTCGGAATCGCAGGAGGCTCCTGCAGAGGCTACGGGAGCACAGACTTTACGCCAAATTAGAGAAGTGCCAGTTCGACATGACGGAGGTGGATTTTCTGGGCTACAAGCTGTCCGACAAGGGACTCGCCATGGACAGCACCAAGGTCCGCGCGGTGTTGGACTGGAAGAGCCCGCGCAATCGGAAGGAGGTCCAGAAGTTCGTCGGCTTCGCCAACTTTTATCGGAAGTTCATCAAAGGGTTCGCGAAGGAGACGGCGGCCATCACGGACACTCTCAGCTCCAAGAAGAAGAAGTTCACCTGGACGGACCAGGCGGAGCAGTCCTTTCGGAGACTCAAGCGTCTCTTCGCGTCCGAAGAACAGCTGCTACATGTAAACCCCAGCAGACCAATGAGGGTTGAGACGGATGCCTCGGACAGAGCGGTGGGGGCCGTCCTGTTGCAGCAAGATCCGCAAGGGGAATGGAGGCCGTGCGCATTCTACTCCAGGAAACTCAGCAAGGCGGAACAGAACTACACCATCTGGGACAGGGAGTTGCTGGCCATTCATGCAGCTTTCAAGGCGTGGTGGAACTTCCTCGTTGGAGCCAGACACACAGTGCAAGTCCGCACGGACCATAAGAACCTGGAGTACTGGCGCACGGCGCGGTTCCTAAACCAGAGACACATCCGCTGGGCGGAGTTCTTTGCGGATTTCGATTTCCGGATAGAATACATCCCGGGAGACAACAACGTCATGGCGGATGCACTATCCAGGAAGCCGCAGTATCTCGAGGAAGCGGCGCCGGTGGCGGCCAAGCACATTTTCGCACCGAAAGCGTGGGCGTGCGCTTCAGCTGCCGTGGACCTGGACGCGGTGCGTCGAGCGCTGAAGATGGATTCGTTCGCACAATCGAAGATGGAGGAGGTGCGAAAAGGCACAGCGAAGGACGACGAGTTCCAGATACGAGACGGACTGCTCATCCGCAAAGGGGCTCTCGAGCTTCTGGCAGAAGATGCTGGGCATCCTGAACGTCAAGATCAACTTAGCGTCGGCACGACACCCGCAGACCAACGGACAAGCGGAGAGGGTCAACGCCATCATGCAGCAGTACCTGCGATGCTACGCCAATCAACAACCCTCGACCTGGGTGGACTACCTACCGCTGGCCGAGTTTGCCTACAACAACACGAAGCACGGGTCTACAGGAGTGACACCGTTCTTCGCCAATAATGGGCGGCATCCCAGAACTTTCCCGGGGTTAGAGACGAAGGGCGAGGGGGAGCCAAGGGGAGCAGAGCACTTAGCAGCAGAGTTACAGGAGGTCCACGAGCAACTCCGAAGGCAATTGGAACTGGCGAAACACGCCTACAAAATGCAGGCAGGCAAGCACAGGAGGGTCGGGGAGGACATCCAGGTGGGGGACTGGGTCTGGTTAGCAGCCCAGGCAGTGCCGGCCAGGACGCTAGCTAAGAGGAAGCTCAAACACAAGCAGCTGGGACCTTACCAGGTCGCGGCGCAAATCAATCCAGTGGCCTTCCGGTTGACACTCCCGGAGGGCTCCAGAATGCACCCAGTCTTTCATAGGTCAGTGCTCACACCCTACAGGGAACCCCACAGGTTTCAGGCGACAGGGAACGCGCCAGACCCACTTAACGAATCTCCAAAGAGGGAGGGGTCACGGAGGGCGACGCCACTCAACGAGGTCACGGAGATTTTGGACTCGAGGTGGGGGGAAGAGGGGGTGGAATACCTCCTCGCCAGGGAAGGTACCCCAGCCAGTGCCAACAGGTGGGTACCGTGCTATGCCGTGGAGGAGCACTATCTTAAAGACGAGTTCCATGCACTCTTCCCACACAGACCTATGCCGGCAGAGTATTTCGACGACTGGCTCTTCACACCCACACTGTCAGCCAGTACGTTCCAGGGTTTTTCATCAGCTGAAGAGACGACGCCGGACACTAGCTCCTCGGAGGGGTCTCTCTCGGGGTTTGCCACAGACCGCTCCTATTGGTGGGACACTCAACCGGAGGTGGGGTGGCGCAGGGAGCTGCTGCGGGGACCTTTGCAATCAGTCTCACCAGAGGTACCCGGGGGAGGGGAGGACATGGACGTGTTGGGGGAGGATCCTGGATTCGAGCACATCAGCAGAGAGATGGAAGCAGAGGAAATCGACGTCGACGAGCCCGTTGCGGTTGGGCCGGATCCAGTGGACCGGCTACACACCAGGGGGGAAGAATGGTATCCCGCACTCACACCCACAGGACTGGAGCACCCGGAACCCACACCCGAAGCGGGAGAGGGGGGAAGGGGGGGCTTCGAGGGGGGGAAGGTGTCAGGGAATCAGGAGCAGGAGCACTGGGGACAGAGGAATTGGAGAGCAAAGGGGAAGAATCTGAGGGCAGCGTAGGGGAGTATGACAGTGGCCCGAGAGATTCCATGAGCTTCTCCAGCGAATCAGAAGATTCCCAGAAGGGGGCACCGATGGTCAGGGCAAGGGGGGTCCCAGGGGGGACGCACCAGAAACAAGGAGCCAGAGGGGAACCCCAAAGCAGCAGTGGAGGATCGGGACCAGTTTCCCCACCAGAGCGTAGTGGGGGGGAAGAGTCACATGTGTCAGGGGCAGTGTCTCCTCCAGAGAGGGAGTCAGGGCTGACCACGCCTCCATCGGAGAGTGGGGGAACAGAAGGGAGGTCAGTTGCAGCTAGCCCCCCCGAAGGGGGAAGCAGTGACAGCAGCAGTGAAACGGTCAGGAGGAAAGCTGCTGGCTGGGCGCGCGCGCCAAGTTCAAATGTGCAGGCGCGCGGAACAGCAGGAGACCCGGATGGGGAACCAGCTCCTAAAGCCCGCCGGAGGGAGGGAGAAGGCTCAGGGGAATCAGCGGGAGAAGAGGCTAGAAAGGGCGGAACCCCGGCGGGCAGGCGGACCCAGAGGAGGAAGGAGCAGTGGAGAAGGTGGAGCAAGGCTAGAATCTTAAATTGGTGTCAAGGGGGAGGAGACTCAGACGGAGAGCATCAGCGGTCTGACAGTTGAGACGTAGAGCTGCGCGCTGCGGCTCTGGAAGTGAAACTGAACTTCAATAAAGACTTTTAAACTTAACAACGAAGCAGCGTTGGTCCTTTGTGAGCTGGGACCTAGGGTAGCTCTGACACGCATAGTGTATGTAATGAGACAAAAATAACAAAACAAGGTCTCCTCGCTTCCATATGCGTAGAAAGAAGACGAATAAGCATTGATTGGGCTTATTTCAATTCGCATCGTGTTTTTTGGGTGCGCACCAGAATCACACCTAACAAAAGCAAAACGGTGTTTTGGTTTCCATCTACATAAAAATATGACAGTAACGCTCTGTTTAGGATTATTTAAAATTGTTGGTTTTGGGGTTGGAATGCACATTCAACCAAAAGTAGAGTGAAATGTTGGTTTTCAGCCCAAATCAAGCATAGGTGTTTTGGTTCCATCTCAATAGAAAGAGGACATATAAGCTTGGATTGTTCTTTCGGTGTTCGTTCACCCACACATAGCAAAGTGTAATAAGCTTAAACAAAGCAAAAGAGGTTGATTTGGGTTCCATCTACATAGAAAGAAGAAACTTGAATTGCGCTAATTTCGTGTTCTATGGTGTTAATGCTCATAGACGCAGAAATCGCATAGTGTATGTAATGAGACCAAAATAACAAAACACCTTCTAATCGCTTCAATATGCGTAGAAAGATGACGAATAAGCTTTGATTGGGCTTATTTCAATTCAATTTTTTGGGTGCGCACCAGAATCACTCCTAACAGAAGCAAAACGGTGTTTTGGTTTCCATCTACATAAAAAGATGATAATCACGCTCTGCTTGGGCTTATTTAAAATTGGTGTTTTTGGAGTTGGAATGCACATTCAACCAAAAGTAGCAGAGTGAAATGTTTGTTTTCAGCCCAAATCAAGCATAGGTGTTTTGGTTCCATCTCAAAAGATAGAGGACATAATAAGCTTGGATTGTTCTTTCGGTGTTCGTTCACCCACAAAGAGCAAAGCGAAGTGTAATAAGCTTAAACAAAGGAAAACTGGTTGATTTGGGTTCCATCTACATAGAAAGAAAAATATTGGATTTCGCCAATTTCGTGTTCTATGGTGTTAATGCACATTGACCCAAAAATAGCAAAGTGTATGTAACGAGACCAAAATAACAAAACACCTTCTAATCGCTTCCATATGCGTAGAAAGAAGACGAATAAGCTTTGATTGGGCTTATTTCAATTCGCATCGTGTTTTTTGGGTGCGCACCAGAATCACTCCTAACAGAAGCAAAACGGTGTTTTGGTTTCCATCTACATAAAAAGATGATAATAACGCTCTGCTTGGGCTTATTTAAAATTGGTGTTTTTGGAGTTGGAATGCACATTCGACCAAAAGTAGCAGAGTAAAATGTTTGTTTTCAGCCCAAATCAATCATAGGTGTTTTGGTTCCATCTCAATAGAAAGAGGACATATAAGCTAGGATTGTTCTTTCGGTGTTCGTTCAACCACACATAGCAAAGTGTAATTAGCTCATACAAGGCAAAACAGGTTGATTTGGGTTCCATCTACATAGAAAGCAGAACCTTGAATTGCGCTTATTTCAAGTCGTGTTCTTTGGTGTTAATGCACATAGACCCAGAAATCGCATAGTGTATGTAACGAGACCAAAATAACAAAACAACGTCTTTTCGCTTCCATATGCGTAGAAAGAAGACGAATAAGCTTTGATTCGGCTTATTTCAATTCGCATCGTGTTTTTTGGGTGCGCACCAGAATCACTCCTAACAGTAGCAAAACGGAGTTTTAGTTTCCATCTACATAAAACGATGATAAAAACGCTCTGATTGGGCTTATTAAAAATTGGTGTTTTTGGAGTTGGAATGCACATTCAACCGAAAATAACAGTTTAATGTTTGTTTTCAGCCCAAACCTAGCATAGGTGTTTTGGTTCCATCTCAGTAGAAAGAGGACATATAAGCTTGGATTGTTCTTTCGGTGTTGGTTCACCCACAAATAGCAAAGTGTAATAAGCTTAAACAAAGCAAAACAGGTTGATTTGGGTTCCATGTACATAGAAAGAAAAATCTTGGATTTCGCTAATTTGGTGTTCTATGGTGTTAATGCACATCGACCCAAAAATCGCATAGTGTATGTAATGAGACAAAAATAACAAAACGTCTTTTCGCTTCCATATGCGTAGAAAGAAGACGAATAAGCATTCATTGGGGTTATTTCAATTCGCATCGTGTTTTTTGGGTGCGCACCAGAATCACTCCTAACAAAAGCAAAACGGTGTTTTGGTTTCCATCTACATAAAAGGATGATAGTTACGCTCTGTTTGGGCTTATTTAAAATTGGTGTTTTTGGAGTTGGAATGCACATTCAACCAAAAGTAGCAAAATGTTTGTTTTCAGCCCTAATCAAGCATAGGTGTTTTAGTTCCATCTCAATAGGCGTACGAATAAGGTTGGGTTGTTCTTCTGGTGTTCATTTACCCACAAATAGCAAAGCGAAGTGTAATAGGCTTAAACAAGGCAAAACAGGTTGATTTGGGTATCATCTACATGTAAAGAAGAATCTTGAATTTCGCTTATTTCAAGTCGTGCTCTGTGGTGTTAATGCTCATAGACCCAGAAATCGCATAGTGTATGTAATGAGACCAAAATAACAAAACACCTTCTAATCGCTTCCATATGCGTAGAAAGAAGACGAATAAGCTTTGATTCGGCTTATTTCAATTCGCAGCGTGTTTTTGGGTGCGCACCAGAATCAATCCTAACAGAAGCAAAATGGTGTTTTGGTTTCCATCTACATAAAAAGATGATAATAACGCTCTGTTTGGCCCTATTTAAAATTGGTGGTTTTGGGGTTGGAATGCATATTCAACCAAAAGTAGCATAGTGAAATGTTGGTTTTCAGCCCAAATCAAGCATAGGTGTTTTGGTTCCATCTCAATAGAAAGAGGACATATAAGCTTGGATTGTTCTTTTGGTGTTGGTTCACCCACAAATAGCAAAGTGTAATAAGCTTAAACAAAGCAAAACAGGTTGACTTGGGTTCCATCTACATAGAAAAAAAAATATGGATTTCGTTTATTTCGTGTTCTATGGTGTTAATGCACATTGACCCAAAAATAGCAAAGTGTATGTAATGAGACCAAAATAACAAAACACCTTCTAATCGCTTCCATATGCGTAGAAAGAAGACGAATAAGCATTGACTCGGCTTATTTCAATTCGCATCGTGTTTTTTGGGTGCGCACCAGAATCACTCCTAACAAAAGCAAAATGGTGTTTTGGTTTCCATCTACATAAAAAGATGATAGTAACGCTCTGTTTGGGCTTATGCATGCACACTTCTTCACACGTGTACACGAAAGCTCATACCAAGAACTAACTTAATTGGTCTTTAAGGTGTTACTGGAAGAAAATTTTTTTTGTTTTGTTTTGACTATGGCAGACCAACACGGCTACCTATCTGTAACACACACATACTGTAGTGGAAACACGGAGTGTTCAAGGAGTTAGATGACATGTCTCTTTCGCTTTTACATCCGCGGTTTAAGGTTTGCTAAAACATGATAGTATAATTTGTTTTTCACACACCTGTGCCAGGAGTTTTCTGGGTCCCCTGTGTTCTGATTGGCTACTCGGGAGGATACCCAGTTGCAGTGAATTGGGTTGGAGACTCTCAGCTGCTCTGCATTAGTTACACCCGGTGTCCCAGGCTGATCATGAGTGATGCCTGCTAACCAGGTGCAATCAATCAAATCAAAGTTGTCTATAAAAGCTGTAGGCTGAAGGGGCTCAGTGAGCTTCTTCACAAATGGAGGTACCATATGCTGTGAGACTGTCGGCCAGGGGTCTCTCTCGCTGCTCTACCAGGAGCTCCAGGCAGCTGAAGGGGAGATTGTTTGCGACTCCTCTCTAGTATGCTATAATTTGTGTTTTATATGCCTGCTGCTATCTGTTAACCTTATGCAAATAAAGCATTGCTTATTCTTCATCCACTCGCGTGCTTACTGGCTCCAAATCCAGAAATAACCCTGCCCTTGGCAGAACATATACAGTGCTTTTTTTCTGGGGGGGACGCAGGGGAATGCATACTAAAACATTTTGTGAATGTACTTTTGTCCATTTACTGTATTTATTTTTCCCGGTTTGAACTATAAAATGGTGATTTTCTTGAGTCAAAATGAGAGTACCCCCAATCAATTTCTTTAGAAAAGAAGCACTGCATATATACACACACATATACATATATCCATTTTATTTTTATATATTTACAAACGGACACCTATACCTAGGTATGTATATTCTTGTATATAAACTTCCGCGGCCCACCCACACCATCCCACCGCCAAGGGGCACGAGAGGAAGGCCACTGGGGGAGAAAGGCAGGTGAGGACGAGGCGGGGGGCAGGGCTGCCCCCTGGGGAGAGCGGGGTCGAGAGAGAGTGGGTGGGAGAAAGAGAGAGGGCCAGCCTGGCTTGGCACGCCTCTGCTGGCCCAACGTCGCACAGCCTCTTCCGCCCGTTTCCCTCCCCTTCCTGTGCTCATGCCTCTCCTCCCGTGGCACCTCCTTCCGGTAATCCTACCCTCGCCCAACATGGCGGCAGCACAGCCTCTTCCGCCCGTTTCCCTCCCCTTCCTGTGCTCATGCCTCTCCTCCGGTGACACCTTCTTCCGGTACCCCTGCCCTCGCCCAATATGGCGGCAGCACAGCCTCTTCCGCCCTTCCGAGCTAGGAGTGCAGAAAAAGGTGAAACTGCCATGAAAAGGAGAGGAGGAGTGAGAGTGAGTGAGTGAGTGAGTGAGTGAGTGAGACAGGGAGCATCCTAGAAGAGATGGAAGGGGAACCCAAGGGTCATCTAGTCCAACCCTCTGCAAAGAAGCTCAGAGCTACAATTCCCAGGTCTTCTTTGGGAATTCTATGGGAAGTAAGAGTTTCTACATTCATGAGCATTCACTTAGAGTGCGCTCATGTTTTTACCTTTTATTGAAAGCGGCCACAAGTGACTTGGGTGGAGTATAAATAATAAAATTATATTGCTCCTGCTGCTGTTCTTCTCTTAGCCTAACTCAAATCCAACCCAATACCAAACCTTAACCCTAATGCTCACCCTAACTCAAATCTAATCCTCACTCTAACCCTAACCTTAACCCAAACCTAAGCCTCAGTCTAAACCTAAGCCTAATTTAACCCTAACCCTAAGTAATAAAATTATATTTCTCCTGCTGCTGTTCTTCTCTTACCGTAACTCAACCCCAACTCTAACTCTAACTCCTAATCCTAATCCAACTCAAACCCAACTCTCACTGTAACTCTAACCTTTACCCAAACCTAATCCTAAACACTTTGCTTCTTTTTGTGGTGTTTTGTGTTATTGCTTCATTTCGTAGGTCATGAGACTTTCTTTGTTTCTTGTGGTGTTGGTTCATTTAGCAGTTTTTTAATTGGCTTTTGTGTTTCTTTTGGTATTGCATCATCTTCATAGGTTGTTTGGATTTCTGATTAATTTGCTTTGGATTTCTGGTAGCTCTGCTTCTTTATGATTTGTTTCTGTGTTTCTGGTGTTTTGGCTTGGTTATGTCATAAAATTGAAGAAATACCACCAGAAGCACAAAAACCAAGAAATATTCCCAAAATGAGGCAAAACCAGGAGACATGAAAACCAAGCCAAATCAATGGAAAAGAAACAATCTCACCCCAAACCGCAGAACCATTCAAAGTCAAAGAAGCAAAACAATTAAATGCAAAAAACAAGCAAAACCACCCCAAATTAAACAAATCAGCAGAAAACAAAAAAGAAGCAGTAAAGCCACCAATTACAAAGCAATGCCACAAGAAACTGGAAACCAGTTTTTAAAAAGCAAAACCAGAAACTCAACAAGCATGCAATTTATGGGAGTCCAAAAGCACTTCAAGCAACAGAAATTAACCAACATAGCATACTAGTTTTCACTTAGTCTTGGGTTTCTGGTGAATGTGCTTTGTTTGCAGCTGGCTTCATTTGTTTTCCATTGGTTTAGCTTGTTTTTTGGACTTTTGCTTTATTGCTTCTTTTGAGAAGTTTTCTTGTTTTTGCATTCTGGTGGTAATACTTTTGAATGCTTTGGGGGTTTCTGGTGAATCTGCTTTGTTTGGGATTGGTTGGCTTCTTTGTCAGTTTCCATTGATGTTGCTTTTACATGGTTCTTCTGCTTCTTTTCAGTAGGTTTTTGTGTTTTTAGTGGTTGACTTCATTGTTGGAATGGTCATTAGACATTTCTGGTGGTTTTGCTTCATTTCTGGTGGTTTTCCTTTTTTTCTTGGGTTTATCAGATCTCATACAAATTAATATTCTCAAAGGTGCAAAACCCAAAAAACCTAGAAATGAAGCAAACTCACCATAAATCCAGCACCCAATCTGTTATGTACTAACCTTGGATCCTAGAATGCAACAACTGATTGGTCTTTTCCTGCAGGCCAATCAGGCTCCAAGAGGGAAGCAGAGTTAGCCAGTCAGACGGGACTCATTCTGTAAATAATGTATATAAAAGCCTGAGGTTGGGGGGGGCAATAAAGAGCATGAAATACATACAAGACTCTGAGTATATTTCACAATCGTAATTTATATAAAAGAATCCATGAAACGAAAACCACCTGTCAGGGAATCAGGAGCAGGAGCACTGGGGAGAGAGGATTGGGAGAGCGAAGGGGAAGAATCCGAGGGCAGCGTAGGGGAGTATGACAGTGGCCCGAGAGATTCCATGAGCTTCTCCAGCGAATCAGAAGATTCCCAGAAGGGGGCGCCGATGGTCAGGGCAAGGGGGGTCCCAGGGGGGACGCACCAGAAACAAGGAGCCAGAGGGGAACCCCAAAGCAGCAGTGGAGGATCGGGACCAGTTTCCCCACCAGAGCGTAGTGGGGGGGAAGAGGCACATGTGTCAGGGGCAGTGTCTCCTCCAGAGAGGGAGTCAGGGCTGACCACGCCTCCAACGGAGGGGAGGTCAGTTGCAGCTAGCCCCCCCGAAGGGGGAAGCAGTGACAGCAGCAGTGGAACGGTCAGGAGGAAAGCTGCTGGCTGGGCGCGCGCGCCAAGTTCAAATGTGCAGGCGCGCGGAACAGCAGGAGACCCGGATGGGGAACCAGCTCCTAAAGCCCACCGGAGGGAGGGAGAAGGCTCAGGGGAATCAGCGGGAGAAGAGGCTAGAAAGGGCGGAACCCCGGCGGGCAGGCGGACCCAGAGGAGGAAGGAGCAGCGGAGA